>NC_082345.1:46555586-47239157 GCF_027477595.1 Haemorhous mexicanus | reverse complement strand
TTAATATAAAGTCTCTGTATTTACTACAGAGAAAACTAGTATCACATACTAGTCATTAATTTCTCAGAAAATCATATTTATAGTGTGCAGTTTACATCTGAGATAAACGAAACAAGATTGTCAAAACAGTACTTCAACATGTAAGAGATGAACATATAAAGGCACATGCAGATTGTCAATGATTACAACACATTTCTTTGACAAGAGAGTATTTTCTGCACTTGTAAACAACTTTGTTTACATAAAGGCTCACACCTTTAAAGTGAGGTTAGTGCTGCTGATCAGTTATTGCTACATTCACAGTTTAATAGAATTTTAGACAATATATGAGGTACACTCCCAAACAGAGTCATCTTCATTTCTTCCTTGTTCATTTATCATTAGGTAACTGAATTATGCAGACTAAAATTACTGACCATAGAAGCCAGTAACACCCAAATCATCAGATATGAGACAAACATTAGCACTGATTAAACTTCAAAAAACCACTAAGTCACCATTGCAGAAAAAAGTTCTTGCTCTTCATTACATGAATATTTTCTTCATTTTTATGTATGCTAGTAAACTTTTTTCTGGGCACATTAAGAGCCCGTTCAAGCTGTAATAGAATTCTTGCACCTTTTGACCAGCTATGTTAATTCAGTCTCTTGATGCAACAGCTAGGAGTCAAAAATCACCTTCCCTTTGTTCTTCTGGCATACAAGTCTCTTATGCTTTTTGTTAGCTGCTTTATGAATACTTTGTGTACTCTTCCACAGTATGTGTGCGTGGTTTTCTGTAACTCCCGTTCTAGGGGCTGCAGCAGTGAATGAACCAGGTCATCTCCAAATGAATACTAGAAAGAGGTTAAGAACATTTAAGGTTAATATGGAAGATTGTCATTACTCAGAGGTATCAGAGTTTTATAAAAATTATTTTCAGCATCATATTTGCCATCTATAGTTTATTAAATGTTTTCAAGAACTCACGAGTGCTTCTGAATGCAATAATTTAAAAGCACCTCTAAATTACAAAAGTATACTCTCATGCTTTCAATAAACCTAACAAGACAGATCTTTTTTATGCTAAGCAAATGAATGTATTCAGACAGGCAAGGAGGAAATTTTTAAAATTACCTTACCCAATTAAAAATTTAGAACTCTAAAATGATTTCTGGATATTTTTTTGTTGTATGGTAACTTTCTCAAATGACATATAACCTTTAAGTAATGCAAGCCTTATCAAATTATAATGAAACAGCAGTATAAAAAGTGGTACTGACGTTTCATTAAATTGAATGATGGTCAAACACATACTATGTTTAACATGGGCATGAAATAAAGTTGTCATTAGCTCAGCACTGCAATGTTTTTCATAAACAAATGCTAAGTTAAAACAGCATTTTGAAGTAACATAATTTTGTTCATCTCATTACCATTGAATCAGTAGTGGTTTACGTACTTTCTCTGATGCATCCACATATGAAATGGGATCATAAATAAAAGGAAATAATTTTTTTCTTCTATTTTTGACAATGCTCAAAGGAAACAAAGAAATAATATTTTTATGGCAATACAATCACTTTCCCTGTGATGTATTCTCAGACCCCCAAAAGTACTTTTCTTCATTTTTACACCTATATGACAATGTGTACTAAAGCAACATTAAAATATACTCTTGATTTTTGTCGGTTATACACACACAGCAGCCTGCTACATTAGAATGTGCATCAGTGCTAAGTTTTACAGCTCTTCAGTGAGAATACTGATGTAGTGATAAATGGTTCATTAGATGATTTATTTGCAACGTGAAGTCATTGTGCTTAGTATTTAAAGGAACAGCAACACATTAATACACTGAATTTCTGGAAAAGGTCAAAACATAGTATATAAAACAAATTTTTACAATCCCTATCTAGATACAATTAGGTATTAAAGTGTTGCAGTAAATGCATAGAACTTTGGAAAGAAGGGATTTTTTTCTGCACTTTAAAATCTCCAAAAAAATGAAGTTTCTGGTGATGGCTCATTCAGCCTGGAGATAAAGATTGTCCCTCTCTACACTGCACTGCTGTGGCCTCACCTTGAGTAAGCAGTGAGTGCAGTTTCAGTCACAATGCAAGGATATAAAGCTATTCATGTCCAAAGGAGGACCACAAAGATGGTGCAGGGCCTCAAGGGAGAGCGTGTGAGGAGTGGCTGAGGCCACTTGGACTGTTCAGCCTGGAGGAGACTGATGGGAGACTTCACTGCAGTTACAATTTCTTTGTTAGGGGAAGAGGAGGGGCAGACACTGATCTCTGCTCTGTGGCGACCAGGGACAGGACTTGAGGGAATGGCCTGAAGTTGTGTCAGGGGTGGTTTAGGCTGGATATTCGGAAAAGGTTCCAGAAGAGGGTGGCTGGGCACTGGAACAGGCTCTCCAGGGATGTGGTCACAGCATGAAGCCTGGCAAGAAGTCTTTGGACAATGCTCTCAGGTGTATGGTGTGACTCTCGGGGATGGTCCTGGATTGGATACCCAATCCAGGTATTTGGATTTCAGTGATCATTGTCAGCCCCTTCCTACTCAGATATTCTAAAATGTCCAAATGCTCATGGAAACAATTCACCAGGTGATTTATTAAATAAATGAGAATAAAGCCTTTTAAATAAGCACTGACAACTACAGGCATGGTTCTAGAATCCTAACCTAAGTACAGTCTACACTCTGTGTCAAAAGATGCTCATGAAAACAGGAGTTTACTGAAACTCCATAAAAGAGAAAAAAGTGGTAAAACACTTGATGTTACTTAAAAGTGAAAAAAAATTTCTTTGTTGCAATCAAGGGGAATATCAACATGCCTACAAAATACGTGTACCACTATAGATAAACATACATGAAAGAATAACAAGTACAATGCCAAAATCACTTACATTTTTTATCGCTTCATAGACAGCCCTAAAAGTTGGTTGTTTATCATCGTGGTAAACACCTCTATTTCCATGAAGAATAAATATACCTTCTTCTTCAGCTGCCTTACAATTGCTTCCATAGATACAGTGGTCAGGCCGGTAATTCCATTGGCAAGGAAAGACATAAAGACTTTCTGTGTGGAAAAATGAGAGCTCAGGGTTAGGTATCAAAATTGTTTCAGGAAATAAACCAATATTTTCTTTATTTATTTAGGACAGCTTTATAAATTTCTGTACAGTTGTTTTGAAATCTAACAGTTAATTACACTCTAGCAAGCTCCAGTGCTGTCTCAAATGCTTTCAGAGAATTAAAGAAGTGAATAGTCCCTCGAAGGGATTTACCCAAAAGCCTGCTTATTGAATATTTTCCCGGATTTTTCTCCTGCAGATTTTTTTTTTTTTTCCATGGAAAAGATAACTTCACAATGTTAGGCTGAAAATCAATGTGGATTTACCTGGATTGTGAAAAAACATAATGTTCAATAGATCCTGATCACCCCATGTTATGTTCAGCTTGTACTTCTTCAGTAGTGGCATCAGAATTTCTCCCCATTGTAGCCGGACTGGTGTCATATCATTCTATTAAAGAGAACAAAGCAAAACCACACACATTCAGGGCAGTTACATCTACAGGGAAGGAAATGCCTTACAGAATTGCAGTAGCTTGCACTTCAAAGGTACAAACCTCAAATGTATAGATAACTTCTTCCCTTTAAACCAACAAGTCTATCTAAGGAAACTCATTACAGACATTTCCAATATGCTTTATTTCTCGATGATCGACTTACTGAAAAGTTTCCTTCTAATATCTTAAACCAAGAATTCTAAGAAGAGCAAGGGATTTTTTATACAGCAGAAGGATCCAATACCAAAACTGCATTTAAGTCATGTAGCAAATAGATGGGGAGTATTTCAATACCCACACATCATGCAATTTCTCTCTTTATCACAGTTATAATATACACAGGTTCTAACACTAACTGCAAAAATTCAAACCCATTCAGTATAAAATTAATTCTTAAATCGTTCCAAACACATACAGATAAAAAATACTGGCTACAAAGCAGTGTACAAAAATACAGAAATCCTTCAGAGGTTTTCAGAAGTATTTTCATCAAGTTGAACTTATTTTATTTAGTTGCTGAACTTGAACTTCCTCATCAACAAGACATCTTTTCACTAGCAAAAGTCAGTAAGAACTAAAGCAACAGCTGATACCAAATTCCAAATTCTTGATTTAGCAGAATCACTTCAAAAGAAAAGGAGTTTTTCTAAGGTTCTGGTTGAGGAGCAGCTACTTGGAGTAAATTAGCCAACACTGAATTCCATGTTAACAAAGGGATTCAAATCTGCAGTTTTAACGGTTACATATTCTAAAGCTAATCTCTTATCTTAACACTTTATTTAAGCTCAAGTAGAACAGAAAAGGAACAAGGCTGCTCACTTTGCACTCTGTACTTCACAGTTTTGAGAGTGTGGATGGAATAGCAGTAAGTCCCACAGAGAGAAAATTCCTGAACAAGTACAAGCATTGTACCCTTGCTTCTTTTTAAGCAAGTTGCCAAAAGAAAAATTATATTAGAACTCCAGTAAAGTTTCAGATTTGCATTCAGGAATATCGTGTTAAGAGACAGATTACCAGGAGCAAAACACTCAGTTTGAGATTTACAGTATCAAAGACTTCTTTCTCTGAGCTTTACACTGACAAACTAGAAAGTGCATAAAATTGCAGCTCAGTTTTTACTCTTCCCTCAGATCATTTCAGCCATCAAATATGAAGGGCTTTCAGAACTGAAGACTAAACCAAGAAATACTACAAGATTTCAGACAAGAATTAATACAAAAAAAAAGATCTATACCTTATATTATGCAAGAAGCCAAACAGAATATTACAGTCTCTCCTCTCCTAAAAAATTTATGATTATGATTGCCTGCAAGTATTCAATGAGCGCAGGCATAAGAAATGCACAAGAAAATTCTTCGCTAGTAAGAATTATCATTAGATTCAATGCAAAGTGATTAAATGAAATAAAACACGGGCTTTAACACTAAGCTAAACCCTTCCAAAAAAGCAAATAAATAAGACTGAATCACAGCCAGTAAAGATTACTCCCTCATCTGAAATTTGCAATTGCCAGAATACTGACCTAAGATTTAAGTTAAGGCAAAATGCTAAGAATTAAAATCAGAATTAAATTACCTCACTCATACCAGGCAAATCATGGTACAAGAATATACAATAACAAATACAGTTTTAAAGCAACACATAGAAATAAAAGTTTAAACTGATTAAGTCATTATTTAATAGAATTTTCTTTTCACTTGTAGAGTTTTAATAGCAGAGAAATCCAGAGGATATCCCAAGAAGATGCAAAGCAGGTAAGAACATGCATCACATAGTCAGATGTCTAGAAGCAATACTACTTGACAAACAGTGCTGTCAGATTTAAGAACTGGAAACTGTAATATTTCCATAACCTTTGCATAAATAGAAAAGAGCTATATATTAATAAAATAGCAGTGATATATAATGACACCAGTGTAGAAGCAAAAGAAACTACTTGAATAATTACTTGTTTCCCTTATTTAAAATATTCCATTATAAGGTGAAACAGCCTGAGAAGTAGGATTCTGATAGAACTGCTTTTTGGAAGTGACTCAAGTAAAAAAAACTCAAAGAAAAAATTCTACATTAATTTAAAAATATAAAGAATATAAGCCTTCTCTCCAGTATTCCACAACATGCAAAGAATCTTAGCAATTTGAGAAAAAAAATCCAAACGATAGTAGGCATTTCTGTGATGACATCAGACTGGTGATGACAGCCAGGTTCTTAAGAATTCTCAAAACTCTAGTTTATTTGAGCAGAAGAAAACATGCCAGAAGAAAATATATGGAGGAACATCAGGGTATTTTCTGGTATTTTGGGTTGTTTTTTTTGTTTGTTTGTTTAGCTTGGTCATTACTCATTTCTGTACCTGAAAACTTCTGCCTGACCAAGGCTGAAGTCAGACTTTAAAAAGCTGTCTTTTAGCTTTTAAAGTTAAATATTTAGCCTTTACTTTTTTAAAAATATTTAAGAAGAAAATACAAAGCTGAGGAAAAATTCTCAAATCACAGAGCAATATCTAAACAAACTGCAGCTGTGTCCTACAAACAACTGACCAATTTAAATTTCCTTAATGCCAAGGGAGAGCCAGCCCTCTGCCTTCTGTTTACATGATTCTACCCTGTTCTGACACTAACAATGTAGTGCTTACACTTACTGCATGTTTCTGTATGCTGATATATTTCAATTACCCAGCAGAAGGATTTCTTTTTTCTACTACTAGCAAATTGAACTGAATCACAGAAAGGACCAAACACCAAAGGCTACAACCAAGTAAAAAGAAAAGTAGGGAAGAGCAAATGGTAAGAGACAGGAACCTTCCTTTTAGAAGCAATTTGGTTTTGTGCAGGCTCACCATATTTCTTGAAACTACAGCTCTAAGCAACAATGAATAATAAAAAAAGTTATAATGGTTTAGGTCACAGAAGCTCCCTGAACTTTGTTTTTTTTTTCTAAAGCGTACCCATGAACCTCTACTTTGCACACTCTATCTGAAGTTAATTTATTTGGGGCTTGTTTGATTTTCTAAAAGCTTGTTCCCTTCCTTGACTGCCTGCATCTCAGGCATCAATAACCTTCTCAATAAATGTGACAGAAGTCATTCCTCTCTATTCACATTGCCTCATCGGTCTTTTTGTTTAAAAGCACCGTACTTGTAGCATTTGTTATATCTCTTTGAAAAAATTATCTACATCTATATGTACACAAATACAAAAAAGGTCACCTACTATTACCTCTTCTATATCCTAAACAGTCTTGAATGCTTTACATTCCCATTTTCTAACTACTGCTTAGCAGGGACAACATGTAGGCACTAACCATCAGAAGCTTCATTATGAATTCTAGTGTCATGTGCAGTTATGCAGTATAATGACCAGTATAATGCAGTATAATATTCAGTAACCCATCTGTGCACGCACATCGAGTTGTATACAAGCATACACATATGTGCATTTATTGCATGTATTTGTGCCGTACATACACAGAGACTTCACATACAAGATAAATAAGGTAGGACCAGAAGGAACAACATCCATTAGGCACCACCGACAGCCAGGGAGCTGGGATGCTTGTCTGAAATATCCTGACACTCCTGAGAAGACTGAGGAGGCTCAAATAGGTACGTGGATAAAAGATTACTTAATCCTGGAGCAGTACATGGAACTACAGGTTATTGCTACCCAGATGAACATCATAACCACTGGCTAAAGTCTCTGGTTCTATTTTTTATTTATCCATCTTCTGGACCCTTCTGACTCTTAAAAATCAATGTGACAACAGAATAAAGATGCTTAAAGGCCTCAAGCGGCTCAGCTTGTAATTTGGGCTACAACAGAGAAAGAACCCACAGTATTAAATCCATAACACTGGAGGAATATCCTGATCCAAAACTTTCACTTCGGATAAGTGCTCTAGCTCTACAGTATCATGCAAAAAGATCTATGGGTATTTTTAAAAAGATTAAAAAATTCCCAGTACTTATATACTCTTTGAAGAATTTGTTGAGCCTCCTGAAAGAATATAAACAAATTCACACCTTCCCATAACACAAGGAAGCATCTTCTAGTTCTACTGTGTTTCACTGGAATAGTTAATGGGACACAACATGGAACTGTTACCTGTAAGGTCCAAAAGCATCTGCAGTGTCTGGCAAGGAGTATTCGGACAGTCCCTACACCAGAATTTGGTCTACCTCTTTTCCAAAGGTTTGAGAATAGTCATTCCTTTGCTATCAGTCACAAGCAAAAGTCATACACTCTCTGACCCACTGTGTACAGACTCAGCTACACTTAGTTGTAATGAGAAGCCAAACCAGAATTCTGTCACAGTGTGAATAAAAGACCAACTTTATCTTAGTGTTTACCACACTGAAAACAAATCACTATACAGAAAATCACTGTCAGAGCTTAAGATATATTTAGCTTTCAATCCCATGTATTTCTCTTTATACTTTTCAGTATTTTCATTTCTCCATATGCTATAATCAGTAAAAAAAAGTAGACAATGCAAGATTTCACTGATGGTGTGTATATATATATATATATATATATCTATATACACACACACACACACACACACACCCCCATGCTGAAAGAAAGAGAAGTTTTCTTGGAGAAACTGCAGCCATATATATACTACAGCTACTATAACTTTTTACTTTTAACTACAACTGAAATAACCAATTCTCCATTTCTCTTAAATTCTCTGGATTTCCTTCAAGAAAAATACATAGCAAGAATGCTAGGATGAAAGCTGCTTATCACACTGGAAATGGGGGAGAATTAATGTCTTCTGCAAATTTATATTGCTCCTCTTATGGATGCTTCTTCCAGAAGCTTTTGACTGCATGATTATTTTTCCCTAATCAAACTTCTCTTTAACAGAGATGTACTTTCCCCCAAGCATCATCACACAAGCACTGCTTTTGTACTTGTGTTTCAAGTACATAAGAAAAATCTTCAAGTCTGAGAAGCAATGACCATTTCTACTGCTGTGTGCACTGCTTCCATGCATGCAGCAGTAGTTACTTTCATGACAAAGTTCTTTGTCTACAAAATCTAGGACTTCACAGGAAATAAAAAGATACTTAGGGTGATAATCACCTGGCTACAATGTAAAAGATCAAAATTTAGAAATCTTTCAACAACTTACTAAATGTTTTAGCACCACCTCCTGGTCATACAACTACACACATTTTACAAGTTTACCATAATTGTTTTTCTGGGATGCCTGTAGTGAAGAAATAAAGTGGGCATATCTATTGGCAAATGTAATTTACAGCAAACTGTATCAAGTCAAAGGATCTCTAAGGACTAAGAAAAAATAAATCAATCAAGCACAGTTGAAATTCAAGTCTTACAGTGAATGACATTTAAAAAATAGATCCTATTTTAAATACAGTGTACTTTGAGAGCATTTTTACAATAACAGAAAAAACATTTTGAAAAATACATATGAATATGAAACAGAAATAGAATTAAAAGATGGAAAGCCACCAAAAAAGCAATTGAGGCAACACACATACCTTGAAATATTTTCTTCTGATACGTGTCATATTCATTAGCATGACTCCAGAATTAATTCCAGTTACTCCATAATAGGGATGTCTAGCAAATCGATTATACCACCCAATACGAGGCTCTTCATGTTCTGGTGCCATTGCAGCAATTTGTGTGGAGTTGAATTCTCCCAGAAAAGACCAAATATCATCAACAGGCCTCAAAAACAAGATGTCAGTATCAACATACAGTAGTGAATCCACATTTTTGAGGATTAACTGTGAGGGAAAGAAATTTAAAACCAAAATTTTAAGTTTTATTGAACTTCTCTTAATAAAACACAAGAAAGTTAAACAAATTTTTGTCATATGCAAATAAATTCACTTTACACTGACAGTTTGCAGTCAACAAATTTGTCATCATTCCTTTTGCTCACATTTTAAATAATTTCTGTAGAGGGAAATAATTTTCATATAGAACAGCACTGCAAAGGCACTCATTCTACATTTTATATGTCAGGGCTCCTTAGAAGGTGGAGGCCAGGTGATGCCCTAACAGGCCAGCTCCTCTCTGGCTCCTGCTCCCTCGCTTGCCCATGCAGCAGGTCAAACAAGTGTTAAGAGCCCACCTTTGGGAGACAGCTGCCATGGCTCTAATTCCCCAAGCCTGAAGCATGTCCTCTGAAGGGTCTTAGATGAGCACATGCACAAAACACTGGCAACGAGAGCCTATTTCTTGTCTCCTTTTCTCTAGCACTTCTCAGACTCATGCATACAGGAGACTTTCCAATGGAATGGGGAGATGAGGTACGATAAATCCATCTCACCTCTGAGATGATTACATGACCTACACCTCTTTCTGAGGATACTGTGCCACAATGCATTTAGTGAGAAAAGGACTTTATAGGGTACTAGTGCCAGAGAAAAATGTGAAATTCAGAGGGTTTTTCTGGATGTCAAAAAAGTAACTTTGAGGAGTAGTAGTAGTTCTTCATTTAAAACCAAAGAGAAATCACATTAACAAGGACAGTCTGATGCTTCATAAACAGACTTCTGGATTGTCCTACTACAAAGTAACTTACTGGCAAAAACAGTCTTTGTGAAGCACATGGTTTAAATAATTTCTTCCATTCTGCTGCACTCTCAGATGGAAATGTTATTGGATACAATGTGTAATTAACTTTTCCTTCATAGGGGAATTCTTCAAGCTATGTGAAAAGAAATCACAAAAATTACTTCAATTCTGTAACAACCAAAAAAAATCAATTCGCCATTCAAATTGATACTTGAACACAAGTGCAATGCCTCTTTTCTACAATAGAAATCCAAGAATTTGTCAGCTAATCAAAAGATTTGAATAAAAAGTGGCACCTGCAAGCCACTGTGAAGAAAACACATCATATCAGATCAGACACAAAAGTAACAGGAAGCAAAATAAATTAGTATTACAAAAAGTATGTTAATTAAAACTCTTCCTCTCTTAACTACTTACCACAGAACAAATGCCAACTAAATATTACCAAATTTAATCTTACTCCACTTTTGCCATAGCTACTGTTTGCATAACAGTGTATATAAATTAGCATGTGTAACATACTAATGTCACAATTAATATGACATTTTAAGCACAAAAATAGTCAAACCCTCCAGTTATAGCTTCATCAGCTTCTAAAACTGCTACTCCAGTTATAATGTAATTTTAATTAACTGAAATTTTCTAAAATTATACATAACCGTATCTATCGTATTCAAAAACAAGTGTTCCACTTTCTCTAAACAATATAAGACTGACTCATGCTATAAGCACAGAGACAAAAAAAGGACAGATCTATACTTTTTTTCTTGTTAAGCCAACTCTAAATAAGCTCACACAAGGTAACTGGTTTGTGTTCAGAATATCAGGCTTGTATTTAACAGATTCAAGATGACAAATCAAGAAAGTTTTGGTCTGTCTCTAGAAGAAACTCTGGTATCAGCAGCTGGGATTCTTACACATGAAAAAATTTCAAAGATCCCCATCCAACACTACAAATGCCTTATTACTTTAGATTTCTGCATTTCTGCCACTCTATCAAACAAGTAGAATTGCTGTACATTGTGCTACAAACTGTGCTACAATTTGATTGAATACATTTTTGAATACTTACTATGTCTTTGAAACTCTCATGCAATTGGTCCTCAGCAAAAATATGAAAATGGAGAGGTTTGATGCTGAAAATAATGGCTGATCTCAACATAGTAACAGTCTCTTCCAGTCTTTCACCACAGGCCACCACTGCTAGATGCATTTTCTCAGAAGGATGTGTTTTCATATAATCATATCTGATACAAAAATATTTTTTCATTTGACATTATTTCTAGCACAGGCTTAAAGAAAAACTCTACTATTTACTGCAGCAAGCAATTAACAAAATACCCTTTACCATACTTAAACCAGCAAAGTATAATTCAACAGAACATACTCATATATACGGTTCAGGTTAAATGGAAGCATTCTCATAATCACACCCACCACCCCAGCCTACGAGGTGGAAAAAAGGTCTAGAAGATCTATACACATTTATTGTTTAGAATCTTACTGCTCAGTACTAGCAAGGAAATTCATCAAAATAGCTATGATAAAAGAAAGACTACATGAAATTACATTAAAATGTCAAAGGCTGACAGTAGATTAGGTCTATACATGAGTTTTTTTCCTTTTCCCTGGACTAAACACAGATATAGGAAAAAATGACAAATACAGCAGAGTTGAACTCAACAACAAAAGGGAGATAACACCTACTTCCAAGAAGTTCTGTTAAGAACATTTTTGACTGATCTAGGTTTTGTCCATTTGCTGCTCCAGTAAATCCTCTTCTGACAAACACACCCTTCAGCACTTCGCTCAAGCACTGACACACAGAAAGCTTTCTCCTGTCCTTCATCTTGCAGGAGTATAACGTGGGCTGGATGGGGGGGAAACTAATAGCTCAGATGGCCTTGTGGGGTGCCCTGGTGCTCCCAGTGGTTCTGAGAAACCCCTCAGGTACACTGACCACAAACACTGTCCATGGCCTTGAGGCTAAATCATTGCAAGGAGTGGGGACTGGGAAATCCTTTATTCCTGAAGACACCTGTGCAACAGTTAGCATGAGATGTGCCTGGAATGTATTATACAGGGCACATTTTAAAGTTATTTCATTACTTCTATATAATAGCCTAAAACTGTCATCAGGCAAATACCATTAGCTTGGCAGCAAACAAAGTGGGTATACCAAAAATCTCCTGGATTTCACAGATTTAGAAAGAAGAGCTTTCAGAAAAGCTTTCAAAGCTTTTAAACACACATCAACTCAAAGCCCATGTGGAAAACAATATTATGCAGCACTTGAGCTGTTTGCACAGACTATGGGAGGAGGAGGCTATTAGAACCAAAAGTATCTGAAGGTTTAAATTACAAGTTTAATGCCAAATTATGCACACAAAACCAAGTCTGAAGTTAGAAAAGACTTTACCAAGCTACTAACAATAGAGAAATGCTTGACAAATCACCCATTCTTAGAAACTTGTTGAAGACAGACACTTCAAAACAGAAATTACCAGATGTGATTCTAAGCGCATCATCTCCGCTCAATTTATGCAACCATGTAAATACATACATACAAGTTTTCCTTTAAATTTGCAATAGATAATATGCAAATATGCCTCTTTTCTTTAAGGCACAGAAGAGCTACACACATTATTTTTACTTCTACAAGGCAAAATGTAAGCAAAGTTATCACTGTAAAACTACTGAATTTGAATGCCATAAATAATTACTGCATTTAAAAAACATTATGAGTTTTGAAAGAATTTAATGCCCTGGAAATAAAAAAACTCCTTTTTTTTTCCAAAAAAATTTAATTAGATTATACAGCTTTAATTACATTAAGTCAAGGTCTGGAGCATTATTAAAAATCACATGGAAGAAAGACCTCATAGGTCAGATTTAGATCCAAAATAGGGAACCTAAATGAAGATGCTAACCTCAACTGTGTCCCAAGTCTCATTAAAGCCAACAGAGATCTAGTGAGCAGGTTATGGAGTATAGAGAGTAATCCATCTTATTTCAAAGTAAACACCTAAGGCCTGAATCAACTTTTCAACATAGGTATAGTGCCATTTAGTAAGTTCTAAAATATCCCACTTGATCTCCAGATGCCAAAAAGACTGAGTATTTCAGAGACCATTTTGTTTCTACTAGTCCTAAAAAGATGTCTAGGACATCCAAGTTCTTTCTGATTAACACCAACCACTAACATCTCAGCAGGTAAATGGCTGGTCACCTGGATCATCCTCTATGCCCTTTCAATTTCAGTCACTGTTTAAGACCTAACTGACATAGACACCAATATGCAGACATCTATATTCAGATGATTTAATCTGCAGATTAAAACCTTTTATAAATCCTGAAGCAAAATCTGAAAATTAGTTCAAGTTAACACACACACAAAAAAAAAGAATTTTGAAATATAATCAAGACATGCCCATTTAGACCTTTATACATAAAGCTAACTTAAACATTACACCATGCAGTAAGTAGTAATGTTAAACACAATGCAAGCTATGGTGAGGATAGCTGAAACCCAGAAATAAGTACACTGCCACAGTGTGAACAAGCTGGAAGCAGCAGATTAGCCTCATCACTAATCCACTGAAAAGGGAATTATAATAATTAAGCCCTGAAGTCAGGAGAGCCTACAGTGATATTACAAGGTCATGTGATAAATAAGGGCAAAACCTACACAAACAGCATAGCTGAAAGCCAAGCTCCTGAACTACATGTAACACACAGCCTTCCAAGAATAAAGTATGACAAAAATTATGCTGAAGAAACTCTAAAATGCACTAAGATTCAAAGACTGTAGTTTATTATTTCTACATCTAGTGACCTCTGTGAATAAAAGAACATTTTTAAGCCACACAACCAAAAACTGATTATGTTATAATGCTATTATAGTCACTTTGCTCACACAACCTCTTCTGTAACTTTCAGACTTACTGAGTCCAATATTTTTAAATCTGTGCTTAAAAATTATTTCTTAAAATGCAAAAAAAAAAAAAATATATATAGAAAGCGCTAATAAAAACTGAATTTCAGCTCGTATCAAATGGGAAACAGCTGGACTCAGATCCTTAAATTCACAACATAAAGTTTTATTCCTGAAGCAGATGGAGCAAGAAGCCATTGGAAAGAACAGACCACCATCCCCTCTGTGGACTATTCGCTACAAAGGGAATGAGACATATTAGATGTCAGAAATGTAGTAAGGCAGAAGGTAAGAGACTTTGGAACTGTGGTCCTTACTCCAGACTCCATGAAAAGACATCCTTTAGTGATTATAAGCTGCATTTGACTTCCCTGCAGACAGACCACTGAGAACCACAGCCTCCCTTTCAGCAAGCAGGCCTCAGTGCTGCTCCTCTCCCTTTCACACACACCTCTGTCCACTCCTATCCCCATCTTCATCCAGGAACACTAGTTACTGATAACCCTCACTTGCCAGCATCTTTCACTGTTTTTTCCTCTTTCTAATGTGAGAGGCAGTATGAAGTGTAAATTGTTCAGGAGAGCCTACCAGCTTGACCTCTCCAGTCTCACCTTCAATGTGAATGTGTCCCACCCACTGAGCCAATTATGTTTTTCATTATTTGTTTCACTTCCTTCTTCAATATTGTATCTACATGGATTTAGTTTTTACACTGATTTTTTCCCAAATTTTCTGCCTTCAACTGCTCCCTTCTTTTCCTACCTCTGTAACCCTTCTCCCCATCTTCCTTCCACTGCAGCTACCTCCCCAGAAGCCAGGGAAAGGAAAACCGAGCTCATTTAGATAACTGGTCTGGTATCTGTTATGACCAAGTGACACAAGATCTTTTGGCAATACATATTTTTTTTAGCAGTTCAGTTGCTGAGTTGACAATGAGCAAAATAAAATTTATTCTACAAGAATAAATCAAGTAACTTGTCTGAAGCTAAACAGGTTTGGTATCAGGAATCACAGCTCTGGTATGAACCTTTAGTGAAAGTCAAATAGAGGTCCTGTAAGGGCTAAGATGCTTTCAAAAGTGAGGAGATACTTTCAAAAAACTTGTTGAGAAGCAGAAAAACAAAAAAAATGTAGATTTCTTTATATGCACATTTCTAATTAATAATAGCTCCATCTTTTGGTGTGGGAGAACCTAGTGGAAAAGCTGGAAAAAAGCAACAATGGAGTTGCTTTTAAAACACATATGTTTTACAATATAAAATTTTTAAAATACAAACTGTGTTTTAGTAAGGATGTTGGATAGACTAACAAAGAAAACTTGACAGACCTAATTTCTAAAAAAAAAAAAAAAATCCAATACTGCGGTAGTCCTTGCTCCTGCAGGGAAAATAAAAAACCTCTGGTAATTAAAATAGAAGAGAAAGAAGGTACCTATAACCTAGTAAAAAATACATAGCAGGATGCCATGAAAGGATTTGAGTCTTTAGCAAGAAATAAGAGAATTTAATTTTTGTGAGGATACTAATTACACATGAGGGATAGGGACAGTAAAAATAAACAAAACACTCGAGACAAACCTCCACACATACTTCCATGAGTTTAGGAAACACATTTAAAACAATTCACTTTTGACAATGCGAGTAAAAAATCCATATGTTAAAACATGCTACTCAGCAGCAGCAAAAGGCCAGGTACAAGCCTTGCCCTGAAGTATTTCTGTGCCAAGTGTAGCCCTTCATTCTACACTGATTAATTCTAATGTTAATAACCTCTGAGAGAAGAACACAGGATATCCTCAGTGAATCTGCTATAACAAGGTTTTCCAGAGCCTGTCTGTCAAGACACTGCCTTATATTTAAAGATGTTTACCATGACACATTGTATATTGAATTAGCATTTCTAGGTCAATTACAGCTACGAAGCTGTAATTTGATAGTAAGCTGCAGAGGTATGTTTTGACAGGTTATACTTTTCTAGAACCTTCATGGCATCCCAGCTGCACTTCCTGGGGAAAAAAAAACAACACAAATTTTATTGTCCCTAAAATACACACCAGCTCCACAAACGCTTAGCTCCGTCCTTTAGACTTGACACAAAGAACTGCAGTAGAGGTCACCTTTATTTGTATAAGGAAGTTTTCCTATTCTCACATAACACATGGAAAGCACAGGTGAGAGGGTACCAAAACCTCAGGAATATCCTGTATACAGCTCCATCTAATTGGTGTAATAGAAGTGGTTTTCATCATTAGCATAAAAAAACCATTAATAATATTCACTAAACTGCAGGGAAAGTATTTTCACATAATCAAACTGTATTATTTCAAAGCTGACACTACAATATACCTCAGAGAATCAAATGGTAGACATGTAAGTACAATAGAGATGGCTTACTTATTGCATCCTTTTTCCTTTTAATGCCCTGTTTGATCTAAATCAACCAACCGCTAAGAAACCTAACCCAGCAGCCTTTAGTCACCAGAAAAGACAAGGCAAATAGGCAGAGTAAGAAGGCAGCAAAGCTACACTGATTAAAATCCAGCTGTTAAATCACTCCCACTCTTATTACAAGTAGGATCAAGGTAACTACAGAAATTACCTGGATTTGAAAGTGATGAAAATTCTAGTTCTTACTTAGTTTTACATTCTACTACAGCACTGCATGTAAAACATGTAAATAATCAAGAGCTTATTTTTTAAAAGTACACTAATGATACCACTGCATATGATGTCCAAATGTAATCTACTCAACTGCCAACTCAATTAGTAGATTAGATCTGAAGTTACAATATATGAGTAATTTTAAATTGACTATAAAAACTGAAGCCCCATGCTCCAATGAGCCTGCTAATTTAGAGAAATTCCTTTTTTCAGGACTATCAGAATCAATTTCAACATAACCACACAACATGAAGCTCAATATACCCAAAAACTTAGTGAAACTTACTACTTTAGCAGGCAACACAAGTTAAACCCACTTAGTTGCAACAATCAGCAACTGAAATCAGCCTGGTCAGCCATAGTGATGACCCCTAAGAACTTCTTCTTAGTCAGTCCCAGTAGGAAATAAGCAGCCATACCAGCTAGACAATACTGAGCACCTTCAAAGGTGTACTAGAAAAGAAAAGCATCATCTAGACCATGCAAAATCTGAGCCTCATGTTACCTTTATCAGCGTTTTTAGAGTTTTGATAAAGTCTATACCACTGTATGTAAAAGCAATCTCTTACTTCCTCTGTCAAAGTGAAAGCCAACAAATACTCTGTGCCAGAATAAAGCTGATAATCAGAATGGTGGTGAAAAAATGAAAAAATGTGAAAAAATACAAAATCCTTCCCACATACAGCAAAAGCAATTGATCTTACACTGACTAACCTGAAGATCTTTATTATTCATTATTAGAACCAGCACCTGTTCAGAGGTCATCAATTTCAAATGATCTTCAACTATTGCATGACTCATACTGAAGTCTACATACACACATCTCTCTCTTAAAAATTTTCCAGATTCTTCTATACGTCTCCAACATTTCTATCACACATACTTGAATCTTAAAAATCCATACAATATTAGTTTTCACTTAATACACTTAGAGCTACTTAGAGGAAATAACATAGAAAGTTGCATTTCATAAGCATTTCAAAAGTGTCTATGCCAAGTTCTCTCAAGGGTAAACAAATCCCTGTGGTTCTGACATCCAGGAGAAAAAGCTAAGTGGAATTACAAGTTAGAAACAGAGAGATAATAAGCTTTTTTCAACAAAAATACTTAAAAATCCAAAAGCTCCCAATGTTTTAAAAACTTAGTGGAAAATGGAAAGGAGACATTCTAACTCTGAGATAAATTACAGCATCTCACTGAGGAGTTCAACAAGCACTGAAGTCAGCACAACATATGGGGATTAATTAAATAGTAAGATATTATAAAAGAATCCAGCTTAATGTGAAATGTTTAATCTGAACACCACACACCCTTTACTCATTTAAGCAGCTTTTTTTCTTTCTATTTCAAAATGTATAAACATGAAAATTTGAAAACATTAGGAGTTCACCATGAACCATGTTTCACCTGAAAGTGGACTCATCCAGTAAAGTCATAATCAATGCATACTTCAACTGAATTGTCTTCACAGCCACACATGGAATTCTTAATAGATTAATACAAATTAGAGCTTAAGGTATGTGTAAATAAATTGCATGGGATTTGTCCATTTCTGGTGCCAAGGTTCCACTTGCCTCAAGCCTGACAGACTATCCAGAAAGGAAGCTTTCTACTATTTTTGTGCGTTACTCTGTATTCATGGACTTCTTCATGGACTGCTTAGTGGGGTCAGAAGACAGCAAGACCCTCTCCCGTCTCAACACTACAAGTGTTAGCCTGGCCCAGATGTCTAAGGATTAAATGAAGCTTACAATCACATCCTGTCCCTCCACCTACCATAAGCTAAGCCCCTACACCCTCAATCACAACAGCATTTCATTTATCCCACTGCACTAAACTTCATAGAGCTAAACTACCAAAACATAACCTATAAGGGAAAAAAAGTTATTTGTCTATTCAGATAGCTAAATCTGCCTAACAAAGTCATGTGCATCCCTATGAATTGACACAGTATGGATTGCTACCAATGGCAACGAGAAAAACTCAGCAGCCCCAGATTGCTGATGCAGTTCACTAACAGAATAAAAATCAATCTAAGTAACCTCTTTAAGGAATTTCTTGACAACTATTGAGCTTAAAAAGCACTGACAACACACAAGCAGAGAGGAATAAGGGATCTAAAGCCTTTCCCACAATACTTTTCAAAAAAATAGTAAGCCTTGTGAAGCTAAGCTTTTCTTCCCCTTTGCTTTCCCAGAAATATTCAAGCTTCATACTAACAGGAAAAGATAACCATATCAAAGGTTATCAACAAAATTAACAAAATTTTAAATGCAAGAAAAATTTACTTACAACTTTGGTTATATACTGAAGAGAACTATGCAGGTTAGAGAACTACCTGACAAGCAGCTTACTTTTCAAGTTACCTGTGTAATGTGACAGCCTAAAACATCTGAGCCACCATGTCAACACATTTAAACTTATTGTTAAAAATGAAGCATTAAGGTAGACAGTCTATTCTTTAACATACTAAATGTTAAAGAACATTCAAAATGGTCTCTTCAATGCTTTCAATAAAGTACCCTCCTTAAAATCTATGTAACATTTAACTTGAATAAAAAAAATCCACACATACTTACTAAGCATATCATTTTACTGCAAGTTACATCACAGGTATTAGTGCACAGCAAATTTTATTTTAGGAAAGTAATTTATCATTCACTTTTCAGACACTATTCAGACAGGCTTTTAACAGATGTTAGCAAATTTCTATATAGTGAAGCAACATAACTGAAATAATCTACTCTTGGTAGTAACACTTGAGTCTACCATTCCAGAACATAATGTAACAAGAAAAAACCCAGCTAAAGGCAACCACAATATTAGCAGGTGAAATGCATGTGACATAATCAAGATATTTTGTTTTGCCATCTTGCTAAAGAGCCAAAAAACATCAGCTACATCTGTCTGCAATCAAACAATAAAGTACTATTTAACAACATCCTACCTAAAAGCAGCTTCCCAAAAGCAGTTCATTCCACAAACATCAGAGGGCAGCATCCAATAGGAATTCCAGAAAGATACAGACAAATTCTTACACCTAACAGAATAAGACAAAAATAACCTACATAAATGTTACTGATTTTATGGCAAACTTAAATGGATAGTCTCCTAGCTCAAGCATAACTTGAACAGTTAATTAGCTGGCAGAAAACTGGCTATGTAATGCAACTTGAATACAAAGGAGAAGGTATTAGAAGCCAATCAGAATTTTTTAAAGGTACATCAGTCCCATCCTTTAGCCTTTCCTCTTCATGTATTTTCAGAATGAAAAAAACAGAGAGGCTGAGATTTTTGAGGATCCTTCTATGTTCTAGGCTTAAATTAAGCCCACAGCTAACAAGTGAATGGCAACACTTATTGCTAGAAAGAACTTCAGCTTTTCAATACCTTTGCCTACTCAAAGTGGAAGAACAACTTTAACTTTTCATTTTTGAGGTTACGTTGTCCATTTAACACAATCCCTAGTCACCCATTACTCTAGTCAGTGCAAATGTGCAAACTGGATTTTTAATAAAATACAGGACTTAGCAGCACCAAGAAATTCCATTGTTCCGTAAGAAATGGTTAATGCAATAAAGAAATAATCACAACATTTCACAAGTTTTCTTTCTACATACTAAAAGCAAGGCTAATTTATTTATTTGTGCTACATTAACAGCTAAAAAAAGCAGGTTTTACTAGTTCATCATTATATTTATGCAACAGCAGTACAGGAAATACAGAAACAAAAGTATATATTTCAAAAGTTCCGGTGAGAAAATCAACATCAGGAATTACGATCTGAAAGGAGTAAGCAGAATATTGTAGGGCAAGAGATACTTTCTTGAGTGACCTTCTCTGCTCCCTGCCCTGGTGATACAAAGCCAGTAGTGTTTATTCTCCTTTGAAAGTTAGTATCTGTGAATGAAAGACATGTGCAAGAAAACCAACAAAATAGCTGCTGATTTTCATCAGCAGTATTTAAGGACTATTTGTCAGAACTCTGCTGAAAGTTGGCTCTGCAAGTTTGAAATTAATCAGTACCATTTTGGTAGCATAATCTGAAACCTGTGAAGGCCAATGTTTCTCAAATACCAGAAAATAATAGCTTAATGTAGCATCAAAAAATATCAAGATTAGTAATTTCTGCTTTTTGTAACACTTGAGAAAAATGACCTGATAAATACAGTGTTTCACAAAGCCTCATTTAAGTGCTGTGGGGGATGGTGCAGTTCTTTGCTAGATCGCAGGAAATCCTTGAATTCTGTAGAGAAATGTGTTCACAAGAATTTTCAAGTAAATTTATTTCATGACTTAAGAAAGCTCTCCACAAATAAATACCCAGGTACAAAAAGTGAAAATATAGACTGCAACTCTATTTCAGGTTTATCCACACTACTCTTTACCGAAGTATAAAACCATGAGTTCCCTCTGCCAGGTTCTTTCTTGCATTATTCTTTGTGGTTTTTGAAGTTTTATAAAAACTCCAAGGCACATAAGGTCTTGCACTTATATGAAGAACAATCTTTACGATCTCTACTACTAGCTTTTTGAAGTAACTGTTTCTCATTGCTTTTAAGATAAATTAATAGACAATCTCTCCAAAAGAGTTGTGTGGTTTGGAAGACTATTATGCTATTATTACAGGGGAATCCTCTTTCAGTTGTCAACAAGAGTTTTCCCAGTTGAGTATTACCCTACGCAAACTACCAAGGCAAGAGGTAAACCTGAAGTAATGGCTGTGTCACTTCTCTGACACATTAGGCCTTTCCAACATTCCATTTAGCACAAGATTATCAGCCCTGGGTTTGATTCATAAACTGCATATTTAAAACAAAAGTGTTACTAGGATACATATGTATGCAATTCACCTAATGTTAGCTTAAGACTCTCCTGTCAACAGCAATCTCCCTCAGTTGACCACATGCTAACATATTCCCCAAAGTTTTTCATATAAAGGATTAAGATACTGGAATAACTGGACATTTTCTTCTTGTCATTCACATTAAGATCATTTAAAATGCCATTCATTAAGGTATTTTTTTACTTGAAATGAAATTTGATGAAAGCTTGGACTACAAACAATTGCTTTATAGAGCTAGGGAGTTGCATTGTACCTGTTCACAAACAGGTACAGTCATTGTTACCTCAGAGAGGTTACCAGTCAGACAGGAATAGTCACCTTCAGTACTACCGAGGGATATTTTGCTCACATCTGTAATTGTTATGTGATTAAAGGCCAGTCCCCAGAAATAGAAAGCAGAAAATTATGTAAGGTGACAAAAAATAAACAAGGCACAGGGAGAATCCTAACACAGCCCCAATTTACAGGGGCAGAAAGAGCCCATGAACCAGGCAGATGATCCATCCACCAGCCTAGGATACAGGAGAGACTCTCCAGGCCAGTTTACCAACTGGCTAATGGGGTTACTGCCTGAAAGGGCGCAGGACTCATTGTGGGATCAAAGGTGCACGGGGGAGGAGGGAGAATGCAAAAAACAGAGAGCTGGTAAGAGGTTCCAGTCATGTGAAGACTGCTGTTTTCCTAGGTGTGGGAATGGCTCCCTTCCATCCGCACATGCAGAGGTCAGAGCGGCTGCAAGTGAGAAGATGGCCCCAGGTCCTAGGGCCCATGAGCCTGCGGAGCCAGGGACTGGAGAGATGCGTGTGCACACTGCACGTGGGTGGGTGCATGCCTGGTAACCACCAGCCACCAGACCAGCCTGCAAGCAGAGCAAGAGGCTGGGGAGCCAGGTGTCAGACAGGTCCTGAGACTGGGCCAGACTCTGCAGAGAACAGCGAGTCTGAGCTACTGAAAGAACCTCTCACACAGCCACAAGACATTAGGGTCTGAGGGACGGCAACTGGAAGCACCAGAAAGTCTGAGCTGGCCACCTGGCGTTTGAGGAGTGGCTAATGTGGTCAGGACCAGCTATCCAGAAGACTCCTTTTCATGAGGCAATCCTGTGGCCAGCTGCCATAATGCTAAGGCCAGTAACTGGAAAGTCCAGCACATTCACCTGTACGTGTGTCTGCACATCCAAGAGGGTGTGAGTACCAGAAACTGAATTGGGTCTGCAAGCCTCGAGGATTCACACACTCGGGTCAGCAACAGTGGAGGCCAGAGGACCAGGAGCCTCTTCTTGGATGGACCAAGTGTCTAAGGCCACTGGAGGAATCCACCTTACATACACTGATGCATTTTTCATTAAAACCTTTCACCCTGATAAGTCAGAGAAAGGAACAGGATCAGGACACTTGTTTGTGGTTGTGCAAGTACTGTTTCCTGTGTGCTGATCTCTGTGGCCAGCCATGTGTGTTTGCACTAAGAGCCTATGATCCCACTGGAATAAATGCTCCAATTTGCTACTGCCTGGATACCCAGGAACATGGAAATGCAGCAGCCTTCCTTCACCACACTACTGGGCTGGACAATTCCTAACACGTACCACTGTCAAAAATATAAAAAAGAAGAAATATGAAATTTCAAAATTCACTGGTGTCATAGAGAAGCATTCTCAGTGATCTGTTTGCCATTTCAAAGCATCTCTTCCTTAAGCAACCAGCCACTTCTTAACTACTTTTATCAGTTAATCTAGCTTCAGCATGCCTGGGTAGCAGAAATTTTAGTATTGCAGACACAGAAAAGGTGTCTATATTGTGACCTGAAAACTTTTCAGAATGAAAGGACAATTTCAAATTAGTTTGCAAAATACATAGCAGTGCCTAAGTTGCAGTCATGAAGACTGAGGCCCTGTGCTCGGGCAAGTCAAGTTTTAACCACAAGAAATCTCTCAACAATCAGTGGTAACCTCCTTTTGTTGGTGGAGTTCATGGTTGTCAGAAATACTTTTCAATCCACGTGGCATGTTTGTACTACTGTAACTCCGCAGCAAACTTAGCAGAATGTCCAAACGGTGAGGGGTGCAGCCCTGATGACTATGTTCCTGTCAAAATTCCTTTCCTTAACAACCTAAGTTTTATCAACTGCATGAACCAACCAATAGACAGACTCATGTCTCTCCTACAGCACAGCCCACAAGTGCAAAACAGGAAGGATGCATTTCCTTCCTGCTCATAAACACACAGAAGTAAAAAACTGGGATGATAAATGCTTAATTCAACTCCAAAATGAACTAAGAATTTCTAATTCTCCTCAACAGCTTTTCTGAACATCTGCAGCAATACCACAAATTTGTTATGATGTAGTTTGTCACAGAAGCAATGGCTTTACTAGATAGGAGATAGTCAATGCAATGCTAGATGTCTGATACCTCAGCTTTTTAACTGGAAAAATCTTGATAACGTTTCATTGCTTCACAACATTCCTATGCAAATAATATTTGCTGGTCAAATGCTTGCCAAATTCAGCAGAGTTTTTAAATGAAGTTTCAATTTCAAATCATTGAACATTTAATCCTTTTAAGTTTACCTCATATTTTGAAGTGCTTTGACAGGTTCTGGGCTGATTTCTTAAAACAAGAATAGCTGAGAAGCAAACTGGTGAAACTGCTGGTTAAGCTCTGATACCAATGAAAACAGCTGTGTACAGGCCAAGGAAAGAACGAGCCACCTGTTATAACCACCTTCTTCTGCTAGGCTTGTGGATATACCTTCTACCCTTTTCCATGCACCATAATCCACCTAATTTTCCCTCTGCCAGAACAGTTAGAGAGCAAGAGACTGGTGCAATCAAACATCAGTGCCACACATAGCAGAACGGTATGGCTGGCAGCACAAAAATGCAAAACTACAGTGTAGAGGAAACATGTTCCTTCTTAAAAGGGTCAAATTCACTGACCCCACTAAATTCACAGAACTGACAACAGACTGATTCCTTCTGTATATCTCAAAATTGCTATTATTAGAATAGCACTTTTTTAGACCTGAATAGAAAGATGAACGTTATCTGCCTAACTGAAGTGGCAATACTGACAAAATATTGCCTTCAAGGGAGTAAACAGCTCCTCCCAGTTTTGTATCATCTGCAGTCCTGCATCCAAGGCATTTATGAAGATGTCTTAAAGTGTTCTTCAGCTGTTTATATCAAGTCTCAAGATACAAGCCTTCAGTCTCCAGTCCTCTTGTTCCTCAGGCTAGAGTAGTGTTTGAAACAAACAACTCCTTACTAAACTGATTACTCAATAAATTCCTGTTAATTATTATGTTTATTGGAGGACCCTGCCTTAAGCTGTAATTCTAGTTTTAATATGGTACTTCCTTTTAAGTCATTTTCTTCTTAAACATGTCACCACCATTGCTAAATTCTTCCAGGTGTACTATTCCAAAGCCTTTTCTGATGCTTGAAGTTTTCATGTTTGCATGCTTCCAAAAACTAACAGAAAGTTCAACGTCTCCCTCCCCTATCCCAGAGCATGATGGAGTTCTTTCTGCCCACCAAACTAGACTATTCAGGCAAAGAAAACACTTTTTGGCTAAAGAAAACAGAAAAACACTGCTGAGTGTATGAATGCCCTCAGATGATAGATTTGCTTTGCTAAACTGTATTTCAAAGCTATCAGTGAACACAGCTGAAGCAACCCATTTATGAAAGTTACTATTAATGCATGCAAAATTTAAACTTCAAGGATTAGAAGGTGATCTAAATGCAATTTACTCTGTGAGGTTATGCACCCTTCAGGATACTACATGATCACCAGACAGTCAGAAGTGGGCATAAAACAGGTATGTGGCCATAGTGCTCAGTCTCTACTGGAGAAGTAGCTGATGTATAAAAACTGAAAAACACCAATACATTCAGCAAGATGCGTGTGTCACAATAGTGAACTAATGCAGTTTAACACTCAAGAATAATTTACAAATGCATCATTCAGTGGGACATTTCTTAACTGCCACAGGACAGAGCTTTTCCTTAAACAAAAGCCTTTTTTCTTTTCTAAGAGTCTGACTCACAAATAAGTTTTGCACAAGCACTTTCTGCAGAAACAGCACGTTTCAATAACTTACAACAGGGGATGTTTATCCTCAGCCTTCAACCTGACAGCAGTTTATAGGCAAAGAATTCCCACACAGGTGGCAACACACACTGGTTTTGCAAGGGGATGTACCCCCAAAAAACTGTATACAGTGGAATGCTTTGTGGCCCTTGAGACCTTTAGAAAAGAACTTTTGTCAGTTGGTAAAACTTTTCTATTTGACAACAGGGGGAGATTTATCTCATCGGACATAACTGCAGCAAGAAGCTTCTTGCACCTTGCTGAGGCTCTTCTCCACTCATATATTTAATTTTAAAACTACACTTTTAGTACAAATACTAGAACAGTATAGCTTTTAAAATAAACTTGGTTCTTCTTTTGCTTACTAGCAGTGTGATGCAGCTTAAAGTCATTTCAGTGTTCAATAGTAGAAATCATTTATTTACTTTATTATCTTCTACCTAACTAAAGTTTGCTTTATTTAAACTGCATGTTTTCTTTACTAAAACAAATATCATACATATGGTCTTTTTCATTGTATTTTTATTTAGAACAAGTAGATTTCACCACTCACAAGAAGTGAGTTCTTCACAAACTAGAAGGGAGGCACAATTATCCTTACATTTTTTTCATGTTAAAATCTGTATTAACTTGAACTAATACAAAAACACGGGGGGGAAATTCTTTTAAGTAGTTACACCAGTCGAAAGCTGGGTTTCACATTTCCAGTGACTCCACCCCTAGTAACTCAGAATGCTGTTTCATGGTATTCCAAGATTATTAAGTCAGAGCTTGTCATCCTGCCATCCTCCGTAAGTCCTTTACAACAGCATCGACACTTTCATAATTACATGATGAAGCAATACATGATGAGCGCTGAGTTGGCCAAAAACTAGGTAGTTTTCAAGCAGGTCACCACACCAGATCGGCTCACTCGTATGCTCAGAGGAGCACAGGCAGTACAAGGACTGGGGGGCGCCAGAGCTTGTACAACACTGGGAAGCAGTGACCATCGCCAAACCAACAAACTCACTTTGCTTTAAACTGCCGCGGAATCTGAGCAGAGGTAGAGCTAGACTGGCCCAGAATGGTCAGGTCTTAATTTTTCCTCCATTTTTAGTAACAGATTTCTCATCACTCCTCTTTTCCTGGCTTTAGGGTTCCAGTAGCCACAGGTGAACAGGATTATAAAACTTTAAAAAAGGAAAACTAGTACTTTCCATTCCATGATCTCAACCACCATTTGGCCACACTAAAATTTCTGCTGACAGAGGGCAACAGAACTCTGCAGGGTGAGAGATGCTCGGATATGCAGCCCTTTAATTACAGAACTGAACTCACTGCTTTCCGTGGGAAGACTGGCTATATTAAGGTATCCCATAACAAACAGTTTTGGTCCACTAAAGTTATGTTCCAGAACCTACAGTTACTAAGTTTCAAACCTGAAGGAGCACCACGAAATTTTCTCCTTTTGGAAGAATGAAACACAACCCTTCACTCTCCCCGTCCCACCCAGCAGCAGCCAGGGACGGGCGTAGCGCCGCGGGGACGCGCACGGGGGCGGCCTCGGTCGCCGGCAACGCCACTCCTGAAAGTTTTCCTCGCTTGTTTAAGGCTTCCCCACCGCCAGCGCCCGGCCCGCGGGAGGCCGGGAGGGAGCGCAGAGACACCACCGCCCGCCGCCCCCGAAAGCGCCGCCAGGCCTCAGCGCCGCCGCCCGGCCGGCACCGCGCAGCCGGGGGCGCCCGCGGCCCCGCTCCGCCCGCGGCCGGCACGGACAGCGGCGCGCTCCCGCGCCTCCGGCCCTCCCCGCAGGAATGCGGCGGGAACGGCCGCCCGCGCCCGGCCCCGGCCCCGGCCCCGCGCCGCGTACCTGCCGGTCCCCGCCTCGCCTCGGCCCGCGCTCCCCGCCTGCCGCCGGGCGCCGGGCGTGGCGGGGTCTCGGGCCTGCCTCTCGCGGCCGCCGCCGCCGCCAGGCTCCTGCTCCAGGGAGAGGGCCAGCTGGCTGAGGCCGTAGAGCAGCGAGCAGACGGCGCAGCCCAGGCACAGCAGCGCCACCCGCGCGAAGCGCCGCATCCTCCCGCCCGGCGCGGCACAGCCGGGCGGGCCCGCGGCTCCAGCGGCAGCACGACGGGAGCGGCCGCGGCGCGATCCCAGCGCGGTCCCGGCGTGCGAGGGGCGGGGCGGGGCGGCCGGGGGCGGGAGCGGGGCAGGGAGCGGGGCCGGGCGGGCCGCAGGGCGGAGCCGTAGTGGCGCCCACGGTTTATTTGCCCCAGAAGCGAAGAAAAGCGCGCCTCCCTTGTCCCGCTGCGTCCTTCCCTCCATCGCGGCCCCCTGTTCAGCCTGGTCTCGCCCCCATTCAGGCCTCCCGAACTTGGGCCCTGGAAGAAGTCGAGCGACGAAGTGTCCAAAGTAGAGACGGTGGCGGTCCCGGTCTGTTCCGCACTGCTGCGGCCTCACCTCCAATCCCCTGTGCAGTTTTGAGAGCCTCAATATAGGAAGAATGTAAAGCTGTTAGAGGGTGTGCGTCTTCGTTAAGGGCTAAAACTCCCTCAAAATGACACTCTTTCCTTGCTCTCAATGTTTCGGTTGCACTAACTTTTCCTGTGTGAAAGCTTCACAGCTGCTTCTGCACAAGGATATTCTATACATATAAATATCTAAAGGGAGGGTGCCAAGAAGATGGAGACAAGCTCTTCTTGGTGGTGCCAGGCAATAGGACAAGAGGCAATGGGAGAAACTGGTACACAGGGAGTTCCACCTGAATATGGGGAAGAACTTTACTGTGCAGGTGACTGACCACTGGAACAGATCTCCAGAGAGGTTGTGGAGTCTCCATCACTGAAGATATTCCAGAACCATATGGACACAATCCTGTGCAATGTGTTCCGAGGACCCTCTTGTCCAGGGAGGCTGGGCCAGATGACCCACTGTGGTCCCTTCCAACCTTTACCCATTTTGTGATATGCCCACTCATTCCTTAGAAAGCTGAAGTTCCACAGATGTCCTTTCTCTGTACAGACAGAGTCTGAGCATGCCAATCACTTTGGACTCCAGGCCCCTTTCCTCTGCTGGCCTTGGCACACAGGTGGCTGCGTGGCACCCTGGCCGGAGGAACAGACGGGTGCTGCTGGCCAAGGGAGATGCTGAGCCAGAGAAGCTTGGAGAACTGAGCCTGAAGCATTTGTTGCACTCACTAGCAAAGACAGAGGTATTTTAGCTCACCAAGTCATGCTTCTAGACAACAAAATGTAGGTCTGGGAAGGGGCAGAAGAAATAATAGCTGTACATCTTGCTAGATGGGGGGAGTACTGGTTGGGTTTCAGCTGAATCCAACACAGTAGTGCATCTTCTTTCTAGCCCAGACCACTGAGCAAAGGCCTAACAGTTTAACTAACGTATACTATTGCCAAGTAAGTATTTTAAAGTCATTATTCAGTGCTGCTCCCTCAGCTTCTGGCACTGGTTTAAAAAAAATACAGATTTGGAATAATTCTGCTTACTTCTTTGTCCTTACAGTGCATTTGGCTCACATTTTTTCTATGGACCGGAAACATCCTTTTTTAAAACAAGTGATAATATCCCCATTCAGGACCCCGCATTTTAAGAAAAATGCCCACATGATTTCCAATAAACCATAGATAAATAATTCTGTTATAGCTTTTGTGGTCTAAGGATGTATGTTTTATGTGAATGCCCATAAAACCTGAGCCATAGCTTTCTGCTGTTCTTGGCTGTGCTTGAAGAAGGGGAAAGCAGGATGCCAGCTGGCAACTCTGGTAGTTGGAAGAGAGGTAATGCCAAAATTGTTTATCTCCTCTTCCTCAAAATAAAAAAGAAATGAGGAGAAAAGGTGGCCCTCAGAAAATATGGGCTACTCAACTCTGTTTGCGGTGGAGATACTGGGATGATTATCAAAAGATATAAGCAGGGAAATTGAGGCTGAGAAAAAAAAAAAACATAGAATTCAAGAGAAATAAGGAATTAGGGAGGATGAAGAGAAATCAGGGCCAAAGATGGCAGGGTGGTGATGGGAGAGTCACAGATGAAATGGCAGAGGATTTGTAAAAAGAACTCTGGTTATTGGCTTGCATTGCAGGAAGAGTTAGCTTAGAAAGCACCACTCAAGGTTTTGGCTGGGCTTTCTGCCCCTCTGTTCTGTGTTTCTTAGTGCTTTCTGCCACAGCCTGCCATTCAGCTTCCCTGATTTTGTGTTTGTGCTCAAAATCAGGTTCATTGCTCTCACACCTGCTGACCTGTGTGTGTCATGAATTCTTCCACTCTCCCACTTCACAGCCCTTTACACAGACTGTCAAGTCCATATGGCAGAGCATGAGAAACACAGACATGAGAATCAGTGTAGAGAGATATAATGGAGTATTTACTGACAGCAAGCTTAAAAGCAGAGGCCACTTATTCCCTGCTGAGGTGTGACACTTGTCTTTTATATGGAAGAGTGTTCCAGGCAGGGAAAATGAGGTCTGAAGGGTGTTATAGTAGCACCAAGAATAAATATGGCAGATGGGTAGTAATCATGGTCTTATGCTTCAGAAGAAGAAATTATATTTTTAAGAGGAGAAAATAAATAAGGAGTGCTAAAGAGAGGTGACAGAGGGAGAATTTTTTTATTATTATCAACCGTGTCATTACTCAAGTATGAATTTAAGGACTTCATTCAGTGCTGTTCAATAATATTTGAATAATTAATGAATGAGGATATATCTGCGTGTTCTAAGAATATAACTAAGGCAAGGTCAGAGAGAAATTATCTTTGTTAAGCCCTCTGTTGCTACTGGGGAGAAAAAAACAGCTAAACTTTCACACAGACAAGGATTTTGTTCAAACTGCAAAATCTGTCCCTTTAATCTAAGTATCAGTTAGTCTGATTAAAAATAAAATGCTCCTTACTACAAACTTGGCCTTGTGAATAAGGAAAATAAGCAAAAGTTACTGAAATGCCATACCTAAATTGTTTCACTGAGGAAAAAAAAATTATCAGATGGTATATAATTACCCAATTAAGTTTATAAATTCTTTAAAAATTTATAATTATAAATCTTTATTACTCACCATTAATAGTTTATGAACAATACGTAACATTTTATGCTACAAGGTCTGCTAGTCTTAATTTGAAACATGAAGAGTTACAATCAGATGCAAGATTCTCTCCTTTTATTAATGATTCTAAATCTTTAATCCTCTTCTTTACTAGAATTTAGTTATTTAGCCAAGTATCTTTTGTATCTTTAGTATTCAATTCTATTTACTACCTCCAGAAAACAGCTGAAATCCAGAAAAAAACTATCTTAATAAACTACAGGTGACAATTTGTTTTTAAAGAATCAGCATCTGATATTTCTGCAAGTGAGTTCATAAGGGTCATAAGAGCAGTCACTGTGAGCTAGAAAAGGAAACATTCTAACAACTCATTAGATAAAGAGATAAATCAGATCAACTTAAATTAAAAACACAAAAGTCGTAATCAGATGCATTTGTATCATTCCCCCTGTTTTTTTTCTTTCACAAAATTAAACCATTAATTAAGTTGGTAAAGCAGTAAGATTTTGTGCTGATAGATTTGTGTCAACACTGCCCTGTATGCAGAGCAGTTAAGGGTTTTTCAAAGGCAAAGACACTTCCTTTGATGTTCATGTTCCCTTTCATACAAGCTGCAGTGTCAGCACTTGGCTATGATAGATTGCAAGGCTGGGTAAGTAGGAAGAAGCTGCTTTGCTGCCATGTGTTGTACATATGGTATCATCAGACTTCTTGGGGCACTTCTTGTTCTCTTGCTGCCAGAAATCACTTTTTTCCCTGCCTATTAACTTTTAAGAAAAAGACTTAGTTTGGTACAACTGCCTTCCACTCTTATTGCATCTACCCCTTCAAATTCCTAATGTATAAAAATATTAACAAAAATTCTCAAAATCAATTTTCATTGATAACCAAAATATTATTACCTTCCCCCATTCCTTTCCTATTTAGCTCTCCTGTAGCATTATAGTGTGTCCAACCTACTTCAAGCAGGAGCTTAAAATATTTTGCAATTATTGTTGATAATCACAATAGCACCCAAGAACAATAGAAATAGGAAAAATGTTGAGGATAATAGTGCACAAAATTAAGTAAGCTGCCTTGTAAACTGTTTAGGAAGTGGTGTGATACTTTGAAAATTACCTAATTTCTTCTAATTTGAATAAATTATTTCTTATCAATAGGACACTTCAAAATTTATTCAATAGATCCTCTGTGAACAATTGTAAGTTATTAAACATTAGTCAAAATATTTGTATTCCTCCTCTTAAGAAAGTTCAAATTTCAGGCTCTAAATCAATAAGTATCTATATATGTAGACTTGCACAGCATTTAGTAGTTTACTACATTAAAAAACAGAATGAATACTTTCTAGGAGCACACAGGTCATTTTCTTTTTGTCTTTTTTTCAATGTTTTTGTGTCAAGAGCTTTTTGTTCTGAAAAGATTTCTACATTTGGAGCTTCTGCACATCAGTCCAGAAGGGATTCTCAATGTTGGACTTTTGTTTCTTTGCATCATCTAAAACTTTCCAAAGATCCTACCTGGCATGGGTATAATAAAGAGGAGATAGGTGACAGCCAATATGGCTTTACTAAGGGCAAATTGTGCCTGATAAATTTAGTGACCTTCTGCAGTGGGCTTGGAATGTTGATGGATGAGGGAAGTGCAGAGATGCCATATACCTGCACTTGTGCAAAACATTTGAAACACCCCATGCAATATCCTTGTCTCTAAACCAGAGGAGCTCAACATGACCCAGCAATGTGTGCTCGCAGCCCAGAAAGCCAAATGGGTCCTGAGCTGCATGAAAGCAGCGTGGGCAGCAGAGCAAGGGAGGGGATTCTGCCCCTCTACTCCACTCTTATTAGAGCCCACCTGTAGTAATGGGTCCAGCTCTGGGGTCCCCAACATAAGAGGACATGGACCTGGTGAGAGAGTCCAGAGGAGGGCTGTGAAGATGACCGAGGACTGTAGGATCTCTCCTGTGAAGACAGGCTGAGAGAGCTGGGCTTGTTCAGCTGGGAGAAAAGAAGGCTCTGGGGAGATCTAAGCACAGTCCCCCAGTACCTAAAGGGGCCAAACAGAGAGCTGGAGAGGGACTTCTTACAAGCATATGTAATTGGTAAGACAAGGGGGAATGGCCTTAATCTGAAAGAAGGTAGGTTTAGGTTAGATATAAGAAAAAAATTGCTATGAAGATGTGGAACACCAGAACAAGTTGCCCAGAGAAGCTGTGGATGCCCCATCCCTAGATGTTTTCAAAGCCAGGCTGGATGGGGCTTTGAGCAACTTGGTCTAGAGGAAAGTATCCCTGTCCATGGCAGGGGGGTTGGAATTAGATGACCTTTAAGGTCCCTTCCAACCCAAACCATTCTGTGATTCTATGATTTGTGTTTAAAGTACTTTTGCAAAGAGTCAAAGCAAACGTATTTACTTATGCAAATACGTACCATATACAATAAATATAGAAATAAGGCAAGAAGGGCTGGTGTTTACTTGTTTATTTATTTATACATAACTATATTTAACTTAAAAGTCCTTATTGTGTCCTGCTGTTGTTTGCTACAGCATTGGGTGTTTTGAGTTGCAACACCCAGATCAGGGTTTTTAAATTTCTATAATGTATTTTTTTATCTCTAATAGAAAAAATATTTACTAGCAGTAACCATGCACAACAGTGACTTCACATTATGCCTTGAAAGTTCAATTTTTAAGATGAAATGTATCAAATAATCTGAAAGTAGTTGTCTAAGGTATTTTTTACCTTTTCCATTTCACAGTAACAGTGCAGATTCCACACAGCAAATTTATACTACTTGTACTAAGTATGTTATCCTATTCACTTTTTTTAAGATCTTTAAAATGAGTGCATTAGCCCAGGAAATATTCTGACCACAAACAAAAAAACCACCCTTTTATTTTAGGGATGGTGTTTATTTCATATTTGATGTAAAAATTTTATGCATTATTATTCCAAATCAAAAAAAGGCTGCATATCTTGGAAAATGAAACTACATCTAGCAAACAGCTTAAATTAAAAACAAAATTAGATGACAACTGCCAGCTGTCTTATAAGTGGAAACAGAGGTATAGGAGAGTTGTCAGGTCTCTGAGAGCCATTTAGCACTGCAAGCCAGATGATACACTGGAGCCAGTAGCTCCCATTTTGAATGGAAAAGACAACAGATGGTCATTCAGTAAGGAGGTGTTTTGGAAAGTGGTCAGTCAGTCAAACCAGGTTAAGTGTTGACTGACTTTGCCAATTTATTTACCTTTATATTTTGTTCATCTGTACCCTGATTTTACTCCCCCTTCAAGTAGAATTTTACATGTAAACCAATGTAGAGACAATGTCAGAGATAGAGAAATAAAATCCTACTGTTTGTCTCTCTACATCTTCTTCTCTAAAGGTTGCTCAATTTTCATAACTACGAGTTCAAAACCACGACTGCTTCAAAAGCAGTCAAATGTGGTAGTTGTTTAAAGCACTTAGTACTTGAATTATCAGGAAGAGACAAGACATTAATATTGCCCTTTTTACTGACTGCTTCTTTTAGCACTGGTAGAACAGCCAAATCACAGACAAGTGCCTAAGGTACCCAGCACCCTCCCACTCGGTGGCAGTCTCGGCTGTGCCCGAAGCTGACCCAAGGAACTGCAGTGAGCAGCCAGCCTGCCCTGCGCTGCCCTGGAGTGTGCAGCCATCACACTGCCTATACCATGGTGTCAACTGGATTGCTCTCAGACCATTCTGCTGCAGAGTGGCAGCAGAGCCAGTGAGGAGTTGGGATATTGTGTACTGTTGAACTTTGAGCCTGAAACATGCAAAATAATTTGAAGTTTTGCTAACTCTGGATTGTATGTACACATAACTCAGCCTTCCTTTGCCCATCTTTAATCTGTAGCTTTACAAAATTAGTTTTTACTCTTTTTTTCTTTTCTTTTTCAGGACAAGAAAGGGTAAAATAAAATTGGAGACTGTCCTAAACTATCTCCAGGCACCAAGCCCATATCTGCGGGGGAATGCTGTGATCTCCCATGGCTGCCAAAACATTTGTGTGGAATTTAAGAAATTTGTTTTGATCTTCAGACCCATAATTGTGCAGCAGTCTTGCCGAACAGTCAGTAGCAGAAAGAAATGAATAAAAGGGTGATAGAAGGGCTTAACAACTTGCTCTCCTCTTTTGAATCCCTCCTGTTCTAGCAAAACAGATGAGTAAGTAAGACTAAATTGGACCCCTTTAATTAGTGACAATAGCCCTGGTATCTGATCCCAATTTAGTCAGTATTTCTGCTAGTACCAAATTCGGTAGTTACGTCAACATTTTCCCAACACTTACTGCCTGCACTTGGGGATCTATGCCCAATAATGACAGGGTAGCATTTAAAGCATTCTGCACCCAAGGAGGTACCAGCCTCAATGCTGCCTCCTTGGAGCAGGCATGAGCTCCTATACTCACGGCTGACACTTCAGTTACCTGCTACACAAATGGGAAACTCCAACAGTCTTTACAAGAGGATCAGCTTCTTTCAAGAATGCCTTGTAGGATCTTTGCCTCATGCTGCAAAGCAACAGTTCAGAGAACTGAACATGGGAGGTGTAGAATTTAAGACAAATTGAGAGAACCCACACAGATCACTGTTTTATAACCTGCTTCAGTAGCAAAGCACAGTTTTTATATACAATGAGATGAAGCCTTAGACAAAGCCTCCTTCTCAAGTTTCTTACCTCATTGGTTACTTTAATTTGCAAGCATGGATGCTTTCATAGTTTCTTGCTTCAGAAGCAGTACTTCCAGGAATATCTCAACTTCCATCATAACCAAATGTGGTAATGAATCATCTCTGCTGATAAATTAGCAGAGGCTTCTTAGCATTTTGAGATCAAATTCCCAAAGTCTGCTGTTTATCCCCAAATTGCCCACTTGTACTCTTGCATCTTCTCCTAGACAGTACAAATAATACATTCAGAGAGGGGTTCTGAACAACTTAATAATTTTATTTACCATTTTATCATAACACACCCTAAGCATCACCAATGCCAGTCAAGATTGTAGTCCACTTACATTAGTTTTCACCAAAAATACTTCCTTGTTAGACTGTTCACAGGCAAGAAGTATTTATTTATTCCTGGGAAAGGCATTTCAATATGTGTCACTATTCTAGGCATCAAAAACATCTACTTATGCTCCTCTGAAACCAACAATATGTCATCAATGTGAAATAACTATAGGGATGTAAATTTTTAAACAATTCCATTATCATTAATTGTGTATCATTTATCACAGTAAAAAAAATAGTCTTTGCACTGTGATTCCTTCTGTTTCTTTCTTTCCAGACACTTCCCCTCAGCCTTCCTGCCGAGCTTTCAGAATTTTAAATTGTTTAATATAGTCTTTAAACTGAGGTCAGTTGGAGGGCAGTTGGAGGCAGTATCCCAATGGGTTAATGTATGGTCATCTTTAAAGGAGTGCTATGATAGAATTGAACATAGTTTATCACACAGAATATTTGTAGCATCTCATGATGCAAATTGTACTTTCTGAGTGTTACACATAGACCTTTTAAGTAGATCAATGTACTATGTTTTTCTTAGAGTACCTTGAGATTTTTTAAATTAAATTTGTGTACATTAAAAAATTACAACCACACAAGATCTTTCATTCACAGAGATGTTTATTTTTGTCTTCAATGTTTGTAGGGAATACGATTTCACTACAAAAGTGTCTCAGAGAAACTCCATTCAAAGTCTAGGCTTAAGAATGAAGGGAAAATATACTTTCAGCTGTACCAGTCCTGAGCAAAGTTTAAAAAAAATTAAAAAGAAAATCCACTAGAGATAGGAAGCAGCACCAATTAAACCAGAGGGCCTCTTACTGATTTCTGCTCATGCTTTCTTTTCTGCTTAAGAATTGGTAAAAACTTAGGTAGGAAAAATCACTTTATTAGAATGTGGACACAAGATTCACAGTCCCAACCTCTCACCAAATACTACCCTTTTTTTAATAGTTGGAGTCCAGGGCCTCAGTTTTACTTTCCATTAAGTAGTCAGGACTGCTAACAGCAAGACTGTTGCCCCCATGGTATAACATTTTCTCTTACTCAAATTGGTAAATAAATATTTATTTAATACACTCCTTCTAATAAATATTTATTTCCTATCACTATCAAGTTCCTGAAAGGTTACATTGTTCTTAGAAGTATACTACTCATAGCAGTTATAAAACTTCTGATAACATCAGGTCTCAAAACAATTCAAGTGGCTTACAATTGATCTCTTGTTGTTTCAGTGAAAGGATTTCAAGCCATTGGTAACACTTGGTACTTAACAGTTGGTTTATCCAGGACATTCAGATTCAATCTGACAAAGTAAATACTTCTAAGAGTCAGAACAGAAAAGGCACTTACTCATTTTGGGGAAGACACCTGTCAGGTAAGATTTTTATTTTCAAAATAACAAGCCCTTTTTCTAATAATAAAATCCTTAAAAAACTAGTTGGATAAACATAATCCCTATGAACAAAACCAACTTAGGTACCCCCTTCCCATGAAAGGTAATACTGTCCTTGACTGAGAAGCTGAGAAATGTGAAAGCATCCAGAAATACAAGTTTTTTTCACTTCTGTGATATTCCAGTAGACCATCACAATTGGCTAGAAGAAAAAATCTCCTCCAAACAATGGGTGTTTTACAAATTGAAAGCCTCAAAAATTTCTGGACTGTTTTTAATTAGGTACTCGTATCAGCAATAAAATGTAAGATTCTAATGTGTATACCCAGGAATATAACCTTGGTTACAGCCAACAACCTGTGACTTCAACCAGAGGAGTAAATCTTTTATCAAACTTCCTTGCAATTGAATCATTGCCTCAGTGATGCTCTGGGTAAGGCACTTAGTAAATTTTAAGAGCATCTGACAGTACTGTTGGTAGTTCTGATTTGTTTGTGAGGATGCTCTAACAATGCTTCAAGATTAACAGGTTAAGGTGTGGAATAATCACTGAAAACAGCCATATGAATTACTGGCTACAAAACTCTTCAGAAGCCACATCCATTCTAGTCTAGGTTCATATCACCCTTGCAACATAAAGCTATCCTTTTTTTAGCAGTCCAGGAATTAGACCCTTTAAAATTGTGTAGTAGCTAATTGTATGAGAGGAATTAATTTTGTTCCTAACTCTTTCATCTAAACTTCCACCCTTTCACTAAATAACTTGTATGCAAGAGTGAAATATTAATGGTATTTACTATTTAATTCACAAAACCCTACATCTTTAGGCCAAATGTCATTCAACCAACAGCCATCAAGAATTTTTAAGCAAGACACACCTCTAAGAAGTGTGTGTTGCCTACTTCCAGTACACTACACAGAGAAAGGAACACTAAACAGACAAAAAAGACAAAGAAGCCATTATATGGCTCTTCTAGGGATTATTCTGAAAATACATTGTCTTTGTTCTTCCTTCCCCTCTCCTTATTACTCTGGATTATTTTTACTCTGATTATTACTCTGAGGGATTTTGAAAGTGTCTGACATTTTAGAAACAGAAGCTTCCTACTTGGAATTTCTGTAGGAAAGCAGAGAAAGCATTGAGTATCTGTGCATGCTCCTCAGATCTCCTTCTCCAGCGGGGACTAAAAGCATTTTACTTGGCAACATTTGCCTCCATCACCTGGAAAGAACTTTGCTTATTTTGCCGCATTTGGAAGCCTCCCAGCACAGAATAATACCATTTGCAGAAATGCAGATAATCGGCATCATAGAATGCCAGGTACCCCAGACAGAGTGCTTGAATGGTACAGAATCAGAGTAACTAAGTTTGCTCAGCAAGAATCTCTTCAGGTAGTCAACTATATAGAAACAAAGGCAACAGTGACAAAATTTATTCACCTCTAAGCTCCCACATACCATTATTCTGTATGAGATCATGGTGATCTTAAAGAAACCAAAATGTAGTTCAAGAACTGGGAACAGCAGTCAAATTTCCCACTTAAAAAAGCAGGCATAATAAATTATTTCAAACTCACTGCATCCACTTATACTATAAATGAATTTAAGAGAAACAAAAGAAAAGAGAGAAAAGGTATCAGGAATCAGAATGTGTTTCCTTCATAGGTGGGAGTAATGTAACATGTAACCTGAAGAGATTTCCCTTGCCTAGATTAATTCATAGCTGAAGGCTGTTACAGAAAGATGATCAGTCAGATGCCAGACTTTCCTGCTCAGAGATCTGTGCCATCAGGAACTGGGCTTGACGTTGAAGCATTTTTATTTATTCTGTGCAAATAAGAATCAGCTTGAAATAGATTATTCACGGATGACAGCTATATATTAGATGCATATAAATGGCAAATTAGGTCTGTGTTCACAAGTGAGTATTTAGAAAGTAGAACTGGCCTTACCCCCTTACTTGTCTTAACAGATGCAAAGTGATTGAACAACTCCATCCTTCTTTAGTGACAAATACCTGGGACTATCTTTGAACCAAACAGAATTTGTAGGTTGCAGAATCTAGTGATCTTAGCAAGAGGGTCATGAACCACATTTCATGAGCCTGGGTCACATTATTTCCTTTTTCTGCATCCTTTAGCTTCTTCATACAAAGAGGAAAAGTACATGCATGTGGTTAGCAAGCTATCAAAAAATCCATTAAGAGTCTCCTTTCCTCAGCTATCTTCTCAGTAACACCACTGTAAATTAGAACTCCATTGGTGTACAGCTACATGCCTTAAAAGCTTGAGGAAGCACGTTCACTTTGCTTTGACCAAGATCAGTATTTATACAGAGATGTGCTGGTTTTGCCTGGGATAGTTAACTTTCTTCACAGTAGCTGGCATGGGGCTGTGTTCTAGATTTGTGCTGGAAACACTGTTGATAACACAGAGATTGTGTAACCTCTGCTCAGCAGCAGCTGAACTGAGTCAAGGCTTTTTCTGTTTCTCCTACTGTCCCATCAGTGAGGAGACAGGGGGTGCACAAGGAATTGTGAGGGGACAGCTGACCCCAAGAGACCACAGGGATGTCCCAGACCATGGGATGTTGTGCTCAGCATATAGAGCCAAGGGAAGGAGGAGGAAGAGAATGTTTGGAGGGATGGTGTTTGTCTGCTCCAGTCACTGGTAACCTGTGGTGGAGCTCTGCTTTCCTGGGGATGGCTGAACACCTTCTTGCTCATGGGAAGTGGTGAATGTTTTGCTTTGCTTACATGTGCAGCTCTTGCTTTACCGGTTAAATTGCCTTTATCCCAAACCATGAGTTTTCTGACTCTTTATTCTTCAAATTCTCTCCCCCACTGCACAGAGGGAGAATGCACACAGAGCTGTGAGGTACTTACTTGTCAGCTGGGGTTAAACCATGACAGGAAACAGTGTAACCAAAGGCTACGCTTTTCCAGATGGCCTAGATCCTGAAAACAGTCTTGCTCAAATAGTCCTCCATCTGCCAAGATATGCCATACTTTCTAGAAAATAATTGAAATTTTACAACTACTTTTAAGATTATTGTTACTGAACAATATTTTTTGATGGTTATTTTCTTTTTAAGCATATGGGACAAAGAACAATTAGATAAGGTTACAATTTTTTCTTTTACAAAACCACAAATGGGACAGCAATCTCTTGTAGTCGTTCTTAATAAAAATCATTAAGAGCTGTGGAACATGCTTTTGCCCTTTATCTTCCATGTTTAACTTCTTAAAAGTACACCTAAACCTTCCTGTGCACATTAGACTGTCTGCTTTTAAAATCTGCCATTAGCAGACAGAGCAAGGTCATTCTGATGACTTTTATCTGTCTCCTACAATAAAAGGGGCAAGATTAGGATTGAATACATCAGAGTGATTCAGTGGTGGTGTGTTTTTATTAATTTTTACCAACACAGTTAAATAGAGGCTTTAATATGCTCCTGCATTACTAAGACTCTAGGATCTGAAACGAATTTGTTTTTTCACTGCATTTTCTTTCACTGTTTGCATCTAATGATACAGTTTAGGCCTCATTCACAGACATATCACAATCTTCTGGCATAATGTCTTAGGGAAGCCATATAAACATCACTTGCTGTTGGATAACAGTATTTTCCAGCAAGCATGCAGTTTTCCATTGCAGTTGTACCATTTACTCCATTCAAGATAGGAAGTTACACTAATTTCTATAGAGCACTGATTTGTAATTAACTTATGAAGTAATTTTCAAAGTTTTTAGTGGTTAAATCCTGTTAATTCTTGTTAAAACATGGGTTCTTTAGATGTCAAGCTAAGCTCAATATGATTGTGGTCTTAGACAAGACCTCTAAGTCTTTTTTAACAGTTTCTCCTCTTTTAAAAACTTTAACAGCACCAAAAAAAAAAAAAAAAAAAAAAAAAAAAATCTGAGCTTCTACAGTTTGACTTATTTTACTGTACAATTTTTGCTAGTTTGAAGTTATAACCTTTCCAACTGAGATTGCTCTGAAATAACTTGGGGCATAATTTCAGGTTAAGAAAACCTCTGAAAGCTCAAGCTGTGTTTCCATCACACCCAAATCTTAACAATGAGATAGAAGTATGCATTTTCAAAATGCCATATTTGACTGACTGGTCCTCTAGCCAAAACCAGAAGTAACTTTTTATCTTTTCTATCTTATTCCTGAGTAAGTACAGGCTAAATTTACTATAAGTATAGCACTTGCTGTTGCCTTTGGAGAAATTAAATGTAAATGCCTATTTCCCTACAGTTTCTGATTTTGAATGAATTATACCCAGACTCCCTAGGAGGGAGAAGAGCCAAATAAAGGCATGTCACAGAAAAAAACCCCAAACAGATACAGTTAAAGAACCCTGGATAAAAAGTACACAATAGACAGTTTCATGCCAAATCAATCCTGTTAACAAAGTAAAATCAATCAGCAAAATATAGGAAACTGTCAGGCTTTTGAGACAGGAGAGGAAAAAAAGTAAAGAATTTAAGATGCAAGATGTGAAGTTTAGAAGACCTGCCTAAACACTACAGTGAACCAATTGAACAAATCCTAGAAAGTACTGTCTCACATGGCTACTTGAAAATGTGCTATTCATAATATTAAAAAAATGTAAAGTGCACAAATTATAAAATCAAACTTTTTTTGAGATTTTACAATCTATGCTCCAAAACATCAAATATCTAGATAAACACATAAAAGGTTAAAACTTCAGTCATATTCTTAATTATTGACTCTTAATAGCAAGAATTTTAAATTTTGAAATGTAATTTATTTATTACTACCTCCTTTGTTGGAATCAATATTTTATATGGTATAATTCAACCTGCTACTGAGTAGAAGAATTTTTATCTCATATATGTAGATTTAAATTAATGAAAAAGAGAGTTCAGTCAACTGTATATTTGTTCTTTTTCTTATACCACCTATAATTAATAGCAAAGTTAGGAAGATGAAAGACTGAGTTACTGTACACTTTATCAATGAACTATTTATACTTATTTTCCCCCATTTCTCCCCCCTTTTCCTTTCTGAAACCAGACAATCAATCAGCACATAAAGGAACTCATTTACATGGAACACTATCACACTTGTCCTTGTGGGGCCACCATTTCATGAACATCCCAGGATGTATGGCTATTGAAGACTGATGCATATATAGATTTAACAAATAACAGTTCTTATGCAGAGAGCTATCACAGAGAAAAATACCTAATCAGAACACATTACAACATTAAATTTTCACTTTTTATAAATGGAATAAAGATGCTTTTAAATATATTTACAGTTAGAAAAAAGGATTTAGGATTACTACAAGTCAAAATTATTTAGAAAGTATGAAAGTGAAGTTCATTTAAATTATATTATGAACAGACTCAAACGCAGTATTTTGCTTAGAATTTGTCTACTCTGCTGTCAGTATTGTCATAGTCTTTTAATCACCAACAGGCAAAAACTTAACTTTGCTTAATGCTAAAACAAGCATCATTGCAATAAAACTCTAGCAACCTAATTGTTCAGTTAAAACCACCACAGCTTTTAAAATCATAGCTGACTTCTGTAGCACCTGTAGTAGAAATTGCTCTTCAATGTCTTTTTCCATAATGAACACTGAGACTTTCTGCATTATTTTTGATAACCATACTTGCACCACATTTTTGAGATTATTCTCTAGAGACAGTTGAATCATAGTAAAATCCACTCCATCCTTCCTTTCAAACCAAATAGCAACTTAATTCTGAAGATAGAATCCTTTTGTTGGCAGTGCTGGGTGGTTTATTCACATAAACTTAAATAAAAATACATTTCCCATTTAGTGAAATACTGGTAAGAGATTACTATTTCTTTGCAAGGAATTCTGAAATGTGTTGGAATTCATTACATTTCAAATTAGAAACAAATTTCATAAAACTTCTTGCAATGAGATTTACTATCCTTAAACTGCTTTCTTTAAGCAGTTTCAGCTCTTTTGTAATCCATTACATCAGTATATTCTGCAAATAGACCCACCTAAAAATAAAATATAAAAAAATAAAGTTGAGAAACATGTATTTTTTTTCTTTTAAAAACTAGTGTATGTTATTCTGAACACTAGCCCGGCCCCGAAAACATTTAAAAACCTTAAAAAGCATGTTTTACAGGTACTAAATTTGGCCAGGTAACAGCAATGAACAGACATCCTAGTTTTAGTAAGATAAAGCAGAATACATAATAAACAGGTCAGTAGTTATCCATCTGAAACAGCCTATAATTAACATTTGATGTCTAAAAAGTTTAAACAGCAACACCAAGGAATGAGGTATGTATGTTCTCAGATATCACATCAGACTCTCATTTTATGCAACTAACTGTATTTCACAACTAGCATCTTACAAAATAGAACAGTACCATTGTGCCTGTAGAAGTACTGCATTAAAAACAGAAAAATACATTACTACAAGAAACCACCAAACATCACAATTGTCAGGGGCTACAAAAATCCATTCTTTTAAGCCGTTAAGAAGACATATCATATGTGGGTAATAATTTGGGGCTGGATTCACTACCAAGAAGGTCCATCCAACTTTCACATAGGCTTAAAAACATATTTACTTTGAATGAAAAAGAAAAGGCTCATGGGAGTGTAAGTGCCCTACCTCACTAAAAGGAGCTAAATGAACTTTTGTACTGAACCAGATTATATAATTTAAAATCTATACATGAATTGTATGTATGTATCAAAACACTTATTGGTTGTAAACAAAAATGCAAAATCTGTATTCACAAAAATATTTTATTGGTATTTTTACATAATACCAGATGGTATTGGAAATAGTTCTGCTCTTTATCAGTATATTGCTAAGTGCGTAAATGTTGACAGCTTATGCCATAAAGTAGGATACTGAGTCTTTTTCAAATGATTTATGACATAATGTATTCTAACAGGCCAATTCAATATTAAAGAAATTGATTCAGGAACAAAACAAAAAAAAAAAAACTATTATTTCCTTGTTCTTGTGCAACATCTGATATTCCTGTACTGAAATAAGTGACTGTGTGACACTAGAAAAATCTGGGGCAAGGAAACAGTACTAAGCAGAAATGAGAACTGCAGATCTGTTCATTTTAAAGCTTTTCCAAACTTTCATATTTCCAAATAGTTTTTGCCAAATGCATCACTATCTGAGGTTCAGTATTTGTTACACAACACAAAATACCAGTGTACAGCGACAATGCAGTACTTTACCTGAATTGCAAGGTTAACTAATCAATGCTTAGAATGTGTTTTCTATTTTGCTTGTAAACATTACAATAAGTGTTTTAAGTGTCAAAAAATATTGGTAAAACCATCAACATAATTCAGTAACAGTAATCTAGTAAAATGTGTCAAACATTGGCAAAAATCCATACAAATGTTTTCTTTAATAACATTTTTCCTATTTAACCACACCAAGTACCAGCAGGTGTTTTTAAGAAGATAATTATTATGAAAATTCTGTTGCAGCAATAATTGATTAAGTTGATCTTTAACTTGCATACATATAACTATGTTTCACAATTCTCAAATAATACATATTTAGGCAGCTTGAACTATGTTATAAAAATTTAAATTCAGTACATGCCAATAGTAGAGATTCCAAGAGTTGTGTTAGAATTCACTAAACTAAAAGTGAAAATGGACATACTGGTAACACTGCATAATGAACATTCAAACCACATTTTCATGGCACCCTTACACATGTAGATTAAAAAGCTGGTCTGAAGATGCTTCATAAGCATTTGTAGATAGCATTTAAATTACTATAATCACAAAATAAGCTGAGTTGGAAGGGACTAAAAAGGATCATCAAGTCCAAATTCTGGCCTTGCACAGGAAAGCCCCGAGAGTAACACCATGAGCCTGGGAGCATTGTCCAAACGCTTCTTGAACTCTGTCAGGCTGGTGCTGTGACCACTTCCCTCGGGAGCCTGTTCCAGTGCCCAGTCACCCTCTGGGTGAGAAACTTTTTGTGGTATCTAACCTAAACCTCCCCTGACTCAGCTTCATGCTGTTACTATCACTGCACTTTTTTTCTTTCTTTTTTTTAAACTGCATTATGTTCCAGTCAACAAATCAATTATGCATGACTAATCTGTCATGAAAATGTGGTGACAGAACTTACGTATTTGCATGTTTTGAAGAGACTAATGAAATTGGAGAAAATAAACTTTAATGAGATTCCCCGTTCAGTGATGATGCTTCTCCTCTGGGTGAGGATGACCTGGACATTCCCCTCTCTGTGTTGTCAGAGCTAGAACCACTCTGACTGTGTTGATCTGCAGAAGCAGCACTGGAAGCAGGCGGTGACTTAGTTTTCTCCTTAAAGTCTGTAATAATGACTGTCAGATCTCCAACGGTAACTTCCAAATGCTGAGCACTACTTCGATCCACATTTTTCAACCTTGGCCTAAACAAAGCAAATAATCATATTAAAAGTACACACACCATATTATTACCTTGTCTCCCTCCTACTTTTTAGGAGCTCAGGAGAACAAATGTATATATAAGACTTCTTTTTGCAACATGTAATATGTAGGAAAATAAATTACCAGAAGTATTAATAGTGGAGCATTTCCTAGTATGTTTTACATTGAAATAGCTGAATATAACATACTACCATCTCCTAAAACTATTTAGAAGTTGACATTTTGAATGATGTCACTATGCAGCAATATGTGAAGGTTTTTACTTTTAAAACCCAATTCTTTCTTTACTGTGACTATGCAAAGTTATACATTTGATCCAGGGAAACATCCATCTCTGCAGCAGCCCAAAGCAACAATTCTAAGTAGAAAATTATGTTCAGAAATGAAGATGTCGGTGTCCGTCTTTTGAATTCAATAGCTCAGACAGTGTTAACTTGGAGCAGGTGTTACTTCATTTGAAAACCTCACTAGGACCACTAGTATACTATTTGAACTGGACTTTGTGTTCACAGTATAACTGGTATTCTTGGTATAGGCTCTGTTTTAAATTATGCAGAGATGAATGATACATAGTGTTGACAGTTAGTATCTTCATTCAATCTTTCAATTGTTTAATTTTTCACAACAAGAAGAACCAAAGAATAATTTGACTTATGTTTTGCCATCATATTTCTACTAGTCATATGTATAAAATACTTTCAATTTAGTCCTTTCCCATGATCACCATGAAAAACTGATACCAGGCAGCTGAATTCATACAAGCAGTTATGAACAGCAGTTTGTGCATTTAACTGACTCCACAGCTACCACTGGCTCAAGCTGCGATAAAATAATGACACCACATGTTTGCAGGTGTGATAACAGCAACGCTCTAACCTTTACCCTATCATCAGCTTTGAAGTAGTATTGGTTCCCATTCACTTCAGCTAAAACAACATATGTCTTTTCTCCACTACAACTGAGATAGGCTTTGACATCATGCTCCCCTGAGGCTGAAGCAGCATAACTGAAGCAACTCAGAAAAAACTGAAAATCTACTGATGTGCATCGTGGGAATAGAGTGAAAACTTCAGAATTATCAATTTGTGCAAGTGCTGTGTACCTGGAGCTTATTAATTATACTGAGTGTGCATTAAGATTTTTATAGTTGTTTCCAGCAATAATATACCCATTTTAAGGCAGAAAGAAAAGGATATCCTTTTCTCAAAGAATACTGAAGAAATCTACCTAAACTAATCAAGCATTCTTAACTTACTTTTGTACCTAGTGAAATAATTCTTGGAAGAAATTAACTGCTTGAAGCATTAAAAAAAAAAAAAAATCAATTCTTAATGCAAGGTCATACTGGTATTTCGGTCCAAGATTTTATTTTAGTTATTTTTCAAATTTCCTTAATCTTTCCCTACCTCACTTTTTGCATTCTTACTGTATTATTGCAATTTACTCATTAATATTTCCATTTATAATTGGCTTAACTAAAGCTCACTATGCTAACATCAAATACTTCATAACTGAAGTACTCCAGCTGCATTGAGTATTTAAAAAAGAAAAATGAAAGGAAATAACACCTCAGTGTCCTTAATCCTAACCATGACTTTTCTAATGACTGCTCTCTACTGACTCTCAGTCTGTCCCTTGTTCTGATCCTAATGATCCCATTTCAAGCACAACAGAAGCATCTGCTACTTCTCTGCATAACTAATCCCAAAGGATATTTCTTGGCTGGGCTATTCTGGAGTGCTTCCAAAAAAAAAAAAAAAAAATCAATAGTTCCTCCCACATTTGCTTAGACTACATGTCTTATACACTTTTCAGCTTTTTTGACACAGCATTCTTGCCACAATAACTTTATGCTTAGATTGTGATGAATTAGGAGTTAAACCTGCTGCTTTTGTTTAGCAGTTTGCACTCTCCTTCCTTACAGCAAGATCAAGGCTTTTACAACTGCTTGTCTGTACTGCAATATTTCATGTTTTCACTTCTAAGAGTCCTTCAGCATCCCAGATGTGGCATAGAGAGTTCTATCACTAGGTAATTGACATACCTTATCCTGTTACATTAATTTATGCCCTAGTTCAGCCCTTCAAAGCTGAAGGGTTCTACAAGGCTATCAATAACTAAGTTATTTTCCCTACTCATCTGTAGTCTGCTACTGGTTCTCTCTCCTCCCACTACCATTTTGCATGAAAAACGAATGACTCCCATCCCCTTTTTTTTTCCCAGAGATTAATATCATCAATTTGTCTATCAACAAATGGTATGAAAAATACTTCTATAAACCCTTAAAACAATATACTAAATAACCCTTAAAAAGTTTTTCTTTCTTTCTCTGTTCAGCTGATCTCCATCTTCTGGCCACAGGAACACACTGCAGGTCTTCTTCGTATTTTACAGACAGCCTAAACCAATAAAACTTCAGAACAATATATAACCTGTTTGCCACAGCACTTAGAAAGCAGTAAAATCAAAGAACACTTCCTTATTTTTGTTTGTAAATGACATTTTATGAATACTGCAAAAGTTTCTAAATTTTTTACCTGGTTTTCTTATGACTGTTCTTTTTGCTTGTTGTTTCCTTTTCACTTTTTTCCTTTTCTACTTTGTCTTTTTTCTCTTTCTTTGATTGTGTAGGGGGCACAAACTGCTGAGGAACCTGTTGTGCAACCAGCTGAGAGACAGGCCGAGGTTTCCTGTGTACACATATATATAGATACGCATAATGCTTAGACTTTTCATGTCTCAAACTGTCTACAGTTCAGTTATTAACATTAACCATCACTGTAAGAAGAAATATTTTTTAAACATATCTTGCTGCTAATACTTCATTAAGACAGCATATAAAATTTAAACACGTTATAGCCTTTTGTTTCACTTACTTGCATTATCAACAAATGAGATTCTCTTTTTTTATTTTACAGTATTTAGAGACCATATTTGCAATGAGCCCTCTTCTTGCAGCTGTCATATCCAGACAGAGAGCTCAGAGTGAGCTCCAAAAGACAATTCTTCCAGAAATTACATTACCACCCACTCCCAGCCCCTTGCAATGTTGGAATGGTCTGGTTTGAGTCTACTCCAATACAGAAGGAGACAAACCTTATCACAAAAAGGAAAAAGCTGACCTTTGAGGTATCAGAGCTAAAGCCATTGTTGGCCTTACAGAATAAAATTCAAGTGTTTTCAGCTCAAACAAATTTATTGGAGGCAATAATAAACCCTGTTGTGTATAATTTTTATCATGTTGTTCACTGGAAAAAAATACACTGCTAATTAATATGTAGGATATAGCTGTCAGAACACACACACTTTGGAAGCTGGCAACAGAAACATAAGACCACATTCCATCAGTATACACAGTGCAGGTTTCATTTCCAAGTTTTGATCAAAACTAAAAACCAGTGTGAAAAGAGCAACAGCAGGCAAAAGAATTTCAACAGTTTATTATTTTCACATTTTTCCGAAATATTATTTTGAATTAGATTAATTTTTTATTCTGTTTTGTATTGGAATACAATTATCCTAGTTTGAAATGAAACATTTTACTCATTCCATTGCAAGTGTATTTATTTGTTCAGCAGTTTCGGAATTAAGAAATTTCAAGTCATGATACATAAAAAGTTTCTGTAATTAACACTTTGAAGATGTAAATTTCTTCTCCAAAAGAATGCTCACCCTGGCAAGCTCTTGGGTTTTGTTAGTTGGATTGTGATGTTAGGTCTTTTAAAATAGAAAAAGCACAAATTATATGCACTGTGATACTCTGAAAATACAAAACCGTTATCAAAGCAACAGAAGCTATCAGCTCACACGCATACTTAGTTATCCCAACTCACAGGATCACACTACTGGCACTTCTTGCTTGGGTGAAGAGATGAGAAAAATAACAAGTGCAGGAAATCAAGGCAGCTCCCATTAACAAGTTATATTTTCAGTAATGATTGCAATAGTTCAAGTTACAGACTGAAAGCCAAATTACAAGTTACAGATTGAAAGCCAAGGACTCAAAGTGTAGGAAAGAGAGTTAATATTAATCAGCTGAGATTTCATGAGTCTTCACAGTAAGTTCTTAATGAATTAAAATAAATTAAAAGAATGACTATTAATAAGTTGTCAACACAATAGAACTTTGGCATAAAAACTAGACTACCCCTTACTCACTCATGAACTGAGCCTACACTGACTCATGGAGGGGGGAAGAACTGGAACAAATCCCTTTAGTGAAAACTACCCAGCTTATAGCACTAGAACCTTGCAAAGCACACACTGTAGTGAGCCCACAGGGAACAACTCAAATGGTCTCAATAGACTACAAATGTGCAGGTTAAGAGAGTACATCAGACATTTTTACATAAGAAAACTTGCCTCAATTTTTTCAACCTTTTGTCACAGTAGTTCATAACAGAGCAAAACCACCAAGGTGTAATTGATGCACAAGCTTATAATTTCAGGTGGAAAACAGTTATGATATATAAAGAAAACTGATGATCTGTCTTGAATTGAAGATTGCTCCAGGAGATAGGGATACAGTTTGTCATGACAATCAAGTGACAATCCCATCATTACTATACAGTGACCTGAGAGAATGATTGGACATGTTACTTATGAACAAGACACTAGTGAAGTACTTGACACACAATGAATTGTTTCCCAGGAGCGTGGACAACACCATGATTATGGAAACTTGTTAGAAAGGGGTAGAGAGGGGAAAAAACAATCTTAGCCACGTAAGATCTGAATTTATAACCATTTCAGTTCCTGAGAGCAAACTAGATAATTTCTGTTAGAGTACAAATGGGAAATTAAGCTTAGTTCTAAGTCCTAGTCTTAGAACTTTTTTCCTAATACCATAGAATGAATGGGACTGAAAAAAATTCCTTGCAACAGGAGCAGAAGTCAGTAAAGACAAAAAGAAAACCATAGAGAAGTCATATTTTGGAAGATGCAAAAAAAATTAATCAAGAAGTTATATGTGGCTTTGCTGTGACAGGAGATTCCTTCCATTAAACAACCATATTTCTGTTGTCAATTTTTTCTATAGCTATCAGTTAAATTTTATTATCTGCTTTCTCACGTTCTGATTTATTAAATGAAGCATTCGAGGTTCCTATATTAAAAACATCAAGAAAAAAAAAATAATGTATCTCCCAACACTAGGAATACCTTTCAAATGCTCAATTTTTTTTCCCCAGGTAGTCAAAAGGGGCTAATGAACTGTAACCAAGCATTTTACAAGCCATGCAGGTGCAAGAATTCTACTACACTCATGAAGCTTGAACCTGATAGAATTGTTCCTGCTTAGTGGTAGCTGAATCATGTCATTCAAGCATGAATAAATTCATAGAGAAAAGGCTATTTTAGAGAAGATAAGAGAAACTATCCCTGTAACAAGAAATTGATTTTGATGATTGGCCAAAACACAACATTTTACATTACTTATTTTCAAAGCCAGTTAAAGACTCCTTGCTACAGATTACGTAGATTTGATATTAAGATGGCCTTTTGTTTATATTTATGGTAATTTGCTCTTTAAGAATATTCAAGAGCACCTGAGCTAGCTGGTGTTTAGAAAGAAGCTCTATAATCTTCTGCATTAAGATTTCAACCATTTTTGCCTCTATCACTGGACCACTATTGGACCACCACAACTGAACAATCCAGAACAACAAGCAGAAATGTTCATAAAAACAATACCCATTATTTAGCCAGCCCCTAAAAGCTTTGTATTTTTGCCTAGTAATTCCACTCTAGTCATTCAAAGGAGAACACTAAGAAAGGCATACACTGTTAGAGAAGATAAGCACTAGCAATTCTTTCCAGAGGTGAACTTCATGCTTTAAGCACTGTAGCCATATCACGAAACTGATTTACTGAGCTTCCAAGAGATCTCTAAACATCACATCTCTGAATATTACACTCCCCTTCTCTACCTAGTTTTCCTTTTCAGACAGTGTTGTCTTTCTTCTAAGTTGACATGAGCCATACTTCTACCTACACTTCTATTCCAATCTCATCCATTACAGTTTTTTAAATTATCTAATTCTAATGCTGTTTTCAAGGTCCTACATGATAGGCACCTCAGAGTCTCCTTTAAAAAATTAGGAAAATTAACATTTTTGGTCCTTTAACAGCCAACAGTCATTAAGACAAACATATAAGGATAAAGTTTTTGTCTTCCCTTAAATTCCCATAAATGCTCAAAAACAAGGATTTCATCATTTTAACTCTAGTCTTCTTGTTGCAGGATATAACTACATTTTATCTTACCAGGTTTGATCTAGCTGCTGGTTTAGAAAGCATATTTATAGAGACTTCAAAAACTTGTCTTTGCTTTAGCATTTGTGTGCAGAAACTCATTCAGTACTGAAACTCTCAAATATTTAATACTGCAAAGGATGAACTGGTTTTCATTGCTGACATTCTTTAAAAAAAAAAATCTTTGTAGCACAGAAATTTACATGCCTAGAGATGAAAAATACTCAAGAAAACTACATGATATCAGGAACTGTTACCCTGACTCATTTCCATTACCCACAGATCAACACAATACTAACATGCACGTAAATAATTTTGGACATCTCACAGCAGTGCATGCTTCCTTGATTTCTCTCACCTAGTATTCCCCAATAACCTACATTAATAGTATTTTGACTAATTTGATACTATGAATAACTTGGTCTCATTACAGCAAAGCAGATCCATTTTGAGAACCAAAATAAACAAAAAATATCTATACAGTACTGATGAGCAACACAGACACCCGAAGTAAACTCTCAGTTGCCCGAGTTGTGCATCAAACATGCAGACAACCAAACTGGCTTAATGCTAAAGCATCTTGGTGTTTAGCTCAATTTAATTAATACAGAGCACAACTACATTTGCACAATTTTGCTTCTGCAGCCATTACAAGTCCACAAAGCATCTAACGTCTTCTGTACTACTCAGAGTATAAGCTCCAGTTCTGACAGACCTGAACTACTTATCTGTCGATCAGCTTTAGGGTTCATCTGCCACAGTCTGGAAACAAGGAGTATGATGGGGCCAACTGTGATAATTTTTCCATGAACCAACCCCACATCTACCTACATCTCAAGAGAATTCTCTGTTAGCATGAGGTACCCCTGCATGTAAAGTTGGGAGTTGATTTGTCCATTTGGTGCCACATATCCTGAAAGGCCAGAGCCAGCCAAATAAGACTGCCAAGTAGCACACAGTGCTGCCAAGCAAGTGAGACTGCTGAAAGCACAGACATCAACAGTCCAACAGAGCAGCCAACACATTCACTTTGATTTTAGGGGAGCAATCCTGGACTTGAAGTGATCCACATGGAACCAATACCCATATCCTCCCGTTATCCACAGATGTCAGAACATAACATATACTTTTCTACACAGAAATCTAGACGCTATAATTAAATCCCATTGCTTTTTACAACCTGTTGATGGAAGTGTATTGTCATCTATGTGCAGTTTAGAGGCTTCAGACATCCTGAAGAACAGGCAACTTACTCAAAGGCACACCCTTTCCTGAAGCTCTATCTCCCGTTTAGTATATTTTACTACTGCAGAAATACTAAAATTACAGTTTCCCAACTGAAAAACAATGGGTCTAGATTAAGGAAATGCTGTCACCTCAGCACTCAAGCTGAAAGATGTTCTTCAACAGATAACCTGGATCCAGAATACCCTTCAATTCTGCTTAAAATGGAAGAAGAGCTTCCATTTTAATGTGATCCTTTCCTTCTCTTTCCTCAAGTCCAACCACCTCCTGGCTTCAATTCAGGCCAATAGCTCTTGCCAGAGGCTTGTCTCAAGTGGCAAATTATCTGTTTTCTAAAACTAGGGACACACACAACTTATCTAAAAACTTAAAACAGCACATTAGGCCTGATATTTAAGTCTGCTACTGGGCTCTGGTCAACTTACTTGCTAAACCTTTCCTCCAATAACTAGAGAATAAACTAGTCCAATTTTACTTGGCTATCGAAAAATCTGATGCAATTTTAACTCCTCTTACTTCCTTGTTTCCTATTAAACTTGTCCTATCTTAAAAATCAGGAAGAAATTGTCTGTGAAACACTGTTCCTACAGAAGGATGTTATGTCCTAGCTGCCCAAGATTTATTGGTATTGATTTATTCTGGATTAATCGACTCAGATTTCTCTTCCAAATACTGAGTTACCTTTTGGATGACAGCAGGATTCAATGAGCGAGGTATTATCATGGAATCAAAGAATCATTTAGGTTGGAAAAGACCTCTATGATCACGATGATGCTATCAAACAGAAGGGGTAACTACTATATACCTGGAATTGTCTATTCATCAGAACAGTTCAAGACTGATCAGCAATATCTTATCTCCTACCATGCTTTCCTTCCCAGAAAAAGAAAAGCTCCCAAGAAAAACAAAGCCTGTGGTATTTCTTCATATTGTTTTCACACTTTTTAATGTAGAATCTCTACATGGTATCATATACATTTCAAAATTCCAACTTAATGTCATCCTTTTCTCGACTTCTTAGAAAAAAAACTCCTACCACCAAACCAAATCTGGCTTCAGAGACTTAAAGAGGTTTTATTCAAAGACACTCCTAATCCTTAAGCAGTACCATTTATCTACACTTATCTTCCCTGCAAGGAGACATAGACATTTTGTTCAAGACAGCAGATTTATTCCTCAAGAAAGAGAAGTTAGAAATATCTGGAATAGAAACCTGACTGATTTCATCTTACCCTTGGTCATAGACTCATTTCCTCAAAAATGAAAATTTTTTATATTTAAAGCTTTCTTCCCTTTCAGGTGATTGAGGAGGACAGAATAAATGCTTCCAAGCTAATGCAAGTTCCCACATCTTCTACTCAACTTCTTGCTGCTTTTAGGCCCTCACTGCACAGGGCAGTGAATTCAGCATGTTTCTGAACATCAGTTTCTTTCTGTCCCACCAGAATGGCATGATAGGACTCATTCTCTGGAAACCTGTAGTCTAGTCAATTAGTGCCCTGAATTTTACTCTCCAGGGTTTTACAGGAATTAGCAAAATTGCAATAGTCAAGAGGTCTCACAAATAGTAGTGAGTAGTAAATAATCTATTTATATATGTCATCTTTGGTCAAACTCATGAAGCTGACTGCTAACAAATAGGATCAGTACAAAAAAGAAATGCTTTTGCCTTTTGAGTTTTCACATATGACTTTTTCTATGGTGCCTCCTTGGGAAAGTCTTGGAGATCATTCCAAAAACTGCACTGTAGACAGGGTATGCTGATGCATTATGGATTAAACCTAGAACACTCATCACAGTTCTGACTAATGTAGTAGAAACTCTAAAATCAATCAGGCATTCCCCATTCAGTATCTTTGTGCAAAGCTTAAAAGAACAAGGTCAATCAGCTTGTAGGAAAAGATACCTAGAACTACTCACTGGGCTCCAGAGAAAGTCAGTCAGCTCCTAACCACTAAAGAGTTCCTGAATCCCACCTTCCTCTTCATTTACATATGAAGAACAATTGCTTAAAAGCAACCTTCTGTAAATAGAAGAGATGACTGTATCCCTCTCTCATTCATGCCCTACAGATTTGTCTATCTCCTTTCTATCTGCTCCTTTGTTTCTAACTGAGCTGACTCAGCTAATATTTTTTTTAAATGGAATTCCAGCATCACTCTGATACTAGTATTCTTCCTCCACCAGCTTTTGCTACTCCCTCACCTAGCAATCATTTCAGAAATGCCTTGTAAACATTCCAAACCCTGATAAAAATATTGATTTGCTGGTGTTTGTTTCATACATGTATTTTTAAAGTCTACACAGAATACAGTTAAGGTCATTAAAATCTTGTTGAGAACAAAGTTGATCATTCAAATTATACTCTGTTCTTTCATTACTACACTGAGTCATCTTGCAATACAAATGTACAGACTTTAAATATCTTATAATTTATTTGAAGATCATTTTCCACTCACATCTATCCTAAATATTAATGTCTCAAGAGGCTAATAGAAATCTGATATCCACAGTAATACTCTAATCTCAATTTTTCCAGTCATTACTGGAATGTCAAGAAAAGCTTATGTTCACATACTTTCTACTTCCTCATCATTTTCTAGCTAGTTTCTACTAAAAATTCCTCTAGCACATGTCCTTGTTTCTCTAAGGTCCACATCCTCAAATCTCTTAACACAGTAACTAGAGCAATTAATTAAAAAAATAAATGGTTGTTCCTAATCTTGAAAGCAAGCAGATATATACAGGGAGACAAATAGAAAGAGGCATGATTTTACAGTAAGCAGCTTTTAAAACAACTTGAAGGATGAGAAAAAGTGGTTTCAATTAGAAGATTTTCTAAGGTATGAATACTCCTGTAACATATTAGAACATCTTCACATAGATATGAAAGTTTTGAGCAATTCTTACAGCATTTATTTCACTAACTTTTACACGGCACATCTACAGTTGAGTATTGCACCAATATTAGAGTATGAAGCTTCCTGTGCATTTTCAAGAAGACATTAATTATACAAAGATCTAACTCTGACTTTGTAATAGAGCTTAGTCAAATTTTCACTCAGCATATCACAGAACAGTTTGCAACCAGCAGCTTCGGAATGTGATTTTCCATGATGGACCAATGATGTAGATTTAGATGGCAGAACATCTAGATGGCTTCAGAACGAAAAGATACTTCAAATTCAGTTTCTGCAACAAGTAACACATTACCCTGAAGTAAACTTTACTAAGAAGTCAAAAAACTTTCATCCCACACATTAGCCAGTTTTTTTTGAGGGTTACCTCTCTTCTCCCACCCCCATATACTGATAAGTTACTATGTCAAGCAAGCAATTAACATTTCCAATTCTTCACTCTTTATCAGAGTGAAAAAGTCTTTCTGCAAAACAGGTACACTAACACTAGTGATTTTTGTATCTACGTCTCTTCCAGAGTGTCTTTTCCCTCCCAATGTAACTGGTTTTAAGGACAAAAAATATAAGCAACTTCACCTAAACATTCACCTAAAAATTAAGCACATACACAGCTATCTGACTCTTCCCTGCTTTGAGCTAACACCTGCCTCTGAAGAGCTTAACTTGAAAGAGAATGCTCTTCTTTTCAAGACTAAAAATTCACAAAAAATGTTGGAAGGCTGAGGCCTACATTTGTATAGGCATTGAAATGGTATTGTCAGTGTTAAGTAAAATAAACAGGACCAAATGAAATTTTGCATCATAATCTTATCAAGGCTTAAAATGCAAAAGAATGTCCTAGGAGTCAAAAAATTGTTACCTGAATTCTTTATAATACAGAAAAATTAACTACAACCAAGACATGCATACATGTATTAAGGTACTGCAGTAGCCATCCTAAAGTAAAAATGGTGGTAATCAACAACCAATTTGACACAGAGAATGGCAGAATCTTATTAAACTTCCAAGTAAGAAGGCAAAATTTTAATTGTTACATTTTAGGCTTTTCATTCCAGTTTATGCTTAAATCTGTACCATTAAGGTGTAAGTATATGCAGCCTGGCTGCACAGAAACCAAGCAAAAAATTCTCTACCTTTTTTACTGATCTTTCTTTGTGCTTCAAGACAATGAAATTTTCAAGTATTAGTTTGACAGTGAACACTTACATGCATGCAATGTTTTTTAAACTTCAATAGTGTAGGGACTATTTTTGTCAAATGTAAAATAATTCCCAAATAATTAGAGAATTGTTAAGCATTAGTACACACAAAATACACAACAGCTTTTAATATATCCTTCCATATATTTGCAGACTAGTAGCTACAGCATTTCAGACTTCATTTTCTTCTGTCAGGCAATTTTTCAACAAACTTAACATTTTCTTCTACATTTGATACATAAGCAAAAAAATTTGATACGAAAGCAAAAATTTGCTTTTTAAAATTACATTTAACTTTTTATTGTCTATCATATCTAGTCCACAATCTCTTTCTGCAGCACCTTGTACAAGAGCTTTTAGGTTCTGCCAAACCATATTCCATAACAAAGGAAGTTGCTTTTTCACTATAAATCTAGCACAAACCTTTATTCCATTACTATTGGTGGTTTTTGAGATCAAAATCCAGTAAGCCACAACTTACCTCCTAATAAAAAAGGCTCACATCAGTGACTATTAAGCCCATCATTGATATTATTTAAAGGAAATCAGGGACAAAGTTTATACTAAGTAGTATTGCAAATGCTGTGGCCAGTTAGATCTTGCAAACTGTTTTCTACATAGAAGCAAGCAGCTCATCTGGTGATGCCACTCCTGATTTTTAACAGTTTAAGTCCTGTGAAAAGTAAAAACTATTTCCTACTGCCAAGTTCTTGTAATGCAAGTACAAGTTGCTAGCAATTAAATTAAATCACTATCAGGAGCAGCAGTCTTTGGGTTCTGACACAGATCAGCTCACTCTTCCTCAGTCATCAGCACTCTATCAAGCTATTCATAGAATAAAAACTATCAGATTAAACTACATTTAGCCTGCTGTGTCACATGAATATGACCTCACTAATCACTCCACAAAGCCATCTTGTGAGAAACTAGTCTTTATTGCTACATTGAAGCAGTTCATTATTAAATGCATCTTCAACACTTTGCTATCCAAAATTATTTTTTCTCATTACCATTACTTCTGTCATATGCTAGAGTGTTAACAGGCCATTTCACTGCCTCTGCAAATAACCCAAGTGAATAATTATGACAGTGCAAACAATGGAGCTAGTGGTCTATATGAAAACACATTATATAGATCCATCTGTATATAGCAGAGTAGCAACGCAATTTCTACACATCCTATGTATATTTGAATTCTAACTTTCAGACAGCTCTGATTTGTGCTTTCATATTCCTAGCTGTTTTACAGTATGAATCATTTACTTGGAATTCATCCATTCTGTGCATTTCTAGCAATTCCATCTTTCAATAGAAGCTGATTCAATTAGAATAGACTCACATGACCCATATGGTTTTATCAGTCACTGTAAAAATGTGCAGAAAACTTCCCCTTGAGGCAGTGTCCCTATTTAATCATTCCCTTAAAGGGAATGCCCTATTTTCCAGATGACATTTAGCAGATGAGGCCAGCAAGTCTCCTGAAGACAACTGGTACAGTGCACAACAGCCTGCTCTAAGAACTATCTGCATCAGGACCTTTAGGAGGACAAAGTTCATTTTCATGGATAGTTTTCAAAGCAGCCATCAAGTGTTACTTCTCCAACAACCAGTTAAAAGGCTCCAACCTCTTGCATATTTTTGTTAGAATTCTTCCCCATATGGCACAACCTGTGGTGCACCAATGCTCAGTGTGACAGCAATATTGAAAATACCCTGCTTGAGAAACAGATAGTGGTATCAACTAATTTATGTTTCCTAGATGACAATGAACTACATATGAGCAGGGGTCAGGAAGCTCAATGTCCTCTAACGATATCCTCTGAGAAGGCAGTATTTGGGAGTCTACAGAAAAAGGAGTGATTACAGTCTCCTAGACCCCTAGATCCTTGGGATACATGGGGAAGTGAACTCTTCCAAATGCTGACACCACAAAGGATTGTATCCTTCACACCGCTCCTCTGTCCCTTTACTGCAGAAACTGTGAAACCTTGCACCTATGCAAAAAGACATGCAAAATCTGAGGATCACACTGATGCAGCAGCACAGTCATTGTTGCACTGAACAGGGCCAACACTTGGTACAGCTAGTTTTGTGATCAAACTGGAAGGAGCTTGCTTCTGATCTATCGTATTTGTTCTGCACTGCAGGTGTCATCTTCCCAGAAGCTGGCAGCAATCTAGAAACTTCTTCCATTCAGAGTCAGCCCCACAAAGACTTTCCTCAGGTAGATTTAGAAAAGGTAAATTTCCTCTACCTTAAGTAGAGGAAAAGGCTACACACTTTCCCTAAAAAAATTAAGTCTCCATAATGTTCTTCATTAAGATGAATATCAATCTAAAAAGATGCCACAGAATGAGTTGTCACATTCTCTTTTATCCTTCTAATTCAATTACAGAACTTTTAGCACATGACCCTAATCACAGATTTCAATGATAGCCATAACAAATAACTTTCTTTTCACAGCATGTGCCAAACCAACTTTTTTCAGCTTTTTGAGTTAGGAACTCTATTTCCATAGTGGATTTTCAAACCCCTACTCATTCACACAATTTTTTTCTACTAGGCACTGTCAAATGAGCTATATGGTACAGTGAAAGTATAGTCAAGCATTTTGGAAAAGTTTAAAGATAGGTTCCAAATCTTCAGTAAGTTAGAATACGAAAATTTTCAATTGCTTGTTTCCTCCCTACCTCTCAATTCCTAAGAAAACAAGAAAAAACTTGTAGCAGATGTCAAGGTCATATCTTCTAGTCTTCAATCTGACTTTTGATGGAAAGTTTGCCAGCCAAAAGCCTCCCAACAACATTCTGCAGCTGAACTCTCCAAGTTCAAGCCTGCTCTACATCAGCATACCACATACCAGTGGAATGCACTTCAGAGAACAGACAATCCTCAGGATCTCTCTGTCCTACTTAAACCAGGATAAGCCACTGCGTGAAAGTATAAAAATTGAACACTTAGTATTTTGTTCTAACTCGCCTACTTCAAAAGTATCTTGTAGCTGACTGTATGAGCCAAGAAAAGACATCATTTGATACTCTGAGGATGTTCTGCAAAGCATACTGTTCATTCTAACCTGACTTTCAAGATGAAAAGTACAGATATTTCTATCAAGTTTTAAACAGGAACAGGTATAGTGAGCTGTCACAGCAATCAAGGAAAAATTGGATACAACGTTAAGGGCAGAAAATGCAAATTCTCATCACTTCACAAGCGACACAAGAGTTTTTTTTTTGCCCGGGAATCTTCTCTTTTAACATACCTCATCTTATATTAGGTGTTTATTTAAATCCTGGTAGCCTTTAGTCTAGGACAGACCATTTTCCTTATAAAAGATGCATAGAATACCACTGGTGGCGCTAAAAACAAAGATGACATTTCCACCAAAAAAAAAAAAAAAACCCAAAAAACAAAACAAAAACCAGCAAGCAAAGTGACATATATCAAAACACACATTACTTATGCCCCAAAGGAAAGTACTTAATCATGGAAAGAAAGCAAATATTGGATGGCATAAAGTCTTCTTTGCTTCAGTAGCCACACAAAAGTTTAATTCCACATCACCAAATTAAACAAGGGAGTATGAATTCAAGCTAAAATAGAGGAAACAGGCCACTGAATGTTATTTATGGCAGTCAACAGCACCTAATAAAATTCACCCTCATAAAAAGATGCTTAGAGAATACAGGAAAGGTGAAAGAAGTCATCAAGTACTGCAAAAGGAAAAAAACAGGGAAAAAAATCTTAAGATGGGCAAATAAAAACTTCAATCTAATTCAATTTCAGAAAGATACTAGAAAGAAATTATTTAAGAATTGGGAGCATTAAAGGATAAAGCCAATTGGCTTGACAGTCTAATTTCTTTCTTTAATGGACTAGTAGCCCAGCTGACTAGAAGAAAAGATACATTGCCAGTCCTGACTTGCAACACAGTAAAAATATATTCTCCCACTTAAGCTAAACTATGATGAGAACAAAGTTGCGCAGAAGAAGTTCAAAATTTGAGTCGGCTTGCTTAATAGTTCCCAATAACCAGCTGTAGATATATTTACATGTATCTATGGGGTAGCATTTATAGTGAGGTTCAACAGGGATACTATTTAATATTTTTAATTATAATTTGGACAAAGGTATGAGGAATAGAACAAGAATCAAGCTGAGAGGTGGGGAGAACTATCTGACAAGACAATCCTGCATGAAGGTGACTCAAAATGAAAATCATGAATTCCAAAATAGACAACACAAAGCACAGCAGGCCCCACAACGACATGAAAAAAAGTCCTACTTAAGTAACAACAAGATACAAAAGGATACCAGACTGTAGTGAATCAAGTAGATTACAATTTTTATTAGCTTCTTAGAGCAGTAAATCAAAATACCTGTCAGGTTCAAAACTACAAAGATTTTACATGAGATTTAACCTCAAAAAAAAAGTCAACAATACTCTCCCTACTCCCTTCTAAAATACAGACTTGATTTTCTTTTGGTTGGCTGCCCATTGCATTCTCTATTGCCCATACAAGCTCCACCCATGAGGAGCATCTAACAGAGCCATCCAATCAATAAAAATTAATTCATTGTTTTATAACAGCATTGAAAATTATGTGAGCAGAATTCTTAAGTTTCACTATATTTTTCAGGGAAAACAATTCCTAAATAATTTCCTAAACAATTTCAAAGGTCACTTCTAAAAACTCTCTTTAAAAAAAAAAAAAACTCTTTTGCTCTGTCGACGACTATCGACAGAGCAAAAGAACTATTTATTCTTGCTCCTCTTCATAATTTAATATTAACACTAAACCATAAAACTTGTAATACACAACCCATATTTTACCAAGCTCTGTATGACTTTTCCACTCACTTCATCCCTGCAAATATTTCCTTCTCTAAACTACCACAAGCAAAGAACAGCTCTTGAGTCTGTTGAGCTTGATTCAGTCACGTATTTGTGAAATCAGCATGACAGGCAGCTCTCTTCCTCTTTTTCTCCTTCCCAACCTTCCCCCCCGACATGCACGCGCATGTGCACACACAGAGGCTGCATTCTGGAAGGCAGAAGAGTCCTTAACAAGCTGTTGTGAAACAGACATGTTAAACCAGAAATACAAGAGAAGTACCAACTCTCTGTCCTCAGCAGTATTGCATTTCAACAGAAATACAAATACCAGATTTGATTAAATTTAACTGATTTGTGCTTATAAACATCCAGATGGTACATGACTAAACACATTGCACATGTTTTCTGAAGAAAAATGACCTTGATATCCAAGTTAAAAAATTAAACATTTTATTTATGAGTCTCAAAGCACAAAACAAACTCACAGCAGTTCCAAGCAGAGACCTGTATCTCATATTTAGGAGATCATCAGATATGATTATAAAATACATTAGAGGGCCAAACTCTCAGGCACGGTAAAGGAATATCAAAATACCAAGGAAATATAGAAAGACTCTATCCCAATTCCTTATATCTCACACTCTTAGGTGTCTGGCGGGATTTAAATTTGGCTTTTCATACCTTAGGCTGTGAGAAAAGGAACAATTCAGTGATGAAGATCAATAGATCATAGAATGCAGAAGCCATGCCCCCATTTGGCTGGTTATATATTATCTCTACTTCAGCAGTAAAGGACATTAAGAGATATAGATCCCAAATCCACAAAAATTCATCCTTACTAAACAAGACTTTCTCACTCTGGCTACAAATTTCAGGGACTATTTTATGAATGATACTGCATATAAGAGCTCATTCAATGTGTGTATCAAATAGAAACCTCTTATAAAACCACCCTAAATCCAAACTTAAGAAAAAGGAAAACCCCACAAAACTTCACAGAAGTAATTTGTACCTGTCTCATCTCCTTACACTCCCTTTCCCCCAGTCAAACAAAAGAAAAGGAGCTTGAACAGCAGGCACTAAGACTCAGATTCATTGACAAGATTAAGTTTTTTTTTTATTCAAAGCAAGTAATGAAAGTAGTTCTAAAAAATAAAATAAAACCATAACAATCATAAAATACATGTTTGTATAACAAATCTTCCCCTAATACTAGCCAAGAGAGTTTTCACTATTAGTGAAAACATCCTTTATCCTTAAAGCCACACTTGTAGCCACTTGCTGTAATTTGAAAATCACAGAATGTTGTCTAGTCAGAAAAGGAGAAATTGATCGTATGTCCCTGCATTCTTTTTTTGCTTTGTTTACACAGTAGAATATCGTTACAAGCACTTCAAAGTTTAAAAAGCCAGTATTTGCAGTTCCTCCTGTAGCTCTCACTACACTGCTCTGGATACTCATCATTCACACTGAAAGGAGAAGTGGTTTGTAACAGCATGGAAAAAAGAATAGGATCCTGCAACTAGAGATCAGACCACATGCATAAAAAAACCATGAAGGAAAGCAAAGTAACAGGTAATTTTAAATCTGGATGCTATTGCTAACTGAATAACAACAGCTTTAATAACACTTCTGAGGAAGTTGAAGCAGAGAGGTGACAATAGGGCAGTAATGCAGCCTCCTAAAAGGCAGCAGAGAGTAGGAAACATGCATTCCTTTAGAGAGAATGCCAATCCTCTCGAGTACTTCTTCCCAGCAACACAAACTCGTAATCTTCAGCTTTACAACACATCTAAATTACAGTGACTAATGGTGTTAGCTGGCAAGGAAAGCAAAATCCAAACATCTATTGAAAGACAGACAAACTGGGAGCAAATACTTGCTGCCATAAGGTCTGTCCAAGGATCCTGCCCAATTCTTGAAGGTCAACCAGTATTGGTACACTCCTGATTCAGATAGTGCCATGAAGAACAGAAGAAGAAATGGTAGCTTGCCAGTGGAGGCAACTGTCTTTTGACAAAGCAGTAATTGTGAGAGCCAACCCAAATTCAGCAACCCCATTATAACCTCCTCAGGAGCCATATAATTCTGTGTTTTCAGCATACCATCATTGCCTCTGTTGCTTTTACACAGTTCCAGTCTGGGCTTTTTCAGTGCTCTAGCAAAGACTTTTCTGTACAGCATGAGTGACAGAGGGGGAATGAAGATTTCCAAGTGATTGAGTCCCAGCAAAACTTAATTTCATGGGGGAAGGAAATCAGACCACTTATTTGGCCTAAAGACTTTTCCTCTTGCCAAACTGCAAAGGCTTTTGCAAACAACAAACCTTCTCAAAAAGTTCATACAGTTTCTTTATAATGGAAACTATTAGGCAATCTAAATATAGCAGTTGCTACTAGTTCCCTCTATAATACAGTACATTAGGGTTCTATTCAGTATTCCTTACTTGTGCTTCTAATGAACTTCAGCAGGAGATTTGTTCAAGAAAGGAGTACTTATTACAGTCCTATGTTCCTTACATTTATATAATATCTTTGATCTAGAAAAATATCAAAATGTCTTAAAGGTCACATGTAGAAAATTACTATACTCAGTTCCTCTCCTGTCAAGAGGACCATAGTAATTTCTCAGTACCCAAGCAACAAAACAGAATAATTTATGTTAGAAAGTAAATACTAAAGCCATGTCTACATGGAGAGTTTAGATCCTCAGTGACATTACCAAACTAATGTCTGACAAGAGCTGTAGAGTAAAAGGCAGAGGGATACCCATCTGGCAGACAGCATCTTAGTTTTGCATCTGACTTGTGGCACATCTAACTGGCACCATGCTGGGGCACTGCTTTAGTGCTAGGTGGGAACCAGTTACACCACTTCCTGCAGCATCCAGGATTTCCCTTGGGTCATCCCCCTCCAAGGACAGCCCAGTTTAACCATTCAATGCAATATTGCCATATACAAAAAGTAAATTTAACTCCATTATCTAATCTGCTTTGAAAATTCAGTCTAGAAATAAAATATAATAAAGAAATTGTAAAAATTTGCACTAATCTTAACAATTCTATCAATTACTAAAGAACATAATCCACTTCTAACCTCTGGCACAAAAGATAACTCTTTCAGAGAGAAGAAATTATTCAACAGTGAAAACACCCACAAACCCTACCCTGAAAATATTTCTGTAAAGGTAAATGTGCGTAGTAAGTATTAAAAAAAAAAGTTTTAATCTACTTCGCATGTAATTTCCAGTGGCCTTCAAACCCACTTAGCTTCAATACAATTGCCTGTTTTTCCACCTGCAAATCTGGTCACATTTAATGAAGTTTAACATGCAGAATCGGGTATTACACATTTCAACACAAAGAAAGAGATTGCTCTGAATTTAAAAAAAAAGTAGCGTTTTACAATGTCTTATAGACAAAGCTCGAATGAGTAAAAAACCCCACAGTTAAAACTTCTAAGTAAGAACTATTGCACAGCAACAACCATGCTGATGCATCACCTTAATCTAACATCAAGCTTCAAAATGGAAGACTAAAATAAATAAATAATGCATTCTCAGTGCCATCAAAACATGGTAGTATTGTTATCCTGCCCCATGCTGACGAAAACCATTTTGTCCTATAGGCAACACCAACAAATGCTTTACCAAGGTAATAATTTGGTCACTTGGATTCCAGGTCCTTAGGGAAAAAAAAAAAAAAAAAACCCACAACCAAAAAAAAACCAACCACCCAGCTGGCCTTTTGTGCTTCTTTGGCACCCTAATGATTCTCTTCATGGACACAAAGGTCTACTTACTGGCTCAAATCATATATCAGAACTGGAGACAAAAGCTGCCTGGCCTAAAACTTCAACTTTTATCTACCTCATGTCATGTGTAAAACCTGGATTTTGCAGTCATATGAAGATGCAACCCATCTAAACCTTATGAGGAAAAAAAAGAGTCCTATAAACCTACTCAGGGACACATTGTTACAGAGTTTAAGTAGAGAAAAAAAAATATCAACCTCTCAACTACAGTTTGCATACCAGGTCACTGTCAGGGAAAAAACGGAGACCAAAGAAAGAAAAAAGACACTTTGTTGCAAAATTACTTAAAAGATTAAATATTCAAGTAGGGAAACTAGAAGACAATGAAAATATTTGTTTCTCAGGAGCTCCATTTTTTGTTTGTTTCAGTGCTTTTATCCAGCTGAGTTTCCAAAGCAGTAAAACATAATTTTAAACTGACTTTTCTTATCAAACTGACTGGATGTTAAAGAGGTTTTTTTCATTATGTTTTTAAAGACTTTGCATTAATTAATCAGTCTTATTTTGCTGAACAATGCTGATCTGCAGACATCTCTCTGTGATATAAATATAATGCCATTGTTATAACTGGAAACCATAACATATGTGACAGATGAAATTCCCTCTTGTCACATTTACCTTACTGATTTCCTTTGTTTAAAAAAAAAAAAAAAAAAAAAAACACACCACACACACCAAACAAACCAAAACGTTCAACTAATATTCACAACTGAAGTTATGAGAAGTCCTTCCAATATTTATTCTGGTTTTCAGAAGTCAGGGAAACTAGCTCCAGAAATAAAGAATAATCATTTTTGACAAGCAATTGGACCCAACCTTGCACTTACGATTTCAAACGTGTAACATTTATTGCAAGTCATACTCAGCACTGCTTTGACCAATATTTACAATGTAATTGCGGCTTTTGATAGGATTGCAACTTGATTGCCATTTAAACTTCTCTAGCTGATGGGATTAACCCATAGGTATGGTAACGGTAAGAAAGGATTCCTGAGCAACCTTCTCTTCCATTAATTAGCATGCATGGCTACAAGTGCACTCAAGTTCGTTCGTAAAAAGCCTCCATTCCCCAAGCACACATGTTTAGGCCACCGGCAGGCACAGGAACCAGTTAATCCACCGCAAGCTTTGTGACTGGTGTCTAGAGAAAAGGTCCTCCTGGCAAGTCACGGTTACACAGGGAGTCAATTCCATAAAGCACAATTCAGCTAACAGTTTCTCCCCTAAACACTGATGGGTTATAATCCACCCTCTACACCCCTCGGAAACCTACATGGTGATGCTCTGTGATGAAAAGTAAATTAAAATAACACTAATATTTCAAATAATAATAAAAAAGGGGTTATGTATGAGGCAAAGTAAAACACATAGAAAAAAATTAAAATAAATTTTAAAAAAATTTAAAGGGTGAGTGCCTTAGCAGGCACACGCTAGGGGACAGCTCTTTTTCGTGAGAGGGCACAATCTCTCCAGGGTTACGGTGTGCAGGTAATTACGCCCTTCCTGGTATTTATTATTTCTGTTTCTACACACGCCGGCGCAGCGCTGGGTCAGGTTCACCGAGGAGCCACGGGCCGGGGGAGGCTGTGTGTTCCCGTCCCCACCCCGATAAACGAGACCCGATTCCTGTCACGGCCGCCCTCCCTCACACCCTGGGGATGCACCGCGGCTCCCCGGCCCCAATTCCTGTCACGGCCGCACAGCCGCTCCCCCGCCGCCCCCGCTCCCCCTCCGCCGGCGACCCACCGTGTGGAGGTGCCCTTCCTCACGTCGCACATCAAGCACTTGAAGGCCTCGGCGCTGTTGCGGAAGGTGCAGACGCTGCAGTCCCAGTACCCCTCGTCCGAGGAGGGTTTCGGCTGCCGCTTCGGCCTGCGGAGACACACGCGCGCCAGGGGCAGCACCGGCCGCGACGCGCCCGCCGCCCCCGGGGCGCCCCCGCCGCCACCGCCGCCGGCCCCGCGCTCCCGGAGGGCCCGGGGGAACGAGAAAGCGTCGCCGCTGCCCCTACCTGGTCGGGCTCTTCTTGTCTCCCATGCCGGTTCCAGACGCGTCCCGGCCCGGCCCCGGCGCGGCCCTTTGTGCGTTTGTCAATAAGGAGGAGCGCGGGGGGTCTCCGGGCTCTAGCGGGGACCCGGGGAGGAGGAGCCGCCGCCGCAACCTCCAGCTGTCGGGGAAACTCCCGCTGCTGCCGCCGCCGCTGCCACCGCCTCCCCGCTCACGTGTCCCCCCGCCGCCAACCAGCGGCGCCCGCAGGCCGCGGCGCCCGGCGGGCCGCGCACGGCGGCACCTTCGCTCCGCCGGCGGCTCGGGCGCTGCGAGCGGCGGCGGGGCCGGGGCAACGCGGGGGCTGCTGGGGGCGGCGGGCGGAGCGGGGGCGGTACCGGCGCCGGGAGGCGGCCCCGGCGGGGAGGCGGTGCTGGGCAGAACGGGCAGACCGACGGTGTGAGTGACTGCGGCCGGCCTGCAGGCTCTTCCCTTTAAGCCGCCCTTGTTATCGCCCAAGGTTGCTCGCGTTAGCGTCTAGATTGTCTTGTGCTTCTTCCCACAGAAATTGCTCCAGGCCGTGATTTACAGTAAGAAACAAACAGGAATAAACTGAATACGAACTTCTGCTTAGAAGTCTTGCTCTAAAGCATCCCGTTGGCCTGAGGCCAAGGGAGAACGCGATGGGTACCAATACAAAACCAGGTGTTACCTTGTGCCTGTGTGCAGCATGCTACTTTTGCACTTAAAATCTTGCAAGTACACCGTGGTTCTCATGCATCACTGCAACCTAAGACAGGACACGGGTGTTTATCACCTCTATTATCAGAGTGCACCAGAGCCCAGTCACAGACTAGGATGCCATTTTGCAGGATGCTGTGCAAACAGAACAAAGAGCACATGTCCTAAGAACATAACAAAGACAGCAGTTAGACACAGGTAGAGAGCAGAATGCAAGCAGACAATGAAATTATATCGGTCAGCATCTCTGTGGCCAAATCTATTGCTGATGTATTGCCAAGAAATGATGGGATTTCGAGAACAAAATATGCCCAAGGGGAGTTTTACTGAAGTGTGTGAAGACGTAGACGTGTTTGAAAATTAAGCAAGTGGACAACAGAGAAACCTTCTGATTCTGAAGGCAAAGTTGTCAAGATAAATTTCAGCTAGAAATACTGGGATAGAGAGAGAAAAGGTAGGTAAAGTACTTGACACATTAGGGAAGCAGCTAAAGACCCCTTAATTGGGATGTAGCATTTATGCAAAAGAACTAACACTTTTACAAGATTCACAGATTTTTCTGTCTCTCTAGGAATGCTGTGTCAGCAATTGGAAACCTGTGCAGGATTTACTTGTGTCTGGCCATTTATCCTGAATTCCTTCTTCATTCACATCCAGCTTCCACTATTGCCATTTTCCTCACCTTATGGTTCTCTTTCTGTATTTGCCTCACCTTTCCCTTTCTTTCTCTATTGCAACTTCTTTCTTCCTTATCTCTTTGTTCTTTTAATGCAGTCTTCTGTAAATTTTGAATAAAATGTACGGATTGCACATCTGAGGGTGAGGCATGCCACACACAGACAGCTGGCCTGGGTTCCTTTGCATTTAGTTAGACCTCTACATGGACTAGGAGCCCAGACCCAGATCTCAGCAGGAGAAACAAGCTCATGCTGAAGGTGATTGATCTGATGCTAAGACAGGAATACCATTCTCTCACCTATGGAGATTATTTCTTTTCATTGACTATAAAGAGTGCTTTGCACCAGTAGTCCAGAAGTTGACGTTTAAAATTACAGAACTATATGAGGTGTCCCACCTGTGCTTGAACCTGACATTATGTAGAAATCTTTTGATGGGAAGCAGTGGAGAAACCTGTCTCCTTGTGCCCTTTTCAACAGCACGCTCTTTCTACTGTATAAACAAACATTATTTCCCCACTTTTGAAAGGTAATTATTTTGAAACTACTGCTTTCTCTTGACCTTTCCCCTGTCACAGCCTACTGTCTCCATACCAATTGTGGGAAACAGAACTTCCACTGATGGTTACAGAGCACTGAGATATGTTGTAATCCCTCAGGAACCAATCTTGGAGAAGACCATTTCTAATCAGGAGGAGGAAATGCAACGGCCAGCCATGTTATCCCTAACAGAAGAGTAATCTTTCTGGCTGTTGCGTTCCAGACCTTCTGCTTCAAGGTCATCACCCAAATGACCATGTCTAAAAATTATCATGTTTTCCCAGCAGCATTGGGCCTCTTTCCCTGAGCTCTAACTAAGCCTTATTTTGGGAGCTGAAATGTGATTTGGATGGTACATTCAAAAGTTCAGGTGTATGGGTCATGGTGCAACTCACAGTGGTCATGGGTCTGTGCAAGTGTGGGTCTTAGTCTTCAATAATCCTGAAAAGAAAAGAAATACTATTTTCCTTGCATCCTTGTTCCGTCCTCAAATAAGAACACCAGAGGGGACCACTGAAAGCATAAAGCCATCCCATGTCATCTCTGCAACTGAAACAGTGATGGAAGGCATTATTTAGCAGCAATGCTGGAAAGCATTGAGGTAATGGGGTAATGAGGTAAGAGGTGTGTGTAACAGTCAGATACCAGAGAGATTCAGCAGGTCTTTGATAAGCTGAAAAAGTCGAGAATTCCATACTCAGATATTTTGTGGTATTCATGTGAACCCAGAAAACTCATCTGTCTTTGCTAAATATTTGTATAGCACACGATCTAGAAAGTTTGAAAGACAAAATTGATGGCATCAGTATTAGGAGTCTTTTAAAAAATGTTTCTGGGAAAGAAAGGGGATGAATGAACCATAATTTTGAATACTCTTAAATTTTGACTTTGTCTAGTACGGTTGTTCCAGAGCAATTATTTGCCCCCTGTTTTAATTCAGCTGAGCTAAAGTAAACACATATTTGACACAGAAGGGTTGGGCAATATAATTGTATCTTTTTACATCAGATATCACTCTCTAGTGTTTGGTCTCTCTATCTACTATTTGATCTCTTATTATTTTAAAACTGGCATTTTTTTGTAGCATTGTACAAGGAAATGCTCATAGTGTGATTATGATGCTGAAAATTATACATGCTGATAGCTTTGTTGAAGTTTTACATTTCAATGTATGGTATAAATGTTCTGGCATTCATGACTTCTCAGGTAAAAGTTTATTCATAATAAAGAGGATGTGAAAGAGGACTGTAGCAATTTTTAAGCACCTATTGTGTGAAAATTCTTACTGCAGAGAAAATTACAGTTGTTCCCCAAAAAAGGTGTTCACACACAAGGTTATTAAGAACAAGCCTATGCTGTGTAAATCCATACAAAGACTTGCCTTTTAGTCAATACTTGAACCATCACTGTGAACATCAAACCTATGCCAGTTGCTGCATTATCACCATCTTGAGCAATTAAGTAATCACTTTGTCACTGCTTGAGCTTAAAAAACTCTCCATAAAGATGATTATCATTATATTGTAGATAAACCACATTTTAATCCCTATTCATGAAAAGGAATACTACATAAATATAAAATTGTACTAGAACAAATGCATGTTATTCCAGCACAGTGTATCTGTTTTGTTTGGGTTGCACTGGTACAATAAAATTAATACAATTAAATCAATTAATGGCAATTTGGCTGGTTGAGGGGTTTTTTGACATGTTAGGTATAATAAGGCCTGAATCATGGCTGGGTTTCTATGTGATACTGGGGTGGGGAAAAATTAAAAATCAGAGATACTGAGAAGTGAATGCTGCTTGTAGACTCTGTAAAAATGACAATAAGATTGGTGACAGTGAGCACTGCCCCTCCAGCCTATGTTTGCTCAGCCTCGGGAGCAGCCCACTGAGTACTCATGCTCCTCTAACTAGTGTGTAGAGGCAGGAGAGTAAAATTTTGCTTTAGAAAGGGCCAGAACAGAGAGGGACCACACTTAGAATACTTCATAACATCAGAGAGCCTAAAAGCTGTTTTAAAAGAGTTTTCACTTCCTTGCATGTACAAGGCTGACGTAAATGTATATTTTTTAGGGAACTGTAGGACTTACCAGAGTTCATTCATCAACATATCCTTCAGGTTCCACACAGAGTGGACCTGACATCAGCAAGGATATGCTGTCATGAACCTTGAGTAACATGGTGGTAATTAAGTCCAGGAGTCTTTCTAGGGTCATAATTTGACTGTATGCTTATGGAAATTTGGCTCCAAATTCATAAGCCAGAGGATTGTACACAGAACTCTTGCAGGTTACAGCACAGCAGCAGTAGCTGCGTGTGTAAGATCAATAAAAATCTGATCACAATGGTTTGGTTTTTTTTATATTTGTCCTCTGTGAACTGGAATGAAATTATCGAACCACTTACTTTCAGGTACTTGGTAATTTTCAAGTAATTATTTCAGTAACTGCTTACTTGTCATTCACTGTCCTAGTTTGGGCCCAGCCTTTACCCTTTCAGATTTCGTAGTAAATTCTAAAGTTTTTCAGCTCTATAGTTTCTTTAAATCCTCTGCTTCATCACAGAAAACACTTATAGTAGAAGTTTCCCTACTTTTTCCATTTAGCCCCTCCCTCCCTGAGGTAATCCAAGATGTGAATGATCACTGGTAGGAATGAAAGAACATTCTCAACATTCACTAAATATTTCTGGTCTTTTTGCTGGGATTTGGTAGCACACATGACAGTCTTTTAGACTGAAGAAAATTTATTTTGGATAGGTCAGATTGTTAATGAATAACACTGATACTTAATTCTATCATACCTCATACAGAAGGAGTTTGCTAAAAACTGCCTGTGAATGCTAAATTGAAGGTATGCCAGGTGATTGTTTCAGACACTGGAAAGGTGTTCACGCCCTTTGTCTGGACTTGAGGAACCACTGGAAGTTTTCAACTCCTCCAGGGCAAAATGTTCAAAGTGGCAAAGATTTTGCTTTGAGCCATCTATAAAGGAAGCAGAGGGAGACAAGGCTCACTAGCATCTGTGAATTTGGATCTCCAGGGTTAAAGAAACTCCAGTGAAGCCTCCCATATCAACTATTTAAATTTGGGGCTGAATCTTTCCCTATATGCTCCCATCAAGCTTGCCAAGGGGAGATTTATTTGGGCAAAGCCAGTTTCCTGAGGAGGAATAGGTATGTATTGCTGAGGCTCCTTTAAACAGAAAAAAATCTCTGCTGCCACTTCTTGCTGACATCAGCATAAGATCTAGCTGGTTACAGGGGTGAACACATGGATACCTCAATTAGCAAGCCAAGCTCCCCTGAGGCTATAGGAGAGAAAAAAAATCCCACTCTCAATGCTATCTGTTCATGTCTGCTCCTTGATTTCATCATGCTCCTTGATCCCTCTTAATCTGCTCCCTCATTCCTTTTCTGCTATTTGTCATCTTCCTGGTTGTGTTTTTTCTCCTCCTCTTTATGTATTCCTTCATTCTCCTTCCTGTTTTCTTTTCCTCCTTGTCTTTATGGCTGAGATTTGTCTTTCTACCTGGTCTTCTGTATTACTAATTCTGCCTTCTCCATCCTTCAAGTTCCTTTTCTGTCATGTCTCACTCTTCTCTTGCTTGATTTTCACTTTCACTGATGCTCTCCCTTTTAGAAGTTGTTTTAAAGTGTTAAAATTTGACAGGAGGTTGACTTTCCTATTTTTGTGTCACACAGGTGGCAGGCTTCCCACGGAATTAGTGCCAAAGGAAGAACAGCAGCCCAAAGGAGATTTCACAGTTTACAGCAATATTTAAAGCATTCTGAATCTGATTAGGAAATATGGGTGAGGGTCACAAAGCTTCTTGGTCCTACATAACACTTTTCAAAGGCTGTCAGAGAAAAAAAAATAATGAACTACTTGAACTAAAGCCTCTAAGCCAGTTCCATGCTTAGTTCAGTGCTCCAACATTGTTTCAAGAAACCACATAACCATATGCTACTGCAATGGCTGGATTCACAAGTGCCATAAGCTGCCTTTGGATCAAATGTGCTGTTCAATCTTTCTCACTGTGAATCTCTTTTATGAATTCCTACAGATTTACTCTGAGATCAAAATTTGACTTACAGGCATTATCTTTGACTAGTGATGGGAAAAGTGTGAATGTGTCTGCATTGTGGGATCAGTAGGAAGAAAAGATATTGCAGATGTACTGATCTTTTCAGAGGTAATAGAAATAATGAATTAATAAACCAACCTTCTGTCAGAAAAAAACTACACAGAGATGATTAGTCCTTGAGAAGAATGCCTTTTCTGTGTGTAGTAAAAAGCGTATTTCACTGCTTGTAATTAGATATACACTCATACAAACACAGAGACATGGGTACTTAAACTTTCAAAAGAATTGCAAAATTTTCTTGAAAGGTGTTCCATATCAGCTCACTACATTTTCATTGTGAAATATTCTGAGGTAAGAGATCTCCATGAGAAACCTCATGAGTCCCTTTTTTCCCAATTTCCATATTATTCTAGGTAAGGAAGATAATGATGAATGTCATAGAAGCGCAGCATGCAGGAGTGCTGGTAAGAGATCTCACTTTTCTTTTTTGGGCTTGGAATTATTTGCTTGGTCTCAGTGTGCCAAAGCTTATCCCCTTCATGACATAATCTATATCAGTATCTTCTGTCTCCAGCTCCAGTGTTACATTTCTATTTTTGGGTTTTTTTTTCCTCCAACTTTGAATTAAATTGAATACAAAATATAGAATCCAAAAAACAAAAAGGAAATTAAAAAAAAAAAGAACCGGGATCAGATCCAGCCAATAGAACATGTCTGTGTGGCCCTCAAAATCAAGGCCAGGTGGGGAAGCCTCTTCCCTGAGGAGAAGACAATTTCCTTGCCACTGTGCTAAGGTTATTGCAATGCCAATATCCCTAAATAACCATGCACTGCATCTTACCACTCTTTTGTCCCTCTTCCTATCCTTTTGCCTCTCTTCCCATCCTTTTGCTTGGACTTGTACTGTTGCCATGTGCAGGGTTGGACTGTGTAGACTCAATATTGCACAAAAGTGTTTTGCAGAGCTTCTTTTTTAAAATAAATTTGAAATATAAATTTCAAAATGAGTATATTAATGAGAGAATGAAAGAAAGAAAAATTAAGTTCTTTAATTAATGTGGAGTCTACCCTCAGGCTATTCCTGTAGTTTTAGAGCACTGTTTACAGCAAGCCTACTGCACTGACAGGTGATCTAGGGCTGGAAGAAGCAGAAATCTCCCAGAGGAACCTGTCAGTTGACACAGATCAGTGTTGATTCCTCTTCTTAGGTAACTGCTCAAGTAGAAGGTTCTCCAAATTGTTCAGAATTCAAGAAAAACATATCAAAATAAAAGAGCATTGAACCTTGCAGTGCTGCTATTTTTAAGATGACTCAAACATTTTAAAATGCCATGGAAAAAAATACTGCAATTATCAAGATGATCATCACAGATCACCATCACTGGAAGTTGAACACTGAGATGAGATGACTTCTTTACAAAGCAGCTACTCCATGGGGTTTGATGAGGGCTGTCAAGCCAGCAAATGACTGTGAGGCTGCATGGCTAATGATGCAAAGGCACATCATTTCTGCAAAAGCTCTGCTCCCAAACTAAACTGCTGCCCTCTGGCTATTATAAAAAAAAAAGGACACATAATTACACAAAATTGAGTTTGAAAAATGACAAATTTTGTTACAAGTTGAATATGAGTCAACAGTGTGCCCTGGCAGCCAGGAGGGCCAATAATGTTCTGAGATGCAGCATCACCAGCCAGGACAAAGGAGGGGTTTATCCCTCTCTGCTCTGCACTGGGGAGGCCTCACCTTGAGTTCTGGGTGCAGTTTTGGGTGCTGCAATGTGAGAAAGATATAAAGCTATCTAAGAGTGTCCAAAGGAGGGTAACAATGATGGCGAAGGGCCTTGAGGGGAAGCCTTTTGTGGAGTGACTGAGGTCTCTTGGTCTGTTCAGCCTGCAGAAGAGAAGTCTGAGGGGAGACCTCATTGCAGCTACGACTTTCTCATGAGGGGAAGACGAGGGGCAGGCACTGATCTCTTCACTCTCATGACCAGTGACAGAACCCAAGGCAAGAGCCAAAAGCTGAGTCAGGGGAGGTTTAGGTTGGATATCAGGAAAAGGTTTCTCACCCAGAGGGTGGTTGTGCACTGGAACAGGCTCCCCAGGGAAGTGGTCACAGCACCAGCCTGAGAGAGTGCAAGAAGAGTTTTGGGCAACATTCTCAGACACCTGGTATGATTCTTAGGGTGTCCTGTGCTGGGCCAGGAGTTGAACTCAATCATCCTGATGGGTCCCTTACAAACCCTCATATTTGATGGTTAATTTGGCATCAGAGTTATCTTCTGTAGCTGTTACACACACTTGACTAACCCTCAGAATGCACTCTTACAGCCCTACAAAGAAATCTTCAAAGAAACCCTGATATGAAGGCAGTGTTAGCACAGGATTTAAGTCAGCTTTGAGTGACAGTTTCTGATTTATATTTTCAAACATACCAACAAGATCTCGGTCTCAGTTTGTTCATTACTACTTGCCAAATAAATAAGGGCTTTCATTGCCTTAATGTATCTCTTCCAGAATAAAGTCTTTGTACATAATCTATTAAATTATATATTTCAGAGAACTGCTCTTTCCTGAAGACTGGATTTATGAAAAGATTATCTGGAATCTTCTGTTTTTAATTAATTGCAAATTCTGCAGTATTCCAGACAACTCTAATGCCCAAATTTGTTCTCACCAAATCTATATAAGGTACTACCATTTTCATATAAACCTTCTTAATAATTGCTAAGAATGAAGAATTTAATGTCCTTTTTATCGTATCAGTAGAATATATAGTAAAGGCATTTCCCTTATCCTTGAGGAAGTACTTTAGTAGATAAAGTAATTAATAATGTGAGATACTAGCTCATCTGTAAACAACAGAATATTTGTTAGCTGCACATGTAAGAAGATTTTAAACAAGTTCAGGCATTTTAGATGTACTGGAATTGTTTTAAAGGAAAAAACCCTAAAATTGGATTTATTTGTTGTAAAAAAGCTATTGCACAGTTAAGAAGAGAGACATGTATCTGAAACTCTTCAGCCGTGTCTCTCATTAATGTGCAGTAGAACACGGTACATACTGTGCTTGGGTTAACTATCACACCTTTATGCGAGCCATTCAAACTGCAGGAAACTCCAGGTGAGGCTGTACCTGTGTAACTGTATAGCAGACATGGGAAAGAAGGAGTTCCATGAGAAAGTGTCAGGAGAAAATAGATTGACTTTGTCTTCATTTGGTAACTTCAGGAGGTCAACTACAAGAGAAGCTGTGAAGCTTCGAAGTCTAAAAATTGTGGGTATTCTAAGAGCTGTTTGTTCTGTCTTCTTAGGAGTCTGCCTGGGACACAAGCCAGAATAGCACTGCAACAGCACCTGACAGATAAAATTAAAGCATGAATCATAATCTCTCTGGTCTGCCAAACTGAGCTTTATGCAATTGTAGCTTTAATATGGATTCCATATTAAAGTAATATGTTTGATGACATGTCCTGAAGCTAACTATCCCTTAATTTCAAGCAGTGTTGTGAGAACGTTGTGTATTGGCACCAGGGTACAAATGTGGGTTTGTGTGATGAGAAGTGAGTGAAGGGAGTTCAAATCGTAATGGTTTCTGTTGTGTAAATTTAAATGAAATATCAGCTGCATGTTTGCCAGGATGAGATATCATTCTGACAGAGCAGAGAACTTCAGTATATTGAGTGAGCTCTTTAGACTAGTCTTAAAGAATAAAGACCACTGCAACACTCAAGGCAGAGAAAATGTGGAATGCTTCAAAAACAACCATTCAAAATAGCATTGATAATAAATTATTTAAATAGAATTTGGAATGTGGAATTCTTTGGAGTTTGGAATTCTTGATGTTTGGAGCCCTTTTCTTAGGTGTGAGGAAGAAGAACAGCAGACTCGACATGGAAGAAAGCCCATTATAAGGCAGAAGGGTATTATTTTCATTAATGCTACCATTACTGATAAGCCAATTTTCCAAAACAAATCTACATAATCTTTGAAGCTATAGAATTGGTTGGGTTCCACGGTAAGTATCATCCTTATAATTTTTATTTTTGGACACTGATGTAATCAAATGGTGATACAGCTTCAAAGAGTAGTATGACATTAGCTGAAGTTCAATTTAGCATGCTGGTAATGGACAAAGCACTGGGATTTTTCAGTTGGCTTGACTGGGACAAGGGATGGACATCCAGGAGTTTTCAATCATCAGATTGCATGATATCAGCAATATCAGATTGCTAATATGCATGACTGAATATAGGCTTAGTTAAAATAAACAGTTTCTAATTGCCAACAAACTGCCTGCTTTATTAAGACCAATAAAAAAGACAAATGCAATCTAAGAGGTTTGTAGATTTGTGTATCTTAACAATTTTGTAATCCATTGATCAAAGGATAGTATGGAGACAAAACAGACTATTCAGTTTACAATTCAAAGATTCTTATATTTGAGATATCAACTCACGAAAAATAAAATATCTAGCAGACTGCAGTGCAAGAATATGCATTTATTTGTAAATTGGTAGGGTTCATTAGGACCTGATATTCAGTTCATTGGTTGCAGATACAACCAAATCTGGGAAAATCTGGAGCCTGATTTTGATAAGAGTAGCCATCAGTAGCTGCAGCTAGTATCTTTTCCAGGATTATTTTTAGTTAAATTAGTGATACACATTCTTAAAATTGACTCAAATTTAAAATTGGTTTTTGTCTGAGAATTTTACATGAATATTTAACTAGAAAGCCTGTAAGGAAACCCAGTAAGACACAATAAAGGTACCAAAATACCTCACCAAACCTGAAGATATAAATGCAGAATCTTGGCTCAGCTGTAAAACACTTGAAGTTTTGAGCCAGATTCATCAGTAGGCACTGGCTGCTTTGTGCTGCTACATATCAAGGCAAAGGGCCTTGAGAAGTTAGGTCAGGTCTACTGATCAGCTGCTTTGCATTACTAGGTGAACTAGCACCAGTCAAAGAGACTGATCATCAATTGACCAGCAGGCAGGCACAGACATGCTTACAAGAGTGGCCTTGGGGACCAGGTGGTAATCATGTGTGTTGTCAGGGAGAACTGACAGATGAGGCCAGTGTCCCCAGTTGCTTTTGCCCAGCTGAGCTGATCATGCAAATCAGTGAGTGAGGAAGTACGACACTTGACTGTTCTCTCCAGATATAGGTGTATAGATACATCTATATAGAGATGCACCTGCCTATTGCTTATAGCAGCTTCCACAGCAGTAGTTAATACCATACCATCAATGTATGTCCTCCATATGAAGCCTACATGTGAGATTTCAGGAGATTTAACACTAAGGAAAGTTTGAATGCTCCTAAGTTTTCACATTATTGAATAAAATAATGAACAAAAAATGGCATCCTCTGCATGTGCCAGAAAGGATGTGACAACCCAGACAGAGCTCCACAAAAACATGCAGCCAGGTTTTAGGCTGCAGATGTTGTCTACCTAAACTTTTAGTAGAGCATTTGACACCTTTTCCCACTGCGTTCTCCTGGAGAAAAGGGCTTCTCATGGTGTGGGTAAGGGCTGGGAAAAAAAGTGGCCAGTCACCAGTGGGGTTCCCCAGGGCTCAGTACTGGGGCCAGTCCTGTTTAATATCTTCATTGATGATCTGGACAGGGGGATCAAGTGCACCCGCAGTCGGTTTGCAGATGACACTAAGCTTGGTGGTAGTGTTCATCTACTGGAGGGTCAGAAGGCCCTGCCAAGGCATCAGGACAGGCTGGATCAGCAGACCAAGGCCAGCTGGATAAGACTCAGCAAGGCAAAGTGCTTGGTCCTGCACTTGGGTCAAAACAACCTCACGCAGTGCTGCAAGCTGAGGGAAGAGTGGGTGGAAAGCTGCTCATGGGAAAAGGACCTGGGGGTGCTGGTCAACAGCAGCTGAACATGAGGCAGTGTGTGCCCAGGTGGCCAAGAAGGCCAATGGCACCTGGCCTGTATCAGGAATAGTGTGGCAAGCAGGAGCAGGGTAGTGATTGAGTGATTGTCCCCCCTGTACTCGGCACCTTGAGCCCTGTGTCCAGTTCTGGGCCCCTCACTAGAACAAGGACATTGAGGGGCTGGAGACTGTTCATGGAGCTGGTGAAGAATCTGGAACTCAACTGAAATGAGGAGCAGCTGAGGGAGCTGGGGGTGTATCCTGGAGAAAAGGAGGCTCAGGGGAAACCTTATGGCTCTCTATAACTACTTGAAAGGAGGCTGTGGTGATGTGGGGAGCTCAGCCTCTCCTCCCCTGTAATGGGGAAGGTTTAGAATAGATATTTGGAGAAATTTCTTCATAAAAATGGTTGTCAAGCATTGGAACAGCCTGCTCAGGAAGGTGGTAGGACCACCATCCTAAAAATTCTCAGAAAACCCATATGGATACAGCTCTTGAGGACATGGATTGGTGGTCAATTTGTTTTGGTGCTAGGTGATGGTTGGACTTGATGATCTTGGAGATCTTTTCCAACCTTAATGGTTGTATGATTCTAGCAGAGATGTGGGATAAAAGACCGGCAAATGACAAATTTCTGAAGTGACTGGTTTAGGTTTTTTGCCTTCTGTTTTAAGTTAAAAATTAGTTAAAACATTTTATCAGTAAATTGTCAGAAACAGTGCTGTACTTGAAGGATAGGTGACGCAACCTATGACACATCCTTGGTGATGCATCCTACAATCCATACAAAAGGATCTTGAACTTTGATACGTACAAAGCAAAGAAGTTTTGAATCATTCTCTCAGATCTCTATATGAAGACACATACTGGAATCACACCAGTACTCTATGTTCCTTACAGTACACTGAAAGTCTGGAACTGGGAGAAAAAAAAAATTCACCTGTGGTGATGATTTTACAGATTATATAAGCTTTCTCTGATGTTCAAAAGTTGTAAGAAAGGGTTGTCATAGTAGGCATAGTTACCATGATCTCTAACAGCATGCTGCCATTTCAGTATGAAGTCCTCAGTAAAGAGCTTGGAAGAATTATTTCTGGCCAGTTGAATCACAGTGTCTTAGATGTGCTGATGAATGGTGCTGCTATACAAAACCTCTGAGTTCAGAAGCAACCTTAAAATGTCTGTTTCCAGTGTTATCAAAGATGGGAAGTATTGTAAAGCTAATGTTACCCATATAAAGATGAACAGCAGGAACATCAGTGATCACATGAGCATGTCACAGCTGTACCTGGACGGTGGGAAAGCCAGGGAATTAAAAGCAAGAGACACAATACGTTCTATAAGATGGTCTGGGTGAAACTTTACTTTTACTGTCTGGTATGTTTCATTTTTAATTAGCAATGAAGAAGGTTCAGAAAGACCCAGAGCCTACAGCTCCAGGGACACTGGGCCTGAAAAAGGCATGCCAAGGAGAACACAGCATTACAGCAATATTCCTTCTTCCTGAAGGAATCATTCTTACCTGGGCCACCCATGGAACTTGGAACCTTCATCCTAAACTCCAAGGTTTAACCTAAACAATTAGGTTTAGGGTTGGGGTTCAGACAACCAGCAGGCATACAGCTCCACAGACACTGGAGCCTGAAAAGAGATACCGTGGTAAACAGGACACTGCACCTATGCTGCACCTTCCACATTTTCTAATCTGGGCCACATATGTACCACCTTGTACATTGGCCTCAACCCCAAGCTACATTTAGGATAAAAGGGTAGGGCTAGGGTTCAGAGAACCACAAAGAAAAACAGTCCCAGGGATTCCGGGTCTGAAAAAGGTGAGGCAAGGAGAACATGAACTGCACCAACATTGCTCTCTCCGTATCTTTCTGGCCTGGGCCAGCAACGGCACCTGAGATCTTAGTCTCAACCAAAGCCACAATTAGAGTTAGGGTAAGGGTTCAGATAACCACAAAGCCTACCACAACAGGGACACCAAGGCTTGAAAAGGCATGCCAAGGAGAGCACAGGCAGCACAAACACTGACACTTCCTACATGTTTCTTAACTCAGTCATCCATGGAATGTGGGGTCTCAGCCTGTACCAAAACCCATTGTTAGGGTCAAGGGGCAGGGTCTGGGTTCAGAGACCCACAATGTTTACGGTTCTATGGACACTGGGGTTGTAAAAGGCATAGCAAGGGGAGCACAGCAATGCACTAATATTTGTCTCTCCACATCTTTCTTATGTTGGCCATCCATGGTGCTGGGACCTCAGTTTCAACCCCAAGTCTCCCTTAGGTTTAGAGTTACAGGTTCATGTCTCCTCCAGGGACAGTGGGAGTGGAAAAGGCATATCAAGGAAAGCCCAGCATTGTGCCAACATTGCTTACTTCACATGTTAGTAACCTCAGCCTCCTGTAGTACTGGAGACCTCAGTTTCAGACCTCCTACACATATAGGGATTACCTGAGTCTTCCATAGTCCAAGATATTATACAGATTTTGTACAAAGTATATCAGTTTAGTTTTTTATTTTCTTGGGGAAAAAAGTATCAGCTTCTAAGCTTCTTTAGTAGATACTTACTTTTTTAAAAAAAACCCGAAGAATACCAAAGAATACACAGAGGGTAGAAACTGTATCTTTTTTCCTGTTGCACATGAAATATTTAATACAGATGTGATTTCAGAGTCATTCTTTGTGTTTAAAATTAAATAGAGGCGTAAGAATCAGAGCAGCTGTAAAACTAGTAATACACTAGGTTGTTTGAATTTTTTGTAGCTGTCCTCACAAGACATAAAATTCTCAGAATCATCCAGCCTGGTTTACACTCACCTAGGAGCTGATCACTGGACCTTAGTTTGCTATATTCCCTCAGTGAGCCAGCTGAGAGCCATTCTTTTGGTAGCTGACGGGATCAAATTTACTGCCTGAATTGATTCACAGACTGTATTTCAAGATAGTGTTATGTGTTTACACTGAAATAAAGAGTGGGCACAAGTTCACTCTTTAAACTTGCTTTGAGGTTGTTTACATGTGTTCCTAACTCAACCTTTGAGTTCTCTGAGTTCTTGTCTGCCTGCCACTGTAAATCTTCAGTGACTGCTTAAATCCAAGCACTCACTCTGGATTTTGAAGAGATTTAAATGGATGCAGACTTGTCAGTTTTATCTTCTTTGGGTTTCCTTTTCCACCTGAAATAAAGTAAGCAGATGGAATCTCAAGTCTTCTGAGAATAACCGCAGGGAAGTTGTTTTCTGTGGGTGTGCAAAAACAAGCTAGAGGATAATCTGGAATTTATTGCTGCTGAGTCTGGAATAACTGTGCTACTTCTGAGAAGCCTGAAGAGTCATGGGGAAAGCACATATTAACATGAAAACTTTGCTAGAAAAAAGAGCCACATCAAATAGGTCAGTTTCCACAAAAATTGCTGATGTGGAAATAATAGACAAATTGGGGTATTTCTGATTATGTGAAATGATGTATAGACTAAGTTGTATCAAAACCCTCCAAATTTACAGCTTCTCTGTTTAGAAACCTGTGTTAATGGATATGAATACATACATTAAGAGTGACTTGCTTATTGACAGCCAAAGTATTCTGACATAATTACAACACTCCACAGTCTTCCTTAATGGATAATGTTAAATTTGTAGTCTATGTTAGAAATCACTCACTGTATTAATAGATGCCAGCTGTGAGATAAGCCTCTGACAGCTTCTTAAAAATACTGTTATTCATTCACACTGACTTCATGTGTAGCTAATCATTGCACTTGTTGCCGAAAGCTAAAAAGAAAATCACCACTTCACTCTACTATTGTAAATATTTAACTGATGAAGTATAAAATATTCTCTGGCTTGGTTTTGTTCTCTGCCAAATGCAGTAATATTTTAAAATAATCATTCTTTCCTGTTACATTTGTTGGATGAAGAAGTTATGATAGAGTGTCTTACTGGCTCTGCAGCTTCACAGGAAATTTCTCATAGAATATTTTTACATGCAAAATCACTCGAAGAAAAATTTTAATGCAAGTACTTCTGAAGAGCAGACGGTAACTAATTTTGCTGTTTCACAAGCCCTTTTTACAAGCTAATTGTAGTCTGCCTTGGTCTGTTCCTGTCTCCCTCATGCATTGGCTGCCTTAGGGACAGGGCAGGGCACGGGGAGCTGAATCACCTTGCCAGGCTGACTGTAAACCCTCTGCTGGGTTTGCTGCAGAGTTCATTTTCTCTGTCTGATCTGTGAGCTAGTCCAGCTCAGCCCACAGCTGCTTGATTGGAAACAGCAGGAGCTTGCAACCAGAGGCAGGGAGGAAAGAGCTGGCCTGTTCTTTCTAGGCTTCATTGCACACAAGTCAGCAACATAAACATAGGTAACCTCAGCAAAAGGATAGCATTGGAGGTTGCACTGAAAATCAGTCAAAAAACCCAAATTGTTCCAGTAACAAAAAGGATGAATGTGACCTATGATCAAAAGACAGAAAACTCTCCAAACAGGCAACTTACTGGGAAGTGAAAAGCTCTTTGTAGTTTATCACTTATTTAATAGCAGAGACATAAGTGGTACTTCACAGAGACATGACTTGATTCCTGGCACTCACAACCTAAGCTCTCAGCCTGCACATTGCAAGACAGAAGCACAGAGACCAGCTGACATCAGGGGGTTGCAGTCCTAAAGGATCAGATGCTGTATTAAATAATTAAACATGAAAATGGGAGAACTGACCCAGACAGCAAGTAGACACGTCCACACTAACTTACAAAAATAAAACTGTGCTATCTCACAGCTTGCAAATGCCAAGAGCTAAGGCCCTGCTTTTGCAGGTTATTTTTTCTGGCTGGGTTGCCCCACCTTTTCCCATTTTTTTCACTGTCTGATCCATGGATGAGCCAGGACAGCTCATGAGGTAGTTTTCTACCAGCTCAGCCAGGAGATCCCAAAAATTTTGGGACCATGTGAGCAGTTAGAAGAACCAGAGGGACTGACAGAGTGAACAGTGAACTCTGTGAACAACTAGGCATCCTATGGTCTCAGCTGTAATGGGAACCCTCCACAAAGTACCCGCACACCTGGATCTGAAAAGTACTCCTGTCCATAATGTGGGACACACACATATGGTTGGATCTTCTTTAAAATGTTTGTTGTTTTTCGGTTTGTTGGTTTTTTTTTTTTTTTAAGAAGCAAGAAACCTACTCAAAAAGTCTGTTATGTAGGTCACAAAGTCAGCCACCCAAAAATCATGAGATGCCAGGTGACTACACGACCTTGACTCAGTCCCCTGTGCAAAGTGCATTATGCAGGATCAGCATGTATTGTTCCTCCACGGGATCTCCATCTGCTTCAGTGCAGAATACAGATGAAAAAAGATTAATAAGGGGATCTTAAACTTGCTTCTTTCTAAAAGCTTCATATTCAAAAGCTTCACCTTGGCCCTTATATCCTTATTAATATTCCTGTAATGCAGAGGGTAACATGCAGTACATGCATGATGTGTGAACACACACATACACTTTGGAGAAAGTGCTTACCTGAAAGAAAAGTAAAAATGTCTTGGGAAAAAAAAATTGTTAATCATTAAATTTGACTTTATCTCTTTCTATAATCCATGTTAACTCTGGACTTTCGAGGTCATGTTAAACAATTTATATAGGAAACAGTAAATCAGCTTATCATAGCAAATATAAAACAAACATAACCAAGCTTGAATGTGACTGTGTGAAGTCACATGGAGAGAAAATTTAGACAGCTGCCTTCAAATATCTATTATTGTCCCAAAGGTGAAGAGGTAAGAGAATGGCCTAAGGCCACTAAGAGCCAGACCCTCTGCACTCCAGAAGATGCAACACTGAGAAAGCTGAGATGACACAAAAAGCTGAGAGGAGAGCTCACATACAGTGGCATCTTTTGGTACTAATTCTGCCCTTTTCCCAACTCTCTTAACTCCTTCCGGGTTTTTTGTTGTTGTTTTCTTTGTCTGCTTTTTAAATTTTCCTTTGATTTTTTCCTCTTCTTCCAGAGTCGGAAGTAAATTTCAGAAGGCACCATGTGCATAATATCAGCTGCATTAAAATTTTTAATGGTTTAAGACTCAGTGCTATTTTCAGATAAAATGTCTTATCCTACTGTGATTCTTGTGAAAGGCCAAGAAATTTCTAGAATGGACATAAAGGTGGGAAATCTCTGCTACATATGGAGTTCAGCAACACTCTTGTCTAGCCTGTCTCTCTACTGTTTTATTTTGCCTTTGATATATTGGGACTCGATATATTGGATTTTTGGTTCCTTCTAAGACGATGAGGGAATTATAACTACTTGGTAGCAACAGACACCGGACAAAGAATTACAGTACGAAGGTGAACAGGAAGTTTTCCACTGATTTTGTGTGATCAAGATTTACACTACTGTTTTAAAAAAAATACATAATTAATTTCTAAATGTCCCTACAATTAAAGGGCCAAAAGGTGCCTGCATTTAATCAGAAAGACACACACAAAAGAGAAACACTGTAAAATGTGAAAGACCTTCTGACATAAATAAGATGTCTAAACCAATACTATTTTAATTCAGATCAGGTGTTTGTCAATTAAAAGCATTAACTAGGGACACAGTCATCCTAACCAGCATATGCATTCATCCATAGACATTGCCTGGAGGGGTGGTGATCAATTATTCAGCGTGGCATTTTATGCTGCCTCCACCTTCCATAGCACTTCATGCACCAGATTGTGATCAGTAGCAAATATCTGAACAGAAGCAACTGAGAAAATAGTATTTTTTAGCTGAACTTGAATGAGATTTTAATTTCTTCACTAAAAACTCTCATCAGTCACTAGATAATGGAAGAAGCATGAGCCTGGTTCCTTCTGTTCTTGTAAAAGAACTGGGCTGGAGGTTTCCTATTCTTCAAATATCCCATATGCTTTAGCATTCAAACCTTTCAGAATTCTACCTCTTCCATCACATTTATTGTCACCTCCTCCTCCCCCAAATCTTTACTGCTGGTCCAGCAGCATATTGATAGAGAGTAGCATATTGATAGAGAACATCTCTCGCTGTGTGCTTTTCCAGTTTTGAAGCTGCCTGTGAGTGCAGTCAAAAATGCTGCTCCAGCTAGAGCTGATGGAAGCAATGAGGTTACCCCCACCAGTTTCTTCCCCATCCTCCCCACCTATCTCCAGCTCAGATCTCTTGGGCAACCCCAAAGCTAACTACCCCACTAAAAACCTGTTAATTTTCTGTTGGATCAGGGAAGATGATTCACCCTGAACTTGCATAATCCCTTGATGAGAGGGAAGGAAAAGAACAGGGACACACATGGGAGTGGGCACATGAAGACAGAAAGGCTGCCATCTCTGGTGACAGCCCACATTTTACAAGATAAAGAGCAGCATGAACCATCCTGCAGAAGAATGTGTTGACCACAATTTTTCTACTGAAAGGAAAAATATTTTTATACGGTAACACAAGCTATTTCCTACTCTTTTTGAGTTCTTTAGTTGACTTTTCATTTTTCAGCTGGAGACACAGTCTATGCACTTGTGAAATGAAGTACATGTGAGAATTCCTTCAAATTAAATGCGAATTTGTTTCAGTGGGACTTTTTTTTTTTCATTTTTTCTTAAACTGTCACAAACACATTCCTGAATGAAACTATGGAGGACTCTTTCTGTACTTATTCTCTCACTGAGTTATTTATACTTCATGCCCTTGCCTTTTAGCATGAGGTAGGCTGTACAGTATTTTTTTTTTTTTTTGGTAGCAAATAGCTTTTTTACCCCCCCCCCCCCTTATGACAGGAAAAACATACCAGAGATCATTATGAAACAATCAAGATCATTAATCCTACTCCTCTCCTGGGGGACCTGCCTTGTGTTTCTGTTGCTCCAGGGCATTCATCACTCAGAAGTGCATATTCAGCATTTCCCTCTTTTATTTCTTGTTGTCTTGGGTAATAACAGTAGGGAGTAGGACACCTGGGTGAAATTGCAGTGTATTTTAATCTTTCTCACTCTCTCTAAGGAGGTTAGGGATAGAAGCAACATTGCTTGGGAGGCAGCATATTAGCTGGTCTTTTTGTGGGTAATTGTTATCTGCATTGTTAGGTGCATTTGTCTATCATCTGGAAAAGGCCTGGCAGATTCCAAACTGAGTTCAACATTTGGGAAAGAAAATGTGTTCTACCGTGAAATTAAAATGAACTGGCACCTCTCTAAGGAGCTCAGTAGCTCTCTAAGTAAGCTGTGCAGCTCTTGCTTTTGAGTTAATAATAATGCCTAGACCTAACTAAGTAAATCTGTTGGGTAACTAAACTATGTTCTGGGTCAAATTAAAAACATAACTAAAAGAATTAATTCTCAAGAAAGCATCTTGGCCACGAAGGTGCCTCAGTACGCATAGTTTCTACTCCAAAACAGTTACTTAATTTCAGGAATCACTTAAGTATAAGTGAACATTGAAAACTGGAAAAAAATGGGCAGCTGGGCTGGTCTCACGAGTTCCATCAAGCAGCACTCCCCCGCTTTGGGAACACCTCACCGAGCTGGAGGGACTGTGTAGCCCACCGGTGCGGTGTGCAGGTGTGTGGCTGCGGCATTGTGAGGGGAGCAAGGCACTGCAGAGCCGGGCCGCGCAGGCCCCAGCGCCATGGCGAGCGCTAGCGCGGGGCAGGCCCACCCACGGCTCTGCCCCTCCACGCTTTGAGTTTCCTCCCTGTGCCTTCCACCAGAAGCTGCAGAGCACTGTTGTCAAAGAGAGCTATTAAAGAAATAAAAGCTGGTGGTGAACAGCCTGCTTCTAAGCAGGAAACTGTCTGTCATCGAGCTTCTCGCCGTGTGGCGGAAGGAGGTGACAATGACAGGCGCTGCCTCCAGGCAGGGAGGCGGAGACAGCGCTGAAGGGGTGCGGAGCTCGCACTGAGGCAGAGGGAGGAAAGGGACACGGCGCAGTAAAAGGATCCCTATGGAAATAAATGAAGGACAAGCAAAGGAAGAATTTACTAGAGGCGAAACAAAGCAGAGCCACCGGTACTTTCAGAGCTATAAAAATGAGGAAATGAGAAAATGCATGAACACATTCTTATCCAAATTTCTAAAATAATCACAAGTTAGCACACTTAGGGAGAAACTATAACAGGGATGCTTTGCTCTTGTCTGCCTGTTTCTCTAATCTAGCCAGCAGTGTGCCCACGTTCCCATGCAACGTGACTATAATTATAAGCTGCGGTCTATCAAAGCAGGACCTGGAAATTTTCATCTTATTTTTCTGCAGACACATGTGGAGGGCTGCAAAACAGTTGAAGCATTGACTCTTCTCATCTTAGCACATTGCTATTTAGCACCATGGTTCTGTACGTAATGAGAGTGTCTGGGTTGCCAGTGAGTAGTGCTTGATAGCATCACACAATTAGATAAGAAATGTAATGAACATGTCCAACATCTCACCCAGGTTTACTGTCTCTCGGTATCTAACGGAAATTGCTTGTAGTTGCCTCCTCTTTAAATGATGATCCCACACAAGACTCTCTTTCCAACTAAAGAGAAGTTTTTAAATGTCAGAACATACTTAAAGAGCCTTTTTTTCCAAATTTTGTCATTTATTTGTGCTCAAGAGTTTTTTTCTCATGTTTTCTTTCTCCCACATGCTGATAAACTTCATGTTGACAGACTGAAGGGGCTGAACACAAACAAGCCCTGAAAGTATGGATTTCATCTTTGGCATTTACTACATTGGCAACAGATGTCTTCCCCAAACACTTCACCAGAGCACCAGTGGCCTGCTGTAAAGGAGTATGAATCCAGGCAAAGAGAGGGCTGTCCTCAATTGAGCACTGAAGTGTTTTATAAATGTGGTGTTTATAGTGATGGCAAGTTATTGATACTTAGAGGAGCATCACAGCTAGAGACATAATGGAACTTTTGGGGGTTGTCGAAAATAGAGCGTATGGCCCCAGGCTTTGACATAGCCTCGAAAGAGAGAGGACAATTATGACCTCTGATGTTGTCATCTTATTGCAAAGCTTCCATACCTTCTTGGTGATTTCTCATGGGCAGCTCCTCACAGCAGTGACTTCTTCACAGCACAGCCAACAAGCTGCAGCTCTCCTCAACCAGCTAACCCACTCTTTTGTAGCACTCGTGTCTTATTGGACACAGCTGTGGCTTATGAAGGGCAGGCCTGTTCTTAATCTTTGGTGGTTGGTACAGCTGCCGCTACTCAGGTGTGAGACTATCTTCTGCAGTATTTTCTTACATTCTATCCCTCCACACTCTGAAGGTCTTATAACTTATAACTTGCCTCCAAGGAAAAGAGAGTCTTGTTTTGCTAGACAGGAGCTTTGAAGATAAAAAAACCCCACAAACAAAACACTCCCCCCAAACAACCAGCTCCCCTTCACAAACCAAAGCAACATACCCCACCCAGCTTTAAAGGTTCACTTTCTGAGACATTAAAGTGTTCACAAACCAAACATCAGTTCTACCATTCTCTGGGACAGAGAGACAGAATCTCCTGAACAGGTTTATCACACAGGCAAAAATGTTCAGGTGTAAAACCAGATTTAGGGGTTTCAGTCTCATTTTTATCTGGAAAACCTTTATTAAATTATTAAAATATTCTGTCTAGATACCAATCATCTTGCTATTCTCCCCATAGGACAAAGACAGATAAGCCTTGAGCACAGACAAGTTCAGCTGGTGCAGCCTATGCCAGTGTGGAAGAAGCACAGGCTGAGCAGAAGGTACTTGCAGAGGTCATTGGAGGTAACGGATTAGCTCAGGAACAATCAGGAAAGGAAGAGCTATTCTTATGCCCATTCAATATTCAGCAGTATCAAATGAAAAGCCAAGACAGCTGGTGTCCTATGATGCTCATTATTCACAAGTTTTCACAAGCATATTTTCCATTCCACCATCCAAGGTTTTAAAGAGACTATAAAACAGTATCTCATTCATGACAGATCTCTGCAGAACCCCACTCAGTACATCACATCACTTTGTCTGCCAAGTGCTAAAAGCAGTTTTCCCCCCAAATTTTCACTTGGGTTGCAGTAGTAGCATTTATATTGTTACTACATCACAATAGCTCAAATCTTAATGAAGTCAAGATAAATGACATCTACCACCTCTCTTTTACATGTAAGAGTGACAACCTTGGACAGAAAGACATTAGATTGAGTTGAGTCTATATTAATTTTGTTTTACATCTCACATCCTTGTTTGATAATTTTGTTCCCAGATCTTTTTTATATCACAGGTCTGAAATTCCTCAGCTCCCACTTTTTAAAACCAGAATCTGAGTGTATACTTGTAAATGCAAATTCTCACAGACAGCTCCTAAAATTGCCTAGGTTCTCTATGTACTCTGCAAGGCCCAACCTCTTTAACAACACCTAACCAACTGAAGCATTCCCTATCCCTTTCTTTCCCAGCTGTAGCTTTCACTCTGATGGGCTGTTGCTAGCATTGCAGATGGCTTTGATAGTGAGGGCCCCTTCTGCCAAGGATGAAACACCTCAGCTTTTCCAGCTGCTTTTCCAGCTTTTCCAGACTCCTCCCCATCTAAGGATGGATCCATTTGCTCCCTGGTTTTACCTAATTAACATAGTCCATTTTCTTCTGTCTTTATACAACACACTTCATTGTTTCTTGATTGATTGGCTAATCTTTTGATTTTGCCTCTGTATTCTTGTGCTAATTACACTTAGCAAGCTGGTCAAGGTTCCACCCCTCTTTTTTTAACCATCTTTGAAGATTTCATAAGTTGGGCTCTTAGCTCACTCCTAATTTTATTCCACTTTGAAGTAGTTGGCAATAATGCCTTTATCACTGTGAAGACCTGCATGTTTTGCTCTTGACCACTTCCCATGAGCTCCAACTTCTCATTTCTCACTGCTTCAGTTCTGTTGTGCCTCTGTTTGAAAATTAATGGTATCAATGATAATTTTAGTAAGTGACACATGAGCTACTGTCTCTGGATAAGACAAGCAGGCTGGGAAACCAATACTAGTGAATGACCAGTTGTCTGGCATTTCTCCTCAGCCAGGTGGCTTCTTTGCTTTCCCATTTCTTAACAAACTTTGTAAATGCTATGTAAATGGTAAGAGTCTACTAAGTCTCCTCCTAGTCTCACAGTTCCCTCCTGTAACTGAAATTTAAGTTGAAATGCAGTTTCCCTAAACCACTATTCAGCAGTTGTAGTGCTCGTAAAAAATATGAACATTTTGGGAAGCAGCCTTACTATAGATCTATAGAAATATAAATCAAAATATGGAATAACCATCTGCTGGTTAGCTTGTTTTTACTAAAAGGGACATTGAGCTTGTTTTTGTTTCTATGTGAATTGCAGTACAATAGATGAAATGCATAAGCTTAAGACAGTATCTTTGAAGTCATGTACAAATATTACAGAGATTCCTCACCACACTACTTTCTATTTTAGAACTGAAGATATGATTCTAAAGTATCTTCTGCCAAACATCAGCAGATTCCCACAATGAACTCCGAAACCCTTAAAAAGGAGAAGGGAAAAAAGAAAGAAAAAAAGCAGTGAAACTTCTAATAAGCCTTTTAAGATAGAAACATAAAAAATACTGCCTATCATAATACTATGGCAAAAAATACATATTTTAAAACCACTTATGAATGAATAATACACTTATCACTTAGACTGGAGGCATGCATGAAACTCATACTTGAGTATTCTCCTAAGGAATATGTCTAAACATTTGAAACATAGTTTCTTGGTGTCTCTCATCAGCTGAAGCCCAAGTATGATATAGCTGTCAACAAATGTGGCAGCAAACATTAACCTGTGTGATTCATTGCTGGTTTTGCTACAATTCATTTAATAATGACCACATATATTGTAATAATCTCAGTGAATTCAATTTAACTCATTCATATTATGTGAAGGAACTGTACCAAACACATTGCAGGAAAAGAGAAACAGAGATGTCAGTAAAGTTCCCAGTCAGCAGATTTTGGAATTAAATTTCTTATTCATTATTAATGCAAGTAATTTTAGAACAAAACATAAGATGAAGTTTTTTATTAGTTGCTCACTTGAGCTTGCTAGGGTTGTTTCCATTTTTAAACATTTAATATTTTTTTCATTAATTAGAAATAGATGAACTAAGTAAGACAGAAGATACAACCCACATTACTGAAGGAAAAACGTGAACAAGTAAAGTCTCCTTCAGTTGGAAACCTAGGCCTTTGTTTAAACACTAAATTTAGTCAATGACAAAACAAGTAGAAAAGTAATTAGACAGAATAACTAAATGAAGGGCATAGCTGGAAAGCAATGTTTTTTAAAAAAAAGCATTTTGCAGGTAAGGTATAGTTACAATGAGACACTCTGAAGGTGGTCTGCACACTGGATATCACACATAAAAAACCACACAGAACAGAAATCTATGCATCTGAAAGTGAGAAATCTAAGGAGGAAGTGTTCATTATTGGCACAAGAACCAATAGCAAGTTATGAAAAAAAACCCTCAACATAAATCATATCACTGGTGAAGTGAAGACAGACAGGAAGACTTTGTCATCCCAACAGCTGGAAAAACTGGAGAAAGCTCTGAATAGTACAATCCCATGGGGGAAGGAGGGACACGACATCGCTGAAGTGAATTTGAGACTCTGGCTTTCAGATACACCATTAGGTCTTTTAAGTTAGTTATTGGCTAAAGCACTCTTGAACAATAACTGGTAACAAAGGATAGACTGAGAAGTCATTTGTGACCTAATTTTTCAAAGAAATGCTGAGTTGCATCCATGTTTACCATCTTGCTGTGAAGTTTAGCACCTGAGAAAAATCAGATAACTGAGTTCAGAGTTAAATGTGAAAAACAAACTTTCACTGCAACATGCATAATCACTCACTTCCTATAAGAGCCTTCTTTAAATGCAGGGGAATTGCTACAGGCATGTGTGTTCCTGTGTGTGGTTTTTTTGTCAACCTGTTTTGGTTCCTTTTGTCCCTTATTCTGTTGCTGAACTCTATTATACCAAAATTCTCAGTCTCACCTGCCATTTTTCTTATTTGTTTTCTTCTCACATCTGAAGCTCTCCTTCCTTTCCTACCCAGAATAGATTCTCTTAATTTCCACAAATCCACTGTGCTGCTTACACTCAAGTCTCCCATGTCAGAATCTACCTATGTAGAAAGTTTACAAAAAGTAGTTCTTCTAACAGTCAGGTATCATTGTGCCCCAGGAAAAGCCAGTTAAAGCACAAAGACAACATGAATATGTAGTGAGCCTTGTTTGCATTAATATAATCCATGTCATACTTCTATGTGACTGAAATGAAGTCTGTACAGTTAGACATATTACATCTAAGTACTCCAGATAACCACATAAAGTAAATCCTCATAAACTCTGATCTAAAGTACAGTGAAGAGGAGAGTATGTAGAAGGAAACCTGAAAATGTTTAGCATAATTGATATACACTTGTTCTGGATGTATATTTGGCTTACTCATCCTTTGCCCTGCCTGCCTTCCTCCCTTCTTCACTGGCTCCCAGCCCCTGGAAGCAGTGAAATTGCATCCAGACAACGCTGTTATAATAATTACTCCTTGCCCCTTTATTAAAAGTGCAAAGTAACCTGTGTGCAGTGCTCCTACCACATTCAGATCAAGAGAGCCGAGTACCTTCCTGTCAACCAGTTTACTGTTTCAAAGGTGTGCAATACTGTACAAAATCTACCATCCTAGCACAAATAACACAAGAGTAAAAAAAAAGTAAAAGTTTTTCAAGGGCTACTTTGTCCTGAACTCAAGTACTTAATCATGGGCTTGGCCTAAATTTTGCAGTGAATGAAGAGAATTCTGGATATTCTCCAGCAGCTTCAACTAAATTAGATATGAACATGAATAAGGCCCTGGGGCCCTGTATTCTCTGGGATGCCACAGGCTTGGGACTTGCAGAGAATCCACCCTTGCACAGTACTGTGATCCAGATTTTAATTAACCAAGTTTCCTCAGTTAAGCTTTTCTTGTGGAAGCCTCCCACAGTAAAAAAAACTCTTTAAAATGTTATGCTGCAGCAGATGAAAATAAACCTAGCTGACAAATTTTCAAAAACTTTCTTGGAAAGAACATAATTTCAAGGACTACAATCATTCATCCTAGATACATGGTTCATGAACTCAAAAGCAGCGCATCCAAGTACTGCATGTTCTCATCTCTCCTAACTGCCATATGCTGCTCAGTCATTTCATTTTATATGCACCCTCATGGCTCCAGGCTTCGTGGGCAGATGGCTCTTTGCCACCTAATCAAATTCACACATCAAATACATCTCAAGTGAGGTCTTTTGTAGAACCCCACCCTCCTTTAGTTTCTCTTCCTTTCTTGAGCATTTGAACATCAGTACAAAGTTGTACTACCAAAAGGTTGATAATTTTCAAATATAAACCACTAATTCTTCAATTAAGCAAACATGGTACAAGCAGTTCTATCCCACTCTAAAAATACAATTCAGTGCCTTGGAACTTCACAGTATACCCACAGAGTCTTTAATATGCCTTTTGGTTCTATTTTGGGACCCTCCTTCTTCCATAGCCACACCTGTTTGTTGAACAGAACACATCTACATCCTCTGCCTCTACATAAGCAGTTAAAATAATGCATTTTTACTCCTGCAACCAAGTGACAGTTTTTGCTGCACTGCACTGAGCTTGATGCAGTATCTAAATTTGGATGCCTTCTAATTCTCTTTAAATGGATATTGATAAAACTGAATTTTCGTGGATCAGCTCACCTTGATGTAGGTTCATAGCCATTGCTTTTCATGAACTTAAAACCTCAGAGTTGCTTTTGATTCTCTGAAGCATCCTATTCATCAGACAGGAAACTTCTCATATTAGTAACTGGTATTTCTCCAAGCCACTGTGACCCACATTCCCTAACTGGGTTGGTTAAATGTTTCACATGCTTTTATCACATTCTACCACTACAATTTCTGCAACTCTTTACTTGCTGAATTACCTGTCACATCCATTAAATGCATGCATAAGCACACATTTCATCTGTCTGAATGCACAGCAGGGTCAGGGTTAGCCTGACAGTGATGGAATGTTGTTTCTCAAACCTGTACAATTCTTCAACCTAAAAAATATTGCTTTCTTTACATGGACTATTTCCTCAGCTTATTCCTTCTAGGATATGTTTTACAGATACCAGCAGAGATACAAGAAATAAGGTGATCTACATTACAAGTGATTAAATCCTCCACTTTCCACCTTTTTCTGTAAAGAAGGAGCAGTGTAGTAATTTTTTTAAATCACCTTCAACAGCTACAGGAAACAACCCTCACCCTGTTAAGATCTGTAAGATAAACAAAGCTGCTGAGGATGAGCATTTTAAGGACACCTAAAAATGGTTTTGTAATCTATACTAAAAAAAAAAAAGCAATCAGCTATCAAATACCAGTTATTTTAAGATAGCACATTTGGAAGAATGATATTTGGAATATTTTCATAGAAGAGCAATAGCAGAAGAGTGATGGACTATATCATCATATTGACACTACAGGAGCAAAATAAAATAGAAACACTCATAGTAGCACTTATTAAATTGCTTAGAAAAGCTAGATGTAAAACATTTTTTAAAATTTTAAACAGCCTGCACAGCTCACCATCCTATGCTACAGTCAGTCATCTCTGCAGATTAAAGAAGGGCTATCCCAGAAAACACAGTGACCCAGAAGCCAAAGATAAAGTGTTTACAATTTCTTCCAGAGATCACCTATTTAGGTATGTATAGTTCTTTATATTTACAGTCCTTTTCGTTGCTCTGCTGAGAGTAGTAACCTGAATGTGCCAAAAACATAGTGGGAGCCTACTAAACATGGACTAAAATTACTCCTATGTCTCATAGCTGCAGTGGTTTAACAAGTGCTGCACAGGCACAGTATGAGTAGTACCATTTATAATCAATTAAGCTAATCATCCTTATCCCACTTCCATATTCCTTCTTCCCCAAGGACAGTTAAAAGGCATCTCCTAGTGATTTTGTAGACACTACTGTTAGACATTTCAATAGATGAGAGGTCCTATGACCCAGAACATATTTGGACAATTTTCAAGCTGTTTTGAAAATATAAAAGACAAAATCTAGTAAGTAGGCATTTGCAGAGAGACATGAGTTTTGGACATTATTTAATAAACAAAAAAGGTCTCCCACTTAGTGTAAATTTCCCTACAATCAGAGCCATATTATTTATACTCTAAAACCAGCTTACAAGCCTAAGATAGGGTCTCAAAGTATTAAAAATAACCCCAAACCAACATACAGCTTGAACATGAATCTCTCAGAAGAAAACTCTGTGGTTTTTCTAACAATAACAGAAAGGTGTTCTACAAGACATTTTCTATTCTTCTCTCTTTTGATAGAAAGGATACACAATCTCACCTGTCTGACCCAGAGACACCAACAATTCCTGCTTTATGATACCAAACTGACAGAAGCACCACTGCATTACTTGAGCTTTGTGCACTAATTGCACCCTCTTGGCCTGGTCTAAATTAGCAGGCTCGTTAACACTTTCCCTTGCTCCTCAGCCCTGATGGGATTCAGGTGGAAATCTGAAGCCATGCTGATTAGAATAGGGGAGGGTAGGCATGAACAGGAGCAAATCCCTCCATGCTGAAAGTCATAAAGAGACTTTATTGACAAATTTTTGCCTTTTTTTTTTTTTTCCCCACAATGAAACAGCTGCATGGGGGGTGCTCTAGAAAACAATTTTGTATTCAAGGAAGAACAGGTACTTATGCTATATAATGTAATGGTTGTCTAATGCCAGTCTTCTGAATTTCTCACCTAGAAATACTTCGTTATCTTACCAACAAAGAATTAAAATTATTCAGAAGGCCAAGTGCAAAAATCCTATATCTGAAAATCCCTTTAGACTGTGTTTTAGGCATTAGATGCCTCCTTCTAAAACAAAAACTACACACACTGCTGATCAACAGAAGTTAAGAATTAAGAAAACTGTTAAAGGAAGATGATTTAAGGTAAAAAATTCTAAATGCCTATTCTGCACAGAAGCAGGTTGATTTTTATATTTCTTTTCCAATGTCACCTACCTCAAGTGACTTTATGCTTGGAACAAAAGATCATGGAGGAACAACACTGGGTCAGTTGTAACAGTCTGGACTGAGCTACTGCTTCATGCTGATGAAACCAAACCTTATGGGGAAAGCAGTGAGGCAGAAGCAGCAGACCAGAAAGATACATCTGTGTGCTTCAGCTACTGGAACTCCGGATAAAGTACTGTATTAGGGCAGAACGTCAGTTCTGTTTTTTATTTGAGAATATTTCTGAGCAGAGACTTTAACATTTTGAAATATCGTGTTCCACGTGTAAGTCAAATCCTTTTGACCCCATGACCCTGAAAAAAAGTCTCATGGCAGTGACTTCCACTACTACATTACAGGTGTAATGGAATAAAGTTGGAAGCTTGCTGTCTAAACACTTCACTGAAATCTTAATTCTTACAAGCTATCACATATTTCCAAACCAGAGTCATGGACCAAGTGAAACTGGTCCTCCGTCAAATTCTAGTTTTCGATCTTTTTTTAAAACCAGCATTGAATATGGTATTTGAGAAGAAGACTAAACTCTGATTTTACGTAGTGGCATAATCTTTTGTTTGGGTTTTTTTTTTTTTTTGGACTGCCATTGAGCCCTAACCTGACATTTAAAGAAAAGCATGCTGGCAGAATTACTTGATTCTTTAGTAGAGCTTACAATTCCTCAAGCTTCATTATTGCACACATACATGATGTAGAGTGATTTTCATTTATTAACAATGTGCCTGGCAGTTTAGCTCTCAGCTCTTCAGTATTAAGAGATCTTCCTAAAATTCAGTGAATCAGTGAAGGAAGCTTCAGATTTAATATACAGTACTTTCAGCAAAAAGTCAAAGTCAGTCTTAAAAACATTCCTTGGATTACTGAGTCCAAGATCTTCCTGTATCTAGAGCCCAATACTCCTTCCTATTCTGACTTGAGCTTGCACAGAAAAATCTCGAATTACTTTATTTTCGTTTCTGAATTCTTGTGTTTAAGGAGCAATGGAAGGCAACAGAATGATGTTCTGAATGTCACTACTTTATATTAGCTTAGAGGGTGTGTGTGCATGTTTCTTTGCTTTGCACTGAGTTACATATTTGAATGTAAATTGGTATTAATTAAGAATACATAATGGTATATTTGGATTTACATTTTCTATATTTGGAAGAAAATCAAGTCCTGATGAGCAAACAGGAAGAACTGAAAATAGAAAGAGGTCAGCTCATCTCTTATTCAAAGTGTGAAATTGTGAATGTATTTTATCTTGTGCTTCCTAAAAGTGAAGAGTTTAGACTACACACCAATATAAAATGGGTACCACTATCACCATGTGTCTGTGGTTTTGGGAACCATCACAGCTACAGGACAACATGCCTAGAACCCTAGAGATATCTAAAGACACTGAAAAGCTTGATGTGCAAAATACGTGGCAACACACTTTGCTAAGAGACCAAGATGGTTCCAAGCACACATGAAAGCTGTTTTTTAGGCATGTAGGAAATGATGCTTTTTGGATTTTGCCAACAGGTTCAAATGTGATGCAGGTTAGATCCAAGTGCATTTAAAACTCTGTGGATAACCCTAATTACTGTTAAGCACTCAAACTGCAGTCAGGAGAAACAGCATTGATGTAACAATAATTTATTATAGTACTGTGAAGAGTAAAAAGACAATGCCTAAAGCTGAAATTCAACCCTATGCAGAGGAACTAATGCAAGTTTCATAATCTACTGAAGTACTACTAAAGCACTGCTTCCAAACAGACCAGTACATAAAGCATCAGTGGTGTTAACAGTCATCCTAAGAGGAACTTCTCTTAGGAAAAGAGCCTTGGAAATTCTCTCATGAAACATTTCACTGCTAGGACTTGGGTCTAGACACTAAATGCAAGATGCATTCTCACAGATACTTTTCTGGATTTAAGTGTATAATTACATCATTTTCTTAAAAAGTTGCCTTGAAAGGTAAGGTTTTGAGACACAAATATAAAAAGCTGGGAGAATCAGGGGACAGAATAAAAAACCCCCATGATTTTCACTGTCTTCAACACTAAAACAAACCTGTATTACAGATCACTTTGTAGCACTTTACAAAATGTACACTATATATATCTTATATATGCATTTAGAACAGTATTATTTCAGTCACTAAGTTCTTCCTCATCACTGAAATAAGCACTTTTCTTAATCCGTGGACGTTTTGAATCATCTGAAATTGAAGATTCCCCTGCAGTCTGTGTCCATCTTTGTTGTTCTTCCTCAATTTTGGCTTGCTATAATGAAGATAAGAAAAGTATTAGCTGGAATTAAGAAAAATTAAGGTGCACAACAAATAACAATGCTATTCTTAATATACACTGAATTCTTAAATAAGTTAGAGAATTACAAGGGTTTATTTCCAGATAAACTGTGTGATCAAAGCACTAGGAAACATTTCTGAAAGTAGTTCTCATTTGTAAGCTGTCTTCTACAGCATAGCAGCTGTCTGGACCATCCTCTATTCTCAAAAAGAGGAATTTTGCCCATGGCAAACGTCCAAAAATATAGAGAGATCTAAAGCAAAAAATCTAAGCAGATCTCTTTAGCTGAGATCTAAAGCAAAAAATGCCTCATGTTTTAAACTGATGTTATTGAATCAGCTTTGTTCTGCTAATAAGTCTTCTATCCATTGTCCTTTGCAGTCATTCATTCACATAATGAGTGCCTTTGGGGATTATTACTGAAGGTTATTCAACTAATAGTTTAAATAGAAGCTTCCTATTTTTACCAGTTAAAAATCTTTGGAGGGTGATAGTGAGGCATCAATAGAAATGAGAATGTTTCCTGCCTTTATAAGTTTTATTTCCAATTGTGGAGGTTTTGGGGAAAGAGTTTCTGCGAAATTCACATTGTGAATATGTGAACCACTTTTTTTGACTTCAAAATGTAAAAGTCTTGCACTCATTCAGAACAGTTATACAGTGATACAGTCACATTCAGAACAAAGTTATTAAATCCTGAGGGCTTTTTTGGGGGGGAGAGGCACACAGGCAACAATGTTGACCAGGGAGCCAAGAACTTTGAATATCAGGTCAGGCTTGTTCTGTTTCATGAAACAAAAGGGTGTAGAGATAAAGAAGTAGTAAAGACAATAATACAGATGTTAGATAAGCTAGCTACATAAAAAAATATGCATTCAGTATGTTTTGGGAGATGAGGTCTATTAGAGAACGTGACGGTCTGTATAAGGCAAAGGAAGTGTCCCAGTAATAAATGTTCAAGGACATTCCAGTGAGGACAGAGGATGTGTCTGGTCATTTATACATGACTGGTTTTTTATCTCCTCAGACAACAAAATAAAGAGGGATTTGTGGGCAAAAACCTAGCAGAGCATCACAGCAGAGATGACACAAAAAAATACCAAAGGAGCTTGAAGGAAAAAAAGGCTGCAACACACAAATGCAGCAATAGTGACAGAGGAAGAAACCCAAACAAAATTCCACTGAACATGCCTGCAATGTAAAGAAGCCAACTTTAGTTTGCTGCCAAACCAGAGCCCAAGTGCTATAGAGCAGACAGACCTATGCATGTATATCAGAGCTTCTGAAAAGCAGCTTAAGAAGGAGTTGAATTAAAAAAATTATAATAAATATGCCATGCTTCAATTTTGTACCTGAAAAGCTATGGCCTGGCTGAGGCTATCTAGAGCAGGGTCTTCACCTTCCTCTTCACTTTCTTCTTCCTCCTCACTGCATTGTGCAGGGAGAGAGAAAAAAAAATAGATCTTTAATTTAAGTGTTTAGTATGAAAAAGCTTCCTAAAAAAAGTAGTAACATGTAACTCAATACACATACACTTCTTCTGGCTCCACTATTTTCTTTCTCTTCTTCTTTTCTTTTTTTTTTGGTGGTTCCCGCTCCCCTAGCATATTTTTAGGACAAGCATAACTTAAGTGTCCTGCTTCCTTGGAGAAAAAGAAATATTGCTTAACAGAAGCCATTACAAACAACTATATGTTAAGACGTATCATGAGGGAAGTTCATGGGGGGAAAAATGGGAGCAATTAATAAGATAAATGGAATGCTGAATTAGCACACAGAAGACAAACTCTTCTCTAGGTTTGCCATGGAAATTAAGAGATTAGTGGTGATATGCATGCTTAACTGCAAACTGAGAACAAGCTACAAGAACAGTAGATTTTTTTTGTCTGTTACAATAACTGAATACACTACACATGGTTTATATTCAAAACAAGATAGAAACCTCAGAATTAACAATTTAAGACACAGGAGTGAGGTGACATTTTTGCTGTAAGAAGTGTTATGAATATAAATCAAGTTTGTATTGGACTTGATTTATAAATACTATCCAAATATCATTGTCCTACATTACTATGTTCAGGAAAAGTCAATAATTAATTAAAAGTTAAAACTCACTTCTATATGGAACAGTTGTTTCCTGTATTTATTTTACTGCCGGCTAAATCATGAACTTCCAAAGGTAGCAAAAGCGGATACTTTGAAGCAAAGAGTGGGAGGCTGTCATCGCAATAGTTTTCCTATGCATCACTTATTTTTCTTGGGTTTTATTTCTCTTTGTTACTTTCATTACCATCTAATATTACTACTATTTTTAGTATTACTTCAATTATTAAGTTATTCTTATGTCAACCCACAACCTTTGTCCATTTCTGTACATTTTTGGTTTTACTCACCCCACATTCGTAACACTTAGACTTATCAAAGTAGTTACGCCTGCGAATGAATTCTGCTGCTCTTCCATTATCAATGGCAATACTTGCTTTTATTACTCTTCCAAACAACTACAGAAAATTGGAAAGAAAAGGTAAACGTTTTGGAACTGAAAACTCAACCTTCTGCCATAAAAACTTTCCAAAATGTACCTGTTTGTTATTAAGTGCCCGAGAACAGTTTTGTGCAGATTCTTTATCCAAAAACAAAATAAAGGCAACTCCTTTGCTCTTTCTGGTGTCTTTGTCTTTCATAATGGTAACTCTGGAAACATATAACCACGTTATTGATTTTAGTGAAACACACTAAAATTACTTCAGAGATATTTTTTCCTTAAAGATCTCAGGGATCGTACCTTTGTTACACAGCAGAAGAGTTAAAGTATATTTAACAATAAAAATACTCATTAAACAGAAATTCAAAGGAGCAGCTACCCTGGCCATGTATTTAGAGGTACAGTGGAGATGATTTTTAAAAAGCATGTGGGTCTTTCTGGGCCCAGTATCACTCTTAATTCCCTTGGGTGACTTGCAGAACAGAGAACATAATCTTTAGATTTACAAGCAACCTAACTGGAGGGAACTACATATACTGAAGGTAAAAGGAAAATTCATGAGTAATCTTACCATTGCTATTATTGATGAAAAGCACAGTGTGAACTGCCTCCAAATTGAAAAATCTATGTTCGTGTAGGACTAATCAGCTAAACAGGTTCACAACAGGAAACACTACCCATATGCAGAACTGTTCTACAAATATCTCTGACTGAAATCCAAAGATCATGGATGCATGTTTTATTTCACATGACATAAAAATTTAAATCTTCAGTCTAATATTGAAATCAAGAGCTTCAATAGCACATTGAGAAGTTCATGAAAATCTAGAAACAGTAAAACAAAACCTGAACATAAAAATTTACAAGATAGGGCCCGGGTGTGTGTGTATGGCTGAAACCCACACAGCCTCAATTCTTTCAATCTTAATGTCAGTTGTATTTAGTCCTGAAAAAACCTAACAAAACAGTGAGAACCAGAATGTCAGGGTGCATGTACATAAAAATCAAAGTACACATATAAAAGTAGGGAATACACTCCTCCCTATGTCCACCACAGGCAAAACAAGGTTCAGTCACAGGGCAAGCAAAAATTCTAAGAAGTAACCAAAAGAAACCAAACCTCACTTCAATACAGAAGGCCTACCATACAACCTATGTAAGTAACAGATGACCCACATGGTAAAAAGTTTATAAAATAAGAACACAGTGAAGAAAGCTCAAATTTCCCCAAATACATGCACAAAAAGGTTGAACATAGCAGTTTTACTAACAAAGCCTCTTGGACAAAACATGTCCAACTGCATGCATTAAGTTCAAGTGTCAATAAAACTGACTTTAGGACAATTCTATTAATTTTTATGCCTATCTACTCTTTGAAGAATTCCAACAGCAGCCTGGTATGACTGTCAGACTTCTAATCAGGATATTGAACATACTAATTAATAACACAAGAATAGAAAGAATCAAGTGTGACAAATCTTTAAAAAGTCAGGAACTTCTCAGAGCCATAGAAAGTCTGATTTCTTACTGAACAAACTCAGTTGAAGTCATAATAGTCAGGATATATTTGCTTTTCCTGCAACACACTTCTGAGACTTCACAAACTTTGAAACTCTGTATCTCACAGGTTATTGCAACAGCTACTAGAAATTAGAGAAGATACTTATTGGTTTAGGATTAAAAACTGAAGACTTGAGTCTCCTTATTCTGACCAATTAAAAAAAAAATAAAACCAGTCAGTTCCTTACTGTGGCATTTCTTTCTATCATTTTAACACAGAGGCAGATATTCACATATATTGTTCATGAATACCCCACATGATAGCCATTAATGCAGCCTTAGGTAAAGCCTAGCTTTAGGTAAAATACTAAGCAGTCCCAATAACCAGCCCCTCTCGAATCACAGAGAACTGTACACTGCAATTGTGGGAACTGTGACATCTAGTTCATATAAGAAGCTCCCACTTTCACACTTACCCACCGTGGTGAAAGAAAGGGGAATAATACTAGAAGAAAACTATTTCAGCTATTTCAGAGAAGAGACTGATGGTATGTAACAACATTCTACTTGATCTTAAGAAATGGTTAGCAAAACCTGTTCCAAACACAAATATTCTTGTATTATGTATATAACTGCAAGAACTTTCAGTTGTTAAATTAAATTTATACTTTATTAAAAGTGAACAGAACTTCAATACAGTTCCACATTCATACTTTAATTACAAAAAGCTCAAGACTTTCAAGTGACGGAAAGACATAAAATATTTAAAATGAGAGGTACAAAAATAGAAGGCCATATCAGGTCACTTACTTGACAACTTTTCCATACTTTGAAAATATCTGAAATATAAAACAAAATAAAAAGATTTACCAACAGACAATTGCATTTCACCAATAATAAATTTATCATAACAAACTTATATATCAGTATTGATTTTACAGTCAAAATTATTGTCAACAAGTTTAATCTAAACAATGCATCTCTTAAAACTTACCCTGTACAGATCATTGTTAGTCAAAGCAAAGGGTAAATTGGACACATACACTGTGCTTTTGCTTGGTGCCAACCCACCACTCATTTTTCTGATGAAAGGAAAAAGAGAGAAGAGTTAAACTGTATTGAACAAAGAAATCAATTGAAAAAATAGTTTCAAGACTTTCAATTTTATTTCAAACCTAGCCTAGACAGCCATGATAAAGTTGCAGGAGAGCATAGCTTTCATTTCCCTTGCCTTCATGGACTACAGAAGACATATATTCCTTCCTCCTCTCCTGGATCCAAACATATTTTTGTTCTATGTGAGTCAATTTGTAGCCAAGAAAAAACTGGCAAGTTAGTGTACTTAAAATAATCCTCTGCTGATCTGTGCAATTAGAAAGGTTGGGGGTCAAAAGACACAAGCAATGCCCATTTATTAAACATTATGGACAACGTGTCAAATTACTGACCTTTGTACCAGTACTAGCATGATCTGATTCTTTATGCAAGTATCAGTTCAGCTGCATTCAACATACAATAAAATACAATTGGTTAAGGGGGGAAAAAAAGCTTCCCTAAAGCAGAGTCCTAATTATTGTGGAGAGGGAGACAAATACATTTTTAAGTCAATGTAGCATGATGCTAATATGGCATGCTTTCCTTTCCCCTCTTAACTACTGATCAAGTTCTGCACTCCTCTAGAACTGCATGTGTCCAGAGCTGACCACGAAGAAGTATCTCTGTAGAAGCACTCCTCTTCCTCTTGACTAGGCAGATTTCTCCTGGTAGGAAGCAGGAAAATTTCCAATCTTTCCATTTTAATTTCCAATCTTTTCTATGCTCTTGAAACTGAATATGTCTGGAAACAATTAATCAATTAAAAATACTGTTATAACCACATACACATCATCTAATACTAGGCAAAGAGTAACCGGATTAACTTGAAAATGGCAAGTTTTTCTTCTAATGTTTTTCTTCACATTTGGACATATCCCAAGATTTTTAGTGGTGTAAAGTCTGTGCAAAACATTCTCTTTGATTCATTCTGTAGCCATGGGTCAGACCAAGAGCTAAGTGAGTAAAATTTAAGATCAAAACATACCCCTTATGAAAGGCCACATCAAATAGTACAGCAAGCCCACTCCCTACACAGTCCAACTTCTACCTCCTTGTCCATTTTCCTACAGCCTCATTACTGCTTCCTGGCACCTCTAGCCAATTCCCAACTGAGATCAAGCCACTTCTTCAGCAAGACCACCTCATTTTAAAAATGCAGACAAAAGCTGATGAAGGGATAAAGCCCCTAAAGTATTAAAATCAGCATCTGCTATATTACAGTTTCTTGGGGGACTTCTTGGGTAGCCAGTCTGAACAGATTGCTTGGGCAAGTGCCAACAAAAGTAACTAATATCACACTCTAATCCGGCTGATACTTTCTGGCATTTCATGATTTAGTTATCTGAAGGTCTGATATTCCCAGTAGAGACTGATTGTCCAAGTGCTTTACTTCTCTTTCCTGACATGCTTACTGTATCACAATTCATTTGAGTGGCAGTTTCTGAGTGATTCAATTTTGAGGTTTTTCCTGTTCAGAGACTGTTTTTTGGCATGAGCAAAAATGGCAACACAAAGGTTAAGCAAATGAAAACAGAATAAATTTGCAATAAAGGCCACACATTGCATCTGGTGTTAGGCAGACTGGGTTCATTATCCCAAATTCCTTTCTGCTTGGCATTAGTATCCTTGATAAGCCTAACCAGACTGACTTGGCAACATGCCATGTGAATGGATGGCCTGAAGTGCAATTATCCAGATGTACAGTGGATAGAAGGATTCAGGAAGAGCAATGTCAACCCTGCACTATGCTATATTGCCAGTGTTAATATATTGCAGCAGTGGATGAGAAAACACTGGAGGTGAACCTCAAGTATCTGAATACAACAATTTCACTCTGCCTAAAAGGCAAGAGAAGCTGGAGCACCTTGCAACAGCAGGCCAAAGCAGCCCCCATTTTAATGAGCAGTCAGCCTGCACATTGCACAATGCCACAGAGCAAACCTTCACAGAGAAGGTGAGACATCATGTGGAGATTACTACTGGCCTAAAGCTCAGTTGGTAGGAAATTATTAATGAAAGGAGCCTACAGAATCACTATTTTCAGCTGCACACTGCTTTTTCCAGAAGCTGAAAGAGTTGCACCCTGACAGCACTGGCTGCCAGACAGCTGAGGTTGAACATTGTTTCTACTACCCTGGACAAATTTGGGCTTAACAGTTTTGCTGCTCCAACTGCCCAAATATTCTTAGCAATTTGTATTGCTTAGGACTGTTGTGCAAGTACTGCTTATTTTTAATGTCTGACTCACTATACAGATACAACTTTAATACAAGAGGGAGTACAGCTACTGTATGGTTATCACCATTTATTATACTGATGTTTTCTAGGTGGAGGAGTGAAAAAATGCCAGTTCCAGCTTTAAGCTAAGTCCCCAGATAAGACATGTCATCTGGAGGCTCATCGTTACAAGGCTGAGAGTCCTGCTACTTCAGGAATTTTCTAACTTCATAGAAATGTTCAATATAAGTTTAAGATTTTCATCACATTCTTTCTCCATGATTACCAGTCTCTCTGCTCAGCTGACAAGAAAAAAAAATCCTCTTCCCTCACAAAAATCTCCAACTGAACCAAAAAACAACATCTCAGCTTTCTTCTTGCTGCAGGAGACTCAACTGAAAGTCAGGTACAGCCTGGCTTCAAGGCTATATCCTGCTTTTCAACAAATAAAAACATTTCTATTTTATGCTGGATGCTTTTCTGGGGCTTTCTTGACCTTCAAGGTATTACTTTCATTACTTAATTTTAAATGCTAAAAGCCTTTACAATATCTCCACAGAATTGCACACAATTCCCATTAATGTAATGGTCTCTCTGTAATATTAATGCCTTCTTCATTTATCACTTTCACATACTAACTTTGACAATAGAGTTATGTCTCATTACAATGCTGTCTTGAATTCGATCTTTTTTGTCTTTTCTAACAACCCGAACTAAAAGAAGCCATTTTTTGACAAGAGCCATCTGTCAGCAATGATTAAGTCTCCTGAAAAATAGATCAGGTACACGAATATGTTTTGCTTCAATCCAATATGCTTAATGCAGCATCTGTCATTAGTATTGGGGATATCACAGAAACACAATGATTAATTTCAGTAATTGGCTTTTCTACTCTACCCAGAACACATGAGGACACCACTAAAACAGTTCAGATACCTCTGAATCAACAAGTGGAGCCTAAATTTACTTACACTTTCATGACTTAACTTCGGTATTTCAACTTAAAAGCACAAACTTGTATCTCTTTTTTTAAGTGCAGTGCAGCAATGTCAGATCTATGATTTAATCAACTAAAGTATGTACAAATGATTTGTGAGCAAGTTTCTCAAGACACTCCCACTCAGGCCAATTAGAGTGTTTCTATCTTGATCCTTAAAACACAGTATTTTCTTCCTGATTTAATAGTGTCAACGGAGTTTAGACCCAAATCAACAAACCATTAGTTGTGGCAGGAGCTTGGCTCAGGCTAATAATCAAGTATCTGGTAAAGGATGAAATCAAACTCACATTCTCCTTGGTTCCAGACAAGGGTATCAACCACTTGCTACAATTCTGCCCTGCACAAGGGGCATGGAACAAGCTGTAAGAGAATAATCTGTTTTATCTCATACTCCAAGCAAATAATAAACAGGATCAAAAGTTGGTAAATAAGGTTAGCACTATCAGCAAAGAAAGAATAGAATCTGCTCAAGCCAAAGAGGAACATAAAAAGGATCTGTGGTTTGAATCAAAACACTACGTATTGATCTAAATACAAAACACTACGTATTGATCTAAATACAAAAGGGGGCAACCAGACCATCAGCCCGGACTATCTTTCAAACACACATAATTTATATATGTTCCTTTTCCAGATTATATATAGGTGTCACATCGACCTTGGCCAAAATCGGTAGAACTTTGTCCCAGACAGATGTAATGATATGAATCCATTTTCATCCCCAGTACTAATCAGCATTTGCTGAGACTTTATTGTGAATGAAGATGATAGAGCAGTAAGTGCTTTACTCAACAAATGTGCAATATCTACAGAAGTAAGGAGTGCTCTCGAGACTTGGGCTGTCTTCTTTCGCCTCCACTTGAAGACTCAGGCCCCTCAGAAGTTCATCATTTCTATGCTACCATTTCCCCCACACTCCAAAGTGAAAGCCCACAAAAGCTTTTCCAAGAGTGTCTTTTTAAAGGGATTCTCAGCACAGCCAAGATGGGAGAAGAGCTGCTTGGTTCAATCGCATCTGGTCTCACCCAGAGCTTCACCCAGGAGGGGCAGTTCTGGGTAACTCACTTCGTGACGGCCCTTCTCCTCAAATCACGGAACACGTAATCTATGTCAGAGCTCAGAGCGAGCAAAGCGACATTGAAGCAACAGAACCACAGACTGCACAGGAACTTCCACACGCTGTATTAACACCTTTGGCCACAACATGACAGCGCGGCCCAGACCAGCTGCTTGTGTCGTCCCTTCCTATTCCGCGAAGGCCCGAAGCGAGCGAGCTGTGAAAAAGCGTTCGCGACACCCGCGGTGCCCCGGCCCCGGCGTACCCGTCACGGCGGGGCTCAGCCCGCGCGGGAGCCCATCGTGCGGCGCGGCCCGGAGAGGCGCAGGTGCGGTCCCGGCGGGACGGGACGGGACGGGACAGCCCGGGACACACGGCTCCCTCCTCTGCACCGTCGCCCCCGCCCGTCGCGCTTCCGCCGACGCGCAGCTCCCGGCGAGGCTGCGGCCAATGGGCGGCGGCTCCGGGACGGCGGGCGGGTGTTTCCGCCGACGGCTCGGGAGCGCCGGAAGTGGCGGCGACGTGCGGGGCTGCCGCGGGTGCTGCGCAGCGGGAGCGGGAAACAGGCGAGCGGCAGGTGCGTGAGCGGCGGGGCCGGGAGCGGGGCCGGGCCGGGGGCTGGCCGCCTTCCTCCGCGGAACCAGCGCGGCCGGAGCCGGTCCTCTGGCCCGCGGCTGCGGTGGGACACGCTCGGCTTCTTGCGGGGCGCCCCGGGGCCGCCTTCCTGCCCCCTCTGCGACCACGTGCTCGGGGGTCGCGGCGCGTCTGCCCTGGGAAGCGGCAGCCTCGAGGAACGGCCTGGGGAGCGCGTCCCTGCCTGTGCCGGGGCAGCCCGAGGGTGGCGGGGGCTCTGTGCAGCCCCACTGCCCGCCAGGTGGGCTGAAGCTCAGTGGCGGGACGGGAGCGCTGGGAAGGACGGCCTCCTCTGGGCAGGCGGCTGCTGGGTTAGCACCCGAGATGGCTCGTAAACCTCGTCATTTAATCCTCTTTGAAACCCGTTTGGGACAGAAGACTTTGGTTGTCAGTTTAATTTGTATATTTGTTTTGAAGGGAAGGCTCGTCCTCCTTGTGCATACATCTGAGAGTAATTTTAAACAATAATTCGTAATGAGTGTTTGGAGGCTACATAAATCCCATTGTGAACACTTTCATTGATGTGTGTGGTGGGTATGTTGGTGCAGGATCAGTGTCCTTATTGTTTTTAGAGGGATAAATAAGACATGAGTGTGTCACTCAGCTCATTTCCTAATAAGTACTAGAATAAGTCTTTCAGAATAAATCTGTGTGATTAGTTTAACAACAGGGTATGCTGTAATATTTTAAGTCCTTACTAGTATTTAAGTATCTCAAGTCTACTCTTCATGGTTCTTTATTCTCATTCATACTCCTTAGGTAGGCTCCTTCCCCTCTATTAGGGTTTTCAAGGATAGTCTGTAAATTCTTTATCTGTGACTTCAAGGGAGCAAAGGCAGTCAGAAATAACAAAAAGATATGGAAACCCACACAACCAGTGACAGTGATTTGCCCTGGGTGAAGTGCTATGTCTGTACTTTCAAGAGTAATTTCAAGAGCATTGTGGTTTTGACTGGTTTTGGCAACGATATGGAAAGCTGCCATATTTTGTTGTCAGGGTGTTTGTGCTGCAGGATGGAAAGCCACAGGAGCAGTGGTGATCCATGCAGCTGTTTGCAGTGACATTCCTGGTGGAGCAGCCACATCAAAGCCTGGTAGAGTATGCTTTTCATGGCACTGGCACTGATGATGGACAGGTCAGTAACTGCAGGTAGTCAGGTAAATATGTGCTATTATTATTATATTCTATTAATATAACCCCGAATGCATTGCTTCCATTGCTCCTGTCCCAGTGACATATTAGAATGTTGTAGTAAGGAAGTGGAATTGGTGGGATTGTAAATCCTCATTGGAATGCTGCTGCTGTTATTAATTATATTCAGTTTACGCATGCTGTTTTAAATCAAAATCATTGTGAATGGATTGAGAAAGGTTGGAAGGAAACCTCTTGGTGTCTAGGTGAATATCCCTAGACTTTTTGCAGTCATACTTCTAAATGCTTTTGAAACTCTTGTAGCCCAATATTTGCTATTAGGCAGAGATAGATTCTCTTTAAATCTCTGTTTTTTCTTAGTGCCTCGCTCATGTAATTTTATTTCCTTGTGTGTTGGATTTTTCCCTCTGCTCGCACACTTCTGCTTTTTAATTTCTCTAGTAGGACTGTGTCTATTCTGTGTGTTTTACCTGTCCCAAGTACAAGGGGAACATGAGAAAGTTACTTTCTCCCCCAAACCTATTTTTATCTGCCTTGCCTTCTGTCTAGGTAAGAGATCCTGGGATATCTTTGAAGATTATCAAATGCAGAGTCTAATTGTTGGAAGATAAAACAGTATTTTCTGTCTGTCTTTATATCCTCACAGCAGGAATCATTGCTAGTTTTATAGTGCTATTGCTAATAAGTTACATCTCTCCTATATCTTGTACAAAAGCGTTTGAGCTTTTTTGAGAGCTTTCCAGAGTAGAGACAATAGACAAAATTGGCTCACATTTGTCAGTCTCTGCTGTTTATCAAAGTAACATTATAAAACCAGATATATCCCAGTGGCATGGGAGGCTCCAGCTGCCTGTCTCTGCATTTGCTTTGTTCACATATGGCAAGATGTAGCCATCTGGATTAGGAAGCTGTATGTGTTGAAAACAAAAATGTAGATTCTGCAGAAGGATGATAGCACACGGTAGAAAATTAAAAATCCTGCAGAAGCAGATACTTGTAGTCTTGATGAAAATTGATGTCTCAAGTAAGTGTAAGCAGACAAGAATTGTGTACAAGTGTTTCAAAGTACTGGAGTGCTTTGAAAATGCATCAGGAGGGTGCAAAGAATCTGAAGAGACCTGTGTAGTCTGCCTGATGAAAAAACCTTAACGTAGAGCAAAACATGGTGCTCATTGGAGTAAAGCCGTTCTTGGTGGCTGGCTGCAATAGAGCAGCTTGTTTTGTGTTCATAGAATGACCTCTGCACTTACAGAATGTGTTTATTTGTGAAAAGACTTTGCTTTAGGTAAAATAGTCACCTCGGATCAAAAATAGGAAGAGATTGTTTAAATTAATATAGCAAGTGATTATATATCATAATATTAAGCATCAGCTGTTTTTTTTTTTTTTTTGTATATGCTAATAGAAGATAGTTAATCAGGATGAGTTATAGTATTTGGTGTGAAACAAAACCAGGTTTCTCTCATTCTTTGTTTCACAACAACTTTGTGCCTACTGAGTGAACAGATGAATCTCAATACCGCATAATAAATTTGAGATTTGACCTCTTGAGTCTTTGTTAATGGAATTTTCTGATATTGATCCTAAGAGTTTAAACTGTCCATGGTTGTTATAAAAGCTGTGTTAGGTCACATCAGTTAAGAAATGAATTGTTTTCTTTTTCTATAGAAACAGATAAAAGGTACTCAAGGTGCTGGGAATTGCATTTTCTTCCCTTCATGCATATTTTTCTTTTGCTATTATCAAATAGATCCTTGTTTTATCTCATTGTTCTGAGTTAAAATTTGTCTGTTTTGTCTTCTGTATAAAATTGGTCTTCTACTTGTTTACCTTACTAGCATTTTAACCAATGTACTTGATGGTTGATTCTGCCTGATTAACTTCCTTTATTCCATTCCTCTAAATGCAAATGAGAGTTTTCTTCCAATTGCATAGTTGCTTGTTGTCTAGTGTATATTTTTTGTCAGTCTGTTGACTTTTGTGATAGTGTATCTCTACCTTTTTCCAGCTTGTGTTTTTGTTGAAATACTGGTCTTAATTCTTGCTCATTTCAGTGTAGTCTGGCAGTGATAAAAAAAGGGAGTGTTTTTATCAGCTTGATTCCTGATAAAATAATAGGGTGTGTATGTGAGTGTTGGTGCCTACTGCCAGTGATGTGTGTTGGGATGTTGGAATTGGTTTGACTGGCAGAGCAGCACAAGATATAAGTTTGCCCTCAGCTTCAGTAGCACTTATCTGAGATGTGTTGCTTTTTGAACATTGTGTTCAGTTAACAGTTTCAATAACCTCTGCAGGCAGAAGGACAGGGTCACTACTGTATTTGTCCAAATGGAGAAAAAAACAGCCTGCTTGAAAACCGCATCTGAATTCAGCTTCTGGCATTTTGCTATTTGTCTAAAAAACTGAGGGTTGCCATCAAGTACCTAAATCTCTGTTCGTGTGAGAGGTGGGTAGGCTGTGGATGAGCAGAGGAGAGAATGGGTGCTGTGGGCACTTCTGGTGCTTCCCAGCTGTGGGCAAGTACAGACAGAAGGAATGGTCCACCCTGGGCAAGGCTTGGGCATGAAGGACCAGCAGTTAAGTGTTTTAGGGCAGAGCATGCGATACCTTTTCAGCATCATGATTTTGTCTTGCCATAGCTAATTCCATCCCTCCTGTACATAAAAACACAGAAATGTTCAAGTACTGTTCTGGGCGCAAAGAAAAGAGGATGGTGGGGACGGCTAAGAGCAGATAGAGCATCCTCCTGGTAATGTGGGAAGGAGGGCATGGGATTGGCCTAAGAGCTGTTCATGCATTTATAGCCCTGGTGTGCATTTTTAAGGCTCTAGAAAAGGTCAGTGAAGTAGAAAATAAAGAAAAGTTGAGGCAGTTACTGTGAAAGTGCCAGGAGGGTGCTTCTGATGATGCACCTGACCATCCAATGCAGCAATATGAGCAGTGATTTCAGAATTAGTAACTCTTATATGGAGCTTACTGGAGAGGGCAGGGACAGTGGATCCTCTTGCTTTTGTCCTTACCAAAACTAGGATCAGCTGGTTGGCTTAGTCAGCTTTTGATTTATAACCTGTAGCTACATCAGACTGGTTCCGTGTCTTGGTTGTAGAACAAACTTAAGGTCAAGTCTGTTATAAAATGGGACTATAATTTTAAGAAGATAATCTGGTTTGTTTGAACCAATGCTAGGGTCAAAATCTCTGAACATGGATGCATCTCATAGTTGAGGAAAGAGCTTCTTTATTCACTCTCTTACCAAAAGAAAAAAGATCAAGTTTTTAACTTCTCATCACATGCAACTGAATCTTATTTTTCTTTACAAAGACAGATCACTGGGTACAGGCAGTTAAAACATTTAGATTGTACCTGTCTTGTTTGCTTAATAGAAAAAAATATACTTAGGATGAATATATTTGTATGTTTTGCTAACCTCAGTTTCTTTTTTTTTTGTAGGTAGGTGAATGGATCTTCAGAAGCAGAGTTGCTAAAACTGACAGAAAAGTAAGTATGTGAGTGTTGGTTATATTTTGCAAAAGTGTATATCAGAATTAGTGCTACCTCTGTTTACAGTTATTAAACTCTTTTATGTTGATTCTTAGCATCTTTACTAATCAATAATTTTATATAGCCTAAGAAGTCTATTTCCAGTAAAGTGTTTTTATTTTTGCAAGTAGGTAACATTTGTTATTTCTCCTTCTGAACGTGACCTGTTGTTACTTTTCCATATTGACTGTTTTTAAAAGCTAGAGCTACTACTGTGAAGGGAAGGATCAAAAAATATAATTCTAGCAGTTTCATATGTACTTTCAGTGTTGTATGGTAGATAATTTGTCACCTTTATAATCAGAAAGGTTTGAACTCCTCAAGTCTGTGTTGTCTAGCACAGCATGACTAGAATCTCTTGGGTTGATGGTTTATTTCCACCTGTCTTTAATGACTAACTCTGCTTCCAAAGTCACTTTTCTCTGAAAAGAGGTTTTTTTTTTTGTTCTGCTGGCTCCCAATTTAAACCAGGAAGTACCTGCATGTGAAGAATGTATTGTGTGCATGTAATCAAAATGTGGGGCTTTGTACTAAGAAATTATGTGCTGCATTTTGATCTCTTTCCAGGGAGTTGAGTTGATGAAATAATTCAAAGTTATTATATTTTATTAAAAAGTAGAAATTATTTAATCCAATAAATAGATGCTGAATTACTTTTTTAAAAGTTCCAGTATTTTTAGCAGAACACTACTAAAATTGCTGTAAGGTGTGTATATGCATTTGTCTGTACATCTAGTATTTGCAATATGCATATATTTCAATAGAGTGGTTTATAGTATCTCTAAATCCTGTAATTTTACTGATTATACTGGACTAATTTCCAATTCCATGTCCTTGCCCATACTGCGAGTTATTTTTGCTCCAAGTACATTACATACCTTCCATATTTTAAAGGGCTCATAACAAAAAGTCTATGTACAGGCCTTGTGCATAATACATTGTATTGGGAGAAATCCTGGAACCTTGTTTTTTTCTGCTCGCTGTCCTTTTGTCTGTTCATAATGAGTCTAGTTTTCACTAATTGTGTTTTCATTGTCTTAAGTGGCCTATCGAAGAGATGAAATGTGGTCTGAAGGGCGATACGACTATGAAAGAGTTCCAAGAGAACGTCTCCCTCCAAGGATTCATGGTGATGTAAGTGTGTAGTAAGCATTGCATCTGTAGCACTATAACATTACACTATACTTTTATACAATGACCTGTACCATAGGGGATGGATTTATGTACCTGTGTAAGTTCCTAGTATATCCCAAGTTCATGTTTTCCCCTGTTCCTTGAAGTCAGCAATCTGGCACATGCATCCTCACAGAAATAATAGGCTGCCTACTACTGAATTAAGTATTGGTTTCTTTTTTTAATTTTCAAATGTCTTGGAACTGTTTTAGAATGTTTGTATTCTGGTAAACTGATTTTTTTTTTTGTGTAATTCTTTGTGTTATTAAGCACAGGATTTTTAATGACTTCTGGGCAACAAGAGGCCATACTAATGTTAAATTTTTCCATAGTCTTTTTATGTTAATTATTCTTTTAAGTAACTTGTTGTGGTAAAGGAACTTTCATGATTGTTCTTGTCACCAACAAAGTTTTTTTTATAATGTTTAACGTATAGGAGAAGATGTTTTAACAAGTGTTGAAAGTACATCTTTGCTAAAGTTGTTCTTTGGAGTCCTGTAAAGAAAACACTTTACAAGAAGAGTGGCAACAGAAATCTGCTTTGTAGATAGAGACTTTTGTGGTGTGTTATGTATGTATGTATGGCATGCTTGTAAAAGCAAACACAGAAGCTGTGTTTGCTATGCTATAGAATAACTTCAGAATGCTTTTAGGAATTCTGTTCCACAGAGTTGAGCAATTTTTTTTCCCACCTTTGTCTGAAGTCTCCAACAAATAAATAAAACAGGTTGTAGCTTTGTCTTTGGAGGTATTATGCCGTAAACAGAATTTTAATACTTTTTGGTATTTTATTTACATCCTGTGGTAATGTGCTTTTGGCAAAATGAAATTTCAGGTGCCAGTTCCTCTTATCTGACTTTCCTTTTACTTATGGTGAATGTTGAAATAATACCATAGCTGATTTAGTGCATCTTCTGGGTTCCCTCTGTTTTGTTTTCAGCTTGTCTCGTTGGAGACTTTTGGTTACTCTATGTAAGTCATTACACTGCCTTCTCTATTGAGTAGTTTATTAGTGATTGGCTGTTCTGTGACATTTTTGTTACTGTGACAGGCAACAGTAACATTTCTTCATTTTCAGCAAACTGGATATCAGATTGATTTCCTCAGGATGTTTAGCTACCTCTTTCTCCAAAATGCTTATCAAGAGGAAAGACAGAATAAATTTTCACAGATTTTTTTTTTGCAGTCTAACACGTGGCCAATTTAATTTAACCATTGCATCATTGACTTTTCTAAACTGCTGTAATCTTTCAGGCTGTCTAGGGAACAATGTGTGATTAGGCATAATGAAAATTTATAGTCTAAAAGATATGATGCACTCATTTTGATGCAAGTGTTAACTAGATAGTTCAATGCTACCTTTATATTACATGTGTTTGGAGCTGGGGTTGAAGGGAGTAGCAGAGTATACTCATCACAATTAATACTACCCATCTGTACCAAAGCAACACCTCCAGTAGCTGGGCAAACCAAGATATGGTGTCTCTCTGCCATACTGAAAGATGGATATGGAGTTCCTTCTTACACAGCTCTGCAGATTCAAGATAGTTGGAAGGTACTTTCTGTCCTTGCAAGCCTGTGCTATTGTATTTGTGTCCACACGTAGAAGTCTGACTTAATTTTGATTAAACAAGTGAAATGGAATTAATTTGTTCAATCTGTTAATATGCTTAGTGTTTGCTTCTAGGATAGTATGTTGGAAATTCGATGTGCCAATGATACAGAATGAAGTATCTTTTTTTTTGAAGAAAACAAGAGCTGTGTCCTGATCTAAACTGGGTGCTAATTGTAATCAAGTATAGATTGTAGTAGAAACACAGTTACTGTTAAAGAACGTGAAATTGCAAGCACTTGACATAATTGTGCGAGTAGGATACTCATCGAGTTTTCATGGAACTGTTCTTCTGTGTGTCAGTATAGTTGTGTGGTGGGGTCTTCTGGGTGAGGCTAAAGCATGGAGCACTTTTATTTAAGCTGCACAGCACATCTTTGTAAGACACCAAACTAAAAAAAAAATAAATTCCGTGTGGAGGGTGTTTGATGAGGTAAGAGTAGATCAAGCATTGTGACTATGTGTGACTGCGTATGTAGTCTCCACTTTGCACCTGTATGGCTGTAGGCTGGCTTTAGATTGCCCTCTAGTCTGTTTGTTGGGTGGTCTCTGAAATCAGAACTAACTTTTTTTTTGCATGATGATATTTAGCAGTTTGAATACAATGTATTTTTTGCAAAAACTATCAGTGCATTAGATTGTGACTTCTTACTGTTAAAAAAGTAGCTTGAGTGCCTTTCTCCCCTCCTCCCTGCCAAATTGCACATGCTAACTCAAGTCTCTGCATTCGTAGCTTTTGTTTAAGGCCCATTAAAAAATATTTTGCTAAAGGAAGAACATTTAAAATACAAAATCTTGCATTCATGTTTTCATTTGCTTTTTATTTGCAGTTGACTTATATAAAACTTAGTTCTAGTAAAATTGAATTTGTAAAATTCTAGTTCTAGTAAAATTGAATTGAAATTTCTAGTAAAATTTGAATTGAATCTTTTGCAGCTGTGCAATTTGTAGTTAATAAACAAAGAGTTTCTTTAGTTGACAAATGGTATATGACATGCTGTTTGAAGCAAATAAATTTAATTTGTGTTCCAGCAAAAAGCTGCTTGAAATTTGCACTAAAAGAAAAGCCAAGAGTGTTAAAATTCTGTCACTTGAATCTTCAGATCACCTACTGCATTGTATTCAGTGTGTATTTATCTATTCAGATTATGAAGCAAGGTCTATCTTAATTACAGTCTCTGCAGTATGGAGGATGTTATGGACATAAGGAAAATTGTTAGTATTTTCAAATGGACTCTTTTTTTTTATAGGCATTACAGGTGTAACTTTCTTCGTTGCATTTTAAAGATAATGTAAAAATCTGAGAATTACATGTAGCTAACCGATGCTCAGAAAGTAGCTAATGCTACTGCTTATAAACTTTCAAAAGACAATTAAACCACATTTAAATTTTTCCCTCTGTACTTAAACTTGTAATGCTTAAGCATTGAATATGAGTAGTGTCCAATTAGATTTAATAAGTTAGACTGTCAGACTGGCATGTTTTTAATGTTTGCTGTGCAATTTTAATGTTTCCCTGTGCAATTTCCTCTTTTAAGTCTCATATTTGGAAATAACTTGGTTCTACATTTGTTTATGTGTTGCAGATTTTCAGCTGTTAAAAGCAATGTGATTTTGTTTGTTTTTGTGGTTTAGGGTGATTACCACAGAATAGTAAACATTGTGCCCAAGAAAGCACCACTGCTTGAGAGACCTGGGGATGGGAACTACAGTCGCTATGACGACTACGGTCACGCCGAGTACAGAGACTATAACGCCGGTCGTAGCTTTGCCCACGACAGAAGAAGTGGCCCTCCACACCGAGGTGTACGTAAGGTGATTCTTGTGTTTATTTTCCCATTAAGGCTTGAATACTAGGTAATTAAAATATTGGAAAGGTCATTATTGTTGCCCCCTGCAACCCCGCTGTTTGAAATTGTCATTTCAGGGTGTTGATGGTAATTTATATTTCGAAGATGAAAGTTTTCTTTAAGTCAGAGCATGTATATATGCTTTGGAAACTTCTGTAGTTTGTGTTTTGCATAGCATTGCAAAGTTGCTCTCTTCAATATTAATAAGAGGAAGAAATTAAAAAGTAAATGGATACAGTGAATAAATTGAGAAAATATTTGTTGCAAGGGGTAGTATTTTTTTAGCTCATTAAATGCTTTGGTTTTGCAATAATTAAGTACCATTTGGCAACTAACTGTACTTGACATCTGACATTGAGATACATGTCATGCAGTTGTTTTGCATGTATGTTTTGCAGGATGAATCAGGATACAGATGGGCAAGGGATGATCACCCTACAAGACCTGAATACAGGTATTTTTTGATTCCAGTAGTGCCGTGCATAGGCTGCAGATATTTAGGGCATTTTACTTGGTCACCAAAATTGCTGGTAGAGCAGGCCAGTGAAATAACAGGGAAAGGACATTTGTTGAAGTAAAAGACAATAGTGGAAAATGGGTTTTAGTTGTATTGTTTGAAATAGAAATAAAAGAAATGATATGACATGAAAGTCTCTAGTCTAATAAGGATAGGAGGCATCATGATAACGTCATTATGATGGTAACCTGTAAGTGTAAGTAATTTAATGCATCTCTGATCAGTCACACTTCTTACATGATTTCAGAGAATTCTTTGTTCTATTACTTGATTCTGCAGCTGCAGTACATTTGGGCTACAATATAATGATGCCTATGCCATTTTTAACGTTGGTGGGATAGCTAATAGGATTATGAAGTTCACCACAGCCTTCTTCTGAGCTCCCTGTTTTCTCAGCTGAACTGATGAATATATATTTCCATCATATGTAATATTAATTTCTATGAACCCTTCTTAGTCTGTACCTCAGGTTCCCATTTATGAAATCTAAGGACTAGTGGTAAATCTTAGGGCTGTAATATACATATGCCTGCAATGATGTTTGATATGGATTTTTTGAGTTAGCAAATAAAGTGCACAGGATAATGTTACACTCAAAATTTATGGACAAGGATGAAAGTCACCTTAAATATTTAGACAAGAATTGATTGTTAGTATAGGTGAAATATTTGCAGTCTGATCCAGAAATGTCATCTGATGGCTGTGCTTTTATATGCCACATCCTGCATTTCCACTTTTCGAGATGTCTATTATATCAGCCTGTATTTGTGGATATTGCATCATGGTGTTAGTCATAATATATGTAACTCTCCTTGTTACTGCTTTGTATTTAAAACTATAGTTGTACCTTACAAAGATCAACAGAAGTAAACCAAGGTAGCTGTAGACACCTGACCAGTTGGAAAAATTGCTGTTAAACCAGCAGCAAGTAAAAAAAAAAGGCTGCAAGCAGGTCAGAAAAAGTTCACACAGGGCAAGCCTTAGACTTGTGGTGTTGTAAACTCAGTATGATGCTGTTAAGAGCAATATCCATACAGGGCCACACAGTTGCAGTAGATCTCTATTCCACTGAGTGGGATGATTTAGACATAGCATGGATGGATTATTCAATAACCTCACCATAAAGGAAATCCTTCATATATCATAAGAGTTCTTTCAGAATTGCATGTTTGGGGCTAGAAGCAATAATTAAAGGTTTTGAACAGGAGTGCTTAATAAAAATTTGTGTGAAAGGTTTTCCGTCTTTCCCCTTCAATTTAGAAGAATCAGGGTTGTTTAAAGCTTAGGAAAACACCAAAAAGGGTGAGAGGACTGAGTTAGTGTCAGGCAGTTTATTGTACACAGAACAAGAGTGGCACCCAGTGGTCAAAAAGATTGTCTTAAATGCATCCTGATTTCTTCCTTTCAAAATGAGGTTCAAAAAAGTGAGGTAAAAATGTCAGCTCATTTTGTTGAAGCCTTTATAAGTGTGTTGTGTGGTATATGATAGTCCCCAGTCCCCTCTGAATATGTATTATATACTTCAGATTATGTAGTTGTTACACAACTGGAATAATGGTATGGAAGAACTTCGTAAAGATCCATGGTTCAAATATATTTGGAATTGAATGAAATCCTACTGATTTTTCATATAAATATAGCAAAAAATCTTGAAAGTAAAGTCTTGTGATCAGACTGCTAAACATTTGTAGTGTTCCATGTTTGTAATAAACTTAATTATGATTCTTTGCATATTGCCCACTATTGAGCAATGTAGTGGATCTCAAGGAGGAAATCAAAGTACATTTCATGGTATATGTTGTCTCCTGTGCTGAAAATGCTAATTACTTTCTATTTCAAAGACATTTGCTCCACAAAATATGGTATTAAAAAAGTTATTTTGTGCAAAAATGCCTTCTCTTTGGGTATGCTTAAGGTTATTTTAGTCAAATTCTTTGGAGTACACATAATTTTTTTTTTTTTTTGAGGAAATAGGAGGAGGTTTAAGATGATTTTAACCAGAAGGATTAAAAAAAAAAAAAAGCATGGAATGTGGCTAAAGCATAGTTAGAAACTAGACAATCAGGAGACTTGTATTTAATGGTTTTTCATAGTTAGTTCAGTGACTTTTAAAGTCTTAAAAATAATAGTTCATTTATTGACAGAAATAATAGCTTTCTCTATTATTTTTAAAGTCGCAATCAGCAGCTGTAAGAAGTTGTTGTCAATATGATAGCATTCCCTTTGAGTATTCATCATTCACATTTTTCTATTTTGGTTTTTGAAAACATACCTGGCAAAAGGTACTTTCTCATCTCTTACCCTTTGTAGTTTTCTTCCCTCTATCTTGATTTAGAGAGATGAAAAACATTACTTGAGATTCTCCTGGAGAAAAATGCTGCTTATCTGCAATATCAAATGTCCTTAAGTGAGTCCTGTGTGCAGTTTTGGGCATCACAATATGAGAAAAACATTAGTCTATTAGAAAGTGTCCAAAGGAGGGTAACAAAGATGGTGAAGGGCCTTGAGGAGAAGCATTGTGTAGGGCAGCTGAGGTCACTTGGTCTGTTCAGCCTGGAGAAGAGAAGACTCAGGGGAGACCTCATTGCAGTCTGCAACTTTCTCGTGAGAGGAAGAGGAGAGGCAGACACTGATCTCTGCTCTGTGGTGATGAGTGACAGGACTTGAGGGAATGGCCTGAAGCTGAGTCAGGGGAGGTTTAGGTTGGATATCAGAAGAAAGTTTCTCACCCGGAGGGTGGTTGTGCACTGGAACACGCTCCCCAGGAAAGTGGTCACAGCACCAGCCTGACAGAGTGCAAGAAGTGTTGGACAATGCTCTCAGGCACATGGTGTGGCTCTTGGGCATGTCCTCTGCAGGGCCAGGAGTTGGACTTCAGTGATCCTTCTGGGTCCCTTCCAATTCCTTATGTTCTGTCATTCTGTAATTGTCTTAAACTTTGCTGTTGAAGAAACCAGCAGTAAGGGATTTTTTCTATTTTTTTCCTATTGTTTCTTCAGTGGTATTTTGTGGGGTTTTTGTAAGCTGCTTGCCTTTTTCTTAAAAATATGACATGCTTGCTTACACAGCATTTGTAGAGCTGTGGCTTCTGCTGTGATGTGTCTAATGACCAGCAGCAATTCTCCGTGAGTGACATCAGGATTGCAGAAGTTCTAGCTCTTGGTCTGCTGTCTTTTTTTCCTTGCCTTCCTCCTTACAGGGTTATGCTCCAGTTTCCACGCAGCTGTCGTTGACATGGTAGACATTATCATGTCTAGCGCTGAGTGGAGCATTGCTATTCCTTCCACATGCTTTTTGAGGGTTGTTACCCTGTTTTATGCCATGTTTGGTGAACAGCTGTCATCCTGACCGTGACTTTTTTTATGGCAAAGATACACATTTTATATGTAAAAAATAAAGGAATTCAGAGGATGTGCGGGGCATAGATTTCAAACTGAGTTCTCAGCTCTTTCTCTCCTGGTATCACCTAAGAAATTCTAAACTCCAGAAACTGATGTGAATTTTGTTTTAGCTTGATTTCAAGTGCCTTTTGGTTCAAGTGTGGTTGGCACATACAAAGAATTGTACATCATAGTTTGGAGGAAACTTTCTGCACACATTAATGTCTTGGTTGCTGATGCTATGAGAATTGCCAGTCTTAGCAATTCAAAGAGGTAGAGATCAATTAAGATGTGATCTTTGTACATTTATCTTGTACTGATGTTGATCATTTCTGGAGCTGTGTTAGTGCTTGTCTTCAGCGATATATTAGGCTCATTTATGCAAAGCACTCATGCATGTCAGATGTTTTAAAAGTTGCAGGGAACTGTGCTGTTATATGTTGAAGGATTCTAGTTTTGCAGTACTTCCCTATGTGCCTCATAGCAATGGGTTTTGCATACAAGTTCATTTTTATGAGGTCAGATGAACTTTTCAGTGTGAAATGCTTTGGAAGATTGTTAGCTGCTGTTCACTTCAGTCATGCCAAATTTTAATCCTTTTGAGTGCACAGAGCATTACTTCATTCTTTTTTTCTTTTTTTTTTGCCAACCAAACTGAGTTTACAGGATGTGAAATATATGAAACTTGGCAAGTTAAGATGGGTAAGACTCATCTTCAAAGAGAAATTACAAAATGACGCACTTGTAAATCCCAGCTACACATGCATTAAATTTGATCCTTAGAATTATCTGGGGCCCAGATTTTTGTAAAACAAGGGTTGCCGTATTTGTGGAATAAGTAAAAAGTAGAGTCCTGAGAAGTGGCTTACATAGGACATTTTTAATATCTCCTCTTCAGCTGTATATATGAATAATTTTTCCTTTGCTAATGGAGGAAGCTTGTTGCTACTATGTGTGTTATTTTGTTTATTGTGTGTTGGATTTTCCTCCCATGTTCTAAGTGAAATTAGGAAGTAGTTTTAGTAGTCCAGTCTTTAATTCTAAGGCATTTGTCCATCAATACCAGATCTGCTTATTTCCTGGAGTGCTTAGGAAATACTTTGTAATAAATGGAAATACTGAAGTAATTTTGGTGCTACAAATAAGAGAAAACTTTCTAGCAAAATATAGAAACTTAATTGTAAACAGTTTGTGGTCTGTGAACAATTGAGATTCATCAGTCAGTTCTATGTTTTGTTCTGGAAGTGTTTTAAATCAATGGCTTATTGTCTTTTATTTGAAAAAAAAAGTGGATTTCTGAACATTAAACTTGCAATTACCACTTTAGGGTGGTAAATCATAATATATCTTGGTTTTTCTAGATGCATGCACCTTTACAGTGAGAATGGGTTTACTGTAGGCCGTGGAGTAAATTGGTTGCAAAACTCACCAATCTTGGCTTTTTGATCTCTGCTTGAACTACCCTTCCATTTAGTGATTAACCCCTTGTAAGTGCACAAAGTGATGACAGGATGTTGTGAAGTTGTGGTCTGAAGTTCATACCTTGAGAAGAAAAATGTACTTTGATAAGAATGGTTATTTTAAATGAAAACCTTTGATGAGAGAATCTCCAGATGGAAGTTAAGGGTCACTGACTCTTCTCTGAATAAAGCAGTATTTAATATTGAGAGTCCAGATGTGTCATAGGCCAAGGCAGTTATCTTTACATTGTCACTATGCAATCACCTTTGAGTTACAGGGAGCAGTTATTTCTTGAGGCTTTTTTCTCCTCCCTCTGCATTTTCTGTAATTAATGAAATAGTGAACATGTTTAAATAGTATAATATTTTAAAGCAGTATATTATATGGTGGGAGGCCTTTAGGCTTTGGATTTAAACTTTCTTGTAATGTAAACTGATCAGTGTCTTGCTTGTAGAAGATAAACTTAGGCAAAGGGATTTATGAGATGGTGCTATAAATGTACATAAGTCTGCTGTTCTGTTGCAATATTTGACAGCTCTTAAGGGACATCATACAAGAACCTCATTCTTTATTAAAAAACATGTGGGGGGGGAAATAAATATGGCAGTCACCCAAAGAAAATGGTCTTGTTCTTGACAGAGATTGATAAGCAGAGTTGTAATTGTACTCATTAGCACATGCCTTTTTCTTTTAATAAATAACTAGAATCTCTGCCAGAACATTGAACCTCTCAGGTATTCGCATGGCTGAGTAGAGTAGCTTGTTTATTCATATACAAAATTACAGTTTCCTTATAATAGATCATTGTGGTAGATTCGTTATACCTGTCTGCAACTCCAGGCAAGAACTTGTCTGTTGAAATCTTTTACTCAGAAAACCCATTGTGTTAAGCTGCTAGCTAAATTAGTTTATCTTGGCTTATGATATTTTGGAGGGTGGAGGGGGAAAATTACACCCTTTTGGAACAAGATAATAGGTAATACACAACATTAAAGTTGATTCTGGTTTACACTAAATATTTAATGACTTCATATTCAGTTCATATTTTATGCAGCAGTCTTACTGATTCAGTAGTTGCTACATTTTCTTTAAGAACTGTTTTCTCCTTTGCTGGCTGTAGCTCTTTTGTGCTTGGGACAACCAATTTGTTTGCAAACTGAGATTTATGTTCCATAATTTGACTGTCATTACTCAGAGTTAAATATATCTGATTGTATGCTTGCACTTTGGGTTCTGTAGGTCTATCAGTTTTTATTTTGAGTGGATTTTGAGAATTCAAATCTTCTCATGCAGATACCACATAGCATTTTAAAAATGCCCCGTACTGAGGACTGAGTATAATCAAGAGCAGTTCAGAAATGTCCACTGGTGCGTGTCCACTGAAATTTAAAAAGTTTCTGTTTGAACAAGTTTGGTTTTGTTGTTGTGATGAATCTTTCTTCTATTTAACTTGGAACTCAGAGACTGTGTGAACACTGCCTGTTTTCTTACTAGCAATTTTATGTCAAACTGAGTTTCTGCTCTGCTCATATGGGCCCTGTGTGCATATATCTAGACTTATTCTGGAAACATCACTCTAAGCATGACTGTTGTCATTCCACTTCTGAAATGTTTGTCACTTGAGAATGGGGGGGAAAGGAGAGATTAGTAGACAGGGATCAACTGTAGAATTTTTTTGCCCACATGTTATAATGTAAAAATATGGGGAGGAGGTAGAAATTGCTCTTATTTTCAACTGGGATGTTTTTACAAGTTTTAGCTAGTTGTGTGGCTAAACTGGAAGGTGAATGTTGCTTTCACTGGCAGCTAGTTTTAGTTGCTGATATATTTTAAATAAAAAATTTTATTTATATATATATATATATATATATATAAAATTATGATATTTTAAATAAAATTTTGTTTTGCGTAACAATTGACTGTGATGTTTATTGAAGGCTGTTTAATTTTCTTTGCAAAATTTATCTATCCAATGCCAAAAAACAAGTTTGCTTTCAGAAATTGCTTACTGATAGTTTTGTTCCTTTTAGAGGATCTTGCAGAATTCTAATTGGTTGTGCAATTTCCATCTCAAGATGAGAGAAAGGAGTTTAAACTATCAAATTAGCAGAACTTCTCACTACCTGATTTTTGGTTTTTTTCTGCTGAGCTTGTAAATAAGCAGCCTCATACACTAAGAGGCAGCTGGCTGGCCTGTTATACGAAACGTGGAATGGTTCTGTATCTTGGATTTAACTTCTCTAAAAGCCCTAAGAGAAAATTGGGTGAGCTTGTTTTTGAAAAGCATAATTACAATAGGTATTTTCAGTCTGATTCTGTGTGTATGGTATTTCTTATACTTTGATCCTTTTAAATGTTTCATTCACATTTAAATACAGCTTCTCTACTGTGATTCTGAGGACAGATATTTATAAACTTTGCAAAGAACATTTTTATTTTCTTAAAAATTGTTGTTGAATAAGGAATGGCCAGGTAGTAAATTGACTTGTAAGTATTTCTTTGGCAAAATTACAGCAAACACACCAAATTTGGTAAAAAAACCCCAGAAGTTCTCATCATGTCAATTCTCAACTGCTATCGTGTTTATTTGACTTGCTATTGATCCAAAGCTGTGTTACCTTTTAAGGGTTTGTGGCTTTTTGTGTGTACAACTGTTTTCCACTGTAGTTTTTGTTAGGTTTTTAATTGTCATATGAAATTGATGTCATCTTTTTTTTTTTTTTTACAGGGGCTATTGTGTGAGACACCTGTTTACTACAGGTGTTGATATGACACACCTCTAAGGAAAAATTCAGTAGTCTGTGGAAACTCAGTTAAATTTTGTATTAACGTTGATTGATTGTTTAAAACTTAGTCACAGCTTTGGAAAATTATGATTTCCTTCTATTAAATGTTGTTTACATAATGCTAATAAAGTGTAAGGAGCTCATCTGTTTACAATGTTCGATAGGATAACCTGCCTAAAGATAAGATTATGTACCTTTCCACTGGAAGGTCTTGATTACCATATTTCTTAAAGGAAGGCTTTGAAAAGCGAGCTCGCCTGGTTCAGTCTTATAGCTAGCACTACAGATGGTATCAAAACTAGCAGGTTAATGCTGGATTGGGAAATAATGAGGCAAACTCCCATGGGTAGCACTTGATTATTCTGGAAAAGTTTCCTAACTACTTCATTGAAAAACAGCCAGCTTCTGAGATAGTGGGGGAGGGAAAGAGAAGGGAGTCTCCCTTTGAGTGCAAACAACTTCTGTTAAGATGGCATCAAACTAAATAATCTCAAAGCCAGTGGATTGGACTGATGAATGTTGTCATGGCTTTCTCATGTTGAGGTGTATTGTCACAGAAGACTTTGACATAATTTCCCTTAGGAAGGTAAATTTTTCATCTCTTAGGTTCCAAGGACCTGTATATTTGTATATTCAAAATATAACAAACAAAACATTTTAGATTCAATTCCCATTGAGAGAGGGTGAGAATATTAGGATACAAGAGAGGAGAGGAAAAAGTTTAGTGTTGCTGATAATTTAGACATCCTTTTGTTAAGTATTTTGCTTCGAAGAGAACATTTTTGATGTGCCATTTCCTTGTGTTTAGGGTGTTATGATCTACATCTCAGGAAAAGTTCATCAATAAAGCAATCCATGATCTCATGCTGTTGGTATTATTTTTAAAAGATGATACTATTTTTGCATGGTAACTAATTATTCCCAATATTAGTCTTGACATTAGTTCATGATATATATTTGCATAACCTTAAAGGTTCTTTCCTTTGTATATGAAGCTCTGTAGAACTTGTTTATGAGCTGACAATAAATGTCTTTGTCTAAGTGAAACTGAATATTGATGTCATTACACACAGCAGGGTTGGGTCAGACAGTTGAGGGAATGTCTTTCTCTTCTGAAGTCTGACTTTTAACAGTTGCATGTGTTAAATTAAGTCATAACTTACCTAGCCAATAATGCCTAATTATTTTTGAAAATTATGCTTGAGAGCATGATTATGAAATTTGGAAGTAAAATGGAAAAAGTGTTTCAATGTATTGACTTACAGAATAATAGAATGGTTTGAGTTGGAAGATACTTCCAAAGGTCATCTAGCCTATCCCCTGCAGTAGTAAGCAGGAGATCTTCAAGTAGATCAGGTTGCTCAGAGCCCCATCCAGCCAGACCCTGAATGTTTTTCCAGGGATAGATTGTTTGCTCTCTGGGCAACCTGTTTGTGTTTCAGCATGCTCATCATAAACATTTTGTGGCAGAGCCTTTCTTCTCCAGGCTGAACGCCACCAACTCTGGCACCTTTCCTCACAGATGTGCTCCATCCCACTTGACAATTTTTGTTGCTGTCCTTTGTACCTGGTCCAGCTGTCCATCCAAGTCTTTGCAGGACTTTGAGGCTGGGTGCAGTGTACCAAGTGGGATCTCATTAGTGTAGAGTAGATGGGCAAGCTAATTCAGGTTTGATGAGTTACTAGACTCAGTATGCATTCTACAATTTTTATCTTGTTGGAGGCAGTTTTTGAAGCATTTTGTACAAGGATTATCTAAGTAAGGTGAAAGATTATGTTAACAGAGGAGACTGAAGTATAAAGCAATGAATTTCCCTCTTTAAAACCTCTTTTCAGCTACTGTTAATTTATAAATACTTACTAAAACTAGTGTCTGTTAAACAGCATTCTGTTTTTAAACTCATCTTTGATTTTACATTTATTACTCACAACCAGTCAGTGTGGCTAGGAATATCTGCCTGTTATTTTTAGGGGAAAAAAAGGACTATTACTTCTTTGAGGCTTATTGATTCTAACTTCAACTGCTCTAGAATTCTGTCAAGGAACCTGTTTTACTTATTGTAATTAATTTAAAGTCAGGAATGCAATAAAGAGACTGATTTTCCTACAGTAAAATTATATTTCCACAGCAGTTCTTACTATCTAAGCAGGAGCCATTGTGGTCCTTCCCCTCTCCCTGGTTCTGTTTCAGGTGTTTGTACATTCCACGTAGTTGGTTCTGTGTGCTAGCCCACCACAATGAATTAAATATTTGTCTGCCAGTTTTGTTGTCTGATAGAAAATATCAATGCCAGCTTAGGCAAAGAATCAAAATATAGATCTAAGGAAGGTTGCAGAGTTCAGGATTGCAGCAGCACCAGTTTCAATCTGTATGAGCTGTCATGGACCTCCAAAGTTAACTGTTATTAAATCACTGAAATAACTGAAGGCATACAAGAGTTGTGAAAGGATTTTTAAAAAGGAATTTACCCAAGCAGCATAGCTTGCCTATGTGTTAAATTTGTTCAGACAAGTGATATTTAAAATGTGTAGGAAATGGCCTACAAAAAGAGGCAAGAGATATTAAAATAAAAAAGATAAAGCCACATGGCTGAATAATTTATAAGAGGAAATGTCTCTCTTAACTTTCTGATTTTGAACAAATGATGTACGTGACAGGAAGGAATGAATTCACATAAAAAACCATTCCATTATGTGCAATGGATTTTTTTTTTCTTCATATATGTATACTGTCTTTTATATTGAGAAATCCAGAAGCAGAGGCAGTAGTGTGCTAATTTTGCTGAAGTTTGCTGTGCAGAAATCTGTACCACTATTACAAACAACACTTTGAGGCATATAAGCAAGTGAAACCTATTTGACCTAATTGCTTCAAATCTCACTGTATTTAAGAATAAAAACGTAGAGATCTGTGAAGTATTTTTCCCATTTTGAGTGTTTTTTGTTTTATAGATCTTGTGAAGGGATTTGGAAGTAGGAAAAAAGTAAATATAGTAAGGGTATTGTCCATCATTATTACTGACATAAGGTATTACTGCTTACAAACCTGTTCCACAACTTACTCTTCCTTTGCAGCTTTTCATTGATAGTGTTGGAAACTCAACCCCAAGAGCTGATCAAATCAGCATATCCTACTTGTTGTGTTCTTTTGTCATTGAACTAATGGCATTCTGCAGCACACTGATGAAAAGCTTAAGTGCTCTTCCAGCACCTATTTCATGATTTCTGGGTTCTTCTATGGAAGGATTTTAAAGATAGCTTTTGGGGAAAAAGTAATGGCTTGCTGAACATAAAATTCACTTATGTTCCTAAAATAAAGTGCAAAAATATTTCTCTCTGGGGCTTAGTGTGTATATAAGACAAATGCTTGTCTACATTAAATTGCTTGGCACATACTAAGTGTGAAGTAAATTCAAAGCCCTTAAAGAAAATACACTTTTGAGGGATACCAATGTGCTTTGGTACCTCAGGGAAATGTTTTAAAACTCTTTTCTATGTGCTGGTCTCTGAGGCAGGGCAACAGTAAAAGTGCAAGTACCTACTTAGGAATCTTTGTCCATTAGAACTTTGTCTAGAATTTAAAACATTGACCAGTTTCTCTGATCTGTTAGGGCATAAGGGAAAAAAAGAAAGTATGCAAACTACCATATTATGCTTCCCAGCTATTTTCCAGTTTTTAAGCTTATATTGAGATAGAAGATTTCAGTTGTTTCCATTTTGAATTGTTTGTTTAGGATTTGATTTAGTTGCTACTGAATTGAGTCAAAATGGGAGAGGTTTATGAGCTAGGTCCCTGAGCTAGTTGTCTGATGTACTTTACTCTTCTGGGATGATAGGCTGCTCAAAGGGCAGTTGTAAATGTTGTAGCTGTTTATAGAAATTGTAATTTGGTCCATCACTTTAAGCAAATACTCCCTCTGGAACGTAAGGCCTATGTTTTGTTTTTTGTTTTAGAGAAATTGGGGGTCTTACTAAGCCCTTGTTCTTAAAAAGAAGAAAAACTAAGGTCACATGCATTTGAATGCAGTTATTTTGTCTAATTTGATCTTAATTTTTCTAAATAGCACATTTTGTCTTTATTTTTGAGTCGCCTAAAGCTGTTTGCTCGAACCGTGTTTGTCTGGGCTCTTTGTTACTGTGTTTCTCTGTCCTTATCTGTGATTGACCATCATTTCTCCCTGTCAGATAATAGACAGTTTTAGTTTAAATATACTTTTATTATGTAGGCTGATCTTGCAGCAAGTCTAATGGTACATAATCAATGGCAGTAAAAAGGAGGAGGGCACTAAGAAGAAAGAGCAATGTAGTGGCATTTCCAGTGCCATTGAAGTGCATAGCTTTGCTATTCAATTAAAGAACATAAAAGCATTTCTTTCTAATGTTGCTGTAATATTCAGATTATCTTATTTTTTATTCTCTGACCTGTCATGACATCCTGAGATGTTGGCAGAGAGAGAGGAGTTGAGTAGTTTTCATACTGACTGAGGTGGACAAAGATTTGCTGTTTGCTTATGATAACTTCAGAAGTATTGCATGCAGCATAAAAATCATGAAACATTTATATATTTTCTTTTTTTCTTTTTTGTACATTTGGTATTTCTGAGTATCCTTTTCTGCTTGAAACAGTGTTTCACAATGCCTGTTTCCTTTTACCTTCTTGCAGAAAGCTGTTCATAAGATTACACTTATCAGGTCCTAATTATGTTAATTTCATTTGGAGCAAAATGCAGATATCACAAATGCTCTATTTACTTTCTTAGTCATAAAATGTTGAAAACCAGCTGTCAATAAGAAATCTTACTGCCATTTCAAATGTTCAAATGAAAGCCATTGAAACCAGGTGCAATTCCTTCTATCTATGATGGTGTAATTCGCTGTATTATTTTAGCTTAGGATAAATCTGCATAAGGATCTTTGGGCAATAACAGGAGATTATAGGAAATCTCCAAAGCAGAGCCTAAGTAATTTGTTGGTTTGTTGCACAACCACGTACTTTGTACTTTAGAAAGAAATGGAATGAGTTCTGGGAGAGGGGTGGCTGGAATCTTGCACCACCTACATTTACTTTGAAGATGTTAAAAGTGGAGGTGTTCTTGCCTCTTCTTTTAGAGGCTGGGGGCGTTGTATATTTTATTAAATATTTTCTACATCATCTGATTCATGTTGGTAGCTCTTGCAATGTCCTGAAAAGGCAGGCAAAAGGAATTTTAGTTTAACTTTTCTCTCCCTCCCCCTTGCATCTGTGTTATGAGGCAGAAAAAGTATTTTCAGTTAAGGATTCAGTTCAGATCTTGACTGTTATATCTCTTTGCACTGAAGTCTGGTGTTGCAGAAGCTATTTATAGCTTCTTAAATTTATTTTATAAGTTGAAGATATAAAAGTGTGAGAGTTATTTCTAGGCAAGGTTAGTAATTAAGCACAAGCCTGTAAATGGAGTGTTTAATCCCTTTGACAATAGCAGTAATCTTTCTTGGATGGAAGGGATCACAAAACATCTCTGACTTTTTAATCTAGGTTATAGGCAGCACTCACCTGTGAATTACTGGAAGACCCTCCTGTTTCTGTTCCACACAAGATGCTGTTTTGTTGCCCGTGTTCAGTTTAGTGTCAAAAATGAGAGTTATGTTCACTATAGCTGGACCATAATATAGATTAATTTTATAGTTGAAAAGTTGAATGTAATGGGATATAGAAGTCCCAGAGAGTAGTGAGCATGAAGTATTGTAGGCTGTTGCTCAGTGGCACAAATTCAATGAGAATGATCTAAGAGTCCTCTTAGAGTAAAGCTTTTTCCTTTATTGCATGTGATGTGCTTCATGTACCCAAGTACCCCTCTATTCCTGGGCATTTCACATCCAGGAAGTGATTTAATTTTACTTCTGAGTACTCTTAAGAGATAAACCTGACACACTGGTTTGTGTTAATCTTTGTTGCACAGAGCTTACATTATACCACTGTTCAGTTTCTGTTCTGTGGGCAACTGAAAATCTCCTCAGCGTTGTATTCCCTCGGTTTTCTGCTGTGCAGAAAGTCTTACCTTTGTCTGTCCTGTAGTTGTGTTTTGTCCTTGAGGAAACTGGAACTGGAGGTGAACTGAAATAGCTGTCAGGCTGGAGCTCTTCCCCCAGCTGCCCTTGGGGAATGGTATATCACAATATGGCTGTTTTTGTAACATTGCAGAAGCTCCTCCAAGACTGCCAGCTTTAGTGAGAACTTCATGGTCAAGTTTCATCGATGTTAACAAAGATACTGCTTCCTGTTGCAACACTGCTGAGAGAGCAAAATTGTGCTTTTATGATTAAGTGTGAATTATGAACACAAAATACAAAGACTTGAGGGATGCTATATAAAAGGGATTAATTCTGTATTTGTTGTTAAGGGCAGTAGCTCTATTTTAAAGTCTATTTTGCATCTCCATTAAATATTGTCCCTGCTCAATAAACCTTTTGAGTATGTGTTGGAATCTGAAGCATGTGCTTAACTGCTTTGCTGAATCGGGGCCTTCATTACCAAATTGCAGGTGAATGTTAACTCAAGTATTTAAGGAAAAAAATAACTGTAAAACAATGCTTACTTTGTTCTGTTCAGTGTTTTACATTAATGGAAAACACCAGAAATGCTATGCTGTTGCTATGCTGTCCCAAACAGACTTAATATAGTTAATGGCATGAATGTTCTGTATGAGATATGGTCTAGTTAAGAATTGACACGCAGTGATGAAATTAAAATTCAAAAATTGAAAGTGAGATTCTATTTTAGGGCACATAATATTATGGCAGAATGTGGCTTTCAAATATTTTCCTGTTTAAAAGTGTGTCTCAATTACAATTTTGAAAATTCTTACATGGATATTAGAGCGTTTATTATACATGTGCAATAGCTGGGGCTCTGTAAACATTACCATAATAAACTGCTCTGTATACAAGGGTTTAATAACATGGTCATAAAAGTGTGTTTTACACATAAAAGTGGTGTTCTGGTCTGCCAGAAAGCTTGTGCTTTAGAAATAAATATCATTATTTAAAGAGAGCGATTAAGAAGGAAATGCAAGGAAAAGTGGGCTGTGCCTAGGTTATTCCTGATAAATATTTGATCAATATGTTCTTTAATAAATAAATAACGCCCCACTTAGCTAGAAAAAGTAGCTCAGTGCAGGGTTAATCTAGTATTCCTCAAGCCTGTACTTACACTTCATGTCTGTTGCTACATAAAATGTTCAAACATATAATGAAGATGTGATTTCCATGCAATAAGTAAATCTGCACTGTATAAAACACATCAGTGTCACAGGGGTTTTGTTTTGTGGTGCTGCCTCTGAGGCAGCAAGAACACCTTTGGCACATGGAAATCCTTTGTCATCTGTCACAAATATGGGCCTGTGCCTTGCTGTAGGAATTGTACATCTTTTCTTCTTCTCCACCGACATAAAATTAGCTATAGCTACATTGTGCTCAATGAGACCACCAGATCTTTGAGGGACACTCCTCTATTTAAAATACTGGACTCCGATGTGAAATAGGAGAGAAGATACTTTCTGATTTACTAGAAATGCTATGAAATCTTGGAGATTTCTGTGTAGAAGCTGAGAAGTACTTGCTACTCTTACCAATGCATCTTCTGACCAAGGCAAAAGTGACAAGTCTAGACTCAGTCTAGACTCAGTTGGCTCGCATGTCTTTTAGCTCTGAGATTTTTTAGGACAACTTTGAAATGATACAAGGGTTTTTTTTTTCTTTACACATACATGTACATTAATATGATTTACAAATAACCAACACATTTGTGCTATGGTCTGGAGTAACAATATTTATATTTAGTAGAAAGTTTTGGTGTTTATTAAATTATGGTTTTAAATCAGTTGGGCTTGTGACTTTTTACATTAAAATTTAAAATTAATATTGTGTGTTCTGAGGAACATATTTAGGAGATATATGTCCTCATATTTTCATCAAGAGTTGACCTTGGGTGGATTCATAGGTGAGAGAACAGATATTCTGCAGATTTCTTTTTGTCTTTGCTGGATATAAGCTGAAATCTGCCAGTGATATTTTGTGTAGCAAGGTGTGTGAAATCAAGTGGGGAATATAGGCCCTTGAAAATAAGAGAAAAACATAGCTGAAAAATGCCAAATAATGTAGGCAATATTTGCATAAGCATTTTTATCTATTGTAAATTAAGGCTTAATTTCCAGGCTAAGTGTACTGAATCTGAACAAAATTGTGAGAGTTCTCATTTCATCAATGTCTTTTTCTTACATTTTAGCTGTATTATCAAGAAATAGAAAGCAATTAGCTTCTAGCAATGAAGCACCTCAATGAAACCTGAAAGAATTACCTGTTTCTTTTTTTACTTTTTTTTTACTTGTTTTTCATCCCTTACCTAGTAGTCTTAAAACCACTGAAGATTTTGGATGTGTTTGGCAGTTAACCTGTTTGTATTTACCAGGCATGAACCATTGCCGTTGTGCTGTTCCATAAGCGTTGGAAGAACTTGTAATTTTCTGTTGTCTTCCAAGGGACACCAGAGATGGCTTCAGAAGAAAAAGCTTCTATTCCTCTCATTATGCGAGAGATCGATCGCCGCACAAGAGGGACTCTCCTTTCTTCAGGGAATCGCCAGGGAGCCGGAGGGATTCTCCACACAGCAGATCTGGCTCTAGCGTCAGCAGCAGGAGCTACTCTCCTGAAAGAAGCAAAGCCTATCCTTTCCACCAGCATAGCAGAAATATGTCATCCTTACATAAAAGAAATGTTTCTTCTCAGCAAGGTAATGCTGGATTAATGATGGGAACTGGTTAGTGAGGTGAAACTGCAACTCGCTGTATAAGCCTTTTTTCCTTACATGCTCTTTTTAAAATGGGAAAAGGTGACATTTTGTGCTATGTGCTGTCTGCTCTGGTTGTTTCATTGTACTCTCTGTTCCCTTATGTATTTCATGTGGGAGATTGTAGGTGTTATTTTGGTATCAGGTCTAGACTGGCTGTGGGAGTTGGAGCTGCACAGCTTTTTCTAGTATTTTATATTCTTTTTAGCATCAGCTCCTGTTACTTCTTTATGTGCTTCATTGGATTTCCTGACAAGAAACTTTGCTTCATCTACAGCAGATGAAGACATTTATTCCTGCAACCAGAATAAAACAGGGATTAAAAAAATGAAGAAATGAAAGTACATACTTCTACTTGTTTCATTTTCTCCAAATTTTGCTAAGCTTTTGAAACTGATTGTTTTTTAGCAATTGCTTTTCAATGTCAAAATTTCAATGTCTCAGATCTCGCTCTCCTCAAAGAAATGTGAAGCATATCTCAGTTGAGTCTATTCTGACTTTTTGAAAGCTTGGCTCTTAATGTTTCCCAGAAGTCTGATGAATCATCTGTTTTGAAAATATTTGAGGTTTCATATTTAAATTATTTTGAGGGGAAAAAAAATGCTTTTTTTAGTATACTACAATCTTAGCCACTCTGTTTGTACAGCTTATGCAAATTAATCCAATTTGATTTTCCATTCTGCAAAGGCTTTCTAGTGAACTATGCAAACCTACTGTTCGTTTTGGCAGCTTTTTAAAAATTATTTAGATTTTTTTTCACTCACTGAGAAGGCACATTGTGTTTCCAGAGTGACACTGAACCATTATGTAGCACTTCTTGTCAAAAAAGATCTTTGTAGTTTTGTTGACATTGTTTAAATATTGAGGAATAATTTCACTCCTTACAGGGTAGAGATGGTCTTTCTATTTGGGCATTACAGTGCTTTCAACATTTTGTAGCAATACTTAGTGAGCATAAATTCCTCTCAGTGTAGGGGAGGAAGAAAAAAAGATAGTTAACTACTTGTCTAGAAGTCTTGTAGGTGTGCAGCTTGTAATTACTAGGGACAGAAAAACAATGTTGTGAGGAAGCCATACAAAATTTTGTAATGTTTCATGTTTTGGTTGTTTTTTTTTTTTTTTTACTTTGATCATATATGTATATTCTATATGGTTAGAATTACTCAGACAATAGTGGAGGTAGTGATGTAGAAGCAGATACATTCAGAAACCAGAAAATATGCTGATCAAGAGAGGAGCTTACATCTAGGTCTTTGGTTTTTAATATTTTCTCCTAGTTGCCTGGTTAAATACCTTTCCCAGTCACCTTTAGATAAGTTTTAAGAGACCAGCTGAGTTTTGCACTGGACTATTTCTTTATTCCTTTCCCTGGAAAGGAGAACTACTGAAATGTCCCTCTAGATGACTGAATTAAAATACCTATTTGCAGGGTATAAATGGTTTAAATAATACTTTTAGAATAATTTTTGAATGTAATTTGCCTTAGGTAAGCTCATGTATTGCATATTTGAAAGGAACATCAAGTGTGACAACTCATATGTGTCAGCAGTACATTTAAATGGATTTACAACATGCGAAGTATATACTATTACATGTGGAATTTGCAATATGGCATCTTTCTAAAATATTATAATTCTATTTAAAATCACATCATCTGAATGGGTTTGGCCACATGACTTCCACTGAAGAAGAATATCCTATGCTCTACAGCCTTCATACATTAGGGTAAATACAGAGTTTAAACAAAGAAAACTGTGGGGACATGAAGAAGCTTGGTAAAGGGAGGGAAAGGGCTAATGGAAAGGGCAAGCATTCATCTGTGATGGAAGGGCATGAAGAGGAGCAGGATAGGATGTTTAATTTTACAGCTAAGGCTTTGGGGCTCCAAATAGCCACACACATTCTGAAAAAAATGGCCTAATAATGTCTTCTAATTAAATGGTGTTTTTTTCACTTAGCTTAACTTTGAATAATTTTCTGCCATTTGTATCAGTTCATTTAATCTGTTCAGATGCAAACATGTCCATTGGACTGATATAATGTTTAAAGAATCAAGTCTGACAAAGGAGGCATATGGGAGGCAGAGTCAGAGTAGTCCATGAATTTAGAAGAAGGTGGCTCACCTATGGGATTGAGAAGCAGGTATCACAGGAGCAAAACTTGTGTTACTTAGTGATGATAAAGGAGATGTTCTGTGCTTTGTTGCTTTGACTCATTAAATTAAAGCCATAGTTAAAACCATAATGAACAATCAAATTTATAGTTCTACAAAAATAATTTCTATCCCAATTATCACAACTTTTTTAATTAATCCCTTTATTAATTGTACATATAAAAATTTAATTGAAGCCAAAGTAAGCTTATATTACCTTGGCATATTTGTGATCAGTCAACTGTTTCCAAGTCAGTGTGAATAGTCTGGTTAATTTAGGCCTACTGACAGCATGTTTGCTTTTTGTACTCACCTTTTGCAGATCTCTTAGATGTAATCTGTAGACCACAACTTGAAAACTAGTAGTTTACACTGCAACCAGTTCTATTGCTGTGGGCTGCCTGTAACTGGTCTATGGCAAAACTATGCACAGATTGTGATTAGCACTGTGAATTTGACTTGACATTTTGCCAATTTTAACTTTTATAAGAAAGACACTGATCTTACAAGAAGCATCTACTCTGTGGTTGATAGAATACAGGACTGTTTCCCATGGCAGGTCTTTTCAGCATACTGTGGCCTGCTAAACTAGTTCATGCACTACCCAGTTACCTTGAGTGATTGACTGGTGTCTAATATTTCAACTGTTTCTATTATTGCAGGCATATTAAAAAGTGAAATCACATCATCTTGTGAAGTCATACTGCTACACCCTTTCAGTTAATGATGGAAAAAAGGACAGTGGGTTTTCTTTAATGTGTGAAATGACACAGCTGTATCTTTTCTCTCCTTGGGAAGAGAAAAAAAGTGTTACTAGTATTTACCAGATGATGGAGTATGTAGATTTTATAGAATCATTAAGGTTGGAAAAGACCTCCAAGATGGAGTCCAGCCTTTGACCTAACAGACTACCCTATCAACTAGACCATGGCACTAAATGCCATGTCCTATTGTTTCTTGAGCACCTCCAGGGGTAGTGGCTCCACCATCTCCCTGAACAGCTGTTCCAAGCTTAGCCACTCTTTCAGTGAAAGAGTCTTCCCGGTGTCCAGCCTGAGCCTTCCCTGGCACAGCTTGAGCCCATTGCCTCTTGTCAGTAATTTCCTGGGAGAGGAGTTCAATTCCCATCTTGCTACAACCCCTTCTCAGGTGGCTGTCGAGGGTGATAAGGTTCATGTCTGATGTGAGAAAATTTCACTGCAATTTTTCTAAGCCAGTAAGCATATTTGCAATATATATCTTTAATTTCTCAGTCATTAATTTTTTTCTTAATTGTAGGTAAAGAGAGGACAGTTCAGTCACTGAAAACATCAAGGGATGCATCACCTTCAGGGTCCACAGCAGTACCTTCATCAAAGGTGAATTTTCTTTTTGAGTACTTCACACTGGTTTCAGATTGTTCATTGTTGGATTTTTTCCTCAGTTGGAAGGAGATACTGCATACACCTGTTAAAGTGCATATTCCTTGTGATGCTACTTCCTATTCCTTACAATAGGAATAGGACTTGTTCTTAGAATTCTGTGTTAGTATTACCACTCATTTTGACCAAGACACACCTGCCATGTATTCAATGGAGAAAAACCAGGCTTTGGTTGTGCTATGTCATTCCAAGTGCTTTTCTCTTACACATCACTTTTAGAACTGCTGTGCCAGCTGATTGCCATTGTTCTTAAGGGGGGACGCATGGGATGTATTTTCAGTGATGTAAACAGGGAAAATAAGATAAAAGCGATTATGCTCAAGTTACAGGGATTTGGATCATCAAATATACTTTATAATTAGTTTGCTTACTTTGTTTTTAGACTCAGCACACTGCAGCTTAGTATCAAATCCTTACTTAATACACACCTTTGAGAACAAGGAGGCATTGCAAAATCTCTTGCTCTTGTGTTAATATGTAGTGTGAGCTTGAGCTCTGTAAGTGTTCTGCTTTCTTCTTCAGTCAGATCTGATCTATGCTGGATTGGTTTTTTGCCATCACTTTGCTAGTATGTGCTGGCAGTGGATATCCACTTGATATAGGCTATGCAAAATGAAACTTTGTTTGATGGAAGTCATTTTCCCAGACAGCATAAATATTTATTGGGTATGCATCGGCTGCAGAAATGGAAATACTTCCATTGACTTTTCTCTTCAGCCCCCAAATCTGCTTATAATGTAACTAACTGCCCTGTGTCAGTGGAGCTTTTTGGAATCAGCCTCTTGGCTGGAATTGCACGGAGCAGTTAAGTTACCTAAGTGCTCCACTGAATCAGAAGTAGTGACAGAAGCAGTCTTGGCAAAACATGAACATCTCCAGAGCCTGACTCTTACAATTTATCAAGGCTTGAGAAATTATTTATACGCTATATATTAGCAATTAAAGGAGATAATTTTCAATGCTCTAAGTTATAAGTTAGCTCTGAAATTCTTACAAAGGTATATGTTTCCATGGCAAGACCTCTTTTCACTGTAATATCTATTTGCAAATCTAAAAAGCTATTTTTTATCTGTAATTATATTTTGCTTATTCATGCATGTGAATCAATACCTGTTGATGTTACCTGATTGTAGCCACCTGTTTGACTATGGATGAAATCCTTGGTGTTTTTCTTTATTAGCTCTATGGACTGTAAGCCTTGGAGGCTGTATACAACATAGAGCAGAAGGCGGATGTGTGAGACAGGGACAGCTGCTGAGCAAAGTGACAGGCGTTTGCTTTTCTATGTTATTGATGAGATAAGAAACATACAAAAATAGAGAGACTTCTGGTTTTTTGGGGGTGTTGGGGGAAGCAGTTTAGGGGTCTTTTTATGAGTTCTATTAGGTTGGTTGTTTCTTGAAAGTTTGCAGCCTAAATAGCTGCTGCTGTTTCCAGCTGAGAAATACATTCCTGTTCTGTCTCTTCAGCTGAAGTCTACCTGTGCAAATACCATTACTTTATTCCATAAAATTCACTCAGGATTTAATACATATTTATAATCATTCAACCTATAGAATTAAATTTAGTGAGACTAAATTAAACAGATTTTTTTTCTGTATTCCTGTAGATATTAGTTAATTTATGACTTTTGGAAATATAGCAGGTTATGTGGGATTTTCTATGAATTATGTTACTCCTTTCTTTTAAGTGCCCTCTTCATACCCTGCATATTAATCTTTGTCACCTCTGGCTTCATTGGTTGTAATTCTGTAATTTGCAGTTATAGAAAACAGAGATTCCTATTGGAACATTGTGTTGCACTTCTTTCTGGATTCAGATAAAGGTGGTGTCTTTATGACACAGAATCCTGGAAGGGTTCTGTGAATTGTGTATTTATGCCATACTACAGTACAGAGGTATTTGGATAGTATTTTGAGGTAAGAACAAAAGATGTGAAGACAAAGGGGTTTTGATACTGGCCACTTATGTAACTTAGAATGAGCTAATGGTAAGAGGTGGAGTGTTGGTTTCTTTCATTTAGGTTTTTTGTTTGTTTGCCTTTTTTTGTCTAACTGTTTGCCAAGATGGAACAAGCATTGGGTAGAAATTGTTACAGCCTTATTCAGGTAGTAGATTTTTTGTATCTTTTTTTCAGATACTCTTCTTAGTGGTTCAATTTTTCATGTTAGAGTGATGTAGATTCTTAGGGTGCTTCTATACATATAGTTGATTTAAGCTAAATATCCGCATAGTGGTAACAAGATTCATAAAGCTAGCTATTCCTAAACTGATGTTTGTCATTGTCTGTTTGCTGCTCTGATAGTAAAAGCCAAATAGTATTCTTAGACAGAAATCAATTTTTAAGCATTATTTATGTGAGAATTTCCATTTGAAAAGGTAGATTTAAAAGAAAATAAAGCCACAACTGACTCTATTATAAATTATTAGCATTCCCACAAATAAAAAATAGTGAATTTTAATGGAACCAGGTCTGATCACGTAAAGTTTGTATAAAGTATTTTTTTTCCCTAATTAGTTCAGGTTTTATACCCTTCCTAGTATTTAACAGTTTATTTAAAAGTTTTTACAACCTTTTATGCCTGAACATCACGCTGAATTAGTAGTTCACTCCACTCTTGTATCTGACTTCTTTCAGTGCCCAACACGTCTCAGAAAACTTTTCTGTTATCTCTGACCTGTGAATTTAATAAACCTTATTTGGAAGGTATAGTGGTTTTGTAGCAGTCCATTGACTTTCATTGATTTATCTTTTTTTCTCCTCTCTTGTTTCTTTATTATCTGCTCTCTTGCCACCCACTTCTCTTTTTAAAGAAATTTTGACAGCAAATTAAATAATTTCAACTTTTTATTTCCTATTTTAAAATATTTTAGGGGTTGGAATAACTGTTTATTTTCATTTTGAAGATTTTTTTGATGTGTAAGTGTATTTCATGTTAAACCTTGACTGTAATGTTTTTGTACAGGCCTTGGAGAAGAGCAACAGACTATCAGAAAAGGAACTTGCAGAAGCTGCAAGCAAGTGGGCAGCTGAAAAGTCAGAGAAGGCCGAGGAAAGCAATTTACCTGAAATAACAGAGTATGATGTAAGATACCATTATTAATCCACTTATTTCCACGTGTTACCACAATTGTTTTTCTGTACTCTTCATAAAGGCACATTTTTTTAATTAATCCTGAATTTTTCTGCTATGCCATTAAATATTTGTTGAGAGGAAGACTAAAACCTTGAGATTTATGTATTTTGAAAAAATACACGAAGCCACAGTACATTTTGTTAGTACAATTTGCATTGATGTTGAGCTACAATTGGCACAATAAAGTTTCAGCTCTCCCAAGAATTCTCCAAGGAGCTCTTGTAGTAGTGTAGGTCTGTATGCCTACTGAACTCCTTAAAATTAGGAGAGGACTTCAGAGTCAAAACATGAGTCTACATGTAAAACATAAGACTTAAGGAGAGAAGCTCTGGTTTGTTGAGTTCTGTTTCAAGCTGTGCCAGGCAACCATATAATGAATTATTTTTCAGAAAGCTGTCCTCCATTATATTAAAAAAAAACCTTGCCTTGTTACTGCAGTGGATATGTTTTTTATTTTCCCCAGAATCCTTATTTCATTATTAATCAATGTTAATTATTTGCGAATTTATTCCCTTTTGTTTTCACCCCTTCTTGTCTTCCACTCCTGGCTATATTGAAGTGAGGTTATAGCCCTTCTCAGTCATTTGTTATATTGCTCTTGGATAGTATGTCTTTTTGGGGTTCTGATATGTTAGTGAAAAATGTATTTTTCATTTAAAACACCCCAAATATTATGTAATCTAAAATAATCTGTTTCAATTCCGTGATAAGTTTTTTCTTTATCTTTCACTTTGTTTCAACTTTAGAAGCATTCTTAAAAAAAGAAAAATAGTATCTACTTCACAAAGTCATGTCTTAACCTTTCCAGTTAATGGGTTTGATCTTTTTATTTGTTTGTAAATAATTTTAGGGAAAATGGATGTCTTGGGAAGTATCACATTTTCACTTGTAGAATATAAGGGCTAGGTTAGGGAAATAAACTCACTGAATAATCGTATTTATCTGAGCTTTGAAGTCCTGCCCTTTGATGTAATGGTGAATGCATGAGCAGCTCCTCAATAGTGGCCAGGAAAATTTAGTTAGATACATAAACTGGAAAAGGTGATTAAAAAAAGAAAAAAGGGGAGGAGGTGTTAGAGTGAAGAAAAAGCAACAGCTGATCCAAAGATGAATACCATATGAAGGAGAGCAGATGCAGGGACATTTCTGAGAGGTTCAGCAGAGAAATATCACTGTGGTTCTTCCTGAGGGGAAGGTAATGGAAGGGAGGAAAGAGCAGAGTGGGCCACATGGAGAAGAGTTGTTTAAAGCATCCTCCACACCTCAGAGAAAACTGCAGTGGCAAAAAGATTAAACATATGGAATCAAAGTGAAGCAATTGTAGTTGGTTGTGGTACAGTCTGAGATGATTTATTGACTAAGAAAGTGGGCTGTAGAAATGCTAATGAAGGAGGTGAGGCATCTCATTCTGAGTCTTGGAAGAAAGGATTTCTTACCTTGATTAGTAGGCTGTCACATATGAATTGCAAGAATTCTTAACTTTTTCCTGTTTATCTTACAAATGCTTATACTTGAACTTTGTGCTTGCACTGAGCTTTTTAGTAGCCTTCACTCACTCTCAGGCATTTTGTTCTTTACTGGGATAGCAAGATTTGGGATTCAATCTTCATGGTTTGTGTTGCTGCTAAGGTTTGAGCATATGTTCACAGGACCACTTAAGCTTTTTACTTCCTTTTTCTGTCTAATGCTTTTCTATTTCATGTTAGTTAAGTCTTAAGATTCTTTACCTCTATTTTTGGGTAAAATAAACTAGCTTTCATCTTCAATTTTCAAATCTATTTTAAAAAAATTATCACTTTGTTCCATAATACCCCATTTAAATAATGCTATAAAACAGAATTGCTATATTTTCTAAATAAACTCCTTGGAGGTGGCATGTGTTTTCTTTGGAGTAGGAATACTGTCTTAATTTCTGTTCAAGAGGGAGAAATCTTCAAATCACACGTTTGCTTTTGTTATGCGATAGTTACTGCAATAATAATAATAATGGTAGAGCTGTGGCCCTGAATGCTTCAAGAGTTCTCCAAAATTTTTATTTTGTTGATGCCTATGTACCTTTGCTTTTGATATTTTTATCCTTTCCCAGAAGACTAGTCACATTTCATTGTGGATTTTTCTTGCTTTCTGGTGTTATAAATACCACATACACAAATTTCTTCTCAGTGGATGGGCAGGTAGAGGTTATCTGACATCATTGCCTTTACACAGTTAAGGCTGTGTCACAGAAGGTTTCATTGTGTCATGTTTTCTACGTGTTTAAAATCTGTATTTCTGTATCTGTTAAGATTGTAGCAATAACACTTCACTAATAGTCTTGATGAGCAAACTCATATATCTGATGACTGGGTTTTTGGGATTTTTTCCTCATACTCTGATTGTTATTTTTCTCTGAAAACTGAATTTATTGTTGTTTTTTTAAGGCTGGATCTTCAGCGCCATTATACATTGAGCAAACAGAGGAAACAGAGGCAAATCTAACGGATAGTACGGAATTATATGAGGACAGCCATCTTCTAGGTCGTTCAAAAGCAATTGCAACTAAGACAAAGGAGATTGAACAGGTGAGGCTTCTTGGCATTTTGTCACTAATACACTAATGGTTTGCTCTGCTCAAATTACCTTCATTTATTTTTTCCTCCTCTTTGGAGTGTAATATGAATGTAATTTGATTTTTCAAGATAATGTGGTATCATCACCAACAGTTTAATTCCAAAGAACCATGGCATTCATCTGCACATGGAAATTAATGGTAGTTTTCTGCAACTTGTGTGCAACCACTGCTGTTTTGCAAGCTAAGCTGAGACAATGACTGCCTCTTAATTCTAGTGGCCTTTGTTCAGTTGCCTGTGAGGCCATTTCCTGGGCTGCAACACTGTTCCTATTTAGTGAAAACCAGCTTTCTACTCAACTGTTTTTGGTTTTGTTTATTTGTTTTTTTTTTTTTTTTTTTCTTCTCTTAATGTTGACTTTGCCTAATCACATTCATGATGGGCACAGCTTTCCATGTATGCGGAGTCTGGCTGGGATGGAGTTTTACCAGAGTGTGCTGTAGCTATGAGAGCCATGATGCAGTTGGTTTATCCCTGTGTGTCTGATCACATGGTCACTAATGGCCTAAAAGAGTTAGGACCAGATGCATAAACTTAGGACATTTTTAAAATGACAAACTGAAAAAAAATACACAGGCTAGGAAAAGATTTTTTAAAAATAGCTGTTGTGATTAGTTAGCCTCATGCTGGTGAATGTATGGTTAAATTTCCCTAAGCCCTAAGGACAAGGTTATAGTGAAAACGGATGGAAATTTGGTCATTAAACCTAAATACTGTTTTCCATGTGATCTAATGCTACTGTGTTTGGTAGAGTTTGCACTTAATTCTAGGGAAATAAAAATAAAACTTTTAGCAACTTAGTTCAGAAAAGCCCGAGGAATAACTTAGATTTGGATTTTGCACAACCAGTTTCTCCTGTTGTTGATTTGAATATTGAAGCTGTCAACTTCTGCAAAATTTAAATTAGATTCTAGAATGATGCTAGAAGTATTTTACTTAACTGAACAAGATGATTATTTTCTTATAAACCAGGTACTGTGAATTTATTAACAATTAGACAAGATGTTTACTTAATCATTAAAAATTAAGACTGGAAAATTATCTACATATTTTTCACATAAATACTTAAAATTAACTTCTGGATCTGCAGTTAAATTTTCTGGATTTTTATAAAATTATTGGGTTAGAGCTGATGATTTTCATAATCATCATGAATATCATAATGAGTCATCATAATAACATACTGTGAATCTTCCTACTATGTATGGAATCAGTCTGTAGAAATTTGTATACTATTCTGTTTACTTTGAGTTCTCAGCGTCTAAATGTAAATGTAGCTTAACATTTAAATCTAAAAAGTGAACTGTAAGCTTGTACATTTATAAGAAAGCTTTTTCATAATTTATTTTGACTTGAAGACTCAAGTAATAGCAGAAAAATTATTTGGTTCGATGGACTTTGCAGTTAAATTTCATTCAAGTGTTTAATGTAGTATTTCTGGAATGTAATTTTGTGGGAGGATTACTAAAATACAATGCTTATTGCAAAGACTTATGCTGCAAGAATGGTGAAGCTGTAATCCTTCTTCAAAGCAAGATTTTCAAGAGGTTGTTTTTCAGTATGCACTGGACAGCTATTCAGGTATTTTAAATAAGTAAGAAATGAAGTCAGACAGGGCATGTGCCACTGGGTATGTGTTAAAGAATTGGTGAGGGCCTAGCTAATGTTTGAGGAAGTGAGGTTTGACCCATTGAACTACTTCTGTCTCCTGAATATTTCTTTCTCTCAGATCACCAGATCTAATGACATTTGCTTTTTGGTTCATATTTATTCTCAACCTGATTGCCACATATTTCTTGGCTGTTCCAGACTGCTGATAAAGCCTTCTTTGCTTTGCCCTCTCCATATCCATTTGTCTCCAAAGCTCTAACCTGGAAAAGGAGCAAAATTTTCCAAATATGTACTTCATAGAATGGTACTGTTTCCTCTGGGAAAACCCAGAGGCAAAAAACTGTGCTGACAGAACATGGATGGTGTCGCAATGAGCAAATCCATTGCTGTGCAGCAGAGAAACAGGCAGTCTGATGCCCTGGGCAGGAGGGAGGTGGCAGCTTGTGATATAGTCTGTTTTTTCTCTTAAGAAAAGCAATCAAAAATATCCCTTGAGCAATTGAATGAAATATTCATACAGGTGTTCTGTGTTAAATGAGTCCATCGCAGTATCTCGCATATTGCTCATATCACTCTTTTGTAAAGTTGCCGCTGCCTTTTCTCTCAGCTACAATAACACAATTGCCAGTTTCAAAATTTTAAATGAAGCATGATTGTAAGTGATCACCCTGGCTCATCGAGAAAATTGTTGTATATTATTTATTTGATGGGGGACTTACTGCAAACATTCATGTAAAACCATGTCATTTGAAGAAAAATGAAGTTCTTTGTGTGCTGATGATGACAGGGCAAAATGTGTCAAACCAAGGGCTGGTTGCTGTTTGCTATATAGTGACTATCTTTTAGGAGTTAATATTAACTGAAGCTGACACAAAGAGAGGAAACTAGAAGTTCTGCTCACGGATAAAGGCTTGGAAAAATCCAGACACTATTTAAACAGAGCCAAGAATTATCTATGTCACTCCCAAACTAGAAGAACTTTGAAGAATATATTTCATTCGAAGTGTGCCAATATTACTTGGGAAGGAGGGATATGGTTGCAGATTCACAGATGCTTGAAAACATTTCTGAAGTGGGACTGCAGATCATGGGCATTTTTTGTCTCAGCTTTGAAACAACAGGCTTGGTGACATTCTTGTGGAAAACACCTAGGACTTACCCCAGCCCATCTCCTCAAAACAGGCCTTAGATCAGGGCATTCAGGGCCCTGTCAAATTGATCCCTGCATATTTGCAGTGAAGAAGGCTCTGCTCTCTCCCTGGGTAGCCTCTTCCAGTGTCTTGAGCCCTTTGTCTTGAGCTCAGCTGCCATCACATTCCAGAACATGGTCTCTTTCCACCAAGGACACGGTTTCTGCTCACTTCTTCTCTTGACAGCTTTCTGTCTGCATTCTTGAACTGCAGAATCCCAGCTCCTTGGTGTGGTCCCCTGCTTTTGGGACCTGCTCCACTGGGAGTGGGCTCTGCTGCTCTCAGGGAAAGATTGATTTCCTAGAACCCCCTGGCTCTGGCACTTCATTATTGGAAGAATAGGGATTTTTCTGCCACTTCTGCGTGGCAGGTACTATGGAAATGGTTCCCTTCAATCCAGGTGCAGAGTCTTCAGTCTTTGTTCTTCTGCATGGAGTGGAAATTGTGCAGCGTTTATGTGTGTCTCATATTTTAATATATCCCATGATGTGTTTTTTAATGTTCTGTCCATAATAAAACGCTTTGGAGTGTTTTGTTGTTTTTTTTTCTTTCTTTTTAATAGAATACTGAGAGAATTACCTTTCTGCGTCGGGATGTTTTTTGATTGTTTGGTTGGGGTTTTTTTTTTAAGTTAGGTGTTTCCTTAGATCTTTTAACATGCATTTCCCTCTTTTCTTTGCTTTTACAATTTTGAAATAAGGTGTTAAATGTTGTCTGAGCATTTGCCTGCATGGTGAGGTAGAGCCCCATTAAATAGATGCTTAAAAGATTGGTCTGGTTACTTGTAAACAGCATTGTAGTAGTGAATTTTGCATCTGCATGTCAGGATCAATGAATGTCTATAGTTTGCTAATGTAACCATTTCATGCACTTTCAGAATATCTTTGCATTTAATGGCATGCATTACACATTAAGGTGATATTTTGGAGTTGTTTAGTTTCTGGTTTTATGTAGTTAAGGATCAGCTTATGCTTTTAGCATGTAATGTGCTGAAGTGTCGTGGTTTTTTTCGGAAGTGATGACAAATGTGTCCCTGGTGTTAAATTCATAATTGGAGCTATTCAGCATCAGTGTTGCACAAAAGGCTATCTCTTTGTTCTTCCTTCATGAGCTCGGGTAGTAGGATTCTTGAAATGTCTTATCTTGTCTAGACATCAAGTCTGTAACACTGTGTTAATTAGTCCATTATTATGTGTCCACTTTCCTTACGTGTTGCATATTCAAGTTGGAGTGACATGTATTACCTCTGAAAATCTATTCTTTTCTGAAGACAAATTTTACCAAATGACAATTTTACCAAGTACGCTCCTTGATTCTGTCAAAAAAAATCAAACCTCTGAGTTTCTATCTCAATTTGGCTAGTACCACAGATTTCTGACATCTGAGGAATTAATTAAGTACAGGAATTAATACGTTCATGAATTTTTTTTTATTCTTAATGCAGTCACTGGCTGACTGTATGCTTTCAGTTCACCAATGTTTTTAAATGTTCAGCAGAACAATATTTTTTAATGTTTAAACATTTAGTTTAATTGCTTCTTTAGTTGACATTCTAAATTAATATTGCTTGTTAAGAGTCCTCAGTAGTATTAATGAGCTGTTGCCCTAATGGGACTGCCTTGTTGCTGGAAGATGCTGAAAATCAGAGATCTTTCACAGCTTGTGTTTGAAACTTCATAGCTATGGTGCATAGAAAGAAAGACAAATGGGGGTGTGGCTAGGGCCAGGCTGTCCAAATTCTGTTTCCAGATCTGCTAACTCCTTTTCTTTTTTAGGTAAATTACTGACATCTCTGACCTAGAAGTTACCATTAAGTAAGAAAAACAGGTTTTAGCAGTTACAGTGTGTGAGTGTAGTTTGAGAAGAGCTGTTTTCTTGTTCCCCTTCTTTGTCATAGCTCTTGTTCTGGTAAGATCTATATAGCAATAGCTGAGTTGTCTTTGTGTGTACTTAACACTTGTTAATGGGACTCTGTTCTCTGGAGATGCTGCTCTGAGAGAAGACTGACCTTTCACAAAGTGATATTTTACATTGAAAGGACTTTGTTAAAATTTTTGGTTTTAATGTCAACAAAACATGACTAAAATTATACAGTCATTTCTGTCATAATAAAATAGCTGCAGTTTGTGGAGTGTATGGGAATTTACTGTATGCCTTCCTCACTGCCCCCAACCCCTCCTGTGTCCTTTGCTAGTTTTGTTTTGCTTCAGGCAAAACTATTTTACAGTTCTCCAACAGTATAAAGATGAAAGAGGTTGTAAACATGAAGTAGCTTCTGCATCTTGGCTAGGGATAGGCTCATGGTAAATGCATTGGAAAGGTTTTGTAAGGCTTGGCTGTGACAGATTAAGTGTCTTAAGTTCTAGCAGTTTTAGTAAAATAAGTAAATTAATAAATTGGAGTAATGGGAATCCAAGAAGGGGATGAAGGAGGACGTCAGAGCTGGCCTTGGAGGCATCTTTTCTTTTAAAAAGCACTCTTCAGCTGAGCCAGGGAAACTGGTTACTGTTTCCTTTGATTAGCTCGTTGATCTGCTTGTGCTGTTGCTCATTTCAGGCAAAATTATCTAGGTTAGAAAAAATCCCCTAATTAAAATATAAGTTAAGAACTAGGTGAGTTAAGTGAAGCTGAAGGAACTGGAACAGTAGCTAAAAACACATTAAAGGATTATTTCTGGTTGTGGATGAGGTCAGACATGCTTTGTTTCTAACTGGAGTAGACCAGACAAGAGTAGCAGCCCAGATGAGAGGAAAGATGGGGAAGCTGTAGATGATCACTCCTTCCTAGCTTTGCTGTTGTCCTTCAAACCTTCTGTACTTAATACACAGTGACAAGGCCTTAACGATGGACTCATCATCATCAGTCTAATTGGGTTGGTGGTGTAGTACTACATAGCATGCCTCCTCTGAGCTTAGGTTTATTTTACTTAAATGTAAGTTGTAATTAAGTGTGTTAATTTATTTTTTCCTAATCAGAAAAACATGTGTGTCAGGTTTTGTTATTTTGCCTTAAGCTTCCCAGAAAAATTGATGATAACTCTTTTACTTAATTATATCATCTGCCTATGTGGTTTATTAGTTTCCTTGTATCAGTATCTCTCTCCTTACGTGTAAAAGTCAAGTGATTTATTTCTTACTACATATTCTTAGATACCTTTTCTTTCATATTAATTCTGACTTGCTAATTTTTCTGTATTTTAGTATTTATTCTAGACTTCCTTTTTACCATTACAAAATCAAATCAGTCACATTGTAATGCTTATTTCATCTCTATATTTCACGCTTGCCTTAAGTTTTTTTTTTTTTTTCTTTCTGTTTTTTTGTGCTGAGGTCTTTCAATTTTGCAAATATGACTTATTTGTTAGAAATTTATGTTTTCATGTTTGTGAAACTACAAGAAGGAAAATATAAAAGGTTTTGGTCAGCTTCTTCATTGTATCTTTTATTCTCCTTATGAATACATTTATGTAAAGCAGGATACTTGTAAAAGGACATGAAAGTTTCAGCTACTTTCCTTTTTTTGTGTTTGGGCCACCATGCTTTAGAAGTTGTAATCCTGCACTTTCCATTTGTTCAGCTGTGTTCTATTCCCTTTCTGTGGACATTAATGGGTTATTTGGTGTGCACTGCCGTGTTCTGTTCGTAATTACAAAGTGCTGCATATGCAAAAGCAGTGCAGCTCATTTTGCTCAGCACCTGAAGGTATGGTTTAATAAGGAATTATATTACCACACTGCAGATTTTTGCCAGCAGCTTTTTCATTGGAAAGCTGATAAAAGTGAATGTTATTTAATATGCAGCGCTCATAGGGAAATACTTTTTAAGAGAATTTAATACCAGAAATGTATGCATTTATCCAGTAACAGTGGGGTATTTCTTAGAGGGGATTGAATTAAATATAATTCACCTTTAGCTTTCACCACCATTTATTGAAGATAGTGTTTACCTTATGTTTTTTCATGTAAACATTATTTTGAAGTTGCCAAATGCTGGCTATTCAACCCATTGACAAATGTAGAGTTTTTGATGTAGAGGCACTTCATTACCTGATCAAGCAGCCTGCAGACTGCAAAATCTCAGAAGATTGTTTGCTTACAGACATTCTTAAAGGGCATTGTTTACAGGTCTTACAATTTGGTGGCAGATCTCTGGAAGACTTAAATGGGAGAGGGCTAGTAATTGGGTACGTGATTAAATTGCTAGACTTAGGTGAAACCAGAAGAAATGTGAAAAAAGGTTGTTCAGATCTAAAAGACAAGATCAGCTTCTTGGTCAGATGAAGTGAAAATCTAAGGAGTTATTCATTAAATAGCATTTTTTGAATCAAAAGCTGGTAGTGATTGTTTGACTTGAAATTTCTGGTTCTGTTGTGAGAAACCCGAAGAGCAAAAACAGGATGAAAGACTTGGAAACTATAATAGTGAGTGGGCTGGAAAGAAGACAGATTAGTTTCAAGAGATGATGAGTGTCAACGAGATTGGAAAAGGTGTTAGAAAGAGAAGAAACTCACTAAAAATGTGTGGGCCTTGATATACAATTAGGAATTAATTTTGAGAAATTGCCTCCTGAAAGAACTGTCAGAAGTTGAGATGCTTGGAAGGATAAGCAGTATTGACACTGGCAAACCTCCTGGGAATGATGAAGGATAAAACCAGAAATGAATCGTCTGAGCCTTGATAAAGGCAATAGTTCCTGTGGGAGTGAGGGTTATTGTTTTTGTGGGTTAGATCTTTTTGTTTGTTTGTTTGGGTTTGTTTCTTGGGGTTTTTGGGGGTTTTTTGGGTTTTTTTTATGGTGGACTTTTGTTGTTGGTTTTAATAACTTGGATTTAATTCAGAGGATAGATCCTGCTCTCCAACTTATTCTTGCTTTAACAGAAGGACATTGGTGCATTTAAGAAGTAGGTTAGTAGTGATGGTTTTTTTTTGGTTTTGAACTGTTTTAAGGATTAAAGATAATTTTATCTCTTAGTATGCTCAATGCACTGAGGATTAATTTTTTATTTTTACAACCTACTTTCTCTTCAGCATTGTAACTAGGGAAACTTGCTCCTTCCTGGATTGAAGCAGAATAAGAACAGAATCAGTCCTGTATACCTAGTAATTAGATCCAGAAATTTCAACTCCCCCAGAAATACCCAAGCCCAAAGAACTACTGTCTAGCATCTCTAGCCCCAAACACTGATTATGTATTAGCTCTATCAGTATTCCTGATACAGTCTGAGCATTGATCTTCTGAAAGACTTAGGATACAGGAGTCCAAGTGGTCCTTAAAACAAAATAGATATCGGGCACACAGAGCACAGTGTCATGAGGAAAAGTTTCATAAAACCATATGTGATGATGGGATGGTGGTAACTGAGCAAACATGTAAAAACCCATGGAAAGAGGCAAACGAATGGTAGTGGCAGGAGGGTAGGTGATAGGAAGGACTTGATGTTTGACATGGAAGCTGGTTTCCATTTCTTCTGCACTGACAAGTGCTTTCAGGCCTCAGGAGGTTGAAATAGACAGCAACAGAAGAGTGTCACACACAAAACCTGTAGGTAGGGAAAATCTGCTGAAGTGTGAATCTACAGTTTTGTGGGGTTTTGTGTGTCTTTTACAGACTGTTCTTTATACAACAGAAGCTTGTTTTGTAGATGACAGCTTTCCTGGTGCTTGTAGTTTAATCCTCTAACCCATTTGTAATTTGATTTATATACAACACTAACTAATGTATAAATATAGGATCATCTGAGACCAAAGACACATTGCTGACAAGTTGTCTTTGTCACCTGGTTCTTAAATTTATGTGCTGTATCTCAGTGTCTCACCTAGCCTGATGTCCTCTTTCTTTTGGTGGTTGTTCCATTGAGTAGGTTAAACTCAATGTGTTTTAAAGGTGGGTAAATTATGCCTATTCATTTTCTCTGACCTTTAAATACAGGCTAATATTATAGTCTTAAAAGGCATCAGAATTGGGAACTTTTCTACAGTTTAATTTCCTAAATTATGTGGGGAAAAGAATCTATAGTTGCACAAGTTGCTTATGCATGTGCTGTTTATTTAAGTTAATATTATGAAGACATTAGATTTTTATCTTGGGGTGTAAATGACTAATGTGCATCACCACTTATTGCTGACCCACAAAAGATCACTTTCCTGTTTTGTTTGACTCTTACTTGCATTGGTGTGGTGACTTGAGTCTTCGGTGGTTGTCTGGACATGTACTTGTATGGATGTCACAATGGCATGCTTCATAAAATATGGCAGAAAAACGAGGGCCGGGGTTCCCCACAGGACAGAGTTTATGGTGTGCCTGTTTTACCTTTCTGCTTTGACTTGGAAAGGCTAATAGAGTCAGGCTCACTTGAAAAAAACACAGAAAGTGAATACTGACAAAATTGAGTGGGTCATGTGTTGTTCCTGGTTCTTTACTATCTCACGCTTCTTGAGAAACAGTGTTCATACATTAATTTTCTGCACTATTGAACTTCAAGTACTGCTCTGAATGACACTAATAACCTGTAATACATGGGTTTGGTACTGTTTCTTCAAGGTTTAATTTGTTACCAATCTTTCCCCTTCTCCTTACTCCAGATAGCTTAAGTACTTGGTTTCATTACAGCATAAAATGTTCTCCATAGCTGTGTACTGTGTGCTTACTTGATCACAACTATACACCTCACAAGCAATTCACCACCTTTGAATAGTAAATAATTTATGTATTAACTTTTTTGGTCACATGCTACCTAAATTAAAAAAAAAATACACTTAAGCATTTTTAAACACAAAATCATAAATAGATTAGGATATGCTGACACAGGCTTTTCAGTAATCATCTCCAGCTGGAAATTTGCCCATTTTATTATGTTTATTCTTCACTTGGCTTCCTGGAGAAGCTATCTTATGCAATCACAGTATCTGTGCTGTGTATCTTTTGACTCTATTGTCTGATTTCAACTAAATTCAATTTAGGCATAAACCGAGATGATTAGTTGTTACAAGCATTATGAAAATAGGCAGTAACAGAAACTGTATGATTTCCAGTGGAGACTACATTATGATTGCACCCCATCATCAAGAAGCCCCTTAAGCAAGTGCTGCAGTCAAAACCAACCTGTAGCACTGCAGACTTCAGCTGCACGTTACAAAGAGTTTGGTGGCAACCACAGTTTGAGGAATTTAATCCCTGTTTGTATTGTTCCCTGTGCTGGCACAGTAGTCTTTGTGGGGCTTGACCATTAATCAGATCAAAAAAAAAAAAAGAAGAATTTGTGGACACTTACTTAACTAGTTCTCTTAAGCACGGTGTGCTTCCTTAAATGTGCCTGCTGCTACAAGAGAGTAGCCAGCCTGTGCTGAGTGCTGAGCCACTACTGTCTCTGAACATTCAGTATCCTGAAAGTACTGCTTTAGACACAGTAATTTAATCAGGCAGAAATCTATAGAAAGCTGTAGTCTTTGATAGTATTTGCACAGTAACTGTTTATTCTTATCACAGGGAAGATTAAACTTGAATAAGTTTTTGTTCAGTTTCTAAAGATGCCATGACCAGAACTGTCATCTTCCTTTAAGACACCTCACCATCTCCTAACATTGACAAGATTGGTTGTACATATTTTTGAGAATTAACTCACTTGGAAGCACTAGTGCATCATTAAACACTCTCTGAACAGCCCCTTTCACCTGGCCTGTTGGAGCCAGACTTTGATTTATTGTGAAGCAAGCTGGCCCCTAAGTTCTTGGAACTATTTCTAGCTGAGGAATGAGGTGACCTCGGAATTGGAGGGTGGAGGATATCTGGAAGAGATGAAAGGATTTATGGTGACAGGAGAGGTAGGGTTAGTAACTGAGTGTGGGAAGCAATGAACAAGGGTGGGACTGGACTTGCAGTTGAAAAAAAAAAAGAGATTTTTGCCAAGATCAGGAACTGCAGCCAAGAGGGTGGGGGAAGGAATGAGATGGGGAACATGGGTGGAGATGGGAATTAATTCCACAGAAGCTCTAAAGCCCATGGGCAAATGCAGTGGAGTTTCTCCCTGGCTGGAGGGTGGAGACGCTACATCATGCAAGAAAACCTGCTGCTGTTCCTGGTGCCAGAAACAAGTGGGGAGCAGTCAGGTGCTTCCAGCTTGGTGTCTTCCTCTCTGCATGCCCTCGAGGCGTCTGCAGGAAGCTACAATTGTAAAGCAGGAAATGCAGCGTTCCTGCATCGAGTACCTGGAATGGCTTACTAAAAAATTTGATAAACGTGCCATTCACTGCTGTTGTATTTGTCATCAAGTGGGATGTAAATGTAATGTAACTTAATGTAAAAATGAGTTTTTTAGTAAATTATTAATCTTCTTACCCAAGAGTAGGTCTAGCCATAGCTCAAAAACGCTCTGACAAATTTTTTTTAATGGTTTTCATAGTTTTTGTCAAATTTACTCTTAGACATCACTAGAGCTCGCTGTACAGTTTTCCTTTTTCTTATGTTGATATGGAAGGAGATTTCTTGCAACTATGCTTTTGCTAAAATCAGAAGCAGAGATAAGCAAGTAATTATCTGGTGTCTCATGACCCAGATTAGTTACAAAAAAACCCTGTACTTCAGGAGTGCTTCTTTCTGCTTTAAGCAGGATGGACTTTTTGCTACCCAGAAAAGCATGTATCATTATATTGAGCTGACTCTGAAGCTTTTAAATGTGTGTAGGTGTTACTCGTGTCACAGTAAGCAGCCAGAGCAGTGATCCCAAAGAGAAGTATCTCATCTACTGTAAAGGTTGTTCTAAGTATTCTTACCAAAACATATGTGCATATTGCTGAGGAGTTACATTGAGATATGCAGAGGTCTGCTGGGGATAAAGTGCTGAGCTTGGTTTTGTCTCTTGTGGATCAACTAAGATTTTAAAAGAGGTGAGAACATTTAGCATGTTACTTGAGTATGAATACTCAGTGTCTGGTGTCAGGTGAGGTTTTATGGATGTAAGGATAGAAACTTCCACTGGTGTGTTTGCAGTTAATTTCACTATGTATCACTCAGCAGGTAGGTGTAATTAGTAAGCAAGTAGTTTTTTACTGTATTCCTTAAAGCTGCTGTATTACATATTACATTAAAGCTCTGAAGGAACATGTGTGCATATGTACATTATATATACAGTGGGCAGTGTTTCTTTAGATAATGTTTCCATGCAGTTATGGAAACTGCATATAATTTTGCTTATAATTTCCTGTTTGGTAGAAATGCAAGAAATGTAAATGCATTTCTGTGATGAGGTAATGCAAAAATGTTCACATAATTCAATTGACTTAAAATATTTTTCAATGAATTTTTGATTTTTCAGGGTACTAGGGTTATATGAGAGCTTGAGTAAATATTTGCTAAGGGGATGGGGAGGACTCAGATAAAATTTTGGGAGGAGTGGAGGTAGTCAGAGGTAGTAATGCTTCCTTTCTTAGGTATATGTATTGGCCAGCTGTGGGGTCTTTGGAGCAGCAAGAGTTATTTGGCTTTGTCCACAGTGCAGTTTGCTGAGCACTGTTGAACTAAGGTGAACAAAGAAAAGAGGTAAACAAGTGAAAAATATTAATACTAAGTTAAAATAATATAAAGAGAGTAAGTTGATTAGGTTAAAACTAAGCAATAGTTCTAAAATCAGGTTTAGGTTCATTGCAGCCAACAAATGGAAAGTGTTAGTCATGCTTTCTTCATCAAAAGTGTAAGCTGTTGACTTACCCTGGAGAAGGCAACTTTTTTTTCCCGTTGAACAGTTGCTGTTATTATTTTACAAAGTCCATGGTTCTCTTTAATACATAAATAAATAAAGATTAAATAATTCTTTGTTGAGTAGGTAAATAAATTCTTTGTGTACACTTATCCTTGAAACAGCAAAATTCTGTACCAGCTGATTTAAAAATAGAAAGTTTGCAATGTTTATCCCTTTAAGTGATTTGAAGGAGCAACAAGCCCACTGGACTTTCTAACTTAAATGAGAGTATCATTCATTTTCATTGTTGTTTTTTACTTAATTTGGCTTGCTCTGTTCTAAATAATTAAATATTTTTTCCTTATTTAATTCTGATTCCGGACAGTATAGTTCAGTCTTTATTAGCATGAGCTGTTCAGGTTTTTTTGGTCTTGGTTTTTTTATTTGTTGGTTTGTGTTCAGTTGGGTGTTTTTAGTTGTTTGTGGGGGTTTTTTGGTGTTATTGGGGGCGGTGTTTGTGTTTTGTAAGTTCTGGAAGGCTATGTGAAGGAAGGAATGCCTTATTTTTCAGGATATGTTTATATGAATCACCTCTGTGTATTCTGTATCTTTGAGAACACGTGGTAATTTTGTATGATGTAAGGTTAAAAGGTAAATGATATAGTACTGTTGTTTTTGGCTATTGCATTAAAGTGTTTGACCTTTAGTAACCTGTCTTTATCTTAGGCAGTAAACTGTTTAGTTCTGCTTATCAAAAGAGACTTCATTGCTCTCTTTCCATGCTGTTCTCATCCAAAACACACTGTATCAATCTGGCATCAGTAGACTTTTATCAGCAGCAGCTATATTCTGTTTAGAGATTAGGCATAAAAAGTTTATGTTGTAACAGTACATTTTATTCTGTAAAATTTTCATTTGTAGTTCAGTGGTTTCCAATTTCATTATCTAGATTAGATCTTCTTTTGTATTACCTCCTTATTACCTTACTCTTTCCCACAATTTTAGCTGTTCGACTTGATTACTTTGTTTGGTGTCACTGTAAAGTGAGTTATTTTAGACTATTCACAGTATACCCTCTGTCTAAAGGTAAGATTAAAATGGCAAAGTAAGTATCTTTGCAGATTTTTGACAGATTTTCTAATTATTTGGGGATCCCTTCAAATCATAACATGGTGGCAGTAACTTGAAACTTGATTAAGTGTTTAGTTAAACAAGTCCCCCATACCTTCAGTAGTCTGTGTGATTTACCAAAGTGAAGTTCTACACATTAGAGTATTGGCCAGAGGCAGAATTTGCTGTATCTCTGAAGTGGCCATAATTGATAATGCTGCTGGTGATACTCAACAAATCTGTAACCTGAAGGAAGCTGACGGAGTTTGAGGGCAGCTGCTAGTTTGTTCTGGCTATTTTTTTTCATTGACTTGTTGATTTACATGATGTTTTACTGTTGTTACTAGTAAACAAATACTGTTACCATAATCAGCCTCCCTGTTTGTAGTTGGAGTAAATAGGATATTCCATGAAGTAAATCCAAGAAGACTGGGTCTAGACTGCTTGTATCCTTGTGTCAGCATTAGTGTGTCTGGCAGGACCAGGGCAGTGATTGTTCTCCTGTACTGGGCACTGGTGAGGCAAATCCTGTGTCCAGTTCTGGGCCCCTCACTACAAGAAGGACATTGAGGAGCTGGAGCTTGTCTGGAGAAGGGCAACAGACCTCATAAAGGGGCTGAAAGTCAATTCTTATGAGGAGCAGCTGAGAGAGCTGGGGGTGTTTATCCCGGAGAAAAGGAGGCTCAGGGGGAACCTTATCACTCTACAACTGCCTGAAAGGAGATTGTAGCCAAGTGGGGATCAGTCTCTTCTCACAGATAGCAAGTGATTTGACAAGAGGAAATGGCCCCTAGTTGCACCAGGGGAAGCGTGGGTTTGATATCAGGAGGAATTCACCAAAACAGTTGTCAGACATTGGAACAGGGTGCCCAGTAGAGTGGTGGAATCACTATCCATGGTGGTATTTGAAAGATGTGTAGATGTGGCCCTTAGGAACAAGGTTTAGTGGTGCACTTGCCAGTGTTATGTTTACAGCTGGACTCAGTCTTAAAGGTCATCCTTAATTATTCTGTGATTCTGAGTTTTATCTCCTGAGTATTGGAAATATCTCTGTTACTTTTTGACTTGGTGGATTTGTTGCATCATGCTGCTACCAAAATTTGTGGGTGTCAGGCATCACAGAAAGCTGCTCTAAGCTATCTGAAAAATACAGAGCTAAAGCTCTCAAAAAGAAACCCCAGCACGGAAAAGTATTTGATGATCCCAGTTTCTTCTTTTTTTTTATAAGAACAAATTGAAGCCAGACTCAAAAAGAATCAAAGCTTTTCAGTGTATGCCAGAATCCGAAGACAAGCAAGCGCTTCAAAAAGTCACGAGTGTGTTCGGATATCTTGCCAAGTTTGCTCCTAGTCTGTCCTCTGTCAATTCATCCACCCATCAGACAACTTCTGGAAAATGTTCAGTGACACTGGATTGAACAGGGCACAAGACATTCCTTGAATGAGTTTGATAGGTAACAGTTCTTGTGCTGAAATGCTGCAGCATTGCGTAACTATCTCATTAAGAAAAGCTTGAAAAGAGACTGCAGAGAGCCAGTGTTCTTAGAAGATGTTTTTAAGTACAAAATGGACTTGTTTTTCACAATGAAAAAAACAAGTGATTTCCAAGCTCTTTTGAACCAGCTAATTGCTGTGATTCTTCAGTATTACTTATGACTATAAGCCAAACTTATTGAATAATTAATTCCAAGTACCATGGGATACAATCAGTGGTACATCCACTCAGTAAATGCAGAACTTGTACTGCATTCCCTTGGGACCACAGCTGGTAATAGCTGCCCTAAGACATACGATTTACTAACCATAAAAAACAATCTCTACTCCTTGTGGCTTTCTTTTTAGGGAGAGACATGCTTTCTGTTTTTACCAATTTTTGGATCAGATTTCTGCGTCCAAATCAATGTGAAAATAACTAGAATTGTGGGAACAGATTTAGAAGGAGAGTTTGTGTGTTGAAGGAAGGAATTAACATACTTAAAATAAGAAATGAGGCTTCATCATACAGGTTCTCTGACCTACTCCAGCCCCAGCCGTTGTGTCAGCTTCACATTCTGTTTCTGTATATATTTTGTATTTGACTGAAGTTGCATACTAAGATATGCAAACATTTAAACACAGATCCCGTGTGCTTTGTCAGTCTGGGTTAGGTGGAAGTTCTTTGAGTGATTCCAGATGAGCTCAAGGTGGACACATGAGTGTAAAGGTATAGATAAATGCCCTCTTTAGATGTCATCCATAGCTGCTGATCACTTTCTCACCCAGGATAGGTGATTCCTCCCTGCAGCCCAACTGATGTCCTAGCATGTGACCTAATCAAACTGGTTTTGCCTAAGAATTCATTTTAGAAGTAGTCCTTTGTATTTCTGGCTCACACAAACAAGTGGGGTGATGGTTTCTGGCATAGGGATGCTGACAGCTGGGAAGGGGGAATAGCTTTTTCAGCTGACACAGCTGCATGTGGAAAAATTATATCTATCCACAAGCTAAGAAAAGAATAGAGATGTATTCCAAAATAATTTACTTTTTTGTTTATTTTGTTTTAGATTTGAAATGAGTACTTAAATTAAATGATGACTGGCTATTTCAAGTGTAAAAAGGCAGGACAGTGACTTGGACTTGAAAAAAATTTGATTCATTATTGAGGCACTAATAAAACTGATTTGTGAGGCTAATATAATGTGTGAAGTAATTCAAAACCTTCAGAAGCAGTAAGGTTTAACATAAACTAAGCCATAAAATGTTGGTAATCGAAGTAATTGTTTTTCTTCTTGCAGCTGTTGCTTTTCTTTTCTGAGAAGCTGTCGATTACACATAGTAGTTTACTTGTTTTGTGTAGTTTTTTCTTTATGCTGCATATGTGATAAAAAAACCTACCCTTTGGCATGCAATTCCATACTTGCTTTAGCATTTTTTTAACCATTAAAGAAAAATTCAAGTTGCTCTTTATATAGTGATGGGGAGGAAATCTTCTCTTGTAAGGACTAGTTCTTAAACTCATAGATACACCAGCTTTGAATTTGTATTAGCAATGCTGCTGCCAATTAATTGTGCAACTAATCTGCTCAGAGTTGCTCTTAATTGGAAATAAAGGGTTTTTGTTGTTTTTGTTTGTTTGTTTGTTTTTATTACTGCTTATTTTCATTGTGCAATTGGAGAAAACACAGGCAATCCACACCTCAGGATAAAATGCTGTCTTGCCCATTCACAAAAATGAGCCCACTTAATGCAGAATGGTGTTGAGTCTGAGAATATTTGTAGCTGAGGATATTTGTTGAAATTGAAAGTGAGGATGACTTTTGCTGAGGGAAAACTGTGTCATCAGAAGTCAGTTTTGGGTGATGCGTGATTTTTGATCTTGACTTCAACACAGTCAATCTGTGTGGATTTTGAACTACTCTACATTTCATACAAAATATTTGGTTTTATGACAAGAAAGATTGATTTGTCATTTCATTGTTGCTGTTAATATACAGCCCATTCTGCTGGAGCTTAAATGAATATCACTTTCTTTTATGGTCACTGGCTGTAACTGAAAATTATTTAAAGCATTTTTAACAAGACAATTAACATAGAGTCTTTTGCAGATAAACTTCACCCTTCCTGTTTTGGATGGAGCAATAACTTTACTGTGGATCAGATTTAGGAAGTGGCTTTCCATCAATTCAGTATTTTATAAATAAAAAGTTGTAGGGTGAGGCCCTTCCTTTGGCATGAAGCTGATTATTTCCTGCTTAATCCTAAACTCGGGTATTTCAACTAATGGAAGTTTCCTAGCATCTCTTGGAGAGGAGAGTTTTTTGTTTTCATTTATGCTCCTACAAAAATACAGTTTCTATGTTTGCGTATTATTATAGAACAGAGAGAAATTATTAGATATATAAATAGTTACCCTTTTACAACTTTTGGACAGTTGTTTGTACCATGGCATTCTTAAACATACAGCTGGGTATTCTTATACATGAGCTGCAAAGATGTCATTGACACATCTTCAAGACATCATCAGTCCTTCCAGTGAGGTTTAGAAACTTATCAATTGTAATTGCAATGGCTTTTTTGATTTCATATTTATCATCTCCTTGCACAAGGCAAACACTTTCTCTAAGAAGAGGCAGAATTTAAACTTGTACTGCTGTTTTACCGAAGGAACACACAAGTTAATATATGAAGTAACTCTACCCTCATGCAACACATCTGTTGTAAAGAAGCCTATGAAATCAAGGCCACACACCAACTGGTCTCCAAGGGCCTGTAGTTGGTGTTAAAATGCTGTTATTATGTGGTCTGATTGGTTTAGTAAAGAATAATCTCCAGTAAAACCATGTAACATAATAGTCCTTGCTCTCCCACATGGGAGCTACTTCTGCTTGACTAAGCAAGACATTTCTTGAAGAAGTAATAATACACTTGTTCTTGCCAAAATGTACCATTAAATGAAGTGTATAATCATGTACATTTCTGTTGTGTACCAGTTCTTGTTCATTTAAAAATTTGTGTCAAGTCCTCCACCATAGTATTAAAAAAATAGTAAACACATGGATTTCCTAGCAATATATTTAAAATAAATTCTTGCTCCTTGTTGAAAACTTGTGTGTAGTAGTTTTAAAGCAGTGAATAACGACTTAGAATTTGTAAGCTTTCATAATTGAAGACTCTCTTTTCTAAGTAGTGCCAACTTTTGCTATGATTGTTCTGAATTATAACAGCTTTGCTCTACAGATCTGTCCTTGGGTAACCACAGCTATAAACAGGTACTGCACTTGCTGAGGGATTTCACATTTTATTGCTTTTTAATGACTTTATTCTATAGGTCTCCTCAACAGTGTCATACAAAAGCTGTATGTACAATTTTAGGTTGCTCTATAAGCATTGAGCAAAGGCACAAAAAGGTGTAACTTTTTGTTTGGATGGTGAAGGGAAGAACAAGGGAGTTGAGGCAGTGTGCAGGCTCTCTGCAGAGATGACTCCAGGTATGACTGCAGCGAGGGGCTGAGCCCTGCTCAGCAGCAGCTGTGGGCAGAGTCCCGTGGTGTGGGCAGCTGTGGGATGCTGGAGGTAGCTGCAGGCTCTTCCGAGCAGCGGTGGGCTCCAATCCACGCAGACCCCATGGCTTCAGTGGGCTCCAATCCACGCAGACCCCATGGCTTCAGAGGGCTCCAATCCACGCAGACCCCGTGGCTTCAGTGGGCTCCAATCCACGCAGACCCCATGGCTTCAGAGGGCTCCAATCCATGCAGACCCCATGGCTTCAGTGGGCTCCAGTCCACGCAGACCCCATGGCTTCAGTGGGCTCCAATCCATGCAGACCCCATGGCTTCGGTGGGCTCCAATCCACGCAGACCCCATGGCTTCAGTGGGCTCCAATCCATGCAGACCCCGTGGCTTTGCTGTAACTGCTCAGCTGCCAGGAGGGGCAGTGGTGCTCTGGAGCACAGCGGTGTCTAGATGGTGTCTTGAGCTTAAGCTGGAGGTAATGGATTCACACAGGTCAATAATTCTGCCCACATGTTTTCTGCCCAGTGCGTGTAAAAGACCAGGCTTGTGTCTCAGGACCCAAGCCAACTCTTGAAGATTTTCAGCCTTGAAAATGTATTTGTAAACTCAGCAGAGTTGGTCACACAGACACCCACCCTTCAGTTTTACAGAGCCCTTTTCATAGTAGAATTCTGCTTTTAAGCTTTTAAATGAAGGGGAAGCCTTGTGGTGGCATTGTTTCAGGTGCATGTCCTCTATCAGATTAATTCAGGGAAAGGGATGAGTGAAGCTGTGACCTAGAAGCGAAGTGCTGTAAACCAGCTGAACAGAATCACCCTGGCTCCCAGCACCCTCCCCTGCGCTTTGCTTACCAGCTGCCCCCATGTGTTGCCAGTACTGGTCCTTGAGGACAAAGTGGAGTTCAAATCTGAATTCCTATCTATTTTTTAAAGTGAGGGCTCTATCAACATCTCTTCCACACAAGGGGGTTCCAGGAGACTTTTCAGTCAGATATTTAGATGCCAAAAATGGTGAGCATTATTTCTGAAAGTGGATTAAATCTATTGAAGTTCCTAAAAAGGAACCTGAAAGTTTCATTGAAAGGGAGGCAGAATTGCATTTAAGTGCAAATAAGTTTAACAATTTGCATATCTTCAGTAAGAAGCAGATTGACATGAAATTGTTCATTATTACATAATAGAGTAAATAACTTGTTTCCCCCAGTTTGCATTTCAATGAGTATCTAATTGGTCTATAAACACATTGATTAATGAGTGCAGAAAATATTACATAGATACAGGGCAAAATTGTTAGTGTGATTTTAAGAAAGGAATAGAGTACATTTCTTGATATTTTATAGTTAAAAATTGTATGCCATTGTAAACTGTATACTATCATAACCAAGCATTGAATTTGTTCTATGGTTATTTAGTTTTTTGAAACCATAAAAAATAGTTCATTTTGGTTGAAAATCAGTTTTAAATGTCTTGATCATGAAAATTGTCTGCAAGTGGTTTAATGACAGTTCTGAATATTCTTTGCACTGTGGAGCTGTAAACTTATATTTTGTACTCATGAACATAACAGCAAAATTACATTGCCACTGCAGTGATGAGAATGTCTGTGTACTCTTTTAGTAGAGGATTAACTTATTGTAGTTTGGAAGAGTAAATTTTGGATAAGTTAATGAAATCTAATTTACCTGGTTGAAAAAAAAATTCCAAGATAATACATAAATAAATGAAAAAGAAGGGATCTGGGGAGAGATAATAATTCCTTTTAAAAGATGCCATTGACAAAGAAAAAGCTGTGATAGTGGCAATTCAATGTTTAGTAGTTTCCCAATTTGCTTAAGCTTACATGCACAATTAAAATGCAAATTTGACTGCATATTCAATCAGGTTAGAGTTAGGTCTACATTACAAGAAAAAGTCAGTATTGTTTTTAGTTAGGAGTAGCAGAAAAATTATACCTCATAGTCTGTTCTCACCCATGCTAGGAAAACCTGGCACAGACGTGGCTTGGTTAATAGAAGACTGGTTTGTCAGACTCATTTAGGGTCTGCTGAGGAGGGGAAATAAGGATCTGGTTTATACCACCAGAGGGCTATACCAAACCAGCTATCATAGTTTAGGTGAGGGAACAAAAGCTGCTATCTCTGTCTGGTGTAAGGGGGGCCCTAGGGCATCATTGAAGTGAGGGAAATTTCCAGCAGTTTGCTCATGGAGTGTTTGGAATGGGCACAGTATGGTATGGCTTTCAAACTGGTGCTGTACTTGTGCTCTGCATGTTGATGCTCTGCCTTTCAGTGAGAAATCAAACAACTACCAGTGAGAATGTTGCTCCTTTCCTCCTTGCATGGAGTATTTGATACTTGTGGGAAATATGCCCTTAGTAACTGAAAAGCTTCTGTCTTCTCAAAGATAAAATATTAAATGAGTACTTGTGTGAATCACAGATGCAGAATTGTGATTGCTGGGCGTGTTGGGTCTTCTCAAAGTGAGTTAGTATCTAAAGGTTGCAGGCTATTTAACGTGGTTTCTGAGCCACAACCCTAGCTCCTTCCCCTCTGGTAACTGAGCCTTGGGGGTCTTTGGCCTTTGGATGAGGAGCTGAGAACAGGCATCTCTGAAGATGAGTACTGACTCACAGGCACTGATGGTGGGCTGTGTACATATGGTGCAGAGCTGCTCAGAGAGTCTAGACTTGCGTCGTGTTGCTCTGAAGGAGTTCTGGTGGAGGCGAGAGAGTGTTAGATGAATCTTGAAATGTATGGAATGCCAAAAATACTAAAAAAAAACCCTCAGGAAAGGTTGTGAGGAAAAAGATCAAGATGTTGGAAATTATGGATTAAATCATGGGCATCAATTTTGCTTGCTAAATCATCATATCCACCTGATGGATGTGGTCTTTATCATGTTTGCTGGTCCTGCTTGTCTTTGTGAGCAGAAATACCCCCTTCTGCACTGGGGTTTGCCTGTCTCCTGCATATAGCTGCTCAAGCCTGGCATATACAAGTCTCTGGATGAATTCTTTTGAAGAGACTTTCATGTGTGCATGAATCCAAGAGCACTCAAAAAAAGTGCCACAGTGTCTATTCATTCAAAACCGTATTTGGAGAGGAAAGTGTTTTAATACCTGCATATAAAATAAAGCAGATCCATTAGAACAGTTCTCCCAGAAATGAGAAGTGGAGATTAATATGAGTCTTTTCTGAATCGGGAGAAATTTGCATCTCCCATTTGCTACTCAGTTCTACTTTCTACAAGCTGTGGAGATGTAAGATGCAGAGGCTAACATTTGTATCCTGGTGGGACCAGTCTTCCAGAGAGTCATTCCAATTATCATAGAATTTCTGTCTTGTTTCCCTTTTCCTAAAAGCCTGTTTAGAATAGCTACTGTGGTTTTAGCTGTTCTGAGTCACCTTGAGAAGTTAAAAAAACTTCTTTTCACAGACTGTAGAGCTAAGCTAGGGAAACTCAGTGCATGGGTTGAAATAAGGCTTGTCCTCATCCCCTTTGAATACCATTATTTGGTCTTGCTGTTGAAATATAGCTGGCCAGGTATGCAAGATTTTGAGATCAAGATTGCTCTTGTGATTCATGTAGCCTGTAGTTATTTGCAGGGGAGGACATCCTAAGTTCTAATTTGCATTGTCATTACTGTTTATATTGTCCAACAGCTCTTTTGCACAAAATGTATGTGTGGCTCTGGAACAGTTTTGAAGCAAAACATGTGCTAGTCAGAAAATTATACGGACTCTGCAAGTGAGTAGTAGGCATGTAGTCAAGGTATTCCCTAGCCATGTGTAATTTCACCCATCAGCAAAGCCATTCACCTTTGCTTTGAGCCAAGACCACTTTTAGATTATCATTGAAAGAGGGATACAGCAGTCAAAGACATGAGCAGTCCCCATGTGCTTGCTTCTGCCCCTCTTTCTTCTTGTTCAGAGGTTAACATTCCACAGCTGAGCTGGAAGAAGAGAGTGTTTGGTATCCATAATTTTTTCCATGTCAGTGTCATACCTTGTAATTCAAGACACTGTTGATGGCACTTTGAAGTTCACTGTGAAAACTTGGCATAGATGTTGATGAGGGAGTTCTCAAAAGTTTCATTCTGCCTGGGTAGTTCTAGGGCTTGATTGTCTCTAACCTGGGCAACTGACATCTCCATTGCTCTAACTAGGTCTGGAAGTAAATGTCTTCTAGCTATATTTAAACAGCTCTAAGTGCTGATTTTGGTTTAGCTTTGTCAAATAAATGAGGTGTGTTCACTAACATATTGCAGGTGCATCACAACTTTATATTTGCACAGAGAATGGCACAGCAAAGGGCTGATCTCAGCCAGAGCCTCTATGCCCTTATCATATAACATTCTAAAATTCCATGAGAATAATATAAAAGTATGCATATTTGTGATCCTGTGACCTCACAGATGCCAGATGTGCTGATTTTGGAAAACACTTCAAAGAACTTGAATTCAGCTTAAATACTTGCCATGCATAGGAGAAGCAAGAGTGCATATATCTATATATATATACAGATATAGATATATACAGTGTGTGTATATAAAATTCTGTTTACATATTTGGGAGTAGAACAGCTGTTTCTACTTCTTCTTCATCTACTTAGTAAAGTTTTACATGCTCTTTCCATTATGCTGGTGCTGTAGCTTAGGTCAGAGAATGAATGTGTGCTAGAGCCATGGTAAATGATCACCCTGTGGCTCTAGCTGTTTTCAGGATTATCTGATTTATTTGTCAGACAGAATAATCATGTCATTGGTATCATTGTCTTTCTTGTTTTTCATTTTAAAAATGTTATTTCTTCTTTATCCGCACATGGAATCATTTTCAGGTTTTAGTTCCAGATGTTTACAGATGAGCTTTCCATGGTCTGAGCTCAAAATCAATATCAGCTGGAATTTTAAAGAAAGGGTTATTTTCATATGTTGTTAGGTCACGAGTTCTTCCAGTATTTTTCTCCAACAGAGAGCTCTTTTTGCATGGTTGGAATCTTTTCTGCAGTTTTTTTTCTTCCTCAAGCATCGCATTCTCATCTTATTTGTTAGAAATAGCTTCCTTTTATTCTCTCTAAAGATAGATATTAATGTCATGCCACTGTTCCTCTTCTTTCGAGAGCTTTCAGTGCTTTCACAAATTTTTCAAGTAGTTGATTGTACCATTAAGCTGTAATTAATTAACATATTTTGTATTGATATTCTTGTAATTGATACTCGCCATTTCCTTCTGTAAAGCAAAGTAACATATCTCTGAAAGTTGGTCATTGTGCCTTGACTTCAGATATAAACTATTTTGTGAAGTTCTCACTTAAAGACCATGGCTCACAGTTCTTTCAGTTGTGCTGATGCATCTGGTTTTAGAATTGAATCACTGAATCACATTAATGGGGGCAGGGGGGGAAAGTAATTTTAAAAGGGAACATCTCAGTGATGCAATTTACGTTGCAGCTATACAAATAGATTTATCAGCACAATTGGGATGTTGCAGCTATACAAATAGATTTATCAGCACAATTGTGATGGAGGCAGCTTGTACCAGGAGGATCAGAATTAGCAGCTGGGGCAGAAAGCTTGTTGGGAGAAAATGGTACAATTATTGTTAGACGAGCCGAGCTGTTTCCTTTGTTTTCTGTTATTAAAAGTGCCTTCCTGCTCCACCTTTGCCCTCTTCCCCTAATTTAGGTAAATTCTATTTTTTAAAAGTCTTCTGTCACCAAATATTGAAAATGTTCATCTCTTAGGTGAAGGTGTTTAGTTTCCAGATTGTTGTGACAGCAAAGTGACTTCTGACTTCGGATTCAGCGATGACAAGGGCTCTATTGATTCTCTTCCAAGTCTTCTTTTGTGAAAGTTTGGAAGAAAAATGTGCTTGGCTCAAGCTAGTATTTATATGCTAAGAGTCAGAGAATTTCATCTGGGCTAGTTCTTTGTGGTGTGTGGGAGAAGTAGCAGGTAGCACTATTTGCCTTTAGTGTGCAGACCCATGAAAAGGAGAGCATTTCCTTCAGTTGTCGCTTTGGGTGCCTCCCTGTGTAGCTCTTTCTGAGCTTTTTTTTTGGGAAGAGAGAAAAAAGTAATGCAGATTTTCTCCATTTGAAGTTTTTACAGAGTACCATGTTTTACTTGCTGTGGAGCATGAGCTCTGAGAGTCTGGATTTTGTGCTGTTATTTTACTGCCAAAGAACTACAAACCAGCAAACAAACCACTCTGAAAAAAATGCCATGTGCATTTCCACACTAAAAATGTTTGGCTCAAGTTTGGTTTGGGCTACACTCTTCTTTTTGACTTGTTACTCTCCACTGAAGTTTAGTTCCTTCCAAAAGGTTTTCTTTTATTTGCCAACCAGTGTTTGAAAAGTGGGTCTGATCTTAAACTGTTTTCCCAGACTATGCTATTAAGCATTTAACAATTATCTTCATTAAAGGTATTGTGATAATCATTGTGTTTCTAAGAATAGTTCAGTTTGGTACAGAATGTTGGGGTTTTTTGCTGTTTTTCTGACATGAAGATGCTTGAGCTGACCTCAGACTGGTTCTTATGAATGGGTTCTTAGGGTGGGTTTTCACTGGGGGAGGGATGGGTGTGCTTTCTTTGGTTTTTCTTTCGTTTTTAGTAAAGGGGAATTGCTTACATACAGTTGTATCATTTCTGTCCACAATACAGGTAAATGTGAAAGGAAAGGGTTGTACATCTCTGTGAAAAACAAGTTCTAAGACAAGCTGACAATACCAAAAGATTGGTATTTCATACTTGAAAGAATATCAACATTTTAGCTTTTTTCCCCTCAAAAAAAAATGTACTTATTTATCTTCAGTCAAAAAGCTAATGTATTTTCTAAATGGAAATTGGCCTAAGAGGTTTGAAAATGAGTTGCATCTGGCGGTTGGAAGACTTTGAGAAGTTTCTTTTTTGCTGGGTGTTCATATGAATAAACTTAGCTGGAATCTGGAAAAAAATTTGAAATGTCACTGACTTGCTTTGGAAATTGCGTAAGAGTATGGTCGTATGTTTGTTGCTGAAAAACAGTTGCAGAGATAATGAAAAGTTAGTTCACCTCAAATGTGGTGCCTGACTGACTTGCAAACTCTCCATTCTTTTTGTGAGAAGGTCAGATGGGTTCAGGTAAACCACTGCCAGGACTTTCTGTAATCCTTAATGATTAAAAGCATCCAAACTAATTAAAGTCTTCTTTGTCAAGGAGTTCTATAAGAAACAGATATCCAACAAACAAACAAAATTTGGTGAAATTATTTAAACACAATTTATATTTAAAGTATTAGGAAGGATTACAAATTAAATTATTGGTGCTTTGTATGAAGATTGAGATTGCTAGACATTTCACAGTTTAATTTAAAATATATTAAAATGAAAAGAAAATCTGGTTTAGCATTTGTACTTTGCTTTACTGTTATTTATTAAGTATTGCTGCAAGGAGAACTTCATTTCTCTGTTATGATATTTCACCCTATAAAAGTTATTTTTGGTATCCAGATAGTGCTGAGCTAGTTACATTATTATTAGCACAGGTCAGAAGAGAGGAAATGGTCAGTAAGTTTTACAGCTGAAACTCATGTTAAATCCAATATCCTTTGTTACATTTGGATCTAACTCAATAAGGGCTGTTGGTGTGCTAATGTAAAGACTTTTGCTTTAATAATTTTCTAAAATGTGTTGTTTCTAGGTCTACAGACAAGACTGTGAAACCTTTGGCATGGTAGTGAAGATGCTGATTGATAAAGATCCGTCATTAGAGAAGTCCATTCAGTTTGCCCTGAGGCAGAATTTGCATGAAATAGGTGAGCGATGCATTGAAGAGCTCAAACATTTCATTGCTCAGTACGATGCTGCCAACCAAGACGTATCTGAGTCCTTCAAAGAGGGCTCATACTAAGGACAAAAATATGCTTTTAGATCCTCTGCATTGTGTCTGCCATAGTACATAAATCTGCTTTTTGTGGGGAAAGAGGAACATTTGTTCGAGGTTTGAATCCAAGGCCTGTGCTCCTTTCCAACAGCTCCGGTGACTGTTCCTTTGTCCACTGTGGTCTCCACGATTGTATTCATCCTACCTGTTCTTGTTGACATGTATTCCTTTGAAAGGATGTTCTTTTCAAAAATGCTGTAAAGCAACGAACTGTTTTTGCAACCTTACACAGTTACCTTGGAAAAAATGACCAGTCTGATGTCTGTACACTTATGTTTTGATGCTTACAAGTGTAACTTGAAATATTGTATTTTTTATTAAAATTACATGAAGCCCCTCTCATTTCTCAAGTTATGCACAAATATCTCTTGTTATCATACATGCTATAGGAAGGGAAAACTTGCAAAATTGGTTACAATTATGATTTAAACTATTTATTCTGGTTTAATTTAAAAAATATCAAATTAATTCTGTAAAATTACACTAGGGTTTATCTCTTGTCTCTGACTGCCAGAGTAATTAACTACTTGATGTAAAAAGTGCTGTGTTTTTGTTCTAATTGCAGGTTCTACAAAAAGCCTTTTAAATTTTGGTGTTTTCCATATCATGACTCATTACTAGTAAGCAGTATTATGTAGGATGGATTCCATTTTTTGTTACTGTTTACTCTGTTTTTAACTACACTGTACAGAATGTAGCTGTAGGCAGCCACTGAGCAGGGAAAGGTCGCTTTTTCTGCTCTGTTTCTCTCCCCACTTACAGCTTCTCAAGCCTTTTCATCCATCAGTTTTAACAATAAGGAGGCTGTGTGTAATCTTTATTTCCAGCTTCAAGAAGGAGCAGGAATTGGGGTGTCAAGGATGGACAAGGAATGTGTCTGCTAAGGAAGGCAGGAGCCTCTCTTGAAATGGAAAATGTAAACTCCCTCTTTCTGAATTATTATAATTTTGAAATCGAGGAGCTTTCAGGCAAAGATATAGGAATAGGAATAACAGTTCTTTACTAGGAAAATTAAAAAAAAAAAAACAGTAATACAAAACAACACTGACAGCGTCAGAATACAACCTAACACCCTGTTAGTCAGGGTGTTGGTAGCAGTCTGATTAAAGGGTGGCTGCAATCTTCCTGGAGTGACAGATGTGGTTCTGTTGAAGCAATGCTCCTGTAGAAGGGTGTAGTTTTCCTCTGAAGGTCCAGCTGTGGTGTAGATGGTCTTCCTCTGGGAATCCAGTGGAAAAAGGCTCCTCAGGTATTCCAAATCTCACCTTTTTATCTAGGTAGGAATGCTTGGCTCCTCCCCCTGGGTGGAGCATGTCACCATGGGATGGTGTAATTTTCAGTCATGCAGTGAGAGTCAATGGCCCATTAACAGAAGAGATCTCCCTGGACTGAGGATGGGTCCTGGAAGAGATAAAGAAAACTGCCCCACCTGGTTTTAACAGCTGGCCCATTAACAGGATATCCCCCCCAGAGTTATGAGGGATGGGTCATGAAAGAGATAAAGAACAGTGCTCCACCTGGTTTCAACAGATGGTGATAGAATACATACTTCTGGTTGCATCTTACATTGCAACCTAAGAGACCAGGTTGCTTTCAGTGAGGTGGAACACAAAGTTTTTCCCTAAGTCCTCAATTTCACTATCACTTCAAACCTAGGTGATTCTGGTTACTGTCTGGCACCACTTTTGACCTGCTAGAACAACTTGCAGTTTGGGAATAGTGGTTGAGGAAAGCCAAGAGCTTCCCAGTGAAGAATATTTAGGATGCAGTGGAATCCTGATGAATACATTTATTAAGGTACTGGTTTTTTATGAACCTTTTAGGAAAGTGATAATGTGAGTCATAATCACTAGGAGGTAAGTATAACATGATTGTTTTGTATACCTTTGCATTTAGAACACGTGAAACTCTGTAAAAGGACTAATAACCAAACTCAATATTTCCAGATTTCATCAGAATGGTGTGCAGAAATACAAAGTAGCAATGATTTGGCATGTACAAGATACTGTATGTATCACAGCATCTTACACATGCAAATCTTGATATGGTATATTAAAAATGTATTGCATCAGATTCCTGAGATGCCTGGTTAGTTCTCATGTCAGTAAGGGGAAATTTTGCAGTTGGCTTTGCTTGTTTTTTGAGTTCACATTGATCCAAGGAGATGACTTGCAACTACCCTTGTTAACATCTGGGATTGTGTGGGCTGCACAGTGAGTGGGAATCAGCTCATGGATCCTACAGGATGCTAATTTGGGGAGGGAGAGAGGAGAAGAGAGGCAAGCTGGTGTGACACAGTAGTGAGACCTGATCCACTCCTTCTGGCAACCACCTGGTTTACTGACATCAGTCAAAGCCTTCTCTGATGCAGAAGCCTAACTACAGCACTTCACTACTTGCATACAGGACTGAGAGCCTTCAGGATGTTACATCTGAGTTTCTACTTTGGGTTAGAAATGCTAATGGAAAAAAATAATAAAATTGTGTGTAATATATTTTTTATTAAAAATTGCCATTGTTACTGTACAGTTTGTTAGGAGTTTCCTTTGTTAAAAGCCTGATTGAGTTTACTGTTATAAAAGTATCCAAGTTTTCAAGTGCTTTTCTGTAAAGTAAGTTTACACTCACAGAATCATAGAATATCTCAAGTTGGAAGGGACCTGTAGTGTTGGTTGAGTCCAACTCCCTGCTCCTCACTGAACCACTAGGAGCATTGTCCAGATGCTCCTTGAACTCTGGGAAGCTTGGGGCTGTACCACTTTCCTGGGGATCCTGTTCCAGTGACTAACCATCCTCTCATGTCCAGTCTGAACTTCCCCTGATGCAGATTCATTCCATTTCCTTGAGTCCTGTCACTGGGCACCAGAGAGATTCATTGCCTGCCCCTCTGCTGCCTACCTTGAGGAACCTGTAGAATGCAGTGAGGTCACCCCTCAGTCTCATCCAGGGTCCTCCTTTCACCACCTTGATCACCCTACTCTAGGCACACAAATAGATTTATATCCTTATATTGTGGCACCCAAACCAGCCCCCTGAACTTGAGGTGAGGCTGTCCCAGTGCAGAGCAGAGTGGGACAATCCCCTCCCTTGCCCAGCTGCCACTGCTGTGCCTGATGCACCCCAGGACAGGGTTTGCCCTCCTGGCTGCCAGGGCACTGCTGATTTGAGTAAAATTTGCCATCAACTGGGACCTCCAGGTGTCTTTCTGCAGGGCTGCTATCCAACTCCTCATTCCCTAAGTTTTACAGATAATCAGGACTGTCCCAGGTGGGAATGTAGTTCTTGCCCTTGTTAAACTTCATGCAGCTGGTCATTGCCTCCCAGCTCCTTAGTCTGTTCAGATCTCTCTGCAGGACTTCTCTACTCTTGAGGGAGTCCACAGCTCCTCTCAATTTAGTATTGTCAGCAAACTCACTCAATGGGCATTTGACTTGTCTAGCTCCATCCAAGTGCACTGGCCCTAAAATGGAGCCCTGTGGAGTCCTGCTGCTGACCAGCTGCCAGCCTGAGGTAACCCCATTCACTACGCCTAATCATTTGCTTAATCTGAATTTTATAAAATTCTTTAACTTTACTTGTGAACTAGGGAGTCTTGAGTTTTTTAGAAGTGCCATTTCTGTGAAAGGTTTAATTCACATTTCTAAGTGATGAGTAACTGATTTTCCATATAATATTTGGCATTGTGTTGAATGTTTGCATTTAACTTTTTGTAATGCATGCTTTCAGTTGATGTAAGTAAAATATAATATGGAAGTCCCTTAACTTAAGGAAGAAACATGGCTTTTATTCTTGCTTGCTTTACAAGTATGTATTTTGGATTAGTTTCACGTCATGTAAAAAAAAAATGTCCCTGGCTAAGTAGTCAGCCTCAGTGGGGCTTTGGAAAGCTGTAGGAAGAGCACTGGGGGAAGGAAACATGCTGTGATGGAGGAATTTAATTTGTCACCTTCAGAGCTCCTGAAAACAGAAATTACTCCTAGCACTTCTTAATGTTGCAGATACCCTTAAAAAATTTAAAAGAAGGTGGAAATTGAAGGAATCTGGAAATTTAGTGCTGTCTGCTGAGACTGAAGTGGTTACTTCTGTAACCTCTCTTGGGTGAGTTGGCAGCTTTGAGTGACAGTGTGAGCAGTAAAGGTGAAAATCAGCAACAAAACCACTGTTGATACAAAAGGAGGTAATGCCAGGTATCAGAGAAGGACCCAATCCTTGTCACCCTCTTGTCTGCAAGATTTTCAGTTTTGATAAGGATAAAGTTTTACCTTAGTATTCTTTACTGTCATGAAGGTTGTACTGGTTGTGGCTGGGATGGAGTTAAATGTTCTTCATAAAGGCTGGTGCAGTGGTGCTGTGCTGCAGTTTTTCCTGGACACATGGTGATAACACTGGGATGTTTTAGCTATTGCTGAGTAGAGCTTACCCAGAGTCAAGGCTTTTTCTGCCTCTCAGCCCACCCTACCAGTGAGGAGGGTGGAAGTGCACAAGATGTTGGGAGGGAACACAGCCAGGACAGCTGATCCCAACTGACCACAGGTGATAGGGCATCATGCTTGGTATAATAAACTAGGGATAGGGGCAAGGAGTTTGCCAGGGCTGCTGCTCTTCAAGGACAGGCTGGGTATTGCTTGGCTAGTGCTGAGTTAGTGGGTTTTCTGTTAGCTTCAGGGTTTTCTGTTTGGAGTTTTTTGCTTGTTTGTTTGTTTTTAATTTATTAAATGATAACTCAGCCCATGAGTTTTCTTATTTTTCTTACTTTTCTCTCTTCCCATCCCAGTGAGGGGTATGAATGAGGAGCTGTGTCATGCTTAGGTGCCCACTGGGGTATATGCTCCACTAGGAATATGGGTACTATTTCCAGTAACAGTAACCACACTTCAGAGCTTTTGTGACCATATCTGAGCCTTGTGCTGGTCACAGACACTATATCCCATACCATTGTCTTCAAGGAGGAGGAATTAATTAGAAATATTTCTCATAAGAAGTTGTCAAAAATAGTAAGATATTGTGCATGTGAGGTGGAAAAAATAAAGTCATCAAACTTTTTTTAAAAAAGAAAGTATTAAGAAGCAAGTAACAATCTAGGAGAACTGTAATATCCATAAGGTACTACAGTTTGGGAGAGTACATCTGCTGCACCTCAGGAGATGGTGTGGAATCAGTAGAATTATTTGTGGAGACATTTCTCTGTGTCTCCAACACGTGACACAGCAGTAGTGGCACAGCATTTTGTTTCTGAGGATCCTGGTTTCCCATTTTTGGAAATGCAGGTGGGAATGGAAGGTCCTAATCATCCTTGGAGCATCCTGGGGGAGGTTATGAACAAGTCAGCATTTCCAGCCCAAGTCCCAGGGTGTGATGGCTGTAGCATACTTGAGCCCAGCAGGCCCATGGCTGCTAGGAAAGCTGCCTGAGCCCTGCAGCAGCCAGATGGAAGCACCCCATGAGGCACCCAGGCATGGCTTTGATCAGCTTTCACCTCCACAAGACCTGTGTGTACTAGGAAAGTGACTTATGTGGTGAGTATCTTCTCATTTTACCCTGAAAAATACAAGTAACTGCTAGTCTGATTACCCTTAGCAACAGCCTAATTTTCTTTGGTGCAAACCAGTGCTCATTTTCATTCCCTCCCTTACTTCTAGCTGCTTTTGTTTCTATACTTCTCTATCATCAAGAAGGGCAACTGTAGTAAATGCTAAAGCCATTGGCTTTCTGCCCACCTGAAGAAAGGAAACTAATGAAATAATAGATGCTTCTTACAAAAAAAAGCCTGTGAAACAGAACTATCTTCATTAGTGGATATCACTGTTAAGAAATTACTGCCCTTTATTTAAAACAGTGGAAACAGTTTATTATCACTTTTAATAGCTCCTGCTCCATATCTGGAGTTCAAGGCAACTACTGTGACTACCTCCTACTTTATTGTTTTTGCCAGCTTGCCATCTAGAACCACTCAGTATCTCTCTTCCTTTAGGTAAGCAAACTTCAGAAATTATTTTTGGGGTAGGAGCGGGAACAATGATAAAAAAATCCACGTCCACAGGAGTTGCATACTGGTTGTAATGATATATTCCAAGCTTGTGTGGTTTTTACATTTATATAGTTTACATTTTGCTTGACCCATAAATAATACTTGCAAGATTAAGAGGGCCGTAGAGAGTATTTACATAGCCCCACCATGCATATAGAGCTTTTAATACCTAGTAGACAAAATTAAGCTGTTTTGCACTGAACATTTTTCAACTTAAACCCCCTGACTAAAATACAAGCAATATTTCATCCATAACACTGCTGTTAAACCCCTAACAAATCTAGTTTGATATTGTAACAAACTTCTTCAAATTCAGGGATATAAAAATATTCAGATTTTAAAATTTTAACTGTACAATATGTACATTAGTATTTGCACTGTTAAATTATGAATACATTTAAGCCTATGAAATACTACATTATAAATATCAACATTTTTTTACTTAGAATTGCAGCTAATACATTTTAAAACCTGGATAATGCATGTGAAAAGACAATTCTGGAGCCTAATCCTTTAAGCCCATATGAAAATACTTGTTACGTAAGTAGATCCATTGACTTAAATGGGGTTACATGCCTGAGCAAAGGACTCCAGCAGTGGCACCTCTCTCACTGCTGAGGGGTGGGGGGCATGGCAGAAAAAACATCACCTCTCATTGGCAGCTAAGTCCAATTCCTGAAGCTGAATTAGTATCTTCCTTTAAACAGGCATGAAAAAACCCCAAACCAAAATTAGCCGCCTCACACTTTCTCAAAAAATTGTAGAGGAAAAGCATGAAAGTTAAACGTACAAAACATTCACTGCTGCTTTAGGATACATCAAGGCTTCAAGCATTTCAGCTCCCACATTATGATTTTTGCTTTCTTAAGGAGTACTTTCCCACATAAAAAGAATCCAGTTTTTGTATGGAAACTTGAATAAGGAAGAGTGAGCTTTATCAACGAAGAAAGGGCACGGTACAGAGCCTTCTTTTTCTTGGCAGCAAGAGGAAGAAGTCAAAGATCACCCCGTGTGTCTATAGCTACAGCACAGGATTGACATTTTTATTTATTCATCTTTGTCGAATCCTCTCTCTCACATAATTCAACGTAGGTGAATAGTGAGCATAAAATAAAATGTCTACAAAAACTCTGTATTAAGGACTGCAGTATTAAGTTGACAGCTGAAACACAGAATGTAAACCTTAGCAGTATCTGAGCAGATCATTTGGCGTGGTGACATTTCTGAACTTTTACTTTTACAATGTAAACTCTGGCACAGTTATCATTTACAGTGGCAAAGCATTATGAACTTCAGCAACTTGCCTAAGTACAGTTATTAATATAAAAAAGATGTGGTTCAAACTGTAGCTACAGAATTGACTGGTCCTCCCAATTGAGAAATACTAGTAATTAATTAAGATATAATACAATTTTTTCCTTTGTGTCCCCTCTTCTTCTTTGATTTGGTTGTCCTTTGTCCAAACTGGGAACTGGATAACGCAGTAGTTGGACCAGAAAGATCATCTGTGTAGTATGGATATCTCAATGACCGTGGCTGTGGAATTGGCTGTCCTAGAAAATATCCTTCCTCTTCAGAATCAGATGATGAGGATGAAGTTGAACACCAGGAGTCATCTTCCTCACCATACAATCCAAAGAACTTATCAACCACCTGATTCCGCAGTGCGTAGTCAGACCTGGTATGGGCATATTGTCCGTACAGCTCTGCATTTTGAATATAGGCCCGAAGCTCACGTGAGCTTCTATTCTGAATAAATTTTTCGTGATCCTGAGGGGAGTAATAACGAAATCTCTCTCTTGGAGAGCATCTTCTTTCTGTGGCCAAGTTAAGTGCATTATCTGAACGAGACTTCCTGCTCCTTCTGCGATGGTGAGAAGGCCGACTTCCACGCTCTTCAAAATGGTAAACACGCCTACGAGTCCTTTCACTCATGGGAGGCTGACGTATTTCAAGATTCTCATAACTTCCATTATCAATAACATCATCTGAGAACTTCACTTGTTGTGGTCTAGACTGCGATTTCGATCGTCTCAGTACAGGCACATGCACTGGCTTTTCCTCTGGCAACACTTTTTCCTGACACAACTCTGAGCTCAGGCTCTTCAAGGACTCAGTGCTCCGATGGAGCATTGAAGAATTCAGAGTTCCCATGTTGCTCATCTTCTCACAGTCCTCCACCTCCAGTTCTTGGAAAGTTTGCAAAGAGTAGAGAGATGGCCGTGGCTTGCCTTCTCCATCCATTGAAGCCCCTGTGGTGGGAATGGAGAAAGGAGGAAAAACAAAATGACAGGAGTACCGAAGAGACAAGTATGACAACAAAATGTGAAACATTTCTTGTTACTAAGTGTTTTTTTTAACTATTACCAAAAACACTCCCTTCATAGTAGAATAAGCTTTGTTTTGACTTAAAACATTTAACTATTAACTCTCATGACCAAAGAATTAACTATCATGAGGATATCAAGAACAGAAGTTCAACAGGTCGAAAATTTTGAAACATACATACAGGTATGCCTTTTAAGAAAAAAGGATTACTTAAAGTTATTCTGCAGTCTATGCTTGCCATTCTTAAGGCTAAAATATTTCACATTTCTAGTGTTGCCAAAGTCATGGTCCAGCTGTTGTGACAGGGAAGCCAAGCTTACTGCCTTGCAAAGAAGGATCCCTACTCTCAAAAAAATCATCAAAAGCGTCACGTGCCCTTGATGGTCCCAGGTGCAATACCTCCAGTGCCTCCTCCTCCTGTGCCCCCTGAACCAACCTCCTCAGTTCCTTCACTGCTGCTTGGCACATGCAGCCAGCCTGTGGTTGGGCCTCAGCTAGACAAGTAGCTGCCCTAATTCGGGTTACAGGAGGAAAGGAAAGGGAAGGAGATGATGACTGGACAACTTTTCAAATGGGTCTTAACTGCCAGGTTTGGACTTTTTGTACAGAAAGAGGAGAGGAATGTTAGCACACACTCTATCCCTTTGGGGGATAAAGTCATGTTTGACAAGGAGGTTCACAAAAGTGTATTATCAGTTTCCCTTTAATCAGTGGGGAAAAATAAATCTCACAAACCTAATTGCCTAAGACTAAGAAGTTTACCATCCTTTCGGATTTTTTACATATTTTTACAAGCAAATCAGGAAGTTATCTGAAGTGTTTTGTAGATTATCTTTAATATCATCCTAATATATAATGCAACTTCTTATACATAAGGTGTGTAAAAATAGTAATTTGCTTAAAGCAGTGGTTTCTATATAATAAATGTGTAGTTGAAGTCTGTTCTTGTTCTGTTTAACATCATTGCTTAAAGAAAAAAAAAAAAAAGAGAATTGAAAAGGAAAGAAGAAGACTCTAATAGGATTTTAAGTAGCAGAAACATATCCTGTAAAACATTATGGGCTGGATAAAAGCTGCTGCCTACTTTACATGCATCTCTTGATACTAAAGCTTTTCAGAAATCACTAAAATGAAAATTTTTCCTTCAAAATACTCCAACACACATACTTTTGTTGACCTCTCCATCAAAACCATTACTTGATTTCCCCATTACCTGTTATGTTAGACAAAGCCAAGGAATCCATTGAGTCTCGAACACTTTGTTCTTGCTGTTTCAGGTCAGACAAACATTCGAGTGAACCTCCATACCATGGTGCTTGGTCATGTTTGTATCCTGAGGCCCCGTGTTCCATGTCTAGCTCCTGGATTTTCCTGCTGCTGGCAGGGCCTGGGTGGCTGCCATATGCAGAGTCTCCCAAACCATCTTGTGACTGGGCCCAGTACATGTCTGATTGATACTTCTTACTTGCTAGGCTTGGATTATTTTTTTTCAAGTCCAACTTGCTCTTGACCATATTATCAGAAATCCAGTGTTCACTTGATCTAATGTCTACTTCAGTGGGTTGCTGGAAGAGGCTTTTATCACCAAATTTCAGAAGAAGCTGGGTCATGTAGTCTTCATGTTCAGCCCATTCTTCAGGGTCTTCAGGCACTTCTTGCTCTACTCTTCCTTTCCAGAAGTCTTCATTAACAAAGCCTGCCTCTTCCCTTGAAAGGCTTAAATCATCCAGCTTACGAGAAAGAGTATCATCAGCATTGTCTGAAAGGCCAGGAAATTTGTAATTGAGGGCCGGCGACAGGAGGAGGGACTGGCGGCACTGGTCGGCTGACCGGCTGCTCTTCCCCATGCGGACACTCCTCCGGGAATCTCTGGATCGAGCCGACTGAAACGCAGAATCAGAAGAGTCGGAGGCATGAACATCCTCTCCCAGGCTGCAGGTTTTTGAACAGTAGATCTGCCCTTGCTTTGGAAGGAAAGGGCAGCCAAGCAAAGAGGTCTTGCACTGAGCACAAGAAAAGCAAGTTTCTGTGGCATGCCAGTGCTGTCCATCATAGGTCATCTGAGCATGGTCAACACCTGGAAAGAGAGAAAAAGCAATGCTCTGGGTCTCTCTAAAAAATTACTTGCAGAATTCATACTTCTGGAATGTGAAATCATGTCATAAATCGGCTTTCCCTAAATTTGTAACTTTAATGCTTCAAAAGGACACTTACCAATGTGCTCCCCACAGGTCTCACAGTATTCTGCATAGAGCGATTCAAAACAGTTACAGCAGAACGGGCGCCCATCCTTCATGATGTACCTCTGTCCACCCAGGATTGTTTCACACTCGAGGCAACAGAAGTGTTTCATGTGCCAGTGGCGACCTTCAGCTTCTGTGCACTCATCAGCAAAAATTATCTTTTCAGAGATAAAAAGGATACTTTTAGTTAAGTGGCCTAAACCTCACCTTGGGAGTTAGAGCATGTAAAAAAAATATCCTAACTCTGCAGTTTGCACACAAAATTTATTTTTATTTTGCTCCCTTTTGAATACAAAGATAGAAACAACAATCTCCCACAACAAAAATAAAAAGAAAGCAAAACAGTACAAAAAAAAAGCCAAAAAAAAAGGAACTTCGGAACTCAACCTTTAAAGAAGCTTCTATAAGGATAATATTTTGTAATATTTGAGAATGTTCATTTCTAAACACAAACAGGTGTTTGCTTTCTAAATACCATCTTATTGCTTATAATATTTCCAGTTTGACAAGAAATTAAATATCCCTCAGCTTTCAAACACATCTGTGCAGCAGAGTCCTGACTTCTTAAGTGACTGCATCTGGAGTTAGGAATTTCCAAAGTGATGCAGTTTGTAAGCTGAACAACAGGAGTGTAGCTTGGCTGTAAAATGTGAATTCTTTACCTCATCGCAGGCTGAACATCGAGGTTTGAGAAGTTCAGCGTGGTGTCTGCCGCAGTGAATTTTTCCATCTTGGTAGAAGTAGATAAGGTCAACAAGAAGCTCGTTGCATGTGAAGCACACAAAACAGGAGGGATGCCAGCACACACCAGGCCCAGCTCTCGAGGCAAAAACCGCAACTTCACCGCCGTTGACTTTTGTACCGCACTAGGAACAAACCCAGAAAGTGAACATGCGTCCCATCCAAAACTACTCGCTCCTTGCATTGAAACTAAGTTAAAACACAAAACCCAATATGAGATTTTATTCCAAAATTCTGACAAGAGGAAAAAAATTTTATCGGTTTTGGTCTAGATGAACAGCATCTCAATGAGCCTTCTGCAAATATATGTTTATTTCATACAAAATAACATTTTAAAGCGTATGTCTGTTTTTTATTTGCCATTACTTTAATATGAATCAGCATTAGGGTTTTTTTTTTGAATAGGAAATATATCAAAGACTCACTTCATTCCCGGTAGTATCAAAGGTTACATTTTGCTTAAGCAAGCAACCTTCTTTCTTCTTCCATGCAGTTTCAAAAATAATCTTTTGTTGCTGTTGTTTTCAGACATAGAGGTAAGTTTAAATTTTAATACTGAGATACTGTAGTTTGACATTGCTCAGCCCTGTAGCCAGCCTACAGCACCAGTATGTTACCTGCTCACAAACAGCATGCATCACTGCTCTGGAGAGCAGTTTAATAGTTCCTCGTCCCAGTGCCTCCTTTTTGCGCTGAGAACTGAACATCTGCAGCTCCTTCTTTTCCTCTTCGCTTAGTGACTGGCAGTATCTCACCTTCCAGTGAAAACACAGGAGAACTTATATTAGAGACTGAGCTTCTAATGGAACAGATGAGTAAGTAAGTGCATATATGCAAGGAATTCATCAGGCATGCTGCCAATTATAATTAAACTTCTCCTGCTTGCCTTCTCTACCATCTTAATATTTAGGTAATATGGCATAACACAAAATTAATATGGAGAGGTTTTTTTTTTCATTACAGGAAAAAACCCACCACGCTAAACTGAGGAGTTGTTTAGGCAAGAGAAAGATTTTTAGAAGCTAGCCCAAAAAGTCTGCTGCTAACCTAAAATAACGGAATGAACTTAAATCAGCCATAATATTGTCCTTTAGATTTATGGCTAAGTGCCCACGACTAAGTGTTGCAGTATACACAAGACCTTAAGTACTGACACCCCCGCCCCTTTCCTTACAAAGAGCTTGTTTGTTATTTCCACTTCTACTCCAAATTACACTGCATAACTGAGATGCAAACCTTTTACTATCACAAAGCATCCTTTTTGTGGGCCACAATGCAATTCCAGGAATTTGTAGGTTCCTGGTAATTGGTGGGTGGCTGCAAACACTATAAAACCAACTTGTGTTAAGTTTATTGCAGTGACACCAGCCTCCCTAACAAGCAAAGGCAGTGTCCTTCCAGACAGCTCTTATCTGCACACAAGGCAGGCGGACAGCTGAACAATGGACTCAGTGTACACACCGTGCTGCTTTATAGCTCAGATGCCACTGCAGGCCATGGTTTAGGTTTGTAATAAATACACAGACAGGTAATTCTCCACGGAAAAGCTGCCAGGGAGACCCAAGCCCTGACAGTTCATCCTAAATTCTGTATTTACCTCGTTATCGTGGGGCGGCAGCTGATAGAGGAGTTGTTTAATCCGGTGTTTCTCTCCAGGGCTGTTAACGTAAGGGACCTTCTCCTCTGGCAAGCAGGCAAAATACAGCTGGACCTGACCAGGAGAAATGCAGAGTTCAGGCCCAGGGACACACAGGCCCCAAGCACTGCCAGGGTCCTTTGGCTACTGTTTTATCTCAGGTCTCATTTACTAAGGAAGAAGAGGTCACGCCACATTAGACTGTGACAGGATTTGTGCTGAAAATACAAGACCCAGATGAACCAGCTCAGCAAACCTGAATTCTCTGATAAAACTAGCACCCAGCTGCTGAATTGCTTTTCTGGAATGCAATTTGCAGTGACAATTAGGGGGGGTATCATAAATTATGCACATTTAATGTTCTCATTATTCCCACCCCCTTCAGGGCTGGTCAACAACTCCATGGAAATTCTAAGTTTCCCTCTGCAATTTACCACACAAGGCATGAAGCCCTCCAGAAAACAGCCACTATATAAACAAATTTAATTTGCTCTCTGCATTTTACACATTGTTGAGACAAAAGCTGTTTTGTAGTCTCCTGCTGATCAGGTTCACCCAAAGCATCAGCTTTCATTGCTTCCATGTGGGCTTTGGTAAGAAGGTGGAAACATCCTTCCCTTGGGAGGAGGCTGGATCCAGCCACATTTCAATCAGATGCAAATTAACCAGGAAATTTTCACGGGATGAATGTATCAGTCTTCACTCTTTTTTTCCTTTTTTTTTTCAGAAGAATATTATGACAGGAAAGCTGTAATGAACATTATGACAAAGCCCAATGGCAAAAAATATTTTTGTGGAACAGCTACAGATTTATTGTTTTTCCTATGCAGTTTCCAGCTTGTCACGAGGCCTGGGGCTGTAAGAGCTATTGGCAAAAATATTACTTGCCATACAGATTTAAATAATGCTCAGGTCAACAGCTTATTACTGTGCAAGACAGATGAAAAAAAGGCATTAATCAGTCAGGAAGCAATCAGAATTATGAGAGACAGGTAGTACAAAACATGACTTGCTCTTCATTTAACCAAAATTCAAACAAGTGAAGTCTACTATAAGACCACTTGCTACTGATTATATTTCAGGATGCTCCAGGAGAAGATAACATGCAGCAAGAAGTGAAGCTTTAAAAATAACTTATGCCCTTTTCTCAAGTTTATTGCACTGTTCTCAAAATAAGTAATCCTTCTGGGGGAGAAGTTCTCCCATCTTTGGTGAATTTGGGCTAGCTGGGATTATGAGGATATTTTAGGGCATTTAATTGTTCTGGCAGAATGTTAGCTCACTGTTTGCCTTAAGGTCTGATTCATCAGTATCCTTATAGATGCTTAAGTAAGTGATAAAAAGAGTTACCCTAAAAATAGCCTGTTATTTGCAATTCCTGCTGACTTGTTACTTTACCCATTATTAAGAAAATCTCTGCATCCCAAAAAAGAGACTTTCTGCACTTTTTTTAAACTACGGACTGTAAAAGCTTGCCAGGATTGCTCTGCCTCCTTTAGCAGATGCTGCAAAGACACCCTGGCCATTTAACACTGCAGTCTTCAGTTCTGAATATTACTGAGTTCACAGCTTCAGCACAGTTGCAGTATCATCAACACCATGAATGAATACCATAAGCACTTCATTCTGGTCTCCCATAGCAACTTGGTCATCAATACTTTCACTTATATTCCCACTGCCATGTGATGTTACACAAAAAAAGGGGACTGAAAAAAGGGGGAAGGACAGCCCAACCAAGCCACAAGTGTCAGCTCCAGACACCATGCAAGAGGAATCCTGGCATGAACAAATGGCAGCCATACAACTATTTAAACAAGCGTAAAATACATTATTACCTGTCACAGTGACTGAACACTTCCATTTATATGCACTGTCGTACCATCCATATTCTAGATGTCAAATGCCTAATTATTTAACGAGTCACACAAGTGCAGTGAAATCCTTGGCCAGGGAGCACAATGTCATGAGGTATGCCACGAGCTTTAATTTAACCTAATAACTTCTTTCAAAAAGAAAGCAAACTTCTGTGCTGATTTTACTTGGCAATACATACCTCTGCAGCATATACTTTTTGAAAAACCTTGACTGGGAACTTTTTTGGAACATAAAACTCCTGAGGGCTGAGAACTTTAAGCTCCCTACACACAGCCCCATTGGACAGGAAACAAAAAAGAAGTGAAAAGTTCTACATGAATTAAAGTTTTATACATTATAAGAATTTAATTAGACTTACAGAGGCAGCATATCACTCCCTCAGACAATGCTTATGAGGCTTATTTTTAAAAGGCAGAAACATGGCTGGTACCTGCTCTGGTCTGAGGCCTGGGGGGACCCAGGCATATTCCTCCAAGGCACAGCCAGAGTCATCATCAGAGGTTGAGCTCCGCTGACACCCAAAAATCAGGTTATTGGCTTTGGGCTCCATCTCCAATGGCATAAGTGTGAAGTGTTAAGTATTTCAGCTGCAGCTCATCAAGCAGTGATCTGGAGAAAAAGATTAACAGAGCTTTAATAGATTTGAACATGAACAACTAATTATCAGTGTCAGTGATCTTACAGCGGTTTAGTATTCCTTGTGTTGCCCAGAACAATAAATTAGTGATGCTACATTACGACTTGCTACAAGCAATTCATAAGTGCTCAAAAAAGTTATGAAAATAAAACTATTGAAGAAAAAAATTGCAGAAACCTAGGCACAGATTGCCATTTTTGGCAACCACAATGTATTTCAGTATTAACACTTGTCACCTTTTACAGTTCTGCTTGTTTCACATCACAGGATGATATATATATTTAGCTACATCTAAGAAAGACTCATTGAGCAGGTACTAACAACAGGAATGACACAAACTCTTCCTGAAGTCATTACAACCACTAACCTAGTAAAACAAAAGACATGACAACCACTTGTCAGAAACTAAAGAAATGACTGGGGAAAGATGGTTGTGCAAGTAGCACCCTGTTGCTCACAAGGCAGGCACAGAGCATCTGCTGGATTCCTCTGAGAACTTTGGTAGAGCTGCATGGGAGCGGAAGGGCGTTGGTCCTGTTAAATATCTGAAATCCAATTACGCCAGATTAGTCTCTGTAAAATACATCATGATTGTTCTGTCAATTTAAAACCCTACAGGGAGATGATTTTGTTGATTCATGAAGCCTGCAAAGCTTCATATCAGTGGGATTGTTTTGAGTCACAACTGGCAAAGAAGGCTCACAAGTTCCGCAGCAGTCTGCAGAAAAAAGCTTAACAAGATATTAATTCTGTATTAATTCTAGCAGAAGTTCTTAAGAAATTCAGATGAGGCATTTCAATGAAATACAGATAACCAAAAGCACAGAGGATTTGTCCTAACACAACAGATCTCCTGACCTCTTGGGGTAGGGACAAGCTTGCTCTTACAGTACCACGTTATGTGTGAGCTGTGCCTTCCCTGTTTTAGGACATTCTTTCACCTGTTCATCTAAACACAGATCCAGTTTTGTCAGTGCTACATCCGAGCTGTAGGAAATTTTGATCTCCTTAACATAAATCTTGCTGGTGGGTCTAATGAGAAGAGCAATCTAAAAGCTTCTGGTGGGTCCTACATTACATTTCCAGTCTCATCACCACTGTTTTAGAGAAAATAAATTGCTCCTAGATCACAGGTGGAAGATTTAAGACTCTTACCCAAATATTCTGCTGGTTACTCAACAGAGTTTCTCCTTCAAGCGTGAGGCACTGGTTAGTGCCAGGTTCTGATAACTCAGCACATAAACCCAAACCTGCTCCATAAAAAGTGGGCATATGCATCCAAGAGCTACAATCTCAGAGAAATTATAATATCCAGTATATAGTCTTATCTAGCCCTATTTTCAGAATGTCCATACATTCCCACAGCCCATAAAAAGAGATGGGATTACTTAACTCTTCCACTGGGCTAGTGCTCCAAAAATTTAAGTTGTTTAACTTTACTTCAAAAACTTCTGGTTCAAAAACATGCACACTATTTTTGGTGCACTGCTGAGATGCCAACACACTTCATAGCTGCACTGTAATAGAAGATTAATTTAATATTTGATGGGGCAAGCAAACCTGCCAACTCCCCCTCTGAGACCAGGCTATTTCTGGAAAGCTGGTGAGCTGTCAGGAACATGTCTGAAATCTTACTCAAGTTGAACAACTAAAGGTTAGCACAACACCTTCTGAGCTTAACATCACCATATTACAGTCTTTCTCAAGGAAGGGAAGTATAATCAAACTCAATCCTTAAAGCTCAAGCCTATATATGTAAAACAGAAAGACAGGCTTCCTGGTACATACCGTATCCCTTGAATTAGTTGCTCTCCTAAACAAAAGATAAGACAAGGAATACAGAACTTCCCCCTTCCCACTTACTGGTGGAAGTAAAGTCATGCATCAAGTATGTTTTTGTCATTGCTTGCATAAAATTGGGGTGTGAGGAAGGAGAGGAATAATGTGATGCAGTTAGGAAATCACTCTAGGAAAAAAAAGGCAACAGTGTTCACTGTTGCTGATGGATAGGGATGCTCAGTTTGGCAGCTTGTGTCACACATCATCTATACCCAAGTAATTCTTAAATATAAAGTCACTAGCAATATCACTGAGAAGCTGAATTCCTTCCAAGATGCCCTGAGCAGCAGATGAACTATTTTACCACTTCCTTGTAGACAGGGGCAGATGCCTGGTTTGCAATGATGTGCCACTCACTGACACCTCAGCTGGTATTTCCAATATTTCCAATTCTTAGGGCATTGCAAGAACTTGTATTGGTCAAATGGTCCCTTTCCAAGAACTGACTCCTGCCCAATATCCCAGGAATACAAGGAGTCAGTAGGTTAAACATCTTTGACGATATTTCATTAGGCAGCACGACCTCAACCACATCCCACAGGAAGCAGATTTGAAACATGATTTAGGCAAAGAGACAGGTTCAGCTCTGGCAGTGCCTGGGCACTTGAGCAGAGTGTACTCCTGCCTTGTTCTCACAACACCCAACACTCACAAGCACACCAAGTAACTCAGTAATTGCTTCACACTGATTGTTCAAAACCCTCTCTCCGCAAGATCAAAGATCATCTTCTCCAACTTCTCTTGAAAGACAAGGAAACAACACAAAATCTGAATCCATGATGACTTATTAACTTTTCTGAGTATTTTGAACATGAAGACTACATACTACTCCCACAATGAACAAAGCAGCCCTGGACAAGGTCAGGATCCTAAGCACAGCAAAGGTACAGAAGTGTAGGAGTGTTGCCTAATTCCTAAGGAAGACAAGGCACTGGTAAGAGAGAGACAAGGCTGCTTTTCTGCAGAGACTGGTCCTGCCTGGGCCTTCTCTGACACATCTGTTTCAGAAAGCACACACACCAGTTCCAACAAGAGGAAACCACAGACCCACAGGTCCAGTTTCCAGTCACACAGGGCAGTTTGAAAGTTTGGCTAAGAGAGAATAAAAGAAAAATACATCTTACCTCCAAATGTAAAATGCAACTTTGCCATGAGGGTTCTCCTCCCCAGATAAGGTAATTAGCAATGTTCAAAGCAAGGTCCACAAACCTCAAGGAAACGAGATTAGGACAGCTCAAAGGACATAATTCACTTTAAAAGAAAAATGCTCCCATAGGATGAATGTGAAGCTGGCTATAAAATGATTGACAACACACCACATATAAATAGAGCCACATCCTAAATACTGTGGGGTTGCTGAGAAGAAGGTTTCCAGCCTGTCTTAACAGCAGGCTATCTGAAGAAGTATTTTAGCAATTGCTTGTTTAGGAGTTCTTCTTCCTCTCCTGTTCAAGTGTAATTTGGTTTGCATTTTAAAACGACAGGGTTCTTCCTCCCTGCCCCCCAGCCTCACTCATCCTTCAAAGCGATCTGTTTAAAATGATTACATCCTAAGGAGGATTCAAATGAATATAAACAACAGCTGAAAAAATAAGTGCTTTCCAAAGGATGACTAGAAAGGTGGTCTTTCTACTCCTACCATGACACCTACAAAACAGAGCAAGGATGTGTTGTTTTGCTTTGCTTTCCTAAAGACCATGGGACATTTTGAGGTTTCAGCTCTGTTCAAACACTGCCTCTCAAAAAAGGCTTTATAGCCTACAAGGAGCTTTTTCACTGGCAGGTTGACAACTATGAATAACATAATTGAGTTACACAGCTAAATTTGATTTGAAAAGAAAAGCAATTACTGTGTTTTTTCCACCGATGAATTAAAACAGTCATACGACAAATTCCTTAGAGGCAAAGACAAACTACACTCCTAATTACAAAGCTATGGGTACACAAAATACTGGGATATCAAACTTAAAACAGAGCTGTTGCTGAAGCCTATATGAAGGTTATCCCCATGCTAGGATTTCCAGCTCACTGATTATGTTCCCCCTGACCAGATAGAAGAGGTCACGATTTGTAAGCAAAGTTAGACAAACATCTCCTTGCCCACCCCCTGCTGTTTTACTCTGTCCTGCAGGGCAAATTGTTTTAACAACTTTTTTGTTAGAAGGCTTGTTAACAAGGCTATAGGGGATACAAGATGCATATCACATGCATCCATTCACAATGAAGGCTCAACGACTCAAGATTAGCATGGTCAGCCCATTCACCTGCTTATTTAATCTCTGGTGCAAGATAACTACATTAGAAGAGGAAGGGCACAATATAACAACAATAAACCACCATAAAGAAACTATTAATAATTCAAAGCCTATTTCCAATGTGTATTATGCACATGATCAGGAAGTCCCATTCCCTAGCTACAGTACAAATAACATATCTACGATGAGCTCTGTAGCTCTCCGTGTGGGAAATCCGGACCCAGAACTGATAAGGAGATTCTGCATCAGCACCAGCACACAGCTGCTGGGTACTTGTGAGTAATGAACTACCCAGAGCAGTCGGGAAGGAATAGAGCCAGTCTGCGTCTTCATTCAAAAGTTTATTCTAGATGGACCCTAGAAGAACTGTTTTCCTTTTCTTTTAGCCAGTATACAAGGACCAACAGAGGAGTTAACTGCTTTCCTCCTCTAGCATCCTAGCGCCAAGACCGCTTTTCCAGCTGGAAGTGAGCCGATCCTTCTCACGGTATTTTCTTTTGACGAGCCATACTGCAAAGGCGGGCTACCTGCATTTAGCAAAAGGAGGAAGCCCCGTGACAAAGCATCGCCCCATGCCAACACATCTGATTTGGCCGTGTTATCCTTGGCTCTGCACATCGCCCATGGAAACTCAAGCACACGCTGCAGTGAGGCAAGACCCAAACCTCCAGCCGAGAAAGAGGTATTCTCACGGATGCTCCCCCCGCCTCCTTAAAAGGGTGCACAGATTTAGAAGGACGGAAATCTTGCCTTTTACAGTCTCCCATTGAATTTTAAAATTCTATTTTAAACAGCAGCCAGACTTTACTCCAATGTACACATATACTCAGGTTTCACCCCATCACCTGTTGGCTGCCGAACAACACCCTTCTTTGTTAGGGCCCACAGCCCTCATTTGAGACAAGTTTCCAGAGAAAACACTTGAAGAAAGCGTTCAATAAGTCACAAGACAGGAACTGTAAAAAATTAGAAAAGTAAAAAAATTCTGCGCCCAAGCCCCGCACACGCTGACAGCCCCGCGCCCCCATCTCGGAGGAGTTGGGACGGTGCCTTCCTCAGCAGGCAGAGATCCCTGAAGGACAGGTGGGAGGTTTTCCATCCTGACCAAGTTTCAGAGACGCTAAGGCGGGTCAGAGGCACCCCCAGCGTCCCGGGTCCCCACGCTCTGGAGCCGGATGCGCAAGGCACCCGCAGCTACGGCACCCACCCGGCTGCGGGGTCCCTCGGGGGCAGCTGCCGCGAGGGAGAGCGGACACAAGTCACCGCAAATTACCTCTGTGCGGCACCGAAGCAGCGGCCAGGCTGCTGGCGGAGGCGGCGCAGGAGAGGCGATGCCGGCTGCAGACCCGGCCCCGCGCCCCGCCGCGGCAGCTTCACTCCGAGCCCGGGGCTCACCGAGCCGCACAGCCGGACCGGCGCCGGCAGCTCCCGCGGCTCCTCCCGCCCACGGCAGGCCCGGAGGAGCGGCCAGCGCCAGGCACGGTCCCGCCGAGGCAAGGGGCGGCGGGGGCTGCTCCAGCCCTGTCCCTGCCCGGCGGCGCCACCGCTTCCTTTCCCGTCCCGCCTGCTGGCAGCGCAGCGGGACAGATCCCTGCGCCGCCCCGCCGGGGGCCGGCAGGGAGCAGCCTCCCCGCGCTCCTCCCCGAACTCGCCCCGGAGCGGCACCGGCAGCTCCCGCCGACCCCCCGCGAACCCCTGCGCCCCTCACCGCTCCTCCGTCAGGCGGCTGGAGGAATCGCTCCCACCAGCGATCTTCCTTCAGAGGGCTGCCCAAGGCGGGGGAAGAAGTGTGGGAAGGGGGATTGTCTCCTGCCACCGCCCCCGAGGCAGGAAGGGTCGCCGTCCCGGCCGCCTACCCACCCAGGGGACCGAGCGCCTGCAGAAGCAATAAATTCTGCGCTCAGGACACGACGGACACACGGTTGGGCTACAGGGCTTTTGTTCGTGTTTACGCCCGAAATAGATTTCCCACCCCACCCTGGACGCGCTCCGGCCGACCCGGGCTGACCCGGCCCGGCCACGCCACCGCCGCCCCGCGCACCCGGACGGAAGAACTCGGTTCAGGACGGGAAAACATTTGTTCTAGGTCTCTGTACATGAATAATAAAAATAATAAACCCTATCTGAAGCCGAGGATCGCAGAGAGCAGCCGTCCATCACTGCCTCTCCTGGCACATTCCAAGTGGGAAAGAGGCGTCCGAACCCCAGCTTATGCAGAGAGAAGTAACACCGGGGCTAAGAGGCTGCCAGCCCCCGCTTTTACCACTTCCCCCAACCCCGTAGGCATAAAAAGCCCCGAGAGGCGGGTGCTTCGGCTTCAAAGGCAGGCGGACGGCTTCCCCCCGGCACCGCCAGTGTAACCGTGAACACCGCGGTCAAATTTCCTCTTCCCTCCCGCTCTTTGTCTCCCTGGGGAAGTCATTATCAAAGGGAATTTATTCGCGCTGCATCTCGGGGTCAGAGCGGCAACACACACAGCCCCGACGCGCCCACCGCTGCGAGGGGCAGCGGCGACCCAGCCCCCGCATCCCGCCCCTCGCTCCCCGCCGAGGGCCCGCAGCCGGGGGCGGCTTATCTGCCCGGGCCGCCGTGCGGGACGGCGACGGGGCACTTCTCAGACTCTTATCGCTTCCCCCCAGGAACCGGATTTGCATGGGTTTAAATTCACTTCTGTAAATTTGAATGGCTTTGCCCGCAGCGCGCTGACGGAACAGGCGCGACCGGAGGTGCTCAGAGCAGAGTCCCTGTCCTCAGCACTGTCACCCCCGACCCTCGGCTGGGCACACGACAGTCTCATATGAGCCGGGAGAAGCTCCCACAACTCCTCCCGTGGGCTGATTCCCCATCGCTCGGAGCAGGCAGCCAGACCGGCCGGCCGAGGGACCAGGACCAACGCCAGGCTGATCCCGAGAGGCACGGCCCATCCCGGGCTAACGACGCTGAACGCAGCCATTCCCACCAGCAGCCGAGGAGATGTGCGCAGAGACACGAGCATTACACCTGTAACCGTGGGGAAATGCACAAGGCCCCGCGCAGCTCCAGCCACAGGCAATCAAAGCCGCAGTCTGTGGCTCCTGCGGCAAGAGAAAACCTGCTAAACTTCAGCAAACTAAACAGCTCCCATCCTTCCACACCCCATTTCACTTCCATAAGCAGTTTCGCTGGTTGTACTACCTCCATTCTTAAACAGCTTAGTCGTTCTGAGGTCAAAATTGGCCTATCACCTGGATGAACTAGAGATTTTGTCAGAGCTTTTGTCTGCTGGCTTTACGAGATCCAGACTGTTCCTATTCTGTTTGTTGGACTGAGCAGACCCCATCTGGCGGCCAGCTGAACATCTGCCAGCTCCATTCATCATTAATCAAAAATGGAAATGTCAGGAATAATGTTTATTCTCCCCCACTACATGACTGAATAAATACCAAAAATTTGCATATATTGTCTACTCCTTTACCAGAAGTGCCTGACATTTTCTCAGCAGCTCCCCACACTGAAGGGAGCTCAACACCTCTGCACATTGCAAAAATGAGAGTCTCCTTTGGGAACTTCTGCAGCACAACCAGCTCAATGGCTGCAGGTAAGGTTGCAAAGTTTCATGACCAAGAGTCTACCGAAGCCAAAAAAGACATTTTCACTTTGCTGGAAAATCAAGCTGTCCCCCGTTTTGCTAACGCTTTCCTTGACACTGAAGTGTTGTAGGGTGTACAGAGATGTTTGGCTACATGGCTCATCTCTTTGTCCTGAACTTTTGTGACTTGAGCACAGAAACTACTATATTGTTCTGGACAATGCACTTATACATTAGCAGGCCTAAAACCAACCATTGTGATCTTCTGGTCTGAACTAATGTGGTCATAAGATTTTCCTACATTTCCTGTCTGCATGAACAAAACATTTTATCTTAAAAGTACGAGCAATGAAAAACCCACTACAACTTCTGTAAAATCCATCTAAAGCCCCTTTAAATTATTTCAGGTAGTCAGTTATTTTACAGTATGTTATTTTTCCTTTTTTTTTCCCCTTCTTTTAACTTCAGATTGCTGTGTTTCTGTGCTCAAACACTTGATTCTATGGTATCCTTGAACGTTAGGCTAAAGAAACAGCTATCATAAGTCCCCTTAGGCATTTGCAAATTGTGAAAGTCATTCCTGAACTGCCTCCTTTGATTTCAGCTGCTTCCACAAGAACAAGTGTGTTGCTATGATTTCTTCTTTATTTTCACACAACAAATATGACAGCATACATACTCGTTATGTGAAGTGCAAACTATGCCACAGAAGTTGCCTTAAAAAAACAATAAAAGCTAAAAAGACAGGCACAAACCGACTCACCCTTTACAACATGTCCCACTTTCTTGACTGCATCTGGGTAGAGCTGATCCTTCAAACAACCAAATGCTTCAAGGGACCTGTGATGGATATGGAACCTTTTGCCCTAAGGTATTAGCACAAATTTAGTCTAGCTAACAAATTTCTTGTACTACTGACCAGGTCAGGGATATTGTTTGGCCTGTAAGAAATTTGCTGAGTTTCAGCGTGGTTTCCCAGTTCCAAATCAGCCAGATCAGGGAACATCCCCTCAGATGACATTGGTAATTGCTACCTTTGTTGGCAGTCACAGAAGAGAGACCAAGCAGCGGAAAACGAATTAACTTCTTGTGCTTCAGAGGCAGCTTCTCCGGGTAGGACAGTGGCACAACACCCACCTCTCAAGCCTGATTAGTTCTGTGGATAAACAGAGGAGTTCACCATCTACATCATCACCCTTTAATGATCACCACCTCCATCCCAAGACTTTAATTAAGTATCATATCACGTGTTCATTTAAAAGAAAAAGTTACAATTCAGCTATGAAAGGTGAAAGCATGCACCAAGGTGAATGGAAACTAGAACAAAACAACAAAAAAATCTCAGTAATAATTGTTTCAGAGAAATCAATAAGAAAACTCCCTAAAATAAGCCAGGATTTGTATTTTCAAATAAAGCAGGAACGGTTTTCCATATATCTGACAGCACAGGAGTCCACGGAGCAGGAATTACAACTGCTCCCCAAGCAGTGGTTATGCACAAATCAAAGCAATGTCTGACGCAGGCAGGTATGCCCTTCAGGAATTCTAGTGTGTATGGTCCTGCCTGAAGGCTACAGCACAGGGAGCTCTAGGATGCATTTACAGCACCAAGGTCCTTCCCACGCCCAGTGGCCCTGGGTCTATGCCCCAAGGGAGCAAAAAGACCAGAATAAGGGAAGCAGTTTCATCATGATCTGAGATGATCTACAGGAACCCACTGAAGAATACTGGTCTAATTCCCTAGACTTGGCAGTGTTAGCACAAGGAAAAACCATGACTGATTCCTGTGATGCTGGACTGTTGTGGAGATGGAATTGCCAGCCTTTCTCTCTCTCTCTTCTGGAAAAATTGGCTGTTTATACACACTTGCTTAGCTGGTGTATAAAAATGGCCTGACCTCCAAGAGCACTTTACTTTGTTTGCCTTGGTGCACTGAGAAACCCCCATGGACATTCACCTGCACCTCTAGATACTTAAACATCTTGCCAAACCCAGTCCAAGGCTTCCTCTCCCAGGTTATGAGTGTGGAAGTATGTCTTCATAGATGGGAATAATTTGCACAATTTTTACACTGTCTACAGTCACTAGGAGACACCTCACACATGGCATGTCCTTGAAGTAATGCATGAACTCTGATGGACCACCTGGCAAAGGCCACCGCTGTCTGTGCAACCCTGCTCAACCCTGCTTCCTCCTGCCCTCCCAAATCAGGGAGTTAGGCACCAGCAGTGGATCAGCATGTGCTGTTAGGAGCAGAGGCAAAGCAGGGGTGTTACCAATGTACTGAGGCCTCTGAACTGTGCCCCTGACTGGCGTCTTCCTTAGTTTCTTTTCTGAGGTTGAGAAAGGGCGTGGAGGCAACATCTCATGACTTCTCAAGGCTCCAAAGTCTGACTCTTTGCCAATCTTTAAATAATGTTTAAAAATAACATTTAGATAACATTTAAAATCTGGAGAAAAGCACCACCGTAGGAGACGTACACGTAAAACACAAGAGATGATATGCAGTAAACAGATGCAGGGATTAAAAGGAAGCCTGCATGTGAAATGCAACAAGTTAAAAATATAAGAATAAGAAGACTTCTGCCCAGCAAGAGTTTGTGATTGTATGATGGTGCTTGGTTTCCACTCTACTCTTTGCTGCATTCCCTGTCCTAACAGCCTACCCTCTCTCTGCCTGCCTCAGTAAGTCAATACACCCAATGGAAATACTAACATCAGGTTAATACTAACATCAGGTAACAGATCAGGAGACAATCAAGTAGCACTAAACTAATAATGAAAATAGCTCATGTTTATTTTCACCTGCCAATGGTACGTAGATCTGCTGAGGCATCAAGCAATCAGGTACCAAGATGGGAAACAGTGCCTACTGCTTGCTTTGCAGAGCTACACCAGCTATAAATGGCCTGAGGACTGGCTGGCATAAGCTGCTGCATGTTGGGAATGCTTGACTAAGAGAGGTTTATTTTACTTCCTTTCCTTAATGCTCTCAGAGTTGAAGACCAGCACACATTCTAAAACCACGATCCTACTTTGCTTCAGCAGCAAAGAATTAAAATTTCATTAAAATGCCCTTCCTTGTCAGATCGGGCTAGGACTTGCTCCTGAACCAACAGGTCTGTTGCTGTATCTGGAAACTCTTAACCCCACAGGCTTCTCTGAAGACAGCAATCTTGATTTTATCGTAATTGGCTCCACGCAGCCCACAGTCACACAAGGCACAGGTAAACACCCAGGTGCCCACACCACCACTGCAACCACCAGCTGTGGGGTGCCAGCGGGGCTCCCCTACCGCACCAGCAGCCCTGGACAGTCAGTGCCCCGTTCCCAGGCTGCACAGGGCACAACAAAGGGCACTGCAACAACAAAGGGTGCCTGCAATGCTTTGCCAGTAGCAGGGGCTGATGCAGGTGGAATCGCCGCCTGGGCTTTTAATAACACCCAGCACAAACACCATTATGCAATGGGGAAGGTGTTGCAGTGCTAATGCACTGTTTGCTTATTGAGGGAATTTCAGTCAAGTATTGTGCCAAAGCCTGTGTGAATGGTGAATGATGTCATCTTCTCTGTGTCAAGCTCTGCTCCCAGGCCTAGCCTCCAAAGAAATCCTCACAATTTATCTGAATTGGTTTGAAAATTTATTTAGGTTAAAAAAGGAAATGGTATGAACTCTGTGGATCTGCTGTGGTCAACATTCATACATGCAGACAAAGGGACATTTAACCCAGGAGCTGGCACCTATGTAACAAAGCTAATAATATAATAATAACAAAAATAATACAATAGTAATATTATAAATTAATAATTCAAACAAATGTTGGAGCTAGTATTTGAAAACAAATTTAAAACCCTTTGCAAGTACAGTTTTGTTGTGTGAGTGATGCTCCAATTACACTCAGTATTCCCTGTTGCTAGCAATGCTTTTCAATAGCCTGAACTTAGGAAAAAACACAAGTGATTGACTTTAGTGAAGGCAAAATTTGACACGGAAGAGTACCACTGCTCCTGCAGGATTATATCCAGAGAAAACAAAACTGAGTTTAAAGGCAAAGATGAGATTTGCAGAAGTTTGTGATAACCTCCTCTTGCTTAAAATCTGCAGGAGGGAAATCCAGCAACCCGTGACATAGATATCCCTGTACAGTTCAACTCTGCCACTTCCCACAAGCTATATGCACAGCACACCACAAATACAAGGGAGAGGACAACACTTAAGTTAACTATTAGTTTATTTTACCAAATTAATGTCACAGGACAACCTCGAGGGAGACAGTGATACAAGAAGGATGCAAAAATGTCAGGTGGGTAATGAGATGCATTACACCTTTATTAACTTTCCTTAGGACAGCAGCTGCAAGAGACACTACCTGATTTATGAGCTGCCAAGACTGAAGACCATGAAATTCTACCAAAAGGCATCACCAAAACATGATAAGTATTTCAGTATTTTGCATAGGAAGACCAATGGCTAAATAATTGCCTGAGCCAGGTGAGCCTGGGAACACTCAGACTCACTTCTTGCTCAGCAAAAAAAGTTGGGCGGGCTTCTACCTCACCAGAGGTTCACTGCTCTTCTAGCCAGTCTGCCACTACTGTTACTGTAGTTTCATTTGTATAAGGTTTCTTTTTCCTCACACTGAAGAAGGCTTGGAGTGGGCTAGGCAGCATCCAAATGACACCCTGACTCCAAAACTGACACACAGCTTTGCAGTGTGTTGCCTTAAAATTGCTGCCTTAAAACACAGATGATACTCGTATGTTGCCCTTCCTCTTATTCTCTCCAACCCTGAAATTAAAAAAAAAAGGGAAGGGAAAAAAAAAAAAGGAATATAAGAAAAAGTCATCCACCTAACTGAAGTTCCTTCAATGACAGCCACGAAGGTTTCACTCCTATGTCTTTCTTAAATGCACAAGGAAACTCCATATGCTGGCATTTTGGTAAAAAAACCCCAACCTCTTTTTTTCCCAATGGAAGCACTGTAATGTAACCCACTACCCAAAATGGGCAACAAACCATCCCCCATTTACATGCCTGGACAAATTAAAATCAGTGTTAAGGGCCTTTTGCCCTTAGTACAAACTTCACCCCACTAATATGAATCTAACTCTGTATGACAAAATAAGTTGTGGGATAAACACACAGGGCTGAAGTTTGCTGTTTCTTTTCCTGGGGTGTTGGGGGCAATGGGATGACTGAGCACATTTTTTGGGAAACCCAAAGAGGCTTTCTGCTTAACAGAGTAAAGAATGCTTATCTGGAGGCTACATACTTTTTTTTTTTCCCCCCTTCTCCTTTTGCTTCTTTTTTTTTTTTTTTTTTTTCCCCCCCCCTCGAAGCATGATTAGTTTTTCCTCTGCTGGTTTAGCTCCCAGAACTGGTTTATTGCAGGATGAGTTGAGCCCAGTTGTCAGTGTTAGGAATGGGAAGGGAGGAACACCAAGAGGGATGGTCCCACTCCTGGTCAGCAGCTAGCTATCATAACTGCACTGACACATCCAAACCACATCAAAAGGCAGTCAGGAAGACAGCTTCAGGAGCACTTTTCCCAGGTGCGTGCCAAATACCCTTGTGATTATGGACACTCCGGTATAAACTGAGGAGAAAGATTAGGCAAGAAGTGCTAGTTCAATAAAAATCTCAGTCCTAGCAGAGCCACCATCCACAGGCATTTGAAAGGATAAGGAATTGGCTGGACAGTGGCACACAAAGAGCTGCAATGGCTTGATATACCCCGTGCCTGGGAGTGTTCAAGGCCAGGCTGGATGGGGCTTCCAGCAGCCTGGTCTAGTGGAAGGTGTTCCTTTCCACGGCAGGGGGGTTGGAACTAGATGATCTTTAAGGTTCCTTCCAACCCAAATCATTCTATGATGATACTATGAAATAGTATTCACTTCTCCACAGAGCTAGATGCTTAGGACTGGGTAGTTGGAAATATAAAAGTGCTCCTTTCCTTCTCTTCACCTCCACTGCACTGGAATTTAAAGGCCAAGTGTGCAGGCAGTGTCTGTTCAAGATGCAAGTTATGTCTGTTTGTTCAGTAGGAGAATACTGAAGACTGTAGTTAAACAAATATTCAAATAGAAATCCAGTTAATTATGTTTTTTAGCTAGCAGTCATTATCCTTTCCACACCAACTGGCAAGATAATTAATTGTAACTACAACAGGGAAAATCAGCTTAAATCCCCTAAATATCAAGCTTCATCTCATCAACATGACAATATTATAAAAAATTCTGGAGCCTCCAACACATATGTATTTCCTTATCTGTGTTTACAGAAAAGTTTGTAGACTCTTAAGAGTATCTAAGGATATTTTAGGAGCAAACTATTTTTGATTATTTATGGTACTGAAAATCCTTATGTATGAAGCAAACAGTACAAATGAAATTGTTTTAAGACACTCAACTGGTACCCTTGACATGAGTGACCTTTGTGCAACATCCATTGATCTCTAAGCCCTCATGGTACTGTCAGCTGCTGGAACAGCAACTGCTTGACAATACCTGACACCTGATACTCAGTTGGCAGAGCTTTAAGCTACACCCACCTGGGCTTGCCAGCACGTCCTGGCTTTTCTCAGCAGCTTGCCCAGGAGGATGAATTCCTTTGGGTGCACAGCCTTGAAAGAATAACGCCTAGCTTTGAAAGAGCACCAGAATTCACTGGAAGTGAATAAGTGCCAATGCAACCTATGCCCATAGGAAATGCATGTTTCTAGAATTGACAACTTTTGCTCCCATTTTTTTGAATATTGGAATATATTTATATGCAGCCACTATAAAGTGAACCATTTTACCACTGCTTCCAGTTCCATTGGCAGAGGCTGAGCTAATCTAGTCAAGTGTCAGGCTACTTGCACAAAGATAGTTCAAGATTAATTTCTGAAATAAGTTCAACCACTTTCAGCAGGAGACAGGAGAAAAGCATCCAACTCTTCCACTACATAATATTTTATTATTTTTAAATAGGTTTTGAAAGCAAATGTTTGAGATAGCAATATGAACTCAATTTTCAACAAACCAGGTTTTTGTTAAGTAAAACCTGTGAATATGAGAGCTGCTGGATATGACTTCAGATATGTATGACAGGTGATTTGTCAAGACAAGGCATTTTCACAGGTCTGAAAAATCGTATAAAGAGTCTATTTAAAAAGTCTTGAGAATGTTAATTTATGTTCAATATTATTTTAAGTTTTCAACAATTTAGTCCCTTTATACTTGCGTATTTTCCCAAGTTGCTTTCTTGTCTACAAAAATTATTGTTAGAACAAGATCACCTCTTAGCCAATCAGTAAGCAGAGGAAAGATGAGAATCAATGTTTCACAATGGCCATATACACATGACTCTCCAGCTTAACGTAATCTTTGGAGTTTTGTGTTACACACACATCCCTCCCTCCTCAGTCAGCAGCTACTTTCTCTTCAGTGGTACTCCTTCATAATGCTTCTCTGATATGCAGAACTAATGAGTCAGTGATAAATCAGTGATAAAAATATTGATTTGGTAAATGCAACTGACAGCTGGCCCGGACTTCACTTCCACCTGATAACAAGAACCCGAGTCTTCTGAAAGTACTCTGAATCTCCCACTAAGTTTTAAAGCAAGAACCACTTTTTTCCAACAAAGAATGGGGTGGGGATTGGCACAATAATCGCTTTTTAGGTTTGGATGATTTGCTTTCATCAGCAGATATCCCACACTCACCTTCAGACTGCTGCATAAGCTCCATGCACAGAAAGAGGAACTTAATAGATGTGCCTCATGGGCACATCAAAGAAAAGAAAAAAAGAAAAAAGATAAAATGTTTGAAAAGACCATCTAGTTAACCACAGTTTCATTAAGAAATGGATGAATCAAGAATGGAGAATACTGACAACCAATATGGTGCCATTATACAGCACCATATTGGAATTAAGAATGTCCTTCCTCAATCAGTTCTTGGTGTACTGGTCAGATAAAAAAACCTAAATTTTTTCAAGACTTAGTTACCATGCAAAGGTCCAGAGAGGGGCCTGCATAGCAGGGATGAAACCCACTCTCGTGGAATTTTATGTAGCTAGTTTGCACAACAAGAGGCTACAGAAAATAAGGAATGCCCACACAAACCCAGACTGGCTCTGTGCTGGGACCACAGAGCTTCCTCCTGTATTTTAGATTAAGGTTGGATTTACTTCTTCCCTGCACATCACACAGGTAAGATTACACTTGGAGAAATCTGCACAGTCAAAACCAGCACGTAGAGCAGGGTGAGAAGCATGCACTCAGCACTTCTTAGCAAATCCAACAAGATGATGACTTATTAAAGCTTCAGGTAGATCAACTTCTGCTTGATACCACTGGACTATGTCACAATGTGACTGACTGATCCTTCCAGACATGTATGATCAAGTGGCATCAGCAGTGCCACTGGGATAACACACCTGTGAAGGGAATATCAGACTTCTTGAATGAGGAAAATGAACAATGCTGGGCAAATGGAAGAGGGCAGTTAGTACTCTGCAGCTTAGGTGCTAAAATAAGACTTTTGTACCTAATTACGACCTTATTACTCAGCTGCCATCACTGCAAAGGACAAGTTGCTGCCTCTTGATTTCTCTAATCTACAGAAGACAGTGGAGCCAATGGAAAAGGGTCAAAAACCTGAACAGTATGCTGATCCTGCCAGCAGTGGATTTACAATAGAGATCCGTTACCACACCGAAAATGACTGAGGTAAGTTTATGAGATGCAATTATCTGTAGCTTTTTCCCCATTAAGTCTTGTAACTCTCTCAATGAGAGTTTAAGAGCATACATATTTCAAGTCCTGTGTGAAGTTAATAACTTCACAAGAGAGAAACAGTGGAACAAGTCATTCGCATTTTGTATTATCAACAAATAAACGCTGGAGAGCAAGTTTTTGGATCCAGCTATTACCTCTAATTACACGTATCTCTATGAATAAATGAAAACTAGTTTGCATTTTTTCCCTGATCATTAGCCTCACTTACACAAGTGTGATGAGGCCAGTTTTTTACCCATTAGCAGGAATTAAGTGATACCCTGCTGAGTGCAGGACTGTTCAGACATGCTGACTGTGGAGCAGCTGCTCTCCTCCTTTGGTATTGAATGTTGATTAGCATCACAGCACATGACACACTGCAGGGCATATTGTGTGTCACACTACAGCATACAACATTTAATGAGAGCCCAAAGCAAACCCCACGGTTTAGAAAGCCAGTCTCTGCTCTGAACACCAAGGCAATAATTAAGCACATGGGCTGTCCTGGGAAAGACTGAATCCCTTGAACAGCAGGCATTTGTTTTGGGACAATGCTGACTACCTGAGGCAGAGCTGCAAATTTTCTCAGTTATCGTAAGCAGCAGCAACTGTACCCACTGCCAATTAGCAGTATCTTGACCCATATAGAATATTTAAAGAAAGACATAACAGCCAAGAAAACAGAGTGTCCTAAATAAACCCAACCCCTCAAATACAGATCAAGGTAAGTATCGACTTCCTGTGACTACTAATACACCACTGGCATTCTTTGTCAACTTTCCTCATCTGAAAGATGGGCTGATACTACCCTTTTCTTGCACAGATTCATGACTTATTTGAATGCTGATTTGACAATACTGCAAAATAGTCCATCACTGTATCACCAACATTTTGGTACTTTGATGCAGTTAAGTGAAGGCAAAGAAAAACTTTTCACAACTATGGAGAAATTAATGTCACACTGTTCAAACTCTGGTTATGTTACAAGAAAACATGTTTCACCATAAAGTGTAACAATACAAGAATGTTGAAAGCACTGCTGCCTCAACTCACCTGCAAAGGAGATACATGAAATACTGGCAACAATTAGCTTGGTTTGTTCTGAATGACTGGAACTTCGCCCTTTGATTAGAAAAGGTTTCATCCTGCACATCTTTTATCTAGAAGACCAATGCAGCAACAGAATGCACTTTTCCAGTTAAATAACATGTTTTGATCTGCATGGAGATCTCTTGGTATGGACCCTGAGGAGAAACCCTCTGGGGGGAGCACGCCAAGTTCAGTCCCTGAGTTTATCAAATTGCCACCATAGGTGTATGTCTGCTTCAAAGAGCAGAGCTAAAACCCTTGTGTGAGAGGGGTTAGAAGAAATCAGACATCATTAATCAGAATTATGAAGAAACATAAAATAATCCACTGTGCTGTTCACAATACAGTCAATTAGTAGGAGAACATCACAGCATAAATAACAAGGGGTTTAAAAAAAATTTACATCTACAGCTCAGTCCATGGAAACAGCTAAGAAGGGATAGGTCACTTCTCTATTTCTAAAGAAAAAAAGAGAGGGGAAAAAAAAAATCACAGGATGACCCCAAATTGAATGATCTCTTCTTTTTTCCTCCCACAACTCAAGGGCACAAAGACATTTTTCAGATTTGGCAGAGAGAAGGCACTTCAGAGGTAGGGCTTTATATTAATGGGGGTGTTATCTTATAAATTGAGAACAGACTTAGGTTATGCCAGAGATCTTTATAAACTAGTTCCTATTTTTGATGGCACCTGCCTCCCTTCCAATAAGCTCAATGAGACTCACTGCTAAAATGCTTCAGTAAATAGTGATGATGTTACCTCTGCAAGGCAGCAGTGCCAAACTTTCCTTCTGGACAAACGCCTGATCGCAGTTCAGTCTCAGGAAGGGTACCCACCATAGCATTTCTTCAACCCAGCTCCCCTTTCAACACCTTCAATTAAGTTCTCATGTGCTGCACATGCAGAATAAACTAGCTGTACCTGTACCTTGTAGGTGTAGGGGGATGTTCTGGGGACTCCTGTCCCACTGTCTCCCTGGAGACAGGCAATCCCCAAAAAGGAAGCCCCAGGGGCAGACTGAGAGAGCAGGTCCTGCTGTGTCCCTGCTGAGAGCAGTGCTGAGAGCCTTCAGTGCCCAGCCCAGGAGGCAGTGGAGAACACTCAGGTCAGAGCAGGGCCTGGGAGGACCAGTGAGACACAAATGATGAGCTTCGGGTGCAGCTGCAGCCTGCAGAGTGTCAATACCCTCTGTACCCCAAATACCAGCACTTAGGGTACCTGGGGCCTCCTTTACAGGAAAGGACACTCCAACCATCTCTGCACTGGCAAACTCAACAGGAACAGGGTCCAAGGGCGAGCCCCAGCCTGCAGTCACTCACACCCTTTCACTGCTGGTACACTTCACAGGGTATTTGAGTTACTAGCACTACTGGGCACAGTGAGTGGGATACAGGGACTGCTCCGACCAGGAAAGGGCTGGGCTTAGGTTTCTCCATCCTCCCTCCACAGTCCCCCATCAAAGAGTCTTTGAGCCCATACTGTCGTGTAGTACCCCAACACGTGCAACAGCCATCCTCAGCTCCCTGATGAGCATTTCAGACATGCTGAATGTGAAAAAAGACAATCCACTAAAGAGCAATGTCTGTGAAAAGGGCACATGTGTGCTGCAGTGCACAGTGCTGGGGAACTATGGGCAAGGGCAATGGATTTGGATAGTCCAACATCTGGTCTCAGGGTCAGAGGACCAGTGACTGCTAAATGAAACACTGCCCAGATAGGTAAAAGTGCTGGCTTTTGAGAAGTCTTCCACTGACTTCAATAAACGTGGTTAAAATGTGGGCTAGCAGTGTAACTGCTGCCTTTCTGCAACTTTTAGGCTTACATACGTTTCCTTAGAATCACAGAATCATCTAGATTGGAAAATACCTTTAAAATCATCAAGTCCAACCATTAACTTCAGACTGCCAAGTCCACCACTAAACCATGTCCCCCAGTGCTGCATCTACACCTCCTTTAAACATGTCCTTAAAAAAATGAATTTTGGAACTATGATTTACTCCAGCCTGAGTGCTGGAAGTAGTTAGAAACTTCAATGCAAAACATCTACGTTATAAAATACTTTCAGAAACTCTTCCATCATTTGGAAACTTTTTGATAGAATCAATTTTTAATAAAAACAGCTTTTAGTTATATACATTTGAGAAGCAAATGCAGAGAGACCATTGTTACTAGACTGAAAACAAAATTAGAGAAATTTGAACCTCCTTTTTTGAGTTTGGATGATTTTTTAATGCATATAACACTTACAAAAGAACCCAAGAGTAAATGCAAAAAAGCAGAGGGACTTTCAATGTCATTCACACAGACATTAATTTCAGAAGATACTGCTGTTTTCAATCAAGTTTAACACTGTTAATTTTTTCTCATTATCAGCAAAACAAAAAAAGTACATGCTGAGGATAAGGAAACAGCTTTGTTTATCCTCAAAATCATGTGCTTACCAGAACTAAAGTATGTATTTGCCATATGTCAGCCCCTGCCCCCCTTCTTTAAACTACAAATTCATTAATATAGCACAGCAGTGCTACATCATTAGCAAGGAATAAAGCACATTTTAAAGAGCAATTAAGTGGTATAAAACTACTTGGAGAGAAAGGTTTTCCACTGCAGCAGTGCCTTAGAGAGACCAAAGGGGAAACCTGACACGAAGGAATGTCAGCCTGAACTTGATTAATTTGTACTCAGAGCAACACGTCCCGTCCCCCACTGCAGTGGCAGCAGCTTCCCACACTGCTTTGCTATATTCTCCCTTTCTTCTGATCTGTAGGTCATCCACGAGATGGATTTGTTCAAATTGACATCGTTAATAGAGTCATATCTTCTCTGCTATTGTCTCAAACTCCACAACTCAAAGCATGTGTATGGGATGTGCAGGCTCCCAGAAATGGCTGCCTGGCTAAACAGATTGTGCAGGCTGAATGTGCAGTGTGCCAGTTCAGAGCCTGCAAAGGAGACTCAAACACTCCCACAGACCACAGCAGCCCGGCCACAAGGCTCACACTGTGCTTTCCTGGAATGGTCAAACTGGAAATATCAACAGCTCAGGACAGGGACACAACATGACCCAAAATTCAGGTAAAGTCTGAATTTTAGTTTCCTTCTCATTGCTTTTTTGTTACTGGGATTTGAGACAAGAAGTCAAATGGTTCAGTTTTATGGCTTAGAAAGAAAAGACTTGAAAAGCTCAATCCCTGTTTTAAATGAAAGCAGATTCTCACCCACACAAAAAAGACCAGTGTTTAACAGTGCTTTGCTTTCAAGCATTATTATGTTATTGAAACAAATGTTTCTATGAGGTTTAGTGTAGAGGAATTTATTTAATTTAGTTTATTTCTATTGCGAAATTTAAACTGGAATTTGTTAAATAAACTTCGTGACTTTAAAAAAAAAAAAAAGAGAAAACAGTGAAAAAAACTTTACATCTGTCATATGAAGATCCTAAGAGTATCCTTACAACTCCTCTCCTTTCCCTTGGGAGTTAGGATGCTCAGCAAGTTTGGCTCTTAAATCAACATATGTTTGTTATTTAAGTAATACTGTCATTGTTTCTTTTTTGTTCTGTGGCTTGGCTATCCCTTCCAAGCCTGGAAGCTGCATCTTTAGCTTGTGAATATTACATTACCCCCTCATCTACTAGACTAGAGAGAAAACACTTTTGCTGCATAGAAAGCCTGACAACACTAAACAAGCTACAATAAAAAGCAAACCTGATAAAAATTCCATTACTTGCTTATCTGCAGAGATTCTTCCCAGTTCAAAGGGTCAATTTCCCAGCAGGGCACCAGTGCTTATCAGCTAGTTCTGCTGAGCCTTTCAATTGCAAAGAGAAGTGTTGCCTCCAACTGGCATGACAATGGCACTATTAAAGAGGCACTTCAAAGATACAGATGTTGTAAATGCTTTGATTTTGCCAAGTTCTCTATGCCATCACTATCCAACAGACTTTTTCATGGAGAGGTCAGAGTCCTTACTAAGCAAATGAAAAACAGGTAATAAAATAAGTCACGTGAAATGCAGCAAATCCATCACATGCCTCCACACCCAAAGCATGTCCCCTTTTCCTAGGTGCAGAGAAGCCCATACCTGGCCGAGACAGAAAAAGGGCTACCACAAGATAAGGTCCAATCTGCTGTAGCAGGTCCAGTTGGACTTGTGTATATCCCACAAACTGCAACTTTCCTTCCCACGGAGTAAACATGCAGACAGTAGTATTACTGAGAAGGCCTTAGAGGAGTGGACACTTGCAAGAGCAGATCTGTTGATTATCTGATGTCTGACATACCAACCTGGATTCATTTTAAGCAGGCTGTATAGGCAGGGCAGCTGGTACTCCCTTGGATGATTAAAGAGACGTGGGGTTTGTTTGTTTTTTAGCTTGCTATAAGGTGAGGACACAGCACAGTCAGCATGGTCACTCTCTAATTATCACAGGATCATGTGATTTAGGTCATGCTTGTTAAGGTGCATATGTGGTCATCCCACATCTGCCAGTTTGCATCAGCATTGGATGCACATACCTTTATCTAGATCCTGGATGACTTGCTTCAGACTTTCCCCAGTATTTGATCTTCCTTCAGTGTGACCTTCTGTCATACATAAACCATATGTTTTAAGTAAAGGTCTGCCGTCCTGAGCACAAGAAGTATGCACATCATTCGTCTTTTAAAAATTCCTTTTCACTTAACTCTCTCCCTGCTTTCCTTGGAGCAACAGCCCAGAGTGTTTTTTCAGGCCAACCATCTGCCTGGAGAAGAGCAGCATCCTTAGCAAAGAGAGCTGCAGTCTCTTCCAAATGTCTGCAGTGCAGTTCCTTCAACCTGTTAGCTTGCAACCCTTCTGACACAGGTAAGATGTGCCAGAAAGGATTGTAACAGCAAGAAACTTCATTTTCACATGAATGAGGACATGACAGGAAGCTTTCAACCCAAAGCACTTCCTGTCTGACCAACAGGCCACAATTTACACATAGGAGTAAACACAGCTGACCCACAGCAAACCAAGGTCATCTCCTCTAAAATATGCCTATTGATAGCACAAACAAACCCCGACTAAATTAAGTTTTAGTTCTCAAAAGCAGTTTAAAGTCAGATATGGATTATATTCAATCTTCACTGAAGGAATTATCCTTTTTCCAGTTACTGTACTTCCCTTCCAATGGAAAAAAGTCCTTTCACTTGGATGTCTCATATCACCTTCTGCAAGCATGATTACAAAGAACACATGCAAACAAAAGCTATTACATTATAACATCTCACTAAGATACACTGTACCAGAGACCCACATCCTTCCCACCTGTCCCAGCAGCAAAGCTGCAAGAGCAGTTTGTGCCAACATATGACACCTCACAGGGCACAACCACAACACAGGACAACATTGTAGCTTTAGTAAAACTGACCAAGGCAAAATAAACCCCTAAGCTCCGTGGCTGACAGGCTGGAGTGGGATAGCACACAAGTTACAAACAGTTCTGTCTCACGGCTTTATTCCATCTCAGCTAAAGTACATTGATGTGCCCTCTCCTTCCACATCCGCAGCAAAGCAGTACAGCTTGTGGCTGTCACTTGCACACTTTAGTCTCTCTCTTCCTTTCTTTTGTCCTCTGCCTCCCACCTCCCTTCTAATGCATTACCTCTCAATTAGTCACAGAAGTACAGCAAAACACACAGTTCTCTGATCTCTTAGGTGGTCTTTTATCTATAAACATTTAGTACTTGCCTTCTCTCTAAGAGGAGCATTCTTTTCAAGAACCTGCTTTTCAACCAAGAAGACAAAATTGGAGGAATTTAGTAGGAGATGTTTTAAATATTTATGCTAGCAATCTCTATGCTTGTTTCTATCAGAAACACATTCAGAAAAGATTCTCTCAAAAGTTAAAACCAAGCAGTTGTTCCTGAGTTTTCCAGGTGTGTACTGGCGTGCTTACACAACCAGCATGTATACCAGTAGTCCCTTCCCTGGAGCTGCCCCCTTCTTTAGACCTCAAAACTTGAGCGTCTGTGCAGGTAAGTCTTTGAGCCTCTGCAAACACATTGCTTTAGGTGTACCTGCTGAAATAGAAAGCATTTCAACATCAAGTCATGTACAACACTCTGACAGACAATGCTCTAAACCTGTGACCAGGGAAGAATTTTATTACCCCAGTGGTTGCCAGGGACCATCCAGCCATTTAACTCGGTTAGTAATTACATGTAGCATATTAATTTCTTCCTTTAGAAGAATTCTGAAGCTAGTATTACTGAAAAATGATCAGTGATCTTCAGGTATCTTACAACATTTAGTAGGCTTTACAGGAATAAAAAAGCTAGAGTTAAGATCTCAAGTTGAGCAATGAGGCATGAATTTCTACTACCTATATGGTACACATTTATTTAAAACAAGTAATTTACAGTGGGTATAATCACCATGCCATTCTGCATTGATTTTTGAAAATTTTATATTAGAAAACCATGGGACAGCAGGCTAAAACACCTGTGTAAGTTTTAACTCAAGGAGAACAGTCAATTTGATGCCACTCTTTAAATGCATACATAAGTAGGGACCTGACTGACAAAACAGCTCTATCATGAAAAGCTTAGTTTAATATCTAGATGGCTTCCCTTGACAACCCTGCTTTAGCTGCTGTGCAACCTGTCATTTTGTAACATGATTTGAGGAAAAATAAACACTGAAATAAGGTTTTGCAACATTCAGCTTATCCTGAAACATCTCTTCATTAGACCAAGATACAGGAATAAGCATTTACTAAAAATACCCCATGCCTAACTTCAGAGTGTAACACACAAGCAACCCAGGACAGCCCTAGGGGCCAATGAAAGCAAGATTCAGTATGTAAAGTTTTATCAGACACTGATGGACTAGGTTGTCTGAAATAGTTACCACTGATCTAGAAGATCTGATCTCTTCATTAATGCTGTTATGTCTTAAGTCAGTCCTTCATCACCCTTTTGGGTTTGCTCATGTTGCTTGTCACATTCTAAGCACGCCTCCCTAAGAGAAGTCCTGCTGGAGATTAATTTCAAGGGGTTGGTAAGAAAAAGGTTTAAAATCCTCTTTTGTATTTTAGGTATCACAGCTGCCCACTTGTTTCCGGTGAGAGTGCTTCAAAGTGGAATAACAGGCTAGTTCATCCAGAAGTTTGGAGGGTTCAAAACTTAGATATGACTCCAAATGGAGTCAGTGAAGAGAATTCAGTATTGGGCAATGTGCCCTTTGCCATATGGCTGCTGGGCTCCCTGCCAATCACAGCTCAAGAGCCAGTGCTTGAAATGGTAAGATAAAGAATTACAGCCGTCTGGGGCTGGACCCCTGAGCTCTCACATCTGCAAAGACGTGCGTGCCGACACCAAGAAACAGATCAGAAACAGAGACTCATGAGCTGGTGGAGACACAGGCTCATAAAGCCACATGATGCAGTGCAGCTGGATATCCAGCTTGGCCCAGCAATGATATAGCTGCATTTACATAGCTCTTGTGCCGCTAAAATTGGAAGTCTCTTGCATTCCCCCACAGCTTCTGCTTCCAAGGAAGTAGAGCCAATCTGGGAATGCTGAGAACATACATCTGGGGCCTAGAAATGCTCCAAGTGAAAGCTGTCAGGATGAATCACCACCTTCCTGCAGCTGAAGAACGGGAAGAGATTTAACACAATCTCCTTGCCCATCCTCATCCCCCATCCTAACAAGGAGCTGTGATACCCATGAGCAGAAGGGGTGATTCAGGTGAACAGCAGAGCTAACACCACCAGTCTGGATCTGGAAACAGATGCTCATCAAAGGAAAAAACATTCCAAAGAGAAATGTTCTAAGTGCAAAGCTGTTTAAGGGTGATCTTCAGATAGGACTTCAATTCTTGACAGAATGTAGAAAGGGTTGTTATTTTCAGTTAAATCTCTGCATAGCAGTGAAACTATGACAGCTTAGGTACAAACAGCACTCATCTACCAAACAGCCTAAAAATGACACTGCAGCTTTATTTTAACCATGTCCAATGGGATAAATAAGCAGCATAGTCAGCACTGGCAATGCTGGGAAATGGCCAACACCTACACAGCAGATTGAGCTGGGACTCAGAAACTGGGAGGAAAGCTGCTTCCGAGGCCCATAGCCTTAGGCCAAAACACGAGGCACTGCTGTGCAGAGCAGGGAAGGGAAGACACAAGACAATTTCCATTATGCCACATAAATCACTGGAACTGCTTATAGGGAAAGAAAAGTACTGGGATGAGAGGACTGACCATGCACTGGAGGCTGTTTGAGACTGGATCTTGGTCCACCAGGCTCCAGCAGTGCCAGGAGATCTCAGGGAAGGGGAAAGGTCTGCTTTACTCTCAGCCCAGCACCTCCTGCTCACTCCTCTGCCCAGGAATAACAGATGCCCAGCACTACGACGGGATTTTGCATCAGATTTTTTTCTGCTTAAGATCTTAAGGGACCTTCAGGTTTCAACTATTTTTCTGATGGCAAAAATATCCATGGTAGTCTGCTTGGCAAAAAGGAGGACCTTCCCCACTCTCTCTGTTACGATCTGAAGTGACGCAATACAGGCCTTGGGATTTCTCTCCCCAGGGTCATCTCAGTTTTGACAACTTCACTGCAGAACTGATCCAGACACTCCCTCTCTCTCTCAGCAGTTTGGCTGCTATTCTCAGGACAGGACTCTGAAGGGCAGGGAGTGAAAGATCTTGAACCAAGACAACAGGGAGACAGAGCACAGAGACTGTGAGCTACAGCGAAGACAGGCTGGGCTGCAGGCTCCAGCTCTCCTTACAAACAAGATGTGTACACCACATGTGTGTATATGTATGTATACACACACGCAGGCAAGGCTATAAGCAAGCAAGATGATTCCAGAGCACTTAAGGACACAACAGTAGACAGGTTGATACAAGCAAGTAATAGGACAATTGAAGAGCACACAGCTAGAAGATGCAACGTAGTTTATTCTAAGAAGTACCTCCATCTATCTTATGGTGGAAAAATTCATTTTGTATTCAGTAAAATTTGTTTCCAGAGTAATTAATGCAAACTGACTTCAGAATTTTCTTAATTATTTGTGTGGGTACAAGAGGCATTTGCCCTGAAATAACTTGAAATCCTGAACAAGCTTAACAAGCCTGAAATTGCTGGGGATTTTTTCCTTCATTTCATTCTATGGCTAGAGCCTGAATAGCTATGCTATATTTTGTGTAAAGCCATGGCTGTTTTTCCTAAAGTGCTAGCCTAACAGCCAGGTGACACATCTCTTCCATCCACCTGATCTGCTGCACTCCAGGGCCCTGAGTCAGACATGCACTGCTGAAGGAGAAAGAAATCCACTGGGAACAAGAACCATCCACAGAACATATATTTCATAAAGCTTCACCAAGAGAAGAAATAGGTTAACCTCTCTCATTGCCAGTCCCAAAAGAGGCTCACACTTGTTCAAGTGGCATGAAAATCTGGTTTGTGTTCACCACAACTCTTCCAGTCACTGGAAAGCCTGAATGCAAGCACATATCTGTGACCACATTTCACTTCACTAGGGCAAACAAATCATGGATATTCTTCTCCCCAGCAAGAGAGGGATTTCTGGAGCTCATCTCTGGAGCCTTTTCCAGTGCACAGCATTAAGCACATATGAATTAAATTGTCAAGAAAGACTACCTCCCCTACCTCTCAACAAAACCCCTCAAGAAATTCAGCATCTCAAACCACATCCTTATTAAAAAAAATTAATAAGTACTTAGTCAGAAGGGTGTGTGCAAGCCACTAAACCAAAATTCCTAAACTCTAATCCTTTCCAACAATAAAACTTTCTGCTTCTGCCAAACCACTTGGTCCATCTGTTTCACTTTCCTGTAGAAAGTAGAACGTGGCTTCTTCCACAAAAGCAGTCTGTGGACTTGGACCTTTATATTATCCTCTTCCAAGGAAGTTTTTCTTACGTGCAAATCATTTTCACACTAAAGCTTCAGGTCTTGGCTAAGAGAAAACTCAGGTGGATTGTACAAGCATTAGTTCTTGAGCCATTGCCATACACATAGGATTATCTGCTTTTTGTTGCTTTTGTTGAAAATATAGCTGAAAAAATTCAGGTTTTGGCTTGCATTTTCTTGACAGTTGAGGGATAGAGAAGAGAGTATTTTCTCACGTGAAATGCCTTCTTGAAAAGAATAAAATCTGAAGAACCAAATAAGAATTCAGCCAATCTGCTTCAGGTTTCAACATTTAATTCAAAAGATCAACATTTTTGAGAATCCAGGACTTAGAGAAAGTCTAAGTAGGTATTTTCTCTAATGTTTTCTCATCACAAAGTAAAATCTGATGAGTTAAATGGAGAATTTCTTTTTAGTCATTAAATAACTAATTTAACACCTTCTAATAGTTCAGAGATGTAAATTCTGAGGAAATTCAATTTGTTATCCTGTACCTTGCAAACCTTCAAAAACAGGAGAAGCTGTGGAGAAGCTGACCACCAGTCCATCAAGATGTAGGTAACTAATCCAACACATATACAAGAAACAATTTTTTAAAGAATATATACCACTTAACTGCAACAATTTCTAGGCATCCTACTTCAAGGTACAAAGCAAAGGTGGCTTGAGAGCACCTTCAAAAATGTCTTCTGCAGGCTACCTTTAGAGGAATTGCTCCTGTGGGTGGATATATGTAAATAAGTGTTCCCACTCTTTAGGGTTTCATATGGAAACATTTACTAAGTTACACCAGCATAAATGGCTGTAAAATCTCAGAACAAACCTTTTCCTTTAACATTAGATACTTCACCTCAGATTTTATTAGTAATTAAAATGTTCCACAGGAAATAATAACTATAGCCTTAATTAGGTAATTAAACCTGTTCTTGAAGACTTATGTAATGCAAAAGAACAATCATGCAGATGGAAAAGTTTAAACCTACTAATTACATGCATGCACAAGTTACAAGCAAAAACTTCTTTCTTAAATCACTTTAACTTTTGCAAAATTACATGTTCAACAACCAGCTGTTGTGCATCAGAAGAGAAGAGCTTACTAATGCAAACCTTCTATTTCACAGCACTGCACTAAAAGCCCAAAATTAATTCTCATGGATTTAGAAGAAGTAAATCAAAGAATCACAAAAAGCTCAAGTCTGTTTTCTAGATCCCCTTGATTTTAGATGTGCCAAGAGTTTGGAATAACTTCTCCTTACACAATTGTAGTAAATATTCGTTCCCCACCTGCCTATTCCACCCTTCTCCAAGACAAGGGGTAATAAAGATATCTCAGCTGCTCATGAGGCAGCTGTCACACCATCCTCCTTTAGAGCTATAAAAAGTACAAGGAATAAACGGGGTAGGGGAAAAAATCAAGTACAATCACTTTCCTTAGTGGGAAAATATTTGTACAATTTTAAATCAGCTCTGAAAAATTAAGACAAAGATGTTCCCTGTACAGAGGAGACTCACAGATACTCAAGGGTTTAAAAAAATCAGTGCTTTTAATTCTCTTTTGCAACTTGTTGCTCAAAATATGTACAGCATATGTACTTCATCGCAAAATTAACTTTCCTATGATCAGCCTCTGGCTTCATAAACATCTGAAAAAGGATAATTGCAGTTATACTTATTTGTATGGAAAAGCATTTAGATCCATTTACACCAGTGCCTCAAGTAAAGAGCCAGTGGTATTTTACAGCAAATCTGGCCAGCTCTCCAGACCTTTTAAAATAGTCTAGTCTTGCAGAACTCGGACCCCAGAAAGTAAAAAACCACTGACCTTCCACACAGCTCCCTCTATTGATTAGCTCTTCATATGTTGTCACACTGCAAAACATTTATACAAGACCCTTCAGCCAAACAGATTTTATAACTGGTCGGAAATACTTGAGTATTATTATACAAATATTTAAATATCAGGTAAAGAAACCCCAACAACAACACATCTGAAGAAGTAAGCCTTGTGTGCCCAAAAGCTACTCAGTCCCACAAAACCACTGGGGAAAAAGAAAAGCAAATATTTGAACAAAAGCAACCATAGTGAAAACTCACAGGGAAGTCCAGCTGTCTAGAAGTTGGGACAATAATAATGTTGAACTTTCTAATATTTACTAGCTGGAAAATGTAGCTTCCTCCTTTTTCAGTAATGTTTCCTTATGTAAAGTCATAGCAACATTTGTTACCAGTAGAGATTACAACTAGACTGAAATCTTCTACCTTAAGAGACCTATGCTTGGTGAATACTCTACAGATTCATCAATGTGCCTCTAAATTCAGCAAGTCATCTGCAATGCAACTGAGAAGACACCACAAGAACAATAAACAGCTTTATACTAGCCAAGTACCCGGTTTTCATTTGACTTCAGGAAAAAAACAACTGTTAATAACCTACTGCCCGTAAGAAAAACACTCTGTTTTCTTTGACCTCAGAAGCTACATCGGTAGACAAGATACTCAGTAGTTACTTCACATGACCTAATCATCAAGGATTCACTTGTGCACATTTAGATAATACAAAAGTATTAATTATGATCCTCACCACCTGCATTAATAGATCAAAAATACAACTCATGTTCAGACTGCATCTGTTCTTTTAGCTGAGTTCTTTAGCTATAAAATCTACATACACATAACACTTCCTTCACATCATATTTCCCTCAGTGCAGCACACCAGACTCTCAACATATGCTTTCCTCACTTTTTGCAGCAGACAGAGGACAACTGCTCTTGATGGGTGTTCCCAAGTATTTGCCTTGGTGTTGCAGTTTAGTAAAATAGATTATTCACACCTCTTGGGTCCCCCAATATTGTATTAGACCACTAAGTACCAAAGACTGCGTTGATAGCCCTCCCATTTCTTCCTGTGACTGAAATGGACTGAAATATCAGTGGCTTAACAGCATGAGGCCACTCAGCATGCACCATTATTATTTTATGTTATGTTAAGATCAGTTACTTATGTTAAGAGCAGTTACTAGGTACAACAACACTTGGAAAGAAATAAGAAAACCATGCTTCACAGCTGCTTATGCTTCAGCCCAAAGGCTGTGTTTGCAGCAGCCAGACAATGTTGTGACTGCTTGCCAGGCTCTTTTAGCCAGATTCTGGTTATTGTAAAGCCTTTATCTTGACCTTCTACAAACAGATCTCCAATTACAGGCAAGCATGTCAGTATACATCCATTTTTCTTACTGTAATTCTGTTCAGAATTCCTTCCCATTCACGTTTTTCCCTGCAGTTATCCTGCAACTCATGAAACAGATGCATAAAATGCCAATTTTTAAACATACTTCTCCCAAGGAATACCAATTATCTCTAGCTTCAGAAATCTTGATGTGCTTTGGGAATGGCTAGACAGAGCCATCTCCTGGCTAGACAGAAAAGAGAACTTCTGTAAATACACACCTTAACATGTGTGAACAAGTTATTCATCCGCTGCAAGAGAAGACCTGTGTGCAGAGTCAAAGGTTGGTTTCAAAGTATAGTCTTCATATCAGCATACCATAGCTCCTCAAATCAGCCAGTTAATAACTACACAGATGATGGAGAACAACCCATCCTGTTTGCTACCAGGTTTTTGGAGAGTATTGATGTAAAGTTAACAGCAAGCCCAAAACCTGGCTTGAGAAATACTGACACAGCACAAAGCTGTATTCATTTGTCCATAACGGAAGTGCCAAAAAACATCCAGGGTTCAGGAGACAAATCACACACAAACTCAGTGAGAACTGTGAGGCATCCTAACCTGCAACCTGTCTGATTTCCTTAGGCATAACTAAACTCAGTTACCTTAACTTTTCACCATCAACTGATAGAGACAAGTAATAGTTATGCTTTGGGGATCTTGTTCAGGATTAAGTTAACATGACCCAAACTATAAGGTATTTTAATTACACCCACCTCAACAGGAACTGATATAAAAAGATCAAAAAAACCCTTTACTTGGGTTTGATGAGTTTAACCCCAACTGAGTTTCTAAGTATCTTGTGATGTGGATTTGCTTTTAAAAAAAACCAGAACATCCTGCCTCAGTAGTGACCCACAACAATCATCAAGTCCAACTCAAAATAAGAGCATTCTGAGACAGCATTCAGTCATTTGCTTCAATAGATTTCAAAGCTGTGATTATTACACCTAAAAGAGCATTCACTGTTAGAACTCTTTCTAAAACCACTTCTCTGCACAACATACTACAGCTTATATGTGAGAGTCGTTTTCCTCTTTCTACCAACCAAGAATGAAGATGTGAGCATGGCAAACAAACCTTCTTCTGTACTTAAGTGTATCTCTACACTCCTTATTAAATCAACACAGGATAGCTAACAGATATGAGAGGTTACTGATAAATAAGTGGATTTTGTTCAATTAACTGTCCTTGTTAGTTTTCTTCCTTCCTAAAAAGGGTATTTCCATCTCATCTGAATGGTTGCTAACTCTGACTTGCCTGTAAACATAAACAGTACAAATGCTGCACACACTGCAGGGCCAGTAAAGGTAGGGAAAGATGCCATGATCACTAGGCTGAAGCCTAACAGCATCACGAAATATAGTGGGATAAAGAACTTGCCATGGCAGTGAGAACAATCTGCCATCAGTATTTTCTCTAGGCTGTAAGTGCAAGCAGCTTGCAACTGCAGCCCTTTGAATCAGATTTGATTTTATACTGCACTTGGTACACCTACACCTCAGAGGAACTAGAGCCTTTTAAATCCTAGTTTTAATTACAGTTGAGCAAATATCCTTCTGTTCCCTTCCCAGAGGCAGATGAAGCTCAGAAGTCTCTTAAAATATAATCTTCAGCCACCACCAGGCTGATCTACTGTTTATATTATCACTTTCAAAAGATTTTTGTTTTGACCCTTGAAGTGAAAATTCAGCTTTCTCTGCAAAATCCTCATGACTCAAGCTCAACACATAAGCTCTTTCAGAGAAGGAAATGTTCTGAAGAAGTGTCAGAACACAGGGTTTCTGAAGTCCTGGTTTTCCTGTGTACTACCACTTGTACAATAGCAGAAGAGGGCACAGCCATCAGCAACAGGAGTGGCATGTGCCCTCCCCCGCAAAGCCTTGGTGCCATTTTAAAGTGGATCACATACACCAGGATTTGGGATCTTGGGCTAGAGCAGTGCATGACCTAGGTCAACAGAGTGAAGCAGAGCACTCTGGTCCTGCACTAAGGCTGCTGTCCCCTCCTACATGGGTGCATGAGCAACAGCGAGATCATTGGAGGCATTTCACGTAGGCAGTCTGGCAAGTCACAGATGTCACCTCTAAGTAACACAGACATTATTCATAGCCAGTCACTGCTTGCTATCTACAGATAACTGATTGCATTCAGACCAGATTGGAAACAAGGTTGGCTAAAAAAAAAAAAAAAAAAGAAAAAAAAGAGCCAGACAATCTGTTCTCTCAGAGCTCCAGCCATTCCTGGACACAGAAAGTGGGAAAGACTTTGACAGCCAGGACCCACACTTTAGCACAATAGCTGCTCAAAGTCAAGAATACAGCAGGATAATGCATTATTAGCCAAGTGCTGTAGAAACCTCAGCAACAAGAATTTGAGTTTGCTTTTTACTGCAGCTGGAGGATCTGACAACTTTATTTTCCACTCCTTGCCTGCTGTCTTTTGTCCCATCATTTTTTTAAACATCCAGCCTTTCTACACATAGTGTAACAGTAGAAGAGATCACATAGCAGTTCAATGGGCTGTGTGAAGATGCATGGCTTGTTCCGTGTTTTTTTAATTGCATTAATTGATCTGATGCCCTTTTTTGTTTTCCTTCTAAGATATACGTTTACAAGAACCCACAGGAAAATTTAACCACAGTAAGAATAGCACAGATTTCTGCCAATGCAGAGTTTTAACATCAATTTATCACTTAACTATAGGTATCACCTCAAATGAACTTATTTCTGTACACTATTCTAAAGCATGATGTGGCCTACTTAGCACACAGCTGCATCCAGGACCCCCCTTTCCCAGGACTACAACATAATGAACCAACAATTTTTGGCAAATATTTCATAGCCACAACTTGCATGGATCAAGCTTAATCACTCTTCAGTTCAAAAATTTGTGAAGTTTATCACCACAAATTTTTGAGACTCACAATAATGGACTATAATCAGAAGTTTGCTCTCTGCAACAAAATACTAATATTTAAAAGATTTAGTTGTGAGCACAATTTAAAAACATGTTGCACTTACTGTATGATTGTTTTTGATAACTTAACCATTAAACCACAAAGATGACCTACCAAGAAAATATTTTATGCAGATATCTATAAAATATACATTCATGTCAGAGCACCATCTTTAATTAACAGTTGATTAACTTTAATACTCTGTAAGATGCCCCCTTTTCAAGGAACTTTTCTCTGGGCACACCAAGATCCATTTACTGATGTAAAACCTAATAAGAAAGCATCACACAATCTGGCACAGCACTACTCTACAAGCCCTTAAATGTGGGACTTCTGAAGTCCTCCTTAAAAGCAGAGAAGTGAACACACAGTAGGAATGCATTAAAAATGTTTGGTGGCTTTGCTTGGGTTTTTTGTTTGTTTGGCCTGTTTGGTTTTTTTGTTAAGCCTTTTCCTTCTTCTGCTTTGTACACCTGATATTTACAAGCAGCTGTTTATAAGCACCAGACCTGAGTTTGCACTCATAGGTGCAATGGAGATGAAACAATCAAACTAAAAACAGAAAATCAGGAGATTTTACAAAAGCATATGGCATAATTATGTTGCAGAGTAAAGTTAGCATTCAAAATCTGGTAAGTTCCAGAAATTTTTAGAGGTTGACAATTACTGACAAGCATTCTTTAATCTCTCACCACTGTTCTCCTTATCAGCATGAAGATCACTATGACATAAGTGTGACACACACAAACCCCTTCATTTGAAAAATGTGAACTCAAGTTTTGGAGTCTTTTCCTGGCACTTAAAACCAAACCAAACATCCCACACCAAAACACCAACCAAATAATCACAAACCAAATAAGTTACAGGAGCCTACAGAAATACTCAGAAGACTGGATGGAAAACTTAGAGCCAAACACAATTAGTTACATACAATTTTTTTTGTTTGTTTTTAATTGGAATTAATTCCATCTCACAGTCTATCACAAAATAAAAAAAAAGGTACTAGGGACAAATCTTCTCAGATTTTATCTGCAGGAAAAATGTTTTTTAAAAGTCTGTCATATATGAGATCTCAGCTTTTTTTAATTAATGCCCTCATCCTGGTCCAAATGATACACATTTTTTTTTCCCCATAGCATGTACTCTTTACCTACCATTTGGATTTAGACCTGTGATTCTATTCCTGGTTTAGACTGAAACTTCCTCAACCCACTCTACACTCCACCACTGCTATTGGAGAGGGGCAATAATTTTTGGCAAAGAGGCCAGGGGTGACCAGCCATGCTGATGCAGAAATGGCAGGCAAAGGGTTCCAATCCTTAAAAATCTTTGCACCAGCAAGAGCAGTAACCATAGGTAGTAACACTCCCAAATATTTTAGCACATGCCAGCATTTCTCAGGAACTTTTCATTATTAATGAAGCCATAAAAGTAAGCCATGTAAACTGGGCTGAGGGAGAGAAGTCGGTTCAGCTGAAGAACGAGGCAAAGCAAGATGCACAAGAGCTATATAACTGGGGACTCTTAAAACAGAACTGAAACCCATTTATGTTTGGGGTGCTGCATAGACTCTGCCTTCTTCTTCTTTACTGACTGCAGGCACTCTGTTAGCACTGGCACTCAGCTGATTACATGGTGGAACTGTGGAGAAATTTAAGCAAGCAGAAAAACAATGCTGCCAAAAAAAAAAAAAAAAAGAGAGAAAAATGAAATTTCCTGTTGATTTGATTTTTTAAACCAGTTCACCATGAGTTTAGACAACCAGGAATGCCACTGTAAGGGGAGAGGTAGACCACAGCAGTACTCATCTAAATACTGCTCTAAGCCAGTGGAACCAGTCCCCCTGTGACCACTTTTCCCTTTGCTGTTCTCAAATCATTATTGCTGTATCCATGTTGAGTGATTTCACTTTCACATTCAGTGGGACACCCTGAACTTTTCTCTTCTCTTGCAGTTGCACACTGGGGTCAGCAAGGAAGAACAAAACACAGATTTCCATTGGGTAGGAATTAGCTGTTTGTGTTAGCAAAGACAGCTGGAGGTTTAGAGTGTAATATATGAACATCTATGGCAGAAGTATCAGAATACTTTATACAAACAGAATTAAGAATGATTAACAGCTTACAGAAAGAATAATGAAATTTTACTTACATAGAACACTGCAGACTGACTGAACAGTAACAGACTGACATGCTAGACAGTAACACAAAAACCCCTGAAAATACTGTGAAAACCCTTTAGAGTGTGAATCTGAGCATCAGTGCAGAGGAATTCCTTAGAAGGACATGCTTTTCCTGCATGGCAAACTCACCTACCAGTGCCACCAGCACCCACTGGCAATAGGCTTGTCGCGCTCAGATGCCTGGAACAGTTCCCTAAACATTCTCAGATGCCCAGAAAACCAACAGGAATGAAAGGACAGCCACCGAAATAACCTTCAACCCAAATCAAATTGCCACTAAATCACTAAACAGATCTTCGGGCATCCAAAAATTCAGAGTTGTTCTTTTAAGCATAAGTATGACTTATCAAACTTTCCCTTTACTACCAAATTACCTAGAAGGAATCCACACTCATAAAAATTTTGTCTGAAAGGGTACAAACATGCAACTTCAGGTACTTGCAAGGGAACATGATGCAAACATACAGAATATAAAAACAAAACAAAGCCAAGAGGTTCAAGTTCAGCTGCAAGATTGCTACTCATCCAGAATGACCAGTTTCTCCACCTTATTTCATATCATGCAGATTTAAAAGATGAAAATTTTAATTGCCTTTTATTTATGTATTCCTCTGGAAGTACACTGGACTGGTACTCACAAGCAGCTGTTTCTCAAGAACTTCCTGAAGGTTTTATAAACATTTCAAGAACAAATCCCTGACCATTCATGGGCCATGAATGAGTAGGGTCTGCTGTCCCACATAACAAGCAAGATGCTTTAACATGACAAAGCCCAAATGCCCATTACTTACATATCACATGTCCAAACAGCAACACAAAGACAATATTTAATGAATCCAGCTTCAAAATTAATATTTTACAAGGTATTTTCAAAAGAAAAGCAACTTAGTGGTTACTTGAATCTTAATCCCATCTAACAGCACTGGGGGATAGAGTAGCTCAAGTGCCACTAAGTCACCCTGAAGGTACTTCAGCAACCAGGCATCCAAGAATGAAGGAAGCCAGTCAAACAGGTCAACATACTCTGCAACTGATCATGATGCAGTACAGCAGCTTCAAAGAGTAACTGTACACACAGGGAAAAACCTGCATTTTTCTATTATCCCCATTCTTCCAGCTGGAAAATGTAATTTACTAAAAGCATTCTAATTTATAAAGATACAATTGATAGAAATACTGGTTTATTTATTAAGAGACCCGCTGCATGCTGCAGAACTCCAAACGCTTCATTGACACAGTGTGGTCTGAATTCAGCTGACCCTGCTTTGAAGGAAGATTAGGTCAACTGACCTTCAGAGGTCCTTTCTGACCAGAACAACTTCAGAAAATTGTACATTTGTATTTTCTCCTACACAGGTAACACAGTAACTACGTCAGCTCTCTCATAGGATTTGCATTCATTTGACCTACACAAATAAGTGTGACTGATAAAGTAAATCTGGGTGTCCAATCCTGAATTTTCCAGTGGTCTATGGGTGTGAAGATTGATTATTTACAGCTGTGATTATACTCTCTCACCTAACGTGGTAGCTACTTCAGTTTGGTGAGAACGTACTTCAAGCACTACAGCACTGTCATTCTCCATTAAAATGAATTTTTAATGTTTTTGAGCATGATGTCCTTGTATTTGCTCTTCTAAGCAAACCAGTAGGTGGTAGAGATGTGCATGCACTGTTCATACAATAACTTTGTCTCTTGATCAGTACAACACCCTACTTAAGTTATCCTTTGAAGTGAAGAACTCCCACGCAGGTCAGAGCTATACTGCCATTTCATTAACAGCAGTAGTGGGTCACTATAAGCTTCTTACTATTCAAATGAAAGGAGGAACTGTTTGAAAAATAGATATGGTAATTACTTTCCTTTCTCTGTCTCTCCAGATTCTTTACCTCTTGCATTCTTCCTGTGCCCCCCTGAGTACCATTTTTCTTCTGTATTCACCACTCTAATCATCCAAGACTCAAGACACTGAGTGGGGGAAGAACAGACCCACGCATGGACCCAGTTAACCAGTAATAGGAAAGAACATATGCAATACTTTAAATGGAAATGAGACTTGTAATATAAGAAGTTTAATTTTCTACATGTCCTCCTGACAGACTCTACTCATAAGAATAAATAACTTTACATTCTTCAATTCTTTAAAATTTAAAGTATAGATAAACACATGTGCTTTTGATGGAATAAACATAATCTTTTGTAAATCTGCCAAAGTAATCGATACTTGTCAGATGTCATTCTATTCCAACAATTTAAAGCATTCCATAGCAATAGGGCAGTAAGATTTTATTGAACAAGTCAAAAACAAGTCAGATGAACAGATACAGCTTAAGCATTAACTCTAAATTGAGTATGAACACTTTAGGAAAAACAATGGATTTTTTTAAAGTGACATTTTTTGCCTCGTTTGTGTGCAGATGGTTGATTAAACATTGTTTTGGTCTGAAGGGAGCAGCTTCCAAAGACCTGGCAGCAGTAGTACAGAATTGTTAAGTGATTATTTTTATACAGGATGAATTTGCCCAAGAGTTGCCTTCATGAAACATCAGCTTAGGAAAGTTAAGAAACTGTGAGCTGGACATGCTACAGAGGATGGTCTTTTTCAGTGTTTTAGATGTTCATTTTGCTTTATTAGCTAGGTTCTCCAGTGATACTAGATACTTCTGTGAACCATTTTGTTCAGGTGCTGCCTTGATGCACCACATGGTGGCTTCACAAGAGAAACTGTTAAACTAGGTCCATCAAATGAATTCAGCCCTATTACAATAAAACCAAAACTACAAAAAAACCCCCAAAAAACCCAGGTAGTGGCACTGAGCTGTACTTTCTACAGTAAGGGATAGGAGATACTTCAGGTTTTCATTAAAGGAGTGGTTTTATGAGGCAAAGAGGCACTGTGTGGAGACAGCTACCAGCAGTACTCACTGATGAAATATCAGCCCTTCAGTGAAAATTACTTGAGCTTTCAGAAAAAAAAAAAAACCAAAACCACCCTGCACTTGTTTTTCAGTGCATTTGGTCTTATTTCAAGAAATTTCTTTGATATATAGTTCAGGCTTCAGTGAAGGGCAAAAGCTGTCTACCATTTAGAGGAATTTTTTTAAGACTGAAGCAACCCTGAAAATTTTATTTATTTCACTAGGCTTTCCTTGAGCTAACAATCCTGCAAAATCTTAGCTTGCCCTGGTCAGAGCACAAACATTGAACTATGGAACATCAACTTCAGATTGTTGCCTGTGATGTCAAAATTTTGTATTCCTGTACTAGTCTTTACATGCCAGGGTACAGACAGCATGCTATCCACAAGCTGAAAGTGTTACCTAGTCAATAGAAGCTTCCTAAAATTTACACCAGAAGACTTAAACAAAAATCCCTCAGGAGCACAGCCTGTCATCCCCTGAAGGCATGTGTCATGATGCCAGACATGATTAGATGTGATAAGAAAAGAATTTAGAAAACACTTAGGATCATGTACAGGAAGCAGCTTCAGGGTTATGCCTTATCAACCCAATCTACTTCTAGCTTTGTAATTAATAAGAAATGGTCAGTCAGACAAAACATAAAGGTAGTTCTTGCAGTAAGACTTACATATTGCAAGTTCCAAATAAAAGTATCTCTACTTTTAAACGCAAAGCATCATTATTAAGAAACCTTAGTCATTATAAGAACAAAAAAGCTGTTAAAAAGGAGCTAGTTCCATTTCTCCCTTGTTCTGAAGGTCTTTATTGACAAATAAATATTGTTGATGGGTAAATTGCTAGCTAGTTGTTATTCACAATCTTGTGGTGCAAAATATGGGTAACTTTGATCCTTGAAGTCAGTTTCTTGCACAGGTTGCTGAAGACCAAGAGAATTACAAGCATCACACATCGAATCCTGAAGTGCTTCAACTGCAGCTAATGTTCAAAGGACTGGCATCTCAGATGCCACTACATTGTTTCTATTCTACTTGAGTACATTTTAAAAAGTTGTTCTTTGTAAACACATCTTTCAGGCTGTGCATTACCTCATGAAAACTGGAAGGCAATGCAACAACATCCACAAATTTGGGGCTTGATTCTTTTTCAAAGCAGTACTGCAGCACAGAGAACTCTTCCAATGCAATTTTCATGCCTCATCATGACACATTAAAACTAGCACCAGTGCTGGGCAATGCTTCACTCAAAGAAAGCTGTTGTTTAGGACCCCATCCATTTTGTAGAAACACAGAGGAATCAACCACTTTTACTATTCAGCTGGGGGTTGTTTTGACTTACTTACCCTTCACCACTGGCTAAGAAGTAGTTCCCAGACTTTTCTCATTTGTACATATTCCATATCAGTATATCCTGTGATACAGAAATGTACTTTTAAGAGTCTTTCCTTATATGTTGACTTTCAATCCATTTTAACACCTTATAAGAGGTTCAGCACCACAGGTCTAACTCCAGGTCACCCAATGGCCAAGCTACATCCTGGGTAATGTACATTTCATAGTAATTCTTGCTTCCACGTACTGTGCTTTTGGCCAGTCCAGAGGCAAGTAGCATTGTAATCTGCTCAAACCCAAGAGGAGGACAGCAATAAAAGGAACCTCACAGAAGGCACAGGAGCCACTTCATTTTTTCCACTATGAGAGAGGGGAACATCATGTTTCCATCAGCAGCTTACCCCTGTAACAAACTGAAAAGCGGGTGTGAACATTAGAGGATGACTAAAGATAGATGATTAAAACCTGAATTTTTTAATGCAATTACAGCTCTCAGGACAGAGAAGACAGCAGCATCACATATAAACAGCTGTATGTAAAATCTGTATATAAATTGAACACACCAGTAACTGGGAGGAAAGATCGTGGAAGAGAAAGGCAGAAGGAGGACAGGAAGACTCCTTAAAGAGGTTAAACTGCTGCCACACACAAATATCCTGTTAAACACTGATCAAGTGTTTGTGTGCCATGTGGGAGAATGCTAATTGTTTACAGGTATCAGAGCTGAAGGACTTGGATGATTACCAGAAAACAGTGCTGAGAAAGTCCACTGTACAATTAAGTAATGAATTGCTGAACAAGGCTCTTTCATATAAGTCGATCCTGCTAGTTCCTAATGCAATTATTTACCACCAAGGGCTTCCTTTCCCAAGACTGGAATCAAGGAATCAAAAAGTAAAATAAAACCTACCAAAAGCCCACCAAAAACCCAAACCCACCACTCCTGAAAGAATGTTTTCTTTCTCCTAAGGGAAGATGGGTACAAAAGGAGACAGGTCTTGTTTGTTGTAGCACTAATCAGTATTTGTAGAAGATTAAGGAAAAAAAAAAAAAGAAAAGAAAAGCCTTCTGGTCTATTTGAGAATGGCTTCAACACCTGCCATTCAGGTGATTCACTATTAGCACCTCTGCCTCACAGCCCCATCAGAAAGTCTATAAAGCTATGAAGACTTCATGTTAACAGGACAACGTTTCCAAGGATTTAGCTGAAAACTCTCAAACCACATGCCTAAAATTTTGAGAAACCACCATCTTATTTTTAAAGAATATTTCTGTCAAGTTGGCCAGATGCCCAAGTTCTGCAGTGCCAGCAATTCCTCCCCCTTTTCTCTTCTGCAGAAAATTTTCTCAGTACTGAATATTTTATCCATTCTTCTGCCGTTAAACTAGCTTAATGGAGGTGGAGGGGCTCACTGCACACACAGCTCAGGGTGCTTGACAGCTTTGATCCACAAACCTGGCTGCAGGCTGCACAGGCTGCCAGCCTTTCTTGTCTGCCAGGTGAGTCACATCCCTTCCTTACTTGAGGGTCACCCTGCAACCATGGAAAGATGTGGACACTGTTGTTTGAGGGCCCAGTCCATCTGATGTCTGAGTGACCTCCTAAGGTCATTAGTGGGATGTGGTGACAGTCACAGCCTGCATCCCAAGCAGGATTACTCTGCAGACTTGAATTTAGCACCTGCCCATCCTTCCTTCAAAAGGAGAACCAACAGTTACTGACCCTGCATGGCCTCCTCACGACTAATAAGAAAATAGATTTCTCCTTCAGTCTCAGGCAGGCCAATCTCACTCCTGTACCTTCAGGACAGGCTCACTTCAGCGCAAAAGCTCCCCAGGAATGAGGCTGATATGGAAGCGCTCCTTTGGCTATTCAGCAGAGCCCATTTCTTCCTACCTCTTCTGCCTCTGGGCCTGGTTAAACTAGTTTGGGCAGCTTACCAGGGGCCTACAGAACCACATCAAAGTGCTTGGATTTCTTCATTTGTCTGGTGCTTGTGGAGTGGCTGTGAGAAGGCTCCTGCCTCCACCTACGTGCTCGGACCACTTGCACTCTTATGGAGCTGCACCACACATCCTCGCCCTGCCAGAGGGTCTTCTGGGGACAGCAAACCTGGTGAGGAAGAGCTCACTCTCCAAGCACGGAGTGCCACAGCCCGACAGGCTCCTGCCGTACCCTCCAGCCAGCTGGGGTAACCAGAGGGGCTACGTCCCTGTTCTCCAGCTCTACCTAGAAAGTCATGTCCATCTCCTCCCAACAGAAAACATGAAGCAAGATGTCATGCCAAAAGAGGAACATCTATGCAGATCTTTCAGCATATGGGCTGGGACCTTCAGGCTTGCTCCCTTCTCCTTTGGGTTCGGTATAATTTTGAATGCTGGCAAATTAACAGAAACAAAGCAAGCAGAGGGACAGCAAAAATTGCCAGTTCTCTGGGTTTTCTGCATGGAGAGGTTGCTCTCTGTCCTTCAAAACCATTTAAACATCACTCATATAAAGCAATGTGAGAGAAATTAAAAAGCTTTGCTTTTGATGTCACTGCGAACCAGCCCTTGAAATAGTTTCAGCCTTGAAAACACAGCTAGTTAGATGCGCTCCCAGTGCCACAAGCACAGACAGAAAAGCACGAGCGATCTCCATTACTCGCACCCGGCAATGCTGCTTAGCATCATCTCCCGGGATCAGCCGGGCACGGCGCCGGGATGGGCCGGGATCAGCACACGGGATTCACCCGGGATCAGCCGTGCCGGGATGGGCCGGGCCGGCGCACGGGATTCACCCGGGATCAGCCGGGCCGGGCCGACACACGGGATTTACCCGGGATCAGCCGTGCCGGGATGGGCTAGGCCGGCACATGGGGTTCACCCGGGATCAGCCGGGCCGGGCCGACACACGGGATTCACCCGGGATCAGCCGGGCCGGGCCGGCGCACGGGATTCACCCGGGATCAGCCGGGCCGGGCCGGCACACGGGATTCACCCGGGATCAGCCGGGCCGGGCCGGCACACGGGATTCACCCGGGATCAGCCAGGCCGGGCCGGCGCACGGGATTCACCCGGGATCAGCCGGGCCGGGCCGGCACACGGGGTTCACCCGGGATCAGCCGTGCCGGCGCACGGGATTCACCCGGGATCAGCCGGGCCGGGCCGGCACACGGGGTTCACCCGGGATCAGCCGTGCCGGCGCACGGGATTCACCCGGGATCAGCCGGGCCGGGCCGGCACACGGGCGCCATCTGGCGGGCGCGGGCGGGGCCCAGCCGTGCGGCGGTGCCGCCCCGCGCTGAGGGAACGGGCTGGGGAGAAGGGCTGACAGCCAGAGGGACAGGATTGAAAGGTGGGTCTGTGCAAACCTCATCCTGCACAGGATTGAAAGGTGAGTCTGTGCAAACCTTATGAAGTTCCACAAAGCCAAGTGCAAGGTCCTGGTCAGGGCAATCCCAAGCACAAGTACAGGCTGGGCAGAGAACAGACTGAGCAGGCCTGAAGAGGTCTTGGGTGTGTTGAAGAGCTCAACATGACCCAGCAATGTGTGCTTGCAGCCCAGAAAGCCAAACGTGCATGAAAGCAGAGTGGGCAGCAGGCTGAGGGAGGGGATTCTGCCCCTCTAAACCTCTCTGGTGAGACCCAGCCAGAATGCTGCATCTAGTTCTGGGGTCCCCAGCACTGGAAGGATATGGAGATATTGGAGAGAGGCCAGAGGAAGGCCAGGAAGATGAGAGGACTGGAACACATCTTCTACAAAGACAGGCTGAGAGTGCTGGGGTTGTTCAGCCTGGAATAGGGAAGCCTTGAGGGAAATCTTATAGCAGCTTTCCAGTGCCTACAAGAAAGCTGGAAGGGACTTTCTGCAAGGGCATGCAGTGATAGGACAAGGGGTATTGGATTTGTAATGAACAAGGGTAGCTTTGGATTATGTATTAGGAAGAAATCCATTATTGTGAAGTTAGTGAGACACCAGAACAAACTGTCCAGAAAAGCTGTGGATGCCTTATCCCCAGAAGTGTTCCAGGCCTGGTTGGAGGGCCCTTTGAGCAACTAGTCTAGTAGATGTCCCTGCCTATGGTAGGGGGTTGGAACTAGATGATTTTTAAGGTCCTTCCCAACACAAACAATTCTATGACAATTCAGCAACTTTTTGTTCAGCTCTGCATTAGGCCACCACCACAAGTCACACCAACTCCATGGCTGCAACTCCACTGCACCTCCCCCAGGCAAGGAGATAACAGCACGTGGCCTTTTTTTTTTCCACCAGAACTGCGAGGCCCACACTGGACATTAATAGCAGCCAGAGCCCTAAAACCAACAGCTGAGCCTTCCATACCCCACCAGTTAACCAGTACATCTTCTGCCATCTTTGAGTCTGTACTTGGTGTTCGCCTGACCAGCCTTGACTGCTACCCTCCCAGCTGCAGCACCCTACTTTTCCCTGGAGTCACCAGCTGCAAGAGAGGTGAGGCAGGCACTGTCACACCAGTCTGGTTTTCTTTGCAGAGCCAGAAGTGTAGTTAGAACCCAAGCCCCATATTTTAGCGTTTAAGTGAAAATGCCCAGGACTGTACATTAATCCCATATATGTCTCATCTATACATTTTCACGGTGACTTTTCTCAAGCATTTTCCCTGCAGAAAGCGGTCACAGCACTGGCTTGATAACCATGTACACCTCAGGTTGATATGCTCTGCCCTCCATGCTGATAAAGCACCTGTCAGTGTTCACCTAACAGCTACACAAACATTTCAGCTTTGGAGATGTGGATCTTATATAGGTGTGCCTGGTGTACATCCGTGGTGGTACAGGGGCAGCATCTGCACACATGATCAGGTGTTTTCCAAAATGTTTCGTAAGGACAAAATTCATAGCTGTACCAAGCTGTGTGCATACTGGGGTCAAATTTAGACATTAGTGTTGCAGTGTGTCCTCCTGATATCTACTTTGTTTCATAAGGTATCACACAACAGGCTAATTTGAAAGTGAGAACTGGAACTGCTCCACGGGAAAGAAAACTGAGGCTACCAGAATGCTGCTAAGACACCAATGTTGCAAAACTGTCTTTAAATAGTACTTTTGGAAGGATGTCAAGAAATATATATTTTCTATGCAGCCTTCCACAGCATACCAATTTTCAGTCATTTTTACTTTCCTTAAACAGGACACACATAAAAACTTAGAGCCTACTGGCATTATTTAAAATATTGCTTTACTTCCACACCACACACACTTTTGTCCTTTACACATGAATATTTTTGAAGAGCTTTAAACACTTTCTTATCGTGTATACAATGACATGGACCTGTAACGGAACAGAAGAATTAATCTACTCAGACTTCTGATCCCATACATTTTTGCTTTCTGCTACAAAAGACAGGGGTGCCAAGCATCCATCTGAGGCCTCTTGTCAGAAAGCTTCTCTGTGAAAAAAGATAGCTTTTAAAGATGGCTGGAATAGGTAGTGAACTATACAGTAGTCACAGCTTTTAGCATACTTACATACAAATCAAGACTGCCAGCAAATGGCTCTGGAATTATTTACAAGAAGGACTGATCTCTAAGATTTACTCTGGGCTTATTGCTGCTTCCAGAACAGATTTTTGTCTTGCAGATGCATCGCACCATCAGCTCTGTATTTTTGTGGTGACAGCTCTTCAAAAGTACCTACAAACAGATTCAAGCTCTGGATCCCCCAAACCATCTCTATTTCCTGAGGTCACATCTCACATCACCAGCTTCACAATAGGCAGAAAGTCTTAAGTTTCTTCAGAGCCTTTAAGCCATCGACTTGATTACGCTCTATTATCTTTGATTTGTTGTTAACCACCACAACTAATGACAGAGGCAGAAGCATGCTCTTCTATTCCCATATCTTTTCCAATAGAAGCCCCTTCATCCATAAACCTGACAGGGTGCTTCGTAAGATTTCAGTCTTTCTGCTTGCTGTATATACCAGTCTGTGTTAAAGACTAGTTTTCCTACAGAGTCTCATATTCTAACCACATCACCTTTTGTTTCCTTTGTACCCAGAAATTACTTTTGTACACCAAACTTATGCTTTGAAAATACTACCAAAAGTAGTTTCTGTTCCAGACACGCATTGCAACCTCCACAATTGTAACTTTCAGAAGAGCTTTAAAATGCCCCCAAAATGGTATGACAGAATGAGTCTTAAAAGCATAAGAATAAACATGAGTAAAGCCTGCCATCAGGAAGATCACCTGCACATCTCTGCACTTGGGAGGCTGTCAGTTCCCTACTTCACAACAAGGATGGCTCTATCTAACAAAGCTGAGAAGTATCCAGCTTCCAGACAGGAAAAGCACATTGAATTGACAAGCACACGTATCCCTATCAAACACCCTTCTCTGCCCCCACCATCCTCACATCAGATGTGGACAAGCAACACTGCTCATGACCACAGCAGCAGTTAACAGCACTTCTTGGTCTCCACCACGCCACCTCCCTGTCTGACAGCTACCCTTCAAAAAAGCCACAGTTAAAGCTACAATGAACTCACTATGATAAACCATTTTCCCTGTGGTAAGTCATGCAAAACCTATCAGGGACAAGGAATAATACACTACTGGAATTAATAACTGTAGTCAAGGGGTCAGAAGCCAGTTCCACATCACTTCTGTGCCTGCAAAGCCACACTGAATGTTGAGATCTGCTTCACTCCAACCAGTGCAGCACAGCAAACTCCATGACATCTGCTGCCCCATAAGGCCACCATGTAACTAGCTAGGCAACCTTTTGACTTTTTGGGGGACTGGTAGACAAAAATGGACTAAAATGGAAGGGGAAAGCTCAATGACTTAACAGGTAAACACCACAGGGTTTTTACCCTCATCATAATAAAATTGGAGATAAAATTTAAGGGATATACTAAGTGTACTCCAGATTTAAAGAGACTGTCTTGTGGACACCCATGATTTGCTATTCAAGCAGAAAACAAAAATTCAAATACGCCAATAAATTTACTCCAAGTCTGAATATGTTACAAGAGCCAACTATTTTATGGGCATTTTTTAAACTATAGAAAGAGGCAGTCAAAGCAATGTTTCAGTTAGGGAGAGAAGGTTGCATTAATTTCAAAAACTAAATAAAGTTGGAGTCTGTTGCACTGGTTAATGAATGAAGTGACTGTTCTCAAAGATATCCACACATGGACAGATCACAGCTACCATGAACAGTTTTTACAGCACTGCTGTATAATCTCATTCAGTTATTTGACTACTGATGGTAATTAAGGACCATAATCCATTGCCAAAAAATAAACAAATGTGAACAACCACCAAAACTTGGGCAATAGAAAAAACTGTGTGTGGATATTCCAGGCTTCTTGCAAAGTACTTCACTGTTCAGAGAAAATTTAAAGTTATAATAAGTTCTTGAGCATGTACAAAATATAAGAATGGAGCTGAACACTTCACAAGCATAGAAAAAAACAACAGTAACTAAGAAAGTATTGTTGATATAGAATTAGTATTTTGAACCTGCATAATGAGGAACAAGATTGACAGATTAGAACTACTGAAGCAAGAGAAAACCACAAAGTTTAAGTTGTAGAGATAGAGCCAATCCAGCCTTCTTTCCTTTGGGGCCTGCACAGGAACACAGCTATCCCCCAGAATTTCTGCAGGATCTGACTCTAGTAAGGTAAGTACTTTACCATATATATTACTTATTATGTACCAAAACTGACGTAGTAGTACCAAGGTATTAAATTAAAGACATGTGCATCCTGATTAGGGGTACTAGCTGTGATGTATTATATATGAAAATGAAACATTATGTACAAAATGTAACAAGCATAGTAACTGATATCTACAAACTAAAGTCACAGTGGCACATTGAACAATTTTAGGTTAACCAGACTCACTTAAAAATAGAAACCAGAGGCTGGGCTCTTCTCTCACCCCATTTTACATGTCTTTACGTCCATTGATTTCAAGTGGAGTTCTTCACAATTTATGCCATTGTGAGAGGAGAATCAAGCCTTGTGTGCTTGAAAGGAAACAGCAGACATGTTCCCCACCAGAGTGCAGGGGGAGATTTAAAAAAAACATAAGTATATGAACTGTGAAACCGATAGAGTACACAAGCAAAGGCAGGCAAATAGGCTCTAGCTGGGGGATGGGAAGAAGAGAACTTGTAGCTTACCCAGGGGTTTTGTTGTTTGTGTGTCTTTTTTTTTTAAGACTTGGGACTGATATTAGTAAGTCAGAAGCCCAGTCAGTAAACAGGCTTCTAAAAAAAAAGGAAATGTTTAGAGAGAACTGTTGCATTTTTTTTCAGACAGACATCGATTTGTATTTTCCTACAGATATTCTATAAAATGAGGAGCACACCATTTTGTCTGTGGAAGACATAGACTTTCCATTGCTAGAAAGAGGAGATCTGACCTATATCCATCACCAGAAACAGTGCCCAATGATCATTTATACCCAAGCAGATGATCTTCCAAAACTCTTCAGGACCATCTGCACAACTAACATTACAGCGGTTAGAAAGAGTAACACTTCAGACTAGAATTCAAGTCAGACAAAGTCCTATATAAGACATGGATGACAAAATCACTTCATGGTTCGGAGGTACAGCAGGACAGAAGCTACAGCTTTATAGTAGATGTTTTTCTAGGCTTTTCTTTTTTTTCCTCTTGGTAGCAGCATGTGGTTAGGAAGCTCCTCTTTCACCACCCCACTGTGCACAAACATAATCCTTGTACTGTTCTGTACTGATTGGGCTGATTTGGGGAAGCTCACTCAAAACAAAGACGCAAGAAAACCCCCAAATATTTTCAAACTATCTCTATATCTCCACTTGAGGTATGCCTGCACAACGCTGTGATAGTGCAAGGGAAACAGCTCAAGTATTTTACAGAGGGAATAAATAAACAACAAATAAGAACAAATAAATGTCCTTGAATATCCAACTTTGTTTTGTGCTTAGCATTTAAATGTTGAACACTGACTTATGCATCAAAGGTAAAAAAAAAAAAAAAAACAAAACCAAACAAAAACAAGCCTTAAATGACCATGAGCCTGGTATCACCCCAGTTCCTAGAATAAATCCATCAACTACACCTTTGTGAAAGAGCCATCATATTGTCAGTACCTCTTGACAGCATCAGCTCCAGGCTTATAAGATATCCACTAATAAGTAAGAAATGTTTATGAACAGCCACAGCACAATACCAGACAGAGAGACATTAAAAAAGCAATCTTCCAAAATGACAGCCTAAAAGGTGGCAGATTGAGAACTAGACAATAGAGCTCTGAGTATTGGGGGATATTTTGCAAAGAAATCTGAAAAGCAGTAAATCTGCAGCAATGAAACAGATGCCTGTTTGTCACTGTGGTCATTTCAGTTCAATCAAATAAATGCATTGTTCAATTTCAGTATATTAACAGCTACTCTAAAAACATGCAAGCTGTTCTTGAAGGAAATCAACAGTTTTATGCAACTGGGAAATCATATATTGAGAACAAAATGGGGTATTAGCCTAGACCACTGAACTTCAGCTTCGCACCATCTGAAACCCCCAGCAAGTACTGTCCAAGCAGATGGGCTGTATGAAAGGTTGGGTGCAAACCAAACAGTTACTGGATTCACAAACAGCTAAAGAAACCATTGAGCTCAGTAATCTAATCTACTCTGCAGCATCCTTTGCTGAGAGCACTTCTACAGCTTTATGGCAGCTCATGGCTGAGCACAACAGCAATAAATAGGCCTCCCTCTTACCCTGCAGACATTCTCTCCAGCCTTACTCTGGTACACTGCTTCCTTCTCCAGGGCCTCCCAAGGAGAGGCCAATACCCTGTAAAAAGGGACTCTGGGATCTCTCTGTGGAGAGCTGCTGTAACACAGCTGCTTGGCTGTTTTTAGGGAGACACATTTCTCCTGCATAGTACTGGTATCTCCTAGCAGATACCTGCTGAAACCCAAAGCTACACTGAGCTGCTAAGAGAACAGAACAAAGCTACATCCTGGGAAAACAACATCCTCATGAGGCTGGAAGTTTCTTGGTACCTTGTAACAGATGAGAGCCTGGTCTGCCTTCTACATGTTTGGCAGTACTCTAAGACATTCGCTGGCTATTGGCCTGCCAAGCTGTTTAGGCTTGTAAGTTTCTCTGCACTTGCTTTATACTATTAATTTCATTAAATATAAACATATCCTTTGTATATATTTTTCTCATATTCCATATGCACGGAATGAGCTCATTTCAGCCCAAGAATGGATGAAAACTCAATATTACCACACAGATCCACTATGCTTTGCAAACAAGACTGGAAAAATGCCCTCTCACAATGAAGTTATCCATACCATCTTTCTGGTGAGGAAACAGTTCAAAGCTCTTGGAAAGCCATATGTACACTTTTACAAAAGACATCTGCAATTCACCAGTGAGGTTCTAGACCTAGTATAATTTATTTACCAGTTTGTATATAAAGATGCAAATATACAAAGTTCAGACATTTCTTTAGCGCCTCCATAAAATTCATTTTAAAGTATATAAATATTCATACTTTGAATAGTCATCTCAGCATGTGAAGCTTTAATTTTTATATGAAAATACCAATTCCTGCAAAGAGTCTGAAATAAAGTAAAAATGTAATAATCCTAAAGTATGCACACAAACACATGCAATTTCTTTACATAAACACTTCTGAACTTCTGGGTGATTAATGCTTGATTACAAAAAGAGATCCTTAAAAACGATCTTCACTAATTATGCACTAATTTTTAACATACTTGAAAACAAGTCAGGTTTTACTGCTGTTAGACAAGTTGATCCACACCTGAAAGCGCAAGGTGGCTTTCAATTTCTGCCGTGGTTATTGTGTGTCTCTGTTGCTACCGAAATGGGCCATGGGTGAGGGCAGTGTCCACCAAGCCCAAGCGCTCAACGGGTTGAGCAAGAGTGCCTGGGTGCCCCAGCAGAGCCTCCTGCTGAGCCAGCACCACCACTGTCACACGAGTGTACTTGCTAATGATGACATCAGGGACAGCAAAACGGGTAAAGCCGAACAATTACAGCGCCTGTGGCAGAGGTGGCTTACATGGCTCCAGCAGGGATCACAGGAATACAGGAAGGATGTGTGCTTTGAGGAGTTTTGAGGCACTTGTCTCTGAATCTTTAAATGTATCTAGATAAGTCTTTCATATCAGTCTTTTTAAGACTAGTGAGAGAAGATGCAGCTTTCCTACAGAACAAGAGAGTGCAGTCCTACCATGCAGCACAATCCAAGGCCTACATTACTATATTCGTAACTGCACACATGTTCTTATTTTCTTTTTTAAACATTCAAACACATTCAGAAATAAAGATGTTTGGACACTGAAGACTGTCAAAGAAAATTTAGGGAACTAATATCACCCTGCTTAAAACAAAAAAAAAAAATCTGTATGTTTTATTATAAGCATCATGATACTAACATGCAGATTTTTAATCATGCCAGTTGCAATTATACAAATCAGTGTTCCAATCCACAGAGAAGTCAGTTTTCATATACACCACATTAACACAGACATTAGACAGGATCTGGCATGCTGCCGACAGAGAAGCTAGTTCTGGAATCATGTAATATTAAGTCTGGAGTTACCTGATGCAAGATTAGAAGGCAACAAGCTCAAAAAGGTGGTTACAAAAAACATCACAGGAAACAAAATTATTTTGTTTATTATTATTAAAGGCAAGCAATTATATTTCAGTATTTGGATTGCAGCTGAAAATGCTTTCTTGGCATGCAACCACTCCACAAAGCTAATATTGAGTGCAACTGGAAACATTTTTAAAAAAATTCTTACTAAAGTCAAAGATGGTAATTGCAAACTGCAGAATCTGTCCTTAGATAAAAGGGGGACAACTGAATGAAACTTATATCTGTTACAGATATAAACCTACAAGCATACTCCATAATACTCTTGCATCTTAAGGAGGGGACAGAGGGAGAGAGAAAATGAAGGAGAAAAGTACACAAGACTGAACAGCAAGAGCTATCAGGCGCTATAAATCAATGTTTCAAACACAGACCTCAGACAGGAATACACAACTTTGGTACAGAACAACTGAAATAACACAGTTCTGGCATTTGTTGATGTGTAATCCACTGGAAATGAAAGGTCTACCTGAGAGACTGTCTACCCCAGGTTTACTAGCTAGCAAAACATTGGGCTTGATAGGTTCACAATGATCTTGAAAAGCAACCCACCAACCTTATAGCTATATATAAGAACTTTTAAGAAGCCTTCCAGGCAGGGTTCCAAGAAAAGGTAAACTAGCAAAAAGCTGTCATTTACAGACCTTTTAAAAAATACTAAAAATGTTTGTGTTGGCTCTTACCTCTTGCATATGAGCACTTCACTCATTTTGTACATTTAAAAAAAAACTCCTTGCACAAAAACATGCTTGAGGAATATTATCAGTTTGTGCTGAGAAGTGAAATGCTTGCTCTTTTAGTTCTAAAAATATATAATGTATTTTGTGAATATTATAAATAAGAAAAATACAAAGAGGAAGATTTGTAGCAGACCACCTGTGAAATTTTCTTCAGTAGCTGGAAATATCCTTTGTCAATGAACCAGCAGCCAAAGAGCTGTTTCTGAAAAAAAAGCATGTAATTTTGGCAAACTGATCTGATAGTCTATCTGGGAATTTCTGCCAAAAATGCCATGACTTCAGTGGGCTATTACTTGAAAAACATGTTTCTTTCCATCATTCTTCAGCCATAAGGTAGGAGGAGGAAAAGATGAGCAATAGCTGTGCTGTGTCCTTCCAAGCTGGTTCTTCCCATTATACAACTCCTAATCCAAACAATTTAAGCACACAAGTAAAAGCTACTAATTTCTGTAAACATTTCCAGGAGCAGGACCTAAGCTTGCATGGCTTACACCAAGCATATACTAATGGCTAGAGCTAACCTCAAGTTTACTTCTGTTTAAACAGCATAAGCAAAAGCCAGCGCTGGCCAAACTGAAGCTTAAGCCTTAATACAATGGGGTAAACTGAATATTGATATAAGCCACTTGGTGACTAGGGAACCATCTCAATCCAGCATTCTTAGTGCAGTATTGTATCATGCAACAGTTTTCCCAGAAATACAAGTAACCTTTCCCAACATTTAAAAAATAAAAAGTAATGTTTCAGAGCATGCTTTTATACCCCAGCAGCAGGGATCTCTTTACTTTAGGGTAACTAGTCACAGAAAACAGAAACACAACCCAGCTTGTTTGTTTGTTTTAAATGAAATTCATCACTGCACATCCAATTAATTCTGGAATGCCTAAGACATAGCACCCAAGCAATTAGAAGCTTTCAATTTAAGAGCAACTTTCAGTCTGCCCTGTTAGAAGCTGTGTATAGCAGTAATTGACATCACATTTATTACGCAATATTCATACGACAAAAGGGAAGGACATTTAGGCTATGATACAAAAGCTTTCAGCATTAGAAAGGGTCAAACCAATCTGCAAAAGCATAATGTGAAGCAAAGCAAATTATTCTGTAAAATGTCTACATTCATTAGCATAGAAAAGTTTCACAGGAAAACAATGACAAAGTAAAAGACATCCTATTTTCATATGCTAAGTAATTAAATATGCCAAATGCGTTTAATCTCTTATTATAACCATAGGGGGAGACAGACCAAACTCTTGAAGTTCCAAAAAGCCAGGTCATTAGTGTGCCAAGTCATTCTTTAGATCTTCTCCTTATATACAAATATACATTCCCAACTCATAACATATGTAAGTAAAACTTGACTCTCCCTCCCACCCCCTCCATTTCTCCTTCTTTGGAAGGCATTTGCTTTCTCTTGCTCCTGTATTTTCAAGTCTTATTAAATGCTAGAAATAACTCATTTGCTAGGAAAAAAAACCAAAAACCTAAAAGCACAGAAGCCATTTTGCCAAAGGCCTGAGTTAAATACCCCAGACCCTCTAAGACATAGAATAAGCTAGCTGAAAATGAGATTAATAACATTCTTGCACATATGCACTAAAGACTACAAACTATGTGTGGATTTCAAGTTCAGATGACATTTCTAGCCATTTCTTGCCTTTCCAAACAAGAAAGGGATTCTTATGTTTACATAAGTTTCTCCTTGCTTAATAAATCTTAAATTGAAACAGATTTTTTTAAACAATTACCTTTTTCAGAGTTATCATACTACAGGATATTAGGAAAAAACAGACTCTCCTGTTGCTTTCACCCACATCTGACTCCAATCTTAATAGTTTAGCTATTAACCCTGTAAGGTCCTTACACACACACCTTGCCCAGTTGATGTTAAAATTTTTATATGACTGATCTGGGCTTACTCATTACAAAGCCTTTTGTTGTACAGAGCAGCTCCATGGACCTTGATTTACAGGACACAATTAACTGTGCTGTTGGCAGAACTGCACCAGCCCGGCTCATCCGGGGCTCTGCAGGCAAAAATGAAAGGATCTGTCACTGCATCAGAGTAACGGATCTCTCCATCTCCCTTCCTTTCCACTCCCTGTCCAAGCTAATTCTGATCTACTCACGTCTTGGGATGAAAACCTAGCCACTGTGATATATCTGTCTTGCAAAGAAATAGTACAAATTACCTTAATTTCCCCTAGAAATAGCAAGAACTACAGCTAAAGGGGAAAAAAAAACCCATGCTACTTGAAAAATCTCAGTACTTACTCTAGAGTTTACCGTGCAAAACATGTAGTTCAAAGATCTCAGTTACCAGCTAAACAATGATCGCAGGGAATTTTGCAACAATAACGCTAGTAATTTATTTATGCCTTTTTTTGGGTTTTCTTAAGCGTGTTGGGGATATGCATTGTTAACCATTAAATTTCGCTGTACAAACATTTCTCAGCGAGCCTGTAAAATACCCCCCGCTGCGTTTCCTCGCTCTCCAGCTGACAGCATTTAGAAACACCGGTACTGGTGGGTGCTTTATTTGGCCTTCCTGGGCCACCCGCGCTGGGGTACGGTGAGAGATTCCTGCCAAAGGCCAGACCCAGCCGCCTCGGGCTCGGACCACAGCAAAGGCGTCTGGACTGAGCTCAACCCAGCCGATTGATAAATGGTGGCTGCTGGAGTTTGAAATCCCGCGGTGGGCACAAATATTCTGGGAGAAGGGACCCGCAGACGATCCATCGCCCTCCCAGAGCTCTCTTCGTTAAGAAAGGAAAGCACAAGCACACACTTCAGCGAGGTCCGTGGTTGCAGGGGTGGGTGTGGGGAGCACCCCCCAGTTAAAGCGGACAGCGCGGAAGACGCCGCTGGGATGGCAGACCGAGATTTCCACCTCGCCAAGGTCCTCGCTCGGGGCAGGAGAGCGCCCAGAGGCGGACGCTTCTCTCAGGATAAGGGAGAGGGCGGAGGCTGCCTGGAAGGGGCCAGTTGCCACGCACTGACAGGCAACAGCTGAGCTCCCACATCTGGCCCCTCACCCAGGCCGGGGACCGCGGCGCGCCGCTCGCTCCGCCGGGCGCACCGAGCCGGCGCGGCGGCGGCGCCGCGACACCTTCCCCCGACAGCGGCCGTGGGGCTCGGTGGGACACCCTGCGCTCCCCACCGCTCTCCCGAGCCCGCAGCCCCGTCCGACAACTCCGCGCAGGACGGCGCGGCGCCAGCGGCGCTGACGAGCGCCGGCTCCGGGCTCGGGCGGCTCCTCACCGGCGCGCCCTGGCGATGCAAGCCCCGGGCAGGGCGCAGGACCCCGGCCGCACCCCGGGAAGCGCTCCGCCGCCAGCAGCACGGTGCCAGCTGCGGACGGCGCACCGCCAAACCCGCCGGGCACTCCGCCGCAAGCTGTCAGTCGTCACTCCGGGGAGCCTCCACTTACCCTCCCCGCAGCGCTGCCGGACCACGGCGACGTATTCCCGGGAGGCGGTGTGGTCCGTCACACAGACGACGGGGAAGGCGGATACCGGGTTCTGTCCCACGGAGTCAGCGCCGGAGGGAGACGCGCATCTCCGACACCGCCGCGGACAGACCGCCCGGAGCCCCCTCGGCCGCCCCGCCGCGACTGCCCAAGCCCCGGCGCGCTCCCCGCCCTAATGGGGCTCGCCGCTCCGCGCCCGGGACGGCGCCGGCCGCGCTCCGCCGCGCCCATTGGCTGCCGCCCGCCGCGCCCGCCAATCGCCGGGCGGCCGGGGCGGCGGGCGGTGCGCGGGGCCCGGCGGGGCGGGGCTCGGGGCTGGGCCGGCGGCGGCGCGCGGGGGGCGCGGCCGGCAGCGGCTCGAGGGGAGCGGGGGAGCTCGCGGGGAGCGCCCTGATCCCTGCGGGAAGGACGGGGCGGAGGACGGCACGGGCGGGTTCTACTCTCCCTTTCCCTCGGTCCGACGGAGCCCTGAAGCCGCCAGCTTTCCTCCAGGGAGCGGGACGCGGAAAGTTAATGAACTCCTCCCGGTGATCTGTGCAGAGGGGTGCACAGATGGAGCCCGTTCCGGCTGGGCTTGCGGCCCGCGGTGGTGGCGGTGGGCTGCGCACGGCCGTGGCGGGCGCCCGGGCACTGCCGCAGAGAAGGCGGCGCGGGGCCCTCGCCGGCCCGGCTGTGCGGAGCCCGCAGCCGCCCCAGGGGGCTGGCGGGGGTGGGCGCGCCCAAAGCAAGGCAGCCCCGCTCTCAGCGCTAAGGAGACGGCAAAGCGACGGCGGCCGGCGTTAAAAGGACACTGAAGTAGCCCGGCACACGTATAAATCCCTTTGCTTTTGAGGTTACGGGCGCTTTTGGTATCTGTTAAACTGCTGGAGTCTGCAGCCCTTGATCGCGTTGCTCGCGCCTAACAACACTCTTTAAGCAACGTGGATTGATTTCCTGGTTCTCTAGTGGTCTCAGTGTTTAAACTCTCTATGGAAACATCAAAGGATGAGTCACATGGCATTTAACTCGATGTTATATTTCTTCCATAGGTGCAAATTGGAAGGTGAGAATAATTTTGCCAGAGTGACTTCTAGGCAGTCACAAACTCTCCCCGCTTGTTGAAAAAGGTGTGTTTGGAGCCTCAGAAGTTGTTTTGTATAAAGCTGTGTCTCTGGCGGTGTCTCTCTTGATTCTCAAAACAAGGAATTACATGAGGAAATGAAAATGAGAATTTTCCCTTTGAAGCACATTTGGTTTTCCTCTGTTAGCAGAATAAGTTTATCTACATTGCTGGTAAAAATAATCTTTCTCCATCTGAAAAAGTAAAAACTTAACTCACAGGGAAGGATTTCAGACTCCAGCCATAGGCTACAACTTTGCTACAGTCAAAAGTGTTAAAACTACTTATCGCCTTACAAGTTTCAACTGCAATTCAAACCCTGATGCTCTTAATTTTTCAATTTACTAAATGTTAATTTTTCAATTCCTTTAAAATATTAACCAAGTCTGAAAATAAATATTTCCAAATTGCATCAAAAAGTTTTCAGAAAAAAAGAGTAGGTGCTTGTACAGGCAGGGGAAACCTCAAAAGAGTCAGCTTCTCTCACTCTTTCCATCAGAATGAATTTGTATTTCTCCTCCAATTTAAGAAAAAAACACAGAGGATGAAGCAGGAGTGTGAAAAAAATTAAATATATTGTAGAATATAGAATATAATAATAACTCTATATAATAATATTTTAAAATTAATTGTAAAGGGAATGGGGTGACAAAGATGGCAAAGGAGCCATCTGCTGCCTTAGAGCTGTTTGTCCCTTGTCTTGTGTTCTTCCCTGCCACCTATTCAAGCATTTCTCTATCACTTATCACATAGATCTAAATGCATTTAGGCTCTGCTGGCAGCACTGCATGATTTCTGTCATTTACTTCTTCCCACTTCATGTTCCAAAGACATAGGAAATAAGATTGCTTGGCTTTTAAATAACCTTGTCAAAGGTGTTTGAAGTCATGTATTAGCAGATCTGAATCTGGAATGAAAGAATTTATGGCCAATGCACTCTTTTAAGTTGTATATCTGTTTATCTGATCCTCACTTACAAGTGCCTCTAATTAAGCTATAAACTCCTAGTTTCTACCTAACCATATGGGAAGCCTGGGAAGTTTGCTACAGTAATGTAATTTACCCATTCTACAGCCATGTCTGCAATGCAAATCCAGCATGGCTGTTTAAAAAGTGTTATAAGCTGCTCTGTTTTTCACAGCATGGACAGAAATAGAGCACGTCCAAGTTACCAACTGTAATCCTGAAACAGTACAGACACTTTTCTCTTTGGACTTACAGGACTTTGTTTGTGTCTAAGAGAAAACACCTTCTGCAAACAGCAGGAAAGATAAAAAATTACAACCTGCAAATACAATTAATGAGGAAGGGGCAATAATATTTCCATCCTTTTTTTTTTTTTTCCTCTTTTTCTGGGGGGGAGCTACTTGCTGTTTTGTGCTTTTGTTGCTTTCTTTTCTCAGGTTTTAATTGCATACACTTTTCATTCACTTGAAGTGTGGATAATTTGAGGATGGGGTCTTGTCTGCCACTGAAGTTGGTTGCAAGAGGGTATAAGGAAAGCTTACACATAAAAAAGGCCCAGAATTACAGTATATATTTGTATATCTTAAACTTCTGTTTAATATTTCAAAAATATCTATGCAAGGAAAAAAAAAACAAACTGCTGATGAGAAAGTTTAAAAGGAGCTTGAGTCCCACCTTTGCTACTGTAACCCAGTAAAAACCCCAAATTCCATGAGACTGTTGCCCATTTTATGAAAAAAGTTTTCTAAAATATGTTCTATATTTAGATTTTTTCTGTAGAAAGTATTGCTGGCAGTTATCATTAATTTCATGTGAGGAATGCAGGTTTTGGCCCACTTTGCAGGAGGTTAAAATTTAAAAATGTAAAGTATGAGACGTTTTTCTGTGATTTTGAAGTAGGAGGAAAGTCTCTGTACAGATTCATACAAGTACCCTGGAAGGAAATGCCTAGAGCAATCCATCAGTCTTTCTTTTCCAATCCTACCTCTTCCAGTGAATACTTTAAATATTTCTTATTATCTTTTAAGTATCCCATGTTTACATATGGAAACCATACATACAAAGCTGCAGCTGCAACTGCAGGTAAGCAAACAAGAGTAGCTCCTTGTGTACCAAACATGTAATCTGGCACTGATGGAGCTTTGAGGCTGGCCTGGAAGTGGTGGCTGGACCAGACAGCCCTCAGAGGTGCCTTCCAACCTTGATCCTGTGATCCAGAGCTGCTGGATTCAGCCAACACAGGTCTGACTATGATGTCTGATTGCTTAAGCCAGTTAAGTATGGGGAATAGACAAAGGCCATGCCTGGAGATGGAGAGTTTTGAGTGCACCATGGCAGTCTTTACACTGAGTTTCAGCCACCCCACAGATGTCTGTGATGGGTTTGCTGTGTATTAAAACAAAATTTTTGTTAAGCTGGGGATAAGATTTGAATTTTGTGCAAGGTCCAATTGTACTGTTTTATTTTGGTTTAGCTTTTTTCCTAAGGTGTGAAGCAGAGTCCAGCTTAATTTGGGGATGTTGGGAGAGAAACGGTGCTTTAATTTCTGCTGCTTGCTTTCTATAACACTGTACATTGGATTTTTACTTTCTCTTGGTATTACTTAGTCTTTCTTCAGGAAGGGACATCACAATGTCTGTTCCTTTCCTATATGTGCCTCTAAGCAGCTGTAGGAATGCCTCAGTTTCCCTGTTTGCATGCAGAGAATAAAACTGTCTTACACCACATGGGTCATATGAGGCTTAGTTAATCTTTATGCAGAGTTTTTCAGACATAAAGCTGTATGGAAACACTTCAGTTATTAATATTAACAAGAGCAGCTTGTTAAAACCCTGTGTTAGGTGTTTTGGTGTTTTTGGGACACTTTCACTGGAATCAAGTAATGTAGACTGGCCAAAGCAATTAAGCATAAACTTTCAAATGCTGATTCTTATAAACCTGACTCTTTTCTTTGGCTTGTACCCAGCAATTTGTTCTTTATCAGTTTTATAGACCTGGGTTTAAAAAACCCCCAGTCTTAATAATGAGTTTTCAAATTACATTAAGAGGGTTGTTTTCCCCTTAACCTTGGCAGGTGTACCACTTTTGAGTTCTGTATCTGCATGAACTTAAAGATCTACACCAAACCTTCCCTGAGTGCTGTATGGTTTTGCAGGGTGGTTGGAAAACTGGTCACTGGTGACTCACAGCAGGAGTACTATGAGTCCTATCACGGTGTCCAGGTTTGATTTCTTTTCCCATGGAAACCTGGGTGAAGCATGCAAAGTGGGAGGGATTTGCATCCTGCCACATGGTCAGGATAAAGCTGGAGTGCATACTTGCGTTTTGGAGAGGGAATGACTTCTCAGGCTTTCCAGTTCAAGTACTGTTCCAGTTTACTGTGTCTCCTTTTCTGATTTATTTTTGCAATAGTCCTTCATTTTTGTATAAGATCCCTCCTGCTGATTTTTGTCTGTTTTGTTTGTCTTGGCCTTATCCTATGGCTCCATAACTTTTTCAGATGCATAGTCCTGCCTAATCTCTGTTTAAAAGTCAGCTGAATCCTTGCATGGCCAGATAAAAAACTTTTCATATGGATCTCTTTCACAGGCACCTTCCCTGGATATTTAACTCTTTAAGTCCTTCCTGGGCTAAACTGTTATCCTTTTATGAAGGCTTCATGCCCTGCCTTTGATCACAGACTATTCCATTAGTTCTTCTAGCCTAGTTATTTCCTGTGGACTAGGAAGAAACAAGCAATTTGACTGAGAAGAAAAAAGCAACATTCATTTACAATACGTATAAGTAATGCCAGTCCTGTTTCCAAGATCTGCTGCAGTGCCTTGCTCCCTTCTGCCAGAGTTGGAGTCAGTCCTGTGAGCTGCAGTGACACTTGGAGCAGCTCTTGGAAAACATCCCAGCAATTCTGTAACTATTCCAGCCATGGATCATTGTACTCTCCCTTCTGAGTGGTCTCAGATGAATCTGGTTGCATTCAAGAAACAATGGCAGAATTGCCTGCATTTCTCTAGTTCTAAAAGAACACTCAGAAGCCCAGTGGTTCTTTATATATCTATTTCCCAGTCCCACCAATCTCCTACCTGCATGAGACTACAGTGGATTTTTCACAGCATTTTCCCCAATTGCTGTTTCATTGCATGGAGGTGTGTCTGTCCGAACAGGAGACACCAACAGCCTCCTGTTGTCCCTGCTTTGAGGGATAAAATATCTTTGAGAGCACACATCTGATCCCCCATGCAGTAAGACACTTGATGATTAACCCTTTCTTAAGATTGATGCAGTTTTGTAAGCGCTACACAGAATCCAAAACTGTTTCACAGAAGGTAATAAATATTATTTTAGATAAATAACGATAATTATTTTAAGTATCTTTTGTTCTTCGTAAATTCAATTTGCTTAAAAATGGCACTTTGGGAAGCCAGGTTGTCAGAAGTTAGGGATAATATGCCACACTATTTGTCCTTTTCCTCCTCTATAATGGCTAGTGTAAATCACAACCCTAACTTGATTAAATTTTGTTTCACTGTGTTCCGGTTTTGACATTATTTAAACATATTTTGTTATTTAACTATGCAGAGATCTTAATCCTTTACTTAAATGTAAATTGCAAAGTGCAATCGCTAAACAAATTGATTGAATACCATTGATTTTTCATCAAATAATTGTGGCAAATCTTGTAATCAATTATTCATCATTCTTAGAGAAGAATAGATGACATGAAGAATAAGCTGTAATTAAGATAAAACACTACTGGATTCTGTACTGATAATTTCTTTTGAAATTACAATTCTTGCAATTAAATCAAATTGAAATTAAAATGTGAGTAGCCTGATTGAGGCACTGAGTAATGATTGTATAAAAGTGTAATCTGAAAGAGCCTATTCATGTATGGGGACAGAGATGACATTTGATGCCTGAAATATTTTCTGTTTTTCCCATGCATTACTTCTGTCTAATGCAAGCATCATGTTGTTATTATAGATTTTAATTTCCTCCATTATTATGTGACCAATGCAACAGTTACAAAACATAAAGCACATTCTTTAAAACAAATTAAATATTTAATTCCTGTGCTAAATTTACCTTTAGCCTAATTTGTGTTGTTCATTCTAAGTGCCAAAAATGAACATGGATTTGCATTGCTGTAAGGATTTGGTTTAACAAGTCACATGGATTTTTAAATTTAATAGTTGATTTGTTATTTCCATGAAAAAAGGACCTGACTTGTTGGACATTTAAATCAATGGAATGTACCCTTTTGTCTTTAGTCATGTAACATACCTAGAAAAAGACTCTCCAAGAAACAATAAAAACCTCAGCATTAGTCTTAACCATATGCTCTGTTACTGAAATAACTCATCAATCAGCTGGGCTCAGGTGAAGTGAAGCCTGACCTTGACAGCAGTCCCCAGCAGATGTCAAAACTTTCTTCAAGTATTCAGGGGTTTTTGACCATCATGCCAAAAGTGAAAGGAATGAATTGTCTTCCACCCAAAGAAGTAAACTGGAAGGTCACTAACTGGAAGGTCACTAATGTACCAGATTATGTTTCTTTTACAAATTAACAGAGAAATACTTCAGAAGGTTTGATAAAGTTTGGAGATATTTTAACATTAGAGATGAACTGTTCCCTGGAAGTAATCATTATTCAGGCTATGTAAGTGAATGCAGCTATTAATTGCAAACAATAACCTCACATGACATTGTTTTGATGGTGATAGGATGAGTGCAGCAATACACAGAGCACAAATATTTAGGTGGATGATTTGAAATTCATGTACTGGGAATAGACTTTCTGTTATGATTAGGACTGTGATTTAGATATGAGCTGTCTCACAGTTTTTAAGGTCTTTTTGCCTCAATGACATGCATTATAACAATCAGTTTGGAGCCATAAATGCAGAGTTTGCAGGTAACATACGTGCACATGGACAAATGTATTCCATTGCCTAAATAGCCATTGGTTTGGAAAATGAAAAGGATAAACAGATTTCAATCAAATTTAAATAGCATTTTAGCTAGACCTGTGCAGTGAGGCAGAAATGGTAATGTCACCAGAACTATTTCTTTTCTCTCTCCTCTCTCCTCTTTTTTAGAAAAAAATGTGTTTTATTGTGTCTTTAAGTATCAACAAATCAATTCTTTTCAAAATTTGTTGAAATTTACTTTGAAAAATAACTGTTTGTGAAAAAAACAGACCTCAAACAAACTAAAAAATGCTCAGATTTATATTATTGAAACCATGTAACAAATCTGCTTTCTGTGTTTTAAATCATATCTTGCTCTCAGAATTTGATGTTCTTTATTCAAATGATTTGTATTCCCATGTATCAGGCAAAATTACATTATTTTTATTTACTCACTGGCTGAAGACGCTATGCTGCTAGTGTGTATATTGACAAATTTAGGATTCTGCTTCCTTTTGCAATTTGAAATTATTTTGAAAAGCATTTTTGGAAAACATTTGAGTTCTAAAACTTGGTAACATGGGAGTTCACAGAAACATAAAAGCCATGAGTAAATTACTTAAAGGATGCACTTTGGAGATGGGTAAGAGCCAGAAATCCCACAGAAGGGAAAGAAAATAATGAGTGGGCAGCATTTCTGAAAATCAGAAGTGTTTACAGAATTTGAATGCTTGTTTTTTTGCCACAGTTTTTGATAATTAAGCACTAATCTGTGTTTCAGTTGTCTTGTCTTCCATGGAGTGTCACAACACAATTTGCTATCTCCGTGACAGCTCCCTTTAACACTAAGTCTCTCTCAAGATCCGGTCAGAGGGGAGCGTTGCCAAATTTTTGTACTTTTTCATTCTCCATCCTGTAAAGTTCATTGTATATTAGTTGCCTTTCTGAGATGTCAACAGTTAAATAAGCTGAGATACTGGATATAAAAAGGCATCCTTGTTCATTTGGTGGTATAATTTTCTCAGGCTCTGCCTATCTATCTGTCAAGGTTGATGTGAAAATATGTTGAGCCACCTGATCTATCAGTTGAATATGCCTTATATTTCTTTGCTTGCCTCTTACATAGTTAAATGTGCTATCATGGGAACTCCAGAAAGTCAAAGCAAAGGAGTCAGCAAAGCAGGATTTGGCAAACTCACACTGAATTACTTGGCAAGTTTTATGCTAATTGGGAAGAAAATTTCTCAGGACTGACTGTACTCTTCAGATTATAGAATCATGGCATGGTTTGGGTTGGAAGGAACCTCAAAGGTATCCAGTTCCCCTCCCCCTACCATGGGCAGGGGCATGTCCCACTAGACCAGGTTGCTCAATGCCCCATCTAACCTGGTCTTGAACACTTATAGGGATGGGCAACCTGTGCCTCATCACACCCTCACTGTAAAAAAGTTCTTGCATATACTAACCCAAATTTCCCCTCTTCCAGTTTGAACCCAAAAGATTGTTTTGAGTTTCTCTGTGATACAGCATGATTTTATTCTGTACGTTGTTTATTTGCATCAAAGGAAAGCATTTGAGCCAATGTGCTTAAAATTGCTTGTAGGAAATACAGAATAAAAACCTTCTGAAAAACTTTCAGTACATTTCCTTCATACTTAGAAGACAGTATTTTCTTGCACCTGCTAGCTTGGATCTCTTTTATTCTTCTCACTGTACTAATCTGAGAAATTTTCTCACTCACAAAGCTACCTTATAAAGTCCCTATTCTTTGATTCCGTGTCTAAGCTTGAAATGTAACCAGTGGGAAATGTGTCAGGATTATTCAGTACTTGCCAAGGTTATGTCAAACCATGGCAAAATCTCACTGACCCCTAGCTCATGATTTATCAAATGTAGCTAATACACACACAAAATGAAAACAGATTTTTAGAGGGGGAGAGAAGAAATTGTATTCATTAAGTGGAAGTATTTTCTTTTCTAATGAATATACCTTAGAAGTTAAGACTTGGTCAAAGACACTGCAGACAAGGCCATGACAGTGAGGAGAGCACTCTCTTTTGAAAATTTGTGCCTGAATTGGTACTATCTGTGTTGGTCCTGGCTTGGAAAATCAAGAGAGTGCATGCCAATTCTAAGCAGTTCAGGCTCAGATTCACGTAATACTTGGTGGAGAGTGTGATTCCCGTCTTTCATACATCAGGCTGGTCACCAGAACAGTGACCTGAGGCTTGACTACCTTGTTTCTCTTCCATTCACTGCTTAAGGGCTAAAATGAATGTCTCCTACCTTGCTGAAGAATTAGTTGAAAGCTACTGGAGAAACAGGACCCAGGGTTCTTGGGTGGTGATACAGTTTTAACAACAACAGTGAAGGGCTTTCCCCTCCCATTTTCCCTTGTTGGGGGCCAGGGTGCTTTTTTAACAGGTTCCTCTTCAGGAAGACAGCATTCAAAAATGAGGGGTGCAACACTGTGTCCACCAAAGGTTTTATCAACCACAGAGGTTTTCTATCAATGTGACTCCTATAAGCAAAATTTATGACCTCTTTAGAGTCTGATTTGTTATTCACAGAAATGTATAGCAAGAGAAACATACTCCTTTTTAGTTTTGTTTTGTTTCCCAAACAAAAGTGAAATACAAGACGCAGGATACTGTGAGGGTGAATGTGTAAAAAATGTGTACGAAGTAGTGGGTATGTTTGGTGCACTAGCTGGACCTGGAAATCCTGGAACAACTAGTTTCTCTCTCCTTAATTCACAAAAATGTCAAGGGGACAAACTCCACCCTCAGATACTCACCCATGAATTCTGCTGAGGTCAGTGAAAACTGTTTTACTCTGAAAGCAGAATTTTGCCTGGAAAACAGAATCTAGTAGAGACTATACTACTCTCTTCACTGCTAGAAATTTGCTGACATTGCTTTCTTTACCTGCCTCCCCTCCCAATTCAAATGGAAAAAGTTGACTTTGTGCCTTTGAGAGGCTGAGTTACTCTCAGCATGCAAAATGATACTTCTTCAGTGCAGCAGGCTTGCAGAAGCTTAGTGGAGGGTGAGAGAATGTGCTGGTAAATGCATTCAAGAAAGGAAATATCAAACAGTGAAGCTAAATATTGACACAATCATCAAAATCAGTCCATTGTGGCTATTGCTGGAGGTTTTGCACTTCCCTCGATTCCTTTGACTCCCTGTTATATATCAGTATGGCAGAGAGCTCTGCTCTCCATGACTCTCCCCTGAAACTGAGATGTATGCAAGTCTTCATGTCCTGCATGCGAGATCCAAGTCACAGAGGGGTCCTCTAAGAGCAATTCCAAAGATGAAATTATGTAAATAACTTAAGTGCAATTCTTTTGACAAGTATAGCACTAATGAAAGACGTAAGGCTTTTAATCCAATTCCTAGGACCACGACTGAAGAAAAAATATAAAGAATAGCCTCCAACATAGAAAGAGTAGCCAGAGCCTACTGAGTTTCTCAACAGCATCCTATCTTTCCCTCTTGCTACTCAATGCAGCAGTAGCAAACTTTTTAACCATTACTCATATTTCATAGAAAACCTTCTTCACTATTTTCTCTCCCTGCCATTTTCCAGATGTCTCTAGATTGCTACGCTTCCTAATTCTGCTGTGTTTCAATCTGATTTCATATTTTCCATATTCTTTGCTCTAAATCTTATGGAAACCTCCCCTGCCTACATGTTTTTCGTAACTTCCCAAATACTAAAGTATAAGGATTTGGGATGCTACAACACTCTTCCTCAGATATTTCCTCTTCAGTCTTACTTGGTAGGCTGAACCTATTTTTTAAGATACTGTTGTGTGGAAGTATTCATTGTGCTTCATCACATTGACTAGGTAGAATTTATACCCATAAACAGCTAACCATTCTTCTTTCTTACCTATGCAGCACTGGAGTTTCAGAAAGCAAATAGATCACCATAAAATAGATGTAGAGGAGGAGGGTGCATTGGAAAATGTGAAAAGTCTAACCCTATGTTTACTTCAAGCCCAAAGCCAACATTCATTTCAAACCTGAATTCCCGTGATATGCAGATCTTTCATATGAACCCTGGGGTTTGACTTAACCCTAAGACCCATTTCATTCTGTGCAGTTTCCATTCAATGAATTTAATGCATGCTCCATGCCTATATGGGGGGTGAAAAACCATTGTTTTGCATTAGTATTTCCTCATTTTCTCACTAGTGCTGTGGTAACTCCAATAGCTGGTTATAACTGAATGGTATAATGACAATTTATCCTAAGAACTGCAAAAATCTGCCTCAGAAACTGAGACTAACCTGAAGCTTGCCTTTCATGTGAGTGATTGATTAGCCAATTTTCCTGCTGGAGTGTTGAACTGTGAGTGTAACTGAGAGCTGCATGTTTAAGTACAGCTTGGTCACTAAAAGTAATAAGAAATGTGATGAACTGGATATTTTTATGAAATGGAATCCCAGGAAATTTCTAGTTGAAGAAATAAAAGAAGTCACTGGAAAGCAGCTTTAGGAACAACATCTCATCTCTCCTGCAAGTGTGGTTGAGTGTAACCAGCCTGACTGGGACTCTCAAGAGGCAGGAGGAAAGAAGTAGCCCTGTCCCATTTTAGGACTCGGTGTTAAGAGCATGTGCTGCAAACACTGAGGTCCCAGGCGGGTGAGTGACAGGTTGCAGTCCTTGCATGCTTTGCAGTCCTCACTCTGCTGCCTCTGCCATGGCCCCAGCAGCCACAGGGAGGACAGCAGGGCTGCTGGGGACAGCCAAAAGAACTCCTTCCCACTTGTGCATGAGCAGGCAACATTTTCTGTAGGAATGTGGAAGAAGGAGAACCCCAAATTAACCTCACAGGAGAGAAGAAAAGGAGGGTGTCAGGGAAAGACCCAGCAGTTCAGAAAGACTGTGGGCTTTGCTCTCCACTCCCTCCTCGTCTAACTGTCTCAGAAGAAGTCATCTCCCTCTTCAGGGCCAAAAAGGATGGGAAGGGACAAAACCCTCCCTAAACTGACCCCATGAGATGTGGAGCCTCCAGTGCTGCAAAAGGAGCAGGGGTGATGCTAGGTCAAGAAACAGATGTGAGTCGGGGGATGAACTGATCTATAACTGGAGAGTGTGTGCCTGCTTTTGCTCTCTGGGTTGAGCTGCTTGGAAAGTTAAGAGGTAGATGTGGGGATGAATGTCCCTGAATTTGTGTGGAAGTGAGGGAGACACAATGCCCAAACAAAGCCATGGTGAGCTGACTACAGCTGTGACTCCCAAGCGGGAGTCTTGTAAAGGACTTCCAGAAGTACTTCTCAATATTCTCAATATTTTGGGACTGGCAGTGCTGTAAACACTACATGGATATCTGGAAAGGAAAGATATGATCTAAAAATAAGATCTGAACTTTCTAATGAAAAATGAAAGAGTCAGGAAAAAGCATCCACATATTTGGGAGATCATCATACATTGGCCTAGGGTAGGACTCACAACTTTTAAGTGCTTGAGGTTGACAGGAGTTGGCAAATACTGATTCAAAGCTCCAGGGTGTAATGTGACAGGCAAATGCTCCTTTGAGATCACTAATATATGTCCTGGGGAAAGAAGCACATGCTAGAATGTTTGGAGAGCAAGTGAGAACATCCACTAATTGTGCTTTCCTTCAGGTTCCTGTAGTAATAGTTTTTTTTCCCCCCAGCTGGTTTCTATAGACAGGCCAGACATTTAGAAATCTCTGTACAATCACAATGCAGATGTAGTTCTGGGAATTATCACTGAGCACACTTTCTTCCCCCTGGTGTTTGAGTTAGACTGGAAACATTATTTTCTTGAACTGCAAAACCCCCCACCTTTAAATCCTTGCATATAAGATTTATCATACACCTCTTCAAAATCACAAAATTTGGGAGAGGAAACTTAGTTGGAAGACATTCAGCTGAGAAATGTCTGCAATAAATTTCATTCTCATTTTTTCTCTCTCCCTCTCTTCCAACGCAGCTTCTGTAAGAAAGAAGATATAATTACCCATTTTCTCTCTTCCCCTACATTTATACTAATAAGAGCAGTACATTTTGGAAAGCGTGAAGCGTGGGAAAATAATAAAACATTACATCTGTTTAGCCAGAAAAAGACAATATTAAAAATCTCTCAATGCTCAGATGTATTCTCAGCCTGATCTAAAACAGAACAGAGGGGGAAAAAAATCACCAGAGTTCCATAAATTCTAGGTACAGCTTTGACAGTAAATGTAGTACAGGAGCCAGATCATGTGCTTTGCATCACAGAGTCAGCAATTTCTGGCCATGGTATGGACATATCTGTTCCTAAAGAGAAAGAGGTGTGCCTGGGATACTCTTCATAGAATCACAGAATGGTTTGAGTTGGAAAGGACCTTAAAGATCATCTAGTTCCAACCCCCCTGCCATGGGCAGAAACACCATCCACTAGGCCAGGTTGCTAAAAACCCCATCCAGCCTGGCCTCGAATACTATTCTGGGGAGCTGATCCCCTGCCAGCCATTCTGATCTCTTGTGGCTTAAATAAACCTGGAAGAACATTTTCATAATTAAAAGCTCTGCTGTTAAAAATCCAGGAGCACTCACCTCCTGGTTTCTGAGCAGCCCGAGCTGTTGCTAGCTGATGTAAGGCTGAGCCTGCTGGTGTGTGGTCTGTGAGCACAGCCAAGGCTCTGGCCTGGCGTGCCTGCCTGCCTGGAGTCACACCGGAGCGCGGAGCACACCAAGCCTGCTAGCAGAGCTGCAGGAAAGCTGGCTCCCACTGCTGTGTGCCAGAGATTCCAGCAGCAGGAGGTTGGAGCAACAAGGAGAAACGGCTTCCTCTAAGTGCGTGTTGCCACCCGAAATACCCCCACGAGTCAGTGGAGGTCCCTGAGCAGAGCTGCCCCGAGCTCTGGCTCCTGGAACGCGGACACAGCCGCCTTTGTCGGTGCGCCGTGGTGCTGCAGTTACAAGAGCATCCTCTGTTAAAAGGAGTCATTTCCTCTCTGTTTTGGCTCCTGGGGCTCTTGAGAGTTAATGTCCTGGAATAAGATCAGTTCAAAAAAGAACTTGATTGATGAAGGGCTTGCACCTTTATGACCCAAAACCAAACCAGGATTTGGTCTTTGGTCAAATGCTACATTTGTTACGGGAGGTATTTTGTTCTCAGGTTTGACCTAACTCTACTCTCCTCAGCTAACACAGCAGTTCTAAAGCACGGCAATGTATCAGCAAGTTCTCAGTTCTAAGCAATCTGAAAATAAGAGCTGGAATTGCAGTAAAATACCAGCATGAAATGTTAATTTTTAAAATACATGGTCCAAGATTTTGTGTTCAATGTCAGAGGAAGATACGCCATACTAGTAAATGCAAACTATAAACCCTAGCAGACTGATATTAGCTAGCAAGTAGGCAAACCCCACACCCCCAAACCAAAACCAAAACCCCATAAAAAGCAAGAAAAAAGGCAACACAGAATGTCCATTGAGTTCAATGGAAAATCCTCACAATAAATCAATTTCCAGATTTCTTCCTTACTGCTGTTAAGAATAAGTGGTCTAAAAGACCAAACTCCCCAAAATCCAGTTGAGAAAAAGCTTATTAAACTAGGGTGGGGAGAACTGAAATAAATCTCCTCAATTAATTCTCTGTTTGGACTCCTTTTAAAGCTTTAGCACATGTTATTTTTCTTTATAGGGAGATTTAGTACTTGGACAAGTGTTCTCACTTATCAACAAAATGTAAAGTTACTTCTTTACATTTTCCATAGCCTTTCCTGATTAATGAGAAAAGATATTTTTATTTTAAATAAAGGTCTATAACTTCCTGATGATTTTCATGATTGAACTTGATCTCTGGTAAACTATTGTAAATCAGGAGCAACTTGGTTGAGATGGGTGAAGTAAGATTAGCATAGGAGCAGAGCTGTACTCATAATAGTTGTGCAAGAGATCTCTCTCTTAATTCCTGTAAAAGTATGCAAGCCAACAGCATGAATCAAGTAAAATTGAGAGCAGAATTTAGCCCGAAAGGTTGCATGTAAGATGACACACACTGCTGTGGCAGCAGATTGTTGTCACACACAGAGAAGTTTTTACTTTCTTCCTGCACCACTGAGAAGATCCTTGAGTTGTGAAAAAAACCCCTTTTATTCAGGAGTAAACATTGAAACCAGTGATGGAGCAGTTTGGTGAATTCACAGTACTACTGAGGAAGTAAATTTTGGTTTAAACTACTGTTGCTTTTTGAACTTTTTCTTCAGTACTAAACTCTTTCGTCAAGAAAAATAACACTAAGGACAAAGCTGCAGCAAAGCAAATACATTAACTTTTGCAATAGTTTCATGTGTTTTTTTGCTACTTAAATGTAATGTTTATCTAATAAACAGCATTTCAGTGTTAAACAGTAACTCTCTGTCCCATATTGAATGTCAGAGCGTCCTTCAGGAGTTGCTATGATGCCTTTGAAAGCAGTTTTTCTCCAATGAAAAGACACACTATGTCACTGGAACAGGATCCCAAGGAAGGCTGCCCACCACTTTCTGCCTCTGGGTGATCTGGCCTCAAACACAACCCCGTGTCAATCTTCCTTGCTTGCTCACTTTCTCCCTGGTCTGGAGTAAACTAAGCAGTATTTTGGAAGGAACGTTTATCAAGACAATGCCACAGTCCAAAGTCAAGCCATTAGTTACTGCATGAATAGGTTTTAAAAAAAAAAAGTTTTCCTATTGCTTTTCCTGTGGGGGTGAAAATAGAAATTATTTTTTCAGGCTTTCAGGTCTTGACTACTGAAGGATGGTGCAATATTAATTTATTTACTTCATGGGGGCTACTTGCTTGCTTAAAACTCTGTGTGCTTAAGCTTATTTTTGAATGAATGCTGTACATGGTACCAACCACCACACCTCATAGAGAACAACTCTGAAATAAAATGAAATTACTATTTTGCAACTGGGAAATTTAAAAACAAGCTTCTCTCCTAATTCTTAAACAGAGGAAATTAAATTAATACTTTCCAGTACACTTAATCCTGAGCCATTTGACATATTTGAACATTAGCCATTTGCACTTGTGTATAAAATGAGTGTGGCTTTCAGAAATGCACTGTTCCTGTAGCCTGTTGATCCAAATTAACTGTCAAAAGCTATCTGAAGAATTTCAGCAGCTGACCTGCTTTATCATGGCCACCAGCTGCTAAAAGCTGTAGACGGTGATGAGAGCTTAGGTGAGAGAGAAGAATAGAGAAAGAAGTTAAAAGACAGGAGGGCAGAGGAGCTCTGTGAGCTCAAGTCTCCGGCACTTGTTTCTTACTCATGAAAGAGAAGTTGTAGTTCAGAGGTACCTAGTAAGTTGGGCCCTTAGGGTTGAGCCATTCAGAGAGAACAGGGAAATGATAAGTTGCAGTGTTTATTCCAAGTAGATGAAAGAAATGGTTATACAGTTCATGCCATGAACTTCATCATCCAGAAACAACATGGATGAAGCTGATAAAACTGTGGTCACTCCATCTGGGATTTTTCTCATAGGACTTTAACCATGTTTAAGGTGGCCAACAAACTTCCCATGTAACTGCTGAAGAAAAAGAAATAGAGTAAGATTTACCTGGCCTTCATTAGCTGAGTTGCCTGTTTCTTTCTGTTAACAGTAAAGGGAACATGGATAATTTACTCAGATACAGCCAGATATGTTTCATTTGGTGAGCCCTGTTCTGTTCTCTTTAACTTGGTTTAGGCAAGAAGAGAAAAAAGGAGTTAACTTCTCTAGATTCCTCAGCAGATTTAGATTTGAAGTACCCTTGTCCCTCTAGTTTGCAAAACTTGTATAAGATGTCACCTTCCCTGCTCATAGTGTGATTTTTATTATTAGGAAAAAAAAAGTTAAGGCAACACAATGAATTTTAAAAAGCTGCTGTTCCTTTCTTGCACTGCCTAACTGTTTTCCCAAGTTGCATTTTTTTGGTCTTGAACAGGGCAAAAAAGAACATGCAAGTGAATTGAGACAATGAACAAGCACCTTGCTGAGCACGCTGGAGATATGGCTCAATGTTAACATCTATTTTTTATCACCACTGTTTCTCTTCCTCTGTGTTCACTCCAAGCAAGGGGAATGCCATTGGCTTATTATCACAGTACTGAAATAAGTCTCCTAATTTTTGTGATTGCAGCACTGCTCTTTTGCATCATAAAATTCCCATAGAAGTGTAGCCAAAATGGATAAACAAATTCTGGAGCAGTGATGGTGTTCTTGTGTCTATTGTATGAAATCAAACAGTCCTGGAGATAAAGGTGGCCTGAGTTTTATTTTTATTTTTATGCGTCACAGAGGAGGCAACGGAGCATGGGAATGGGACAGGGGAATTCCTGAGATCTGAATTCCAGTTGCATGCTGAGTCTGTGGCCTTGGGCTAGTCTGACATTTCAGTACTTCAGCGACTGACACCCTATAAATACGCAAATAATAGATAGGAACAACTTAGGTCTGGATTCCATCCTGGCCTCAGAGGGTGTGTACCCAGGAGCTGCAGACCGTGGTTTCCTGACAATCTCTCTTAGGGTCCATGAGCCACAGGACTGGGTGCTGCAGTCAATTTCCATCTTATTTCTGAAATACCTATAAAGCAAGGCTTAGATGTAGTGCATCATCCTTCTGTGCACCTTTTCTAATCTATAAAATGGGGCTAACAGGAATATTTTTCTTTTACCTGTGCTTATTTACAAGACTGTCAAGATTTAAGTCAATGACAGAATAATGATAAGTCACTATCTTTTTGAAAGTTGGCTGAACTCAGAAGTGTCAGTGTGCCAGTGACCAACAAAGCAGCACATGCCAGATTGTGAAGCTCTTCCATTGGTGAACAGATGCTCACACAAGAGGTTACACTGAGTCAGCAGAGGTTCACACAACTTTTGGCTGCTGTTAAGTAAGGAGACCAGAGTCTGGTCCTGTTTGCTGCTGATGCTAGATCAATGTTAACACTGAAATATGGCTAATCAGAACCAAAGAACTGTCATTAAAAAAAAAACAAACAAACAAAAAAACTATTAATGACAGCTAAAATTTTGAAAGAAATGAAACAAGTGATATGGGAAAAAAAGGGATAACTTTACATACCTAACAAACAACTGCAAGAGGTATAATTATATTGGAGGTTTTATAATACAAAAACTCTCACGTTCTGTTGGAATTAATTGATGTAAAGCATCAGTGTGGATTTTTCTCTCCCTCTCTTGCTGATGTTTGTAATTCAGATGAATGAAAGGAGCCTGATTGCTAATTAGGAAAAGTTCAATAGGTTCCATTTTCTGAGAGAGTTGTGCTTCCAGAAATTCTTTGCAGCCAGTTAGTCTTATCCCAGCTCTGACAAAATTCCCAGCAAAACTCAGCATTAACATGCTCCTCAAGGTTAGGTCTTGTCTTTTTTACCTGTCTCTGATTTTGGGGTCACTTAAGGTTGCCTGTAGTCCCAAACGAATGAATTATTTTTAAATAAGAAGTTTTTTCTTTGAAGCTACAGTGAGAAAGGGAATATATAGAGAATACACTACACCTAGCATAAAATCACCCAGCACATACTAAAAGAACTGTCTGTAAACAGCAAAGCTCAGCCTGACACTTAAAGCTTACCCAGTCTGGGTAGTGTCAGAGCTGAGAGGACTGATTTGGTGTTGTGCTGCTGTTGAGCATTGTGCAGGAGGCTCAGCCTGGGGAAAAGTCAGGAACAGCTCATCTCAGCTCCTCCTGCCATGAGCAAATTGCCTGGTACACAAGGGAGGCTCATGGGATGACACCTCTGGATTTTCTTGTGCAGGTTTCCAGGGCAGCACGGGAGAGGGGCATGCAGCTGCCCCAGCACAGGGCTGCACACTCTGGCTGGGTCTCTCCCTGTTCTGTGGGAGCCAAGGTCTTCTCATTATCCATGCTGCAGACACGTTGATTAATCCCCACACTCCCTGCTCCACTGGAAAAAAAAAGCTAGGCACGATACCATTTCTTCTTTCTGGACTCCTCTCAAGCATGTGTCTGTGCCTACTTTGTGTATGTATTCAAGAGCAAGCCTGGCTGCTCTTTGTGGGCCCATGCCCAGAGTGATTATTGCTAATACAAATTTGCCCCTAACGTTGGAGTCACATGAGGAGGTTACTGTGACTTTATCTCACATAGCAAGATAAAGCAATCATATTGTGGACTCCAGGTTGCTTTTAAGGACCACTTCTGGTCAAGCAAATCTCTGGAGTTTGCAGATGTAAGTAGTTTTCTTCTGTAGAAGCAGACGCTGGAGGATGAGAAGCTCTGATCCCTGGGAAGCAAATTCAGGACATTTGTTTGCTGAAAGGAGAACTGCTGGTTTACCATGTTTGGTTTTCAGTGTCCTGCTGAGGCAATAAATGTTCAGGACTCCTGGCATCCTTATGTGCCGCTGTGGATTGAAGTTACTGTATCAGTAGCCATGCAAGGCATATGAAAAGGATAACACAAAAGAGCTTTGCTTCCAGCAGGGAAAAGTATAAAAGGCAGAAAAATTAAAATCTGCTCTCAAGTTTTCCAGAAACTGGTGAGGCAAAATACAGTGGCAAAATATACAGGGGCTGCTAGCTCTGGGTGTGAGCAGGAGGTGGATCTGAGCAGGGACCTTTCTGCTGCTTGGCCCTGTGCACGGTGGTCCTGCTTCATCTGCTCCAAGCAGGGGGCTTGCTGGTGTTCCTGCATCTCTGACTGGCTGACACTGCAGCTGCTTCTTCAGGCATCAGGGGAAGCTTGTGACTCTTTCCACAGGTCAGAGATTGTTATTAAATGAATTTTTCCCTCCATGGTTCAGGAAATGTATGGATATTAATCACCTAAATATTGTGCAGTATATGCTGAAGGAGAGGTTGTAGTCTGTAAGATATGCTAATTTAAGCCTTTCACATTCCCATCAGCAATGTGTTTTCTTTGCAGGTCTCACTTAATGTAGCTCAGGAGCAAAAAGTACTGTTTATACAAATGGGCTTTATAGGAAAGAAAAGGAAAAAAAGGAAATTCTGTCACTGTCCAAGCGTGCACACACGAGTAATCCATATTATCTGTGATGCATCTTTAGCTGTGAATGCTGCTAGCTAAAGACCATTATTTGGATTTATGCATTTCATGGATGCAGATGTAGTGTATGTGGGAGTGATAGGTGCTACTGTAAGCAAAACTTGTGTTGTACTTGGTGCACTGCCTTGCAGTTCACCTGGGGTCTGCTGAGACCTTTGTGTCATATCATGAGTCATTGAAATAGAAACAGTGTTGGGTATAGATTCCCACTGTGTGGATGAGGCCCTCTTCTGACTCCCAAGGCTTCTAGAAGGAATAACTCATCAGGTAACCTGTACATCACTTGTCAATAATTGGAGTAATGCTTCCCTCTGTGTTAAGTATAGACGGACCACCAAGCTTAGAATAAAGAGAGAAATGCAGTTATAGATGACATGACTAATGTTAGAAAATTATTCTTGAGACTTTCCCTCACTAAAAATTATAAAAAACCCTCAGGCCCTTGAGACAAATACTTTGATGTAGCTTGGAAAATAACAGAAAAGCTGCTCTGAGTGCTGGGCAACCCCCCAAAAGTTCATAAGTTAATAAGACTCAATAAAGCATTACTGTAAGCAGCATTTCAGTCTGGGGCCTTAAAGTAAGCATATATTTTCCATAATGAAAGAAATGCATGCCTGGGATTTAAAGAAAATGTGAAGAAGGTTGTGGGAATAGGGCACAGTAGGAAAAATTTCCCTATTATGCCTTGTGTTTCCCTGCATACTAATAACACCACAAACATCAACAATAACATACAAGATGCTGAATTTGTCTCTCAGCAGCTGTGGAAGGTGTTTAGTCTGGGGTTGTGATTTATGGTTATTCTGATGAATAATATGGACCATGGTCTGAGGGGATTGAGCAGTGAATGGTCCTTGGCACACTGAGGGCAAACAGTACAGCTCAAGCCATGTATTTTTCCCCTCAAAAGCAGGGTGTTTTCCCCTCTGATCCCAATTAATAGCAATTCTTCCTTGAGAACTTTCTCCTTCTCATGGAAGAATGAAGTTCATAGATTTAATCTTCTTTTTTGTTGTTTATTTTAGGCTTTTGGATTAGTCCATTATTGTACTACTAAATCAATCACACTGTTTAGTGTGGACAGCCTCATAACATCCTATGCAATGAGGGAAACTATTTTATGAATAACGAATCAGATGCAGGGCAGGAATTTGTAGTTAGATTGTTAGAAAAGAGTATCTAGGGCATCCTATTTTGAAATTTGGATCACTTTTCCTTGCATTGGTTCATCCTACTTAGTTATGGGGAAGATAACAATCTATTAACTCTCTGAAAATCTTGCCAGAATTCCTAAAGCTCTATAGAGCATACTTCAATATCTTCCTGATGATTTGATCTCTGCCTCAGCCAGACAAGTTTGTCAACTAATTTACAAGAGAACTGCATTTGAGATTGAATATTTTTTATTGAATTGCCACTAAATCAATGTTTTTCAGAATAAAAACTTGTGAGCTTTCTTCTCAATGAGTCAGTAGGTAATCATATCAAAGGGTGGAGGTTAAATGATTGCTACTGGCACAACAAGAGACCTCTCTCTGATCAGAGTAGGCACAAGATAACATTTATGCTGAAAGTGAGTTTAGGTTCACCATCAAAGTATCATAACATACTCAAGAAATCCATTTGCTTTTTCAAAATCAAGACTTGAGAAAATTTGTCTGTCTGAGAAAATGCTTGTGAATACATATGTTACTGTGTGTTGTTTAAAAGTTTGTGACTTAACCCTGAAAAATGGCAATGAATGATCCACTTGGGTGTAAATAAATCCTAGATCTACATAGTTTTGGGATAGAACACTGCTATGATCTTGCAAGCTGCTTTATTACTTCTAAATTAATTTATTTTCTCAACTACTTAATCAAATGCTATTTCTAGCCTTGAAACAGGATAGGGGCTGGTGGAGGTTCACATTTATTTGACAGATCTAGCTTTTGTGGCTTTCTAGATGACAAATTAGTTTGACTTCTGCAGTGCTCTGGCGACTGTAGTGATCCAAATATAGTTCCCTGAATTTACAGGACCTTGTTTTTCTTAATGCTCTTTTTTTTTTTTTTTTTTTTGAGTCTTTGAAGACATCTGTGTGTAATCTTTCCTACAGGTGTTCAGCTGCAGTCCCACCTGTAGAAAGACCACAGAAGGATTTGCCTTGAGCTGGTCTACATCTTACCCAGTCAGAGTGTGCTAGAGAGCATCTTTAAGAAGTACACTGACTGATATCTACACCTGATGTTTGAATTGGTGTAAACAAGCTTTCAAAGGCATCAGCAACAATGCTTTAAGATTCCAGCACTCAGGATGTTATTCTGGCTTTTTATACCATCAGGGACATCGCTAACATGAAAATGAAAGAGTATTCATGTCATGCAGCCGTTCAAAAGGAGTGGTGTAAAAAACAAGGGTGTGATACACATTTGCTTTTGTTTGATATTGGCCAATGTTTTGTCTTGCATCCCAGCCTTCTGACATGTGCAGCTATTCACGTGTGCTTAGCACTATGGCTATGGCACAGCTGCCTCCTTCATTAAATTAATCCTGATGTTTATATCTGACAAAGCTGGAAACCTCTTCCAAATTATATTGCATCATGTGTGTTTGAGACTTTTTTTCTTCACATTGTTCCAACATTATTGTCATAGTTCAATAGCTGAGCTGCAGAAGCAGGTAGAAGCTTGGTCTCCACGTGTGCCTCAGTGTCTGCTGTCTGCAGCTCCAACAGGTGAGTAAAGCAAAGAGGGTTCTGTAGGAAATCTCTAATGGAAGTTTATGATTATTTTCATATTTTTAAAAATATATGACAAAGTCTTGGTTATTAAACAGATACATTTTTAAAATATTTCTAAGTCTAAGAATCCTGCTAAGTTTAAATGCTTCAGAGATGAAACATGTCTGTTGCTTTAACTACGATGAACTATTTTAGGTAAAGTTTTTGTTATCAAGCATTTTCCAGTGTTTGATTCCAGTAAAGGAATTTTTTGTAATGAAACCAACATTTTAAAGCTCATCTGAAAAGATATGTGAGTGTGCTCTCTAAAAAAATAAATCTCCTTGAAAGTATTGAGATGTGAAATCTTTGCTTAGATGTATTTATTTATGTTGATTCAAGATTTGCTAGGAATGGAAATGAAATATTTTAAAAATGGTAACTAAATCAAAATAACATTTTCTCAGAAGTATAAATTTCTTCTGATCACAAAACAACAATAATGCATTTAAAGTTTGCTCTTCTTCTTGGCTTTACCCCTTGGGGCCAACAAAACATTTGGCCTGTGGTCTATTGTTGTGTCAAGGACAAACAGTTGAAAATGGTTGTCTCAGTCTGCTTGAGCCTGTTTCAGAATAAGAGTGTGAAATCTATGGCTCTGCTACTGGTTCTTTGAACAAAAGAGTAGAGAAAATATGCTTAAACTGAAGTGCTCAGCAGTTGTTATGGTGACACATTAAACTAGTTAATTCTGGCTTGGATCCAAAAAGAGTTAAAGATGTAGGGATGGTGAGCTCCCATATTGGAGCACTTCAAATCAAGCTTTCTGTGATCTGTAGTGGAGAAATAACCTTACAACGAGGATGGGAATTTTCACAGTAAAACACAATACAAAATCTACACTGAAGTCACTCATAGGGTAGGAAATGCCAAATTTAAGATGCTTGTGCAAACTTAGTTCCCTTCCTTTGCTGTGCTCTTTGTATGTTTTCCTTTACAGGATTACACTCATCTCATGTAGCAGTTATGCAAAAATTGAAGTGCTCCAAGGAAGGACTTCCAGTACAGCAAAAACAGTGCATTATGGGCCCAAACAGTGCCTACACAGCACAGACAGAGCAATCTCCCCTGCAGCCTTTTGAGGAAGTTTACAGCAGAGCTGCTGAGTGCGTAGAGGCACCAGGAGCCTTAAGGCATGTTTGTATTTTTGCTAGTCATTTTTCAGTGTAAGGTGCATGAAACATGAGGTGATGTGGCAGATTGGTGTTTTAATGAGAATACTGATACTGAGAGTATCAGTTGCAAGCCTGTGTGTGAGCATGTACCACATGGCTTGCTGGGAACCAAGCTTGTCACAGCGAGAAGTAGTTACTGGAGTAAACCATCTCTGAAACTGCACCCATTTTGTGCCTTGGGGAGCATCATTTTCTCACTTGGAAAGTAAACCAACATATGAGCACCATGGATAATCATGACTGTAAGTGTTTTGAGGAATCCTCTGCAATCCTGTGAGACCAATTCTTATTTCTCATTTCTGGTGGTCAGTGGGAATGACTGCCCCGGTGAGCTGTATGTGTCTCCTTTGACTGGAAAAATCTGTTGTCTTGGAAAATGTGCTTCTACACAACTGCAGCCACATCTAAAAATGTGGTTGTTGAGAACAATGGTAAATAACAGAGGAATAGTCACACCAAAACCTGCAAGATGCTCAAGAGCAGCAGGAATCCTGTGCTCCATGTGCTGTGCCATGTGCTAAACCTTTGGGACCACATTAGTGTTTGCTCCCAGAGTATTACTTCACTAAGCATCATCCCTATGAAATTGCCATAGAAAAAAGATGGTAGTGGCTCAGGAGGTGGTGGTGGAGTGTCTTCTGCCATTACTTGTGCTGTAACCCCTGTGTGGATGTGCAGGGGATTTAAACACTTTTTTCGGGCATCCTCATGGTAAAAGCATTTCCATGCAGCAAGTACATGAGTTAAAAAGTGTTAAAACAAGAAGTGCAATGCAAAGGGAATCCTTGCAGCTCCCGAGTACAGCACAGTCTACATGGGGAGGAAATGCATTAGGATTTCAGATCCTAAGGGAGTCAGTTCTGGTAATGCAAACCATGCATGGCTTTGGTTTTGTAATTCTGGCAGTTATAATTTAGATCCTAGAATATACTGGACATCATTTCTGTCTAAAATAGAATATTTTGGGGCAAAAAGAGTGTGGTTACATGGCATGTCTGAAAGTTGAACTGCTGTCAAAGAAAGAGGGATGTTGAAAAAGCAGACACCCCTACAGCCGCATCCTTGACTTTGACGAATCACAGAATCACAGACTTCGCTGAGTTGGAAGGGACCCACAAGGATCATCGAGTCCAGCTCCTGGCCCTTCACAGCACCACTCCCAAAAATCACACCATGTGCCTCTGAGTCCTTCTTGGACTCTGTGAGGTTTGGTGCTGTGACTGCTTCCCTGGGGACCCAGGGCACTGCTGACTCAAATTCAACTTTTCCTCGACCAGGACCCCAGGTCCCTTTCCATGGCTTTGTTTCTCAGCCTCTCATGCCCCAGTCTGTCTGTACATCCAGAGCTGCCCTACCCCCACCTGGCACTTTCCCTTGCTGAACTTCATATATTTGGTGATTGCCCAGCCCTCTCATTTGTTGGAGTCTCTCTTAACCCTTTGTGCCCAACCTGTCAGCCAGTTGCTCACCCATTACTTGGTGTGTTTATTCAGCTATGCATTTTGTCAGAAGGACCTTGTGAGAGACACTATCAAAAACTATGCTGGAATTCAAAAAATTACATCAGCTGGTTTCCCTTGATCAGTTAGGTGAGTTACCTTGTCATAAAAGGAAATCAGGCTTGATAAGCAGGACTTTCCCCTCATGAAGCCATGGTGGTTCAAAACTGATAACACTCCAGCCCAAACACATGTGATTTCCTCAGTTAGCTTCATCAAATCCTCTCTTTTGAGGTCATACTAAAACACCTGAGAATGAGTGCCCCTGGCAGAGCAGGAATCAGTACTGTGTTCATACAGGGCAGGAGAGAAAGAGAAGGAACAAAGAACTTGGCTGTTGCTGTCTGCTGCAGCTCTCTGAGACCAAAGGGAAGGGACAGGACGTGGAAAGGGTCGCAGGAAAGCAAAGGACTCAGCCTAAGATCCAGCATCTGGCAGAAAGCCCAAGCTTCAGATTTGTGAGAAACTGTCTGGGGGAGAGAAATATCTTTACACTAGATGTGAAACAGGAGGGCTGGAGGGAGGTTTGGAGAGGAGCCCAAGAATGAGCACAGCCTGCTGCAGTCAACGGCTCTGGTCAGGGCCTCCCTTTTTCCACATGAAACTATTTCTATTGTCATTAAATCTTAAAAAGTCATTGTGTATCTGGATGTGCACATGTGTGTATGCATGTGTTTGCAAAAGTGACATGTTTAGCTTCATATGTGACAACATGCCTTTGGCAGATTGAATGTAAAAATTAACTTGTCCTGTGCTTTTCTTTCTTTCTTTTTTTTTTTAAGGAAGGATAAAACAAAACCAGATTGAGTTTTTACACTTAAAGCCCTAAGAAAATCATAAAAGTGAATTATGGGGTGAGAATTACTCTTTAAAGGAAAGCTTTACACTGGAGTAAACTTGGAACATTTTTACATAAAATATTACATATAATATTTATGTGTATAAAATCTGCTGAACTGGCCATTTTGTGACTATTATATAAACTCCATGCATTTGAGAAAGCAGACTTCCTTTCACAGAAAACAATTTGTTCTAGCTTCTATTATAAAGTAATAATCCCTGAGTATCAACACTTGATGCTATTGTCATAAGCTGTCTCCTCTGTGTGCTGTTTGGTTATTTGCAGATTGAGCATAAAGTGCATTGGTCTTACATGTGTGATGTAAACGAGGAGAAGGAAAAGATGAGGCTGGGAAAAGAGCACATACTCCAAACAAAGAACACAACTTTGGGGCACAGAACTCTTCAAAAGCACTCTATGTCCAAGTTTAGCTTGATGAGGGAGTCTGGGTGTGGGCAGATACACAGACAGTAAGTTCCAAAACTTAGTCTTCTTGACATAAGGCAGAGGCCAGTGCTCAGAGTCAGCCTTAGAGATACCTCAAAAAAGGAAGTGGGTGAGGGTCCCCAGGGAAGACAACAAGCAGCAGCACAGAGCTGGTGACCAGAGAGGCACTGGGAAACTTCCCACAGGAGAGGCCCTGGGACTGCCACCTGTGCCTCACCCTCCCCTGCTCTCTCCATCAGCCGTGGGGTGACACCCCCAGGGACGTCCCAGAGGAGTGGTGAGTGGCAGTCACACACCTCAGCATGACCTCGTGGAACAGAGGGACCTCCTTGGAGACAGTGGAGGACAGTGGACAGACTCCTTGGACACTTTCCAAAGTAACTGGGCTCATGCAAGCACCGGACACAAAATAAGGGAATGGATCTAAACAGATAAATGTCCTCTACTGTCCCTACAAGGAAGAAATGACAAAGAATGGAAGAAAATGCCACAGTTATTAATGCTTTCACCCAACAATGTTTAGATGTGCTCAGATAACAAAATGACAAGGTCTTACAAAAGTCAGTGCAATGCAGAATAGCCTGCAAATGCATTTATCTGGGAGCAGTAGGCATTTCTTATCCTATCTATAGAAATGTTTGCTGGTTTTGCAGATTGTCTAGTGTTGATCTACACCATGTGTGAGTTCTCTTCCTGCAAATCCCCCTCTTGAAAGTTATGACTTGTTCTTGCAGAAATCGTTACAAAATTATCTAAAAAGCAGGTGAAGAACAGAGACTGTTCACGGAATTTTAATCTGCAGAACTGTTAAGTCTTTTCTTGGTCGAAGCTGGAACAGAAACTAAGCATTTCAGTGCCCTCAGAGAAATCCTGCATATATGCTCTTCTCTAATTGCCTGCCAGGGAAAAGCTGTGATTATGAAGCAATCACTGATCTGATCCCATAGTAGCTTTTCCTAAGTCAAAACATTCAGTTTTCTTCTCATTTGTTAAGTGTTGCATTGTTTCAAAATGTCCTTTCCACAACAAGCATCAACACTGGATTAACAGAATCAGGGTTTATACCCTGGAATGACAGGAATAGAATAGATGAAACATTTAATTGAATTGCAGATGTTATGTCTAGAAGAGCAAAATACTCTGAAAGTAATTGAGTAGTTTGCCATCTACACTAAGCAGAGATTTTTAAAACAGAATACGTATGGACAATGCAATTATGCAGAATGCAAACATCTGTGTTGAATGTTTCCAGTAGTATTGAGGAATACACATTTTTCTTAGATTTTAGAACTTAGTGGTATCAGTGAAAATAAAATAAAATATCTAATTGTATCACTGAAGTCATCAGAAGAATTCAGAAGAAGCTCATTCTTCTTCCTGAGAGACATCTATAATAAATCACTAGTGGTATATTAAAAAATAGATTATAGTCATGGGAATAAGTGCTTTTCCTATTCAACAAAGGAATAAAAAACGAAGATATTGAATTATGATCTATATAATTTCAATTGTGTGCTTATTCACTCAAAATAGTCTGTATGATGTTGTTCAGTTCCTTGAACTTCACAGAATTTTAAACATTTGTTGCTTAGAAAAAAGAGAAGATAATATTTTTTGAGTATTTGTAATATGGAGACTATAAAATAGAGTTTCTAGTTTTTTAACACAAGCAGTTACTCTGAGCACCGAGAAGTGATGATTGTGTGGAGTTAGAAATATATTATAAAATTTTAACTTCTCAGGTAGGAAGAAATATAGAGTTGCAGATGCTATATTAAACCATTCATCTTATCATTCATTTACATTTCAGCTTGCAGCACAGAAGTCTGAATAACTAAGAAGATTTTAATTAAATCAAAGGACAAAGCATGACAATTTAATGACCTGATATAAAACCTCATATGTTTCCATTGGCCCCAGGAATTTTCTTGAAAGGAATACAGTGTGAGTTAGATTTTCTGGTGCATGTGGGCTCGGGCAGCCTGTTCCCAAGAGACAAGACTAAGAACCAGGCTTTGTTCCCTATTGCCTTAATTCTGATCAAATAGATACTGCAATTATATTAATTAGGCAAACATCCCAAATTGATTTTTAAAGTTATCTTCTTTGATCGACAGTGGTAGAGCCTTGCTAAAGCAGTCACATTTTCCTTGAAAATCAGTGCGGCAAGTCTTGGTCTTCTCTGGTTTTAAAAACAAAGCAAATGATTATTTATCCCCTCTTTCCTGTTCACAGCAAAACCATCTCTGTGATTTAATTCTAGCTTGGGCTGATAGCACACCAATCTTCTTGACACACTAAGAGGGAAAGGTATTTGGATCCCTGCTATGGCTTGGCAGGAGCTATTGATGTGATGCCTGCACTTTGTCAGATGGCTCGGGAAATTCCACAGCCGATACTCAAAGCTCCAGTTCAGGCAGGGATTTCCAATCCCTGATAAGTGGGAAGTTCGTGAGAAGTCAGCCACCCTACGTGTTCTGCATCAGGTGGCTGTCCCAAGGCTTTCATGGCATATTCTGGGGGTCAGAGCTCCACTTAAATCCAGACACCATTGCGACAGCGCGAGTGGTGAACTGGTGGACAATTCGACTACCTTTCTCTTATTGGTAAAGGAGGTTGAGGCCCCTTAAATGTGATGTAGCTGAAGCTAATGTAGAAAAAATTACTCAAAAAGTACTTGAATATATGGTTATGTATTGAAATAAATAATATGAAGATGATTCAGAAATCATTGCATAAAATTTATTGATTTTTCTCTTCTCTTCAAAAAGTTAAAAAATGAAGAAAACACAGTAGTTGGGAAACTCTTCAAGAAGTATTTTATTTACTTAAGAAAAATGAATTACAAGTGAGGACCTTGTGAAGTTTTACTATATTTGAAATAGACCTGGAAGTGCTACAATTATTGATTATCCTCTAAGTGGATTGATGATCCACAAAACATTTGCTTAAACTAATTATCTGAGATTTCATCAGGAGAATGTAGGTTATGTTGTAGGACAACATTTTCAATTATCAGCATGTCCTAATAGTAAAGGAATAACTATCTGGGTAAGTTTTAGACTCTCCTCTAATAAAAAACTTTAGAAATGTGTTTCACAGATTTTTCTCAGATGTCTTCTCTGTGTATTTGTTCTTCAGCACAGGAGAAAGTTGCACTCAGACCTTGTTTTCCTATGGCTTCAGGATTCTAAGGGAAAAGGCCAATATTATCCAGTAGTCTATATTGGATGGACATAAACACTGTTTCTACTACTTAAATCTGTTGATATTTTATGAGTTTATCTCAGACATAAAGACAAGGGTTCAGATCCAATGATGTTGATTTGAAGAATACTGCTTTGTTCTGTTATTTTATTGGCTTATTTAGACTCCACCCTGCATTACTCTATTATTTTATTGGGTTATTCAGACTCTCACAATGAATCATTTTCTTAGCTTAAATAAGTCAATCCCATCTGGAGCTGGTCAGAATATTTTCAGTGAAGTGAAATATGTCACTTCATCAAAGCCAAAATGTTGTATCAACATATCAGTTTTGACAAACTTTTCTTGAGAAAGTTTTTGCCTGGGGTTCCCTTGTCACTTACAGCCAGAGAAGAAAGAACTTGAGCCGGAAAGATCAGGTTTTAAATCCAGAAACATACATTTCATAACAATTTCCATTGGCAAAAGTGTTTGAGGGGTTTATTTTCATTCCTCTGAAAAGTGAAAACAAATTCTGTAACCTTGAAATTTAGACCAAAAGGGCAATCTGTGTCCTCTGAACAGCTTTAATTACATCTGAGCATACAAAATGCTGATTCAGTAGCTCATATTTAGAGGATTTAGGTGTACCAAAAGGCAGAAAATCAGGAAACCATAAGAAATGTGGCTGTATATTGATAGCTGGCTTCTTTTTCCTTGGAATAGCATTTATTTGCCAAGCAGCATGTAAAGATCACTGAATCTGACTCTTGTCACAAAGGTCTCCACAAAGCATGCCTGATAACACACTCCATCTTTCACTCCAAAGTTTAGTAAAGGGCACAGCAAATCCTTCCTAAATTATGTAGGAACAGATTGGATCCTAAGTGTTTAGAGGAACACCCGAAATATGTTTGCTTTAGCTCATTAAAATTTGTGGAAAGTTCAGTTATTCTGTCATGGTTAAAATGTTTTGATTGCTCCAAGGAAAAAAGTCCAAAATTGCTTCTACCAGCTGGAACAGGACACTCCAGGGCACTGGTGAAGCTCCATAGCTGCTCAATTGCATGCTGGAAGAAATGGACACTGTACATGACTGCAGGAACTGGGCAGGTACAGCTGTGACATAAACTGCCCTTGTCTCCCCTGACTAATATTTTATAGACAGATTTATGTAATCACTTCTTAGCCAATGGAAAATGATCTTGCAGTACATATATATATATATATATATATTTTTTTTTTTTTTTTTTTTTTTTTAATTAGTTATTATGAAACAGGGCAACACCTGTAGCTGGAACACATATGATGGTATTTTCAAAATTAAGACAAAATATTGTAACAAAAAGAGATGCTGATGTTCTGCCATAAGCTTGTAAAAAAGAGGGGGCTAAAAAAGACTTTCTGAACTGAACCTTGAGGAAGATAATTTTCTTCAAATGTGAAGGAGCCACTTGTTAGTGGAGCAGGCTGATGTCTGTCTTCCATTCCTCACAAAAACATTCACAGCAGTATTCATGGTGCACGTGGACAGCAGTGTATGTTGTCCATTTACATGTACATCTCTCTGCAGGTACAGACTGGTGTTACCAGGGGTAGGAGCTGCTCCAGGGAAGGCAGTGCTGAGGCTGACACCCTCCTTAGTGAGGAGAGCCTTATCACTGCACTTGCCCTGTCTTCTTCTCCACTGGTGGGTTATACAAGAAACTGCTGAGAGGCAGCAGAATCAACATGTGAGAAGAGGCTGTTAAGGAAAAAATATTCAACAGAGATTGATTTCAGGAAAGGGAGTACTAATGCTGCACAAAGCCAGATGTGTGACCACATATACACATGTGAGATTGTTCCTCTTATTCTCTAAGAGTGGAGTAATCCTGTGTATCAGTAGAGCTCATACTGCAATATGGGCAGTAGTTTTTCTGTAGGGAATTGGTTTAATCAGGTTACAGAAATATTAAAATGTAAACTGTGGTTTTTCAATAACCATTTTTTCATGAAACATATTACTGAATGAATTCTCTGCAAAGAAGGAAGAAAATCCACAACTCTGATTTCTGTCCCCTTGCAGTGTACCTTTAACTCAGAAGGTCCATATTTCTTAAGCCGTTTTTACAGCAGAATTTCAGATTTTAAGGAGTCTGGAAGACCCCATTTTATCTGTAGAGCTAATGGCACTATACTGTGATAAGACTTGAAAGTGAGAGCTGAGAAACAGAAAGGAGATGAGATTAAGGATTTTATTTCGGTTGGTACGTGGATTAGTTTCAATGGATTTACGGCTGTTGTTCGCAGTTACGGAGCCAACTGCACTGACGCCTGTGACGGTGATTTAGTGGTACCTATTGCCAAACCACATCACTGAGAGCTCTGGTAAGGCTTCAGAAGCCTTTACAGAGACTGTGCACACTGTTGGCAGCCTCAGCCTAAAATCCAGAGATAAACAGAATAGAAACCAATGTACAGCTTTACCTTCTGGCTGTGTAGAACAGCCTTATACTGTGTCTTTGGCCTATCTTCTTAATATGTAGAAATAAGAGCACAGCTGTTATTTTGTCTGAGACTTATAGATCTACTGCTGAGTGGGAGGATAATTCTTGTTTCTTACATATGCCACTGCATTTCTTCTGATTGCTTCTTTTTAAACTAAGTTGCTAAAAATACATTTTTTTTCTGATTCAAAGCAACAGTGAACAATGTTCATGAAACACTCCCAAAGAGGAAAAGAGATAAAATCTTGATGCAGCTGGCAGAATATACAAGATAAAGCGTTTTTTAAAAGGAATAATGAAGGAAAAGGTCCTATTTGATAGAATAATTTAATAAAACCCTTTAATACAGCTGATACTCAATGACTCAGTGAAAAAGGAAACCTGAATTTTAAATATTAAGGATAACATCTATCTTTGCCTAGATCTGGACATTATTGGTGCTCTCCATAAATCATCCTCTTTTTAATTTAATATGAGCATCTGTAAGGTCCAGAGATAAATTAATTGCTGCCAGATTTAAATAATACGCTTGGTTTCAGGCATTTCCTGGGGATTAATGACAGGTTAGGGGAAGCCAAGGGCCTAAAGTTCAGCCAGAAACCATTAACCTCAGGTTATCATTAACCTCAGGAAACACCCTGTGTCTCAGCCGTGTCTGTTCCTACAGAATGGAAATGAAAAGAGCAGTGCCACGTCTTTCTTGTAGGGGTTAACACCATTCCACTTGGTACACACAGAGAATTTCAACAGCCCACGTTCTGCCTGGTCAAATGACATGAAACAAACGTGTGCAACCACTTGGCTTATCTTGGCTCCTCCAAAAGGAAGCGTTTCATGCTCTAAATGATTGCATGGATGGGTGACACTTTGGGGGAGCCAAAATGTAAAACCCTGTAAGCCATAGAAACCAAGGTGTGTGTTAGCGTGGGTTTGGTTGACACTTTGAGGTCAACATTTGGCTTGCAAATGCACCTTGGCTGGGTGTGAGGAGCCCATCTTCTGGTCTCTTCATTGCTGTCCTCAGCTGGTGTACAGCAGAATTTATGTACAGGGAAGCCAGCCTCACATTTCTTGAATTAAGTAGTACAAAATTGTGTCTGGAGGAAAATTTCAGAGTTCCCAATTCAGCTTATTAAGAGCCAAGTTTTGACCTACTTTCAGATTGCAGAGACCTCAAGAGACATAATATCTGGATACAGAAAATAAGAAATATTTCTAAGAAAGTTATTTTACATTTTTCAGCCTGAAGGTTTCCAAGCATTTTATGAGCATTTATTAATTAACACCCACAACATTCCTGTGAGATATGTGTTAGCCTAACTCTGTGCTAGTAATGACATCAGAGATGACACCAGAGGAAATCTGGGGAGGGAGGAAATAGATGGCCCCACACAGGGATTCTGAGAGGGCTCTGAGAATTCCCTCTTCTCCCTCATCTCTGTTGTGAGCATGGGGCATGCTAAAGGGTCTGTATACACAGACAAGGGAGTTGGGAGCTGGTGCTAGTGCTGTATGTAAGGACTTGTAAAAGTATCATAGCAACACTATGAGTTACTGTTCTTATTAAAAAGAAGGGAGCAAGTTAATCTGAGCTACTTTCAAAGCACAGCTGGTGTGTGCCAGAGAGAAAGAAGAAACTTCTGGTGAGCCTATGGTGGTTTTCAGCTGTTGGTCCAAGGAGTGTTTAGGCTATGGACTGGTTCAGCTGGACTGTAGCAGCTACTTGCATGTGCAGTGGGCTTTGGATGCATCTTTCTAAGCACCAAATTCACTTAATGAAAACCATGCACAAGTGGGTGTCTAGCTTGAGCTAGACTCTTAGGCTTCCTCTATAGTTAATATGATGCCTTTCATAGTTTTAAAATAAGTGTCTAAATGCTTCCTGACTCTAGAAGTGCCCAGCTTTTCACACCAATTTTAGTGTGGGACTCTGAAATACCATTTTTTTTTAGTAGTGCAGCATAGTTGGGATGAGTATGAGAACAGGAGAAAGCCTGGATATTCTCAGTGAGGGGACAGAAAAATGTCCTGCTGGCTTAACAACTGTGTGAGTTCTGTTGCTTTGGGGACTGGACAAATAATCTATATTTTCTCCCAAGCACATATACACCAGGTTGCCTTAGGCAGCAAAAAGGCCACAAGCTCATGTTGGCTTCATGGAAGGAGATGATGGATGAGTGCAGAGAGATACATTGGGAACAACATTTGCTGCACATATTAATCTTACTGCAACTTGGTATGCTGACAGGGCTGGTCTTTGTTTTCTGCTCTCTTCATCTGGGTTTATTTCAATGTTCATTTTTTATGATAGTTTTACATGTGCAAATCTGTAGTATTGTACATAGCTAGACAGTTTTGTATCTGCTTTTCATTATTATGCAACTTCTCTAAATGTTACTAAAGTATTTTTTAATATATAAATCTTCATCTAGTTTACCTTTTTGTAGCCTACATATAACTTTTTATTTTTTGCTCTTTGTCTCCTTATCTTCTTATTACCATATTTTTATGCTTCTGCTGCCAGGCTTCTTTAATTCTGCTAGTGGCAAAACCCACTCCTCTAAACCTGTGACAGTGTTGCAGATAACTGCATCACACTTTTTCATGGATTTCCAGTGTTTGAGAGAAATGATACAGCTGTCTCTGAAAGCACATCAGGTCAAAATTGTGGCCAAACGGCAGCAGCATGACAGGAAAAAAGTGTTCCCTGGAAGCTGCTTACAGAGGAATTTTCTAAACTGCAAATACAGTGCACACAACATGTTTCCAAAAGCTGGCAGAAAACAAATGATTAGACTATTAGAACTAAATATCTCTCCTGCTTTTAGTCCACAGTTGGCTGCAAAGGAACAGCATTAGGCCAGCTGTACAATGCAACCTAATTCCACACAAAATACAATGGAGGGCTATGGAGGGTTCGAGTCTGAATTTCTTGTGGGCTGTCAGGATAAAATATCTCAGACTTACTAAAGCTTGTTAATCATATGCCCTATAGTTTTGATTTTAGTTAATCTTGCTCTATCTGAGCTTTACTGAATGGAAGGAGAAGAAATTCCCACTGCTTTCTGCTTGTATACAAGGAAGGAATGTGAGAACTCCTAAGTATATCAAATACCATCTCCTCCACCTGGCCCTTAGTGCTATTGGAACTGATCACATGTGCAGTCCATCCTGTTTTGCCCACTGCTCATGCAAGTCTTACAGACACAGGAGTTACTCATCCAAGACAAATGTCCCCCTGTATTTCCCAGAGTGGATAATGCAGGTCTCTGAAGGTAAGAGGGTTCTTCTCAGCTTTTGGAACCCAGACAAAAGCTCTACTGTGTAAGCAAGGTGGGGAGACTAAGCAAGAAGGCACCAGAGCAGGGAGAGTTAACATTTTAATGGTCTTTGGCCACTTTTCCCCCCAAGCCTCACACTTGGAGGTGGAGTAGTAACCATGCAGTGACACCAACCCTCAGATGAATTCACCAGCCCAGTCTGGTCCTATTCTTCTCCCTCTTAATTCTTCCTCCTACAGAAGAATGCTCTGAAGTGTTTGACCTCTCAAAAACCCATGCTCTTGTGGATTGGGTCAAATAATTGCCTTTGGGCTGGAGGAGGGTCATGCCTGTGTGGATGGTGTGTCATGGGAAGAGTTGGAGGTCCTTCATTCCCAGAGCCATGGGAAAATAAATCCCTTCTTGAGCAAATGGAGAGCAGAGCTACATCTGAAGTAATATTTATTTAGAAAATACAAACCTTTCATTGAAGAGAGACTCTTCCAAATCCAGCATCTGATTTTTAAATCAAAAAGTGGTTAAAACTTTCTGGTTGCTTTTTTTTTTTTTTTTTGAGAAGATGATTTGGGAATAATTCTATAATTTCTTTCTTATTTTAATTCCTTACGCCTAAAATGTACAATTTATGTCTACTTTGTATACGTGCATATATATTATATACATGCAATATTCATTCCCTCTAAATTAACACTCCCAATCATTCTCAATTCCTACGGCAGCAATGGCGTACAGACATACAGCTAAATTAACATATTAGTGAATTTCAAAGATACTGATTCTCAAAAAGGGAAGATACATTGTCACTCATTTCTACCCAGGTCAAACAAGTTATATAAAACACCAAATATAGATTAGAAAATGAACCAGATATAAGCAGTCTATTATTCCAGGCTCATGCATTCTTATTTCAATTGTCTAGAACTAAAAGCAAAAGGATACACTATATCATTAAAAATAAATGGAGGTTATAATTGCTTAAAAGATTATAGCATAAAATTTGCATGACTGATGTGCTGCAAAATACGAGAGAGATTTGCTACACAGAATTTAATGTTGCTTGCTTGAAGGTGCAGCTTGCATTTAGGCATATCAAGAAACAAGATCATTTAATGGTTTATTCATTCTATTTAACAGAATATATCCATGGCCCATCATCCACACATTCACCTGCTGTCAGCTGCTGTTGAGCTCTGTAATGAACAGCTGTGGAAAGGGCAAAAAAGGTACAACAACCTCTGGCTATTTGCATTTAAGATATTTAGTTCTGTGTGAGAAGAATGACATGTAATCAACCAGACACATGAGTAAAAATAGAAGACTCCAATTTCGCCTACTATTTTTCTCTTCCCTTAGACACGGTTACAAAATTAATGAATAATTTGCATTTTGACTCTCAGAGCAACATGCAATTTTTATAGGGCAAAAGGTTAGGTTCTGTCTGTCCTGTTTCTGAGGGGTAATTGGAGAAGGAAAGCTCTTCCCAGTGTGCACCACGGGAACAGGGCCTGATGTGTACTGTCAGTACATAAAGTCTCATTAACAGGTTGGTAACAGCGAGCGATGCCCACGCGGCAGGGGCAGCACCTTGATAAAGAAGCAGATTGAAATAGCAGTGTAGCAACCACTGGAGCTGTACTGTGCTGGTAATGGTTTCTCTTGAAAGAGGTGGGACACCTATTAAAATCTGCAGGAGGCATTGTGCAGAGCATCCCTGCTTGAAATGGGATTGCATCTCTCTTACCTCTCTGGTGCATTCAGATTGGCTAAGCCATCCTTGAAAATGATGGACTCATCACTCCCCTTCACCCCCCTGAAAGCCTTGAGTGACTTCTCAGAGGCTGAAAGTGCTCCAGGCACCCCTGGATGCTACTGGGACCCAGAAGCCAAACCAACCCCCCTAGAAAGCAGGAAAACAGGAGACAGCGAGGGGCAGGATTCCATCTGCAGTCCTGCTGTAGGAAGCTGAACAATAAGTAGGTCTGTTCTCAGATAATATTCTCGTAGAAGTTGCCAGGCATCCATCAATTGAAAAAAATATGAGGGCTCATTTGATACCAATAGCTTTGTTTTCTGCTTTATCCACAAGTCAGAAAATTGTATTTTAAAGCTTATTTACTGGAAACCACAGGAACATTTAGTTCTCCAGTCATAGTCAGTAAAATCTGTCCAAAGGAAATACATCCAAACTTTTCCAAATAATAAACAAAGGTTCTTTAGTTGTGTGCTTTTAAAGTTTCTTCTCAGCTTGAGAGTAGTGTATAATAGATGGAAATAATGAAAAAGGCACTAAGAAAGTGGTGTTCCATGAGCTAATTTGCAGGAGACCATATGACTTTGATAGTTGGAAAAATAAAAAGATTACACTGGAAGCTTGTAAACATTAAGTGTAGCTCCTCAAATACATTTGAACCAGTCAAAATGGTGACTAAATGATTCTGAGAATCTTCAATAAAGATATCAGCTATTACAGAGCATTTATGGTTTTGCCAAGTAGGAAAAGAACCTGAACTGAGAGTTAAAAGCACCATAAAGAAGATGGAATAGTCATCTTTCTGCAGTCACTTACACCAAGATGGCTTCGTTTATAAAAATTAAATTTTATACAGATCTGGAGTACATAGAGAAAATCAGCTATTTTGAAAAACAATTGAAATAATTCTCTCATTGCTTGTTAAACCAGGTTACTCTGAGCATTCTGGTAGAGAGACTGCAAGCATGAGCAGAACTGCATGGACTGGAAAGGTGATCTTCAGAATGAGTTGTCACACTTTTCCCAGCCTGTGATCTGTAAAGAGAAAAGTCAGAAAGCTTTTTGACATAAAATCACAAGAGCAGTCTCTTTTCCTCTGTAGTGTGATGCTGAGTGGAACTGAGTCATGGTGAGAGTCAGTGACTACCAATGAGGCTGAGGAAGAAGTGCCAAGAGGGAAGGGCACTGAAAGACATCCCACACAAAACATGAGTTCCTTCCTTTGGAGGCTCCATGCACAGCATGAGAGTCCTGCAGCTGGTCCCTGCATTCCCTGCCCATGCACTGACCATTGCACCCTGCTCGTTACTGAAGCATGGTGACAACCTGAAGTATTTCTTCTGTCAGTGACTTCCTGAGCCAGGTCAACTTCCCAGCCAGCAGCCACCAGGTCATTGGCACTTGTGTCCTCTGTCTCATTGCCCCATGCCCAAAGCACATGGTCCTAAAATGGAGTTTCAGCATCTGGACATCCTCCTCCTGTCACATGAGTTAGCAGACCAGATATATCCTCACCATGTGAGAGAGCAAGGTGCTGCCTGGTATGTTAGAAAAAAGAGCTAGAGAAGGTTGTGTACCATGGGAGGATAATCAGGAGGAAGAACATAGGAATAGCTGCTTGATACTTTGGCAAATTGTAGAGCCTGAGAATATCTCAGTGTGTCAGGATAAGAGAAAAAAAGCTAGGCTAGACAGGCTAGACATTAACTATCTTATATACAGGAAATGACCACAACTACGTCAAACAGTCTTTTTCAGTGTAAGTAAGGTAACACGAGAGGGTATGGATATAGAAGTGACTCACTCAGTAGCCCCATCAGATCAAACAAATTAAACTTCAGATATTCCATAATATTATCCTCAGATTATTTCTGGCTACAAAGATGGAAAAGCTACAGAAATGGCTTAAACTGTGAAAATGTTAGCTTCTATAAACAGTCTGATATCCAAGTTAACAAAAAGTGCCTGCTAGCTTTGCTCCCAAGCACAACAGCAATCCAGAACAGAGCTGGGATTTAGGGATTTTTGCACTCCTCTGCTGCCCCCAGCACAGCCCCCAGGATCCAGGCCCACAATCACAGCCCCGGGCTCAGAGATGGAAGGAGGCAGAAAATGAATAGTGTTCAGCAACATGAAGGTTTGTAACTAAACCAGAAACAAACCTGGCCTGTCTCAGGCTGAGAAACCCACAAAATCACAGAAGGAAACTCACATGGAAACTGGAACCATATTCCAGCCCCAATGGTTCCTTTGGATGATTTTCCTTTCAGGAGCATAAAGGAAATCAGCCTGGATTCCAGCTGCTGCTCAAAATGCTCATGCTCCTGTTTAAAATGCTCATGCTCCTGTTTCTTCAGCTCAGACAATGCTGCTGAAATATCCCTCTTTGACTGCGCAACTGGTTTCTTGTCTGGCTTAGAAACTGGACGTGAGCCGTGTGCCTCATCTCCAGCAGAGCCATTCCCCTCTCCATGCCCCTGTGCTCAGGGCCCAGGGGCTGTCCATGCCTAGTGGAGAAACTCCCGTGCACGGAGCCCGCCGCACACACGGGGCTCCCCTGCACGCCTGGCACACCCACCTTTGTTTAAACATTTGTAGACTGAAAGGTCCTGTCGAGCCCTGTTCTGTGGGGGAACATATTTGTGAGACAAAGCAATGCTGTGGTCTACCAGGAGGTCTGTGACTCTCTCGGTGAATTATTCACTACTTTGCTGTGGTCTGCATGCCAGGTCACCCGTGTTCACGGCGGAGAATGAAGCATTATTCATTATCAACCTTTGGTTTTTCTCTTCTAGGAGGTTGCTCCCCCACCCCTGTTGCTCTTTCAGGTTTTAACAAGACATTGCATTCTTTCAGACTTCCCCTGGGCAGCAGTTTTTTGCACTTGGAGAGGTACGGCAATAATAGAGGGAAAGCCAGAGCAGTTGTAAATTGTAGCAGTTAATGTCAAATTGATGGGGCAGTGATCAAATGAAGTTCATAACCACAGAATGCAACCTGGGGGTGGAATGCTGTTTCAAAGATTGCTAATGACAGGGTTATAAAATCATAAAATAGAAAGTTTTCTCCACTGTGAAAGTTTGAAAGAATTTATTTGGCTGACCATAGGTATTAGCAGTGTTAGGGTCAGGCTTTTATATGACATTTAGCACAATTGCTAATCAATGAGGGGACTGACCAGTCCATTTTGAACTGAGGGAACAACACCTGCACTGTGCTGCTATTCTTGGACACACGAGTGCACCTTTAATGATCTTTGAGTCTTTTAGTATGGTACTGTTTAATTAGAAACTGCTGATACAAAGGGAGAGTCGGCTAAAAAGAGCAGTTTTGGGGTTTTCAAATCTGCCTTTTAAGCATCAGCATTCAAGAAACCAAAGCAGTAGGGAATGCCACAACGTTAACACAAGGGAAAACATTTATAGCTCATCAAAGCTGGACAGTACACAGCTGTATCCCAGCTGCACTCTCCAACCACAGTGCTAGAAAAGTCTCAGAGAGGAAAAAAGAGGCAAGAACAGGAAAATATCATAAGATAAATGGGCATGGAAAATATTGAAGATGTCCCAATGCAATTTACGTATGGAAGTGAAAAATGAACAATGCAAAAGAGACATACACTTTTATAGATGGATCCTTCTGTATTTTTGGATTTATTTATTTACTTATTTATTTTTCTGATTTCTGCTTCTGTTATTGAGACTAATCTATCATGTGATTTATTATGCTTTCCTTACCCATCTGTGCATAGCTTAGTCAAGAAAGAACAAAGCCAGAAAAAAAGCCTGGCTTGAAACTGGCCTGTTTTCTCCTCATGGCAGAATATGGAAAAGGGAAGAAGCCCACTTGTAAAAACTACTTTTGGTTAGAGAGGCATTAACATTCTCAGATTCACACAGAACTTCCAACCTTGGCTTCCCTGCAAGAGTTGCCAGCCTTGGTCATTAAGATGTGTTACCCGAGTCCCTGTAAGTCCACACCTCACAGAAATGGGGCTGGTCTCTTTGCACAGACACTGTGTCTGGCAGAGATGCAGGCTCAAAGCAATTTCTGGCATCGTTCATTACATTCAGCTGTCCAATTTCTGATCTGATGGAGAGCCTTGCCAAACAGTAATTTTTTTTTTCACTTCCACTTTTCCTTCTACTTCCCTATTTCCCATCAGAGGCCCTTCACAGCTGTTTCTGAAGCTGGAAGACACCAGTAACTAGAACGTCAAGTAACTAGAAGATGGTAAGGTGCCTCTTCACCCTGAAGCTCCCTAATTGTTTTCTTTCCTGATCCCAAAGGCATCTAAAACCTTCATCTTTTGTAGTTTGTGGCCCTTTGAATTGGACAACAATCATCTCACAAATTGCAGCCTTCAGAAATGTCCCTTCCCGTGTCAAGATTCAGGTCTTTAAAGGTATTCAAGTCTTGAAATATTTTCAAATCCTTGAAGCATTTTAGGCAAGTTCAGATGCTGCAGATGTACCCTTGTGGGCTTTGTGTGGACATTGCCTAAGCAGTACTCCCGATGGCTTGTCAGCTCCAGAAGGTTCCTGTGCAAATTCCGTCAGATATTTGGTTTTTTAAGCCCAGTCTTAACATAAGGGAAGAAAAAACCACGACCCCACTTTTCTGTTAGTATGTGGTATTGGACATCTGGCTTCTGTGTTGAGAACATAATACAGATGTTCTGCTGTGGATGTCTACTTTGGTTGCTAGCAATCATTTACAATGCTTATTAAGAAATAAATTGTGAGTCAGCAAATAATCCAGGGCCAGGTGAAAGCAGCTGGATGGGAGTGAGCTATGTAACATCACTTGAAACAATACAATCAATGCAAAATTGGTTATTGGTCATTTGGCCAATTTTGTACTGTGGATGCACTGTGGAAATGGACTTGGGAGAACCACTGTGTTGAGAGACACAGAGATATGTAACCTGGTTGTGATTTTTGGGAATAGAAGGCAGCAGATTCCTTTAGTGCAGAATCTGGAGAATATTCTCTTTCCAGTAAGTAATTTATGCCTTGGCAAAAATGCTTGAGATCTACAGCGTCAATGACAATAGCAAGCAGCCTGTTGCACCTTTCCCTAACAACTGCTACTGCTGGGGATGTTCTCACAATAGTGAACCCTAAAATAGATTGGAATGGTGAATTAAGAAGTAGCCTTTTGCTTGTAATTAATATTCCATTATTAATATTGCATTGAGATGAGTGGGTGTAGGTCACATAACAAAGCTGTTGCTTTCACAGCATTTGCAACATCAGAGAACTTATATTGGCTACCTGGCATTTTCTTTTAATGTTAATTATGCTAATGATTTTAATATGCTCAAAATGTTAGCTTAGATTTCTGGAGCTAGAATAAGGTGCTGGTTTAGATTATGTTGAAACATATGAAGTAATAGTGTGGCAGTATGAGCAACCCTGATAGTAATCCTAAGAAGCAAAGCAATTTCAAATGGAAAACGCAGCCCCTAGCTGACTGCAGAGTGAGATACTGGATAAAGAATGTCCTAATTTTTGTTATGTTTATTTTTCAAGAAAGGTCTTCAATTTAGTTTCAGTAGCCGACCTGTTGTTTCTTAAATGCTGAGTTTTGTGAGTAATCTGGTAAGAATTTTATCAAATCATCCATCTCATGATTTGTGAGTATAGAGACCTGGATCCTTGCAATCCATGAGTGAAAACCATTTCCTAGAGAACATCCTACTTATTGCTCGTTGCCTGGTGACAGGCAATGGGCACAAACTGAAACAAGGGAGGTTTCCTCTGAATATCAGAGAACACTTTTTCACTGTGAAGGTGACTGAGCACTGGTACAAGTTGCCCAGGGATGTTGTGGAGTCTCCATCCTTGGACATATCCAAAAGCTATCTGGATATGATCCTGAGCAACCTGCTTTAGGCGTCCCTGCCTGTGCATGGGGGATTGGACCAGATGACTCCCCGAGATCCCTTTCAGCCCCAACCATTCCATGATAATGGGATTTTGTCTTGTCCTTTAGGTTGGTTTTCAAGACTCCTTATTACCACAAGGTCCATGCCAAGGTGCTGGCTGAGGGGAGGTGATTGCTGATGTTTCTCATCTTAAAAGAGTGTGTTTTGTGCGTGCCCAAGTTGCAGTAAGCCAAATTGTCTTGTCATGTGACCTTCCTTTTTCCCTGACCTCTGTCCCTTCCAAGACCTCTTTGCTTGAACCAGCTTGTCACTTTTTATTTTGAGATCCTAAAATGTTCTGGAAAGGACCCATTTCTCAGATCATGTTTGTACAGCAGGCAGAACTGGATGCCTCTACTCTAAGCAGCTACTCTTAGAAGAGACAGTGCTGTTACTAAATGCCACCCTGCTGGGCATAGTCCTGAAACCAAACATCTTTGCTAATTAAATCTAAATCTTCAACTTTTTCACTTTTCCGCTTTTGCCAAAAATCCCCCCCCAAACCAACCAACCAACCAACCAACCAACCAACCAACCAACCAACCAACCAACCAACACCACCACCCAAACCCACGTAACCTAGTGTTTTTGTAAAGGCATGTGACTCAGCTGTGCTAAATTAGGGGTCAGGTTTGTGCCTTCTAGTCATGTTACATCAGGAATCACAGGGACAAACACTGTTTTTTCAGGGCTTAGGGGCTGTAGGAGCACTCATGGAGCATAACATGAGTAATGAAAGTAAAGCCATGTTAAAAAGCTCCCTCATGTTATTACTTGGCAGTTCATTAAGATACACCTTGTTTACCTGCTGCAGCCTGCACACCAGATTTAGCTCTCTGCAGGAATCTGAAGGCAGTTAGTATGCAGAAGCTGTGAATTGCAATGAAAAACAAAACACTTCTGTGTCATGATTTTGTGAAAAGCAAAGTAATTAAACAGTGACTGAGAGCCTGCTCATCCCTTCCAGATTTTTCCCCAGGCAGATAAAAGTGTGGAACAGAAAAGCAGGAAAACAGATCTGATGATCTTTACTTATTGACAGGCTGGGAAACACGGAACATTTCCTCTTCTGCTCTTTGGGCTTTCTGTGAAAGCTTACAATCTCCTTTGGCTTGTTAACCGCTGCTGAGGCAGGCCAGAGTTCATTTGCATTCTTGTGTTGCTCAGTGACCCTCCAGTGATGTCAGGTAAGAACACTGATTTTTAATTAAAATCTCAATTTTCAAGTACATTTCACAGTTAATGCATGGTGAGAAATTCTGACCAACTACATTGTTTTGCTAAGCTGTGTGGGTTCAGCTGTCTTCTTAATCACCTCTAAAGCAAAAAGTCACAACTTCATTCCTGAAAAATGTGACTTCACAGGACAATGAATATGTGAATGGCTGATCTGCCATATGCAGCAGAAGTTCCCCATTTGAAGGAAGCATTGAGTGTGAGAACAGGAAAACATCCTGTGTTTTAAAGATTTAAAAGCCCACGATGGCCGTGGGAAATGGTACACAGCAAATTGCTGTGTAGCATACAAGAAATTTCTGGTTCATGTGTGCCCATGTTATTTGTTTTACTCATTCTGGTTTTTCAGGCCTCTATGAGCCCATCACAATAGGCACACATGAGACCCATTAATGACTTTATCATTGGTCTCTGGTCTTGATCTAGGAAAGAATTATTCACCTTGTTATACCAAGAGCCATGAGGTGTCAGTGCCAAGATCTCCAGCTGGTATAACCGGTCCACTGGAGCAGAGAAACCTGCAGAGCTACAAGAATTTACATTTGCACATCCAGGGAGTAAACAACTCACCTGAGGATGCGCAGAAATTCTGTGGCCCAGCTGGGAACTGAATTCACGTCTGAATCTCCGGCTCAGGACTGCCTTCCTCACCTGCCAGAGCAGTGCCTGCAAATACTATTCAATATTTATTTTGCCCATTCACAAGCCATCACACTCTCAGTAAGGATGGTTGGCTGCACACGCCAGATCCAGCTGGCCCTTCAGGAGCAGGCACAATGAATGAGGATGTTTCCTGCTCACCAGCCATTCTTCCATCCTTTCTGACTGTTGTAGTTGACTGCTCCCCCAGACAAGGCTTTTCATCATTTTCACTGAGTCAAAGGAAAAAAAAAAAAAAAAGCAGTTCTGGACTGCTTGCAACATTTAATTCACCTTGAATCATTTGGTTCCACTTTGAGACTTTGTAAAAATAACCCAGGGGCCAGATTCACAAGAGGAATGAGGTAATTCAGAGAAGCTGGTACTAAAGCTATTCCTTCCTCCCGTGCCCTAGATCCCAGTCCAGGCTGGACATACACATCATATGTGGGAAACCTTGGGTCCAATTCCCTTTTTTTCTGGTCAGCAGCAGGAATTTTAACCTCAGGCTGACCCACTCAGAAAATACAACAAGTGCTAAGCTGTAGTGTGTGCTGAGGCAGGGGTCTCATGGCTTTTCTCTTATACTTGGACCACTTAACAAACAAAACTTAAATACTTACTAGATAAAAAAATAGTATATATCTCTCTAAGTTGATGATTAGGTCGTTTGACAAGGGGATCTTCAGATTTTTGGTTGCTGCTTCAGTGGATGTTTGTGGATGAATATGAGTGGAAGCATTTCAACAAGAGAGAATATATGACCCACACTACCCACCACCCAGCCCCCAGTGCTGAGGAGCTCTCCTGGGAAGCAGTGCACTTAGTTACTTTCTGACCTGGTGTCTGTCCTACCTACTGGGAAATGCAGTTTGGAGTAAGAGTGGGGAAAGGGACCACTGGCTCATCTCTGAAATTTATGCTCTAGGAATTCAAATCAGAACACACAGATAAATTTTTGGGACAGACTAACTCTTCAGCAACAAAAGCCACCATCCACCTCCACCTATACCACTGCTTGTAAAGTAGAAGGCTGACAGAAATGTCCACCAGAATGTAACACTCTGAACTATCATTTGTCCAGTGTCCAGCCAGGGAAAAAACCTAAGAAAACATCCCCCAGACTTGCAAGATATGGGTGACCAGGAAGGTAATTGTCAAATGTTGAAGGCTATATTTTCCATTTCACCCCCCTCACCTGCCCTTCTCTGCCAGGGGACTTAGAAAAATGAGGTTTCTAGATCATAATCTGCAGAGAATTCCTTATAAACCCCTTGGATAGGTTTCAGTTTTTAACATTTTACTGAACCAACTGTTATTCTTCTGAACAAAGAAGGAAAAAAAAAAAATCAAAAGCTTTCAACTAGGTCATGCTAGTATTATCATGAGTGAGTGTGAGCGGTATCATTTCACACATACTGCATCTCTCAATTAAGGAAAATGCCAGACTTCTGTTAGCAAGACAGCTGGTGGTACTCAGTGACTAAATATAGTACTGTCATCACCTAGGAGCACAGCCAGGACATTTTAATGGTTGGGACAACTGATATTTCAGTTTAGCCAAAACAAGTTTTAATCATACACTATTATTTTAAATAGCCAGCAGACAAAATCAGTGAATGAATGCATTTGTAATATATTTTAACCATTTTATTTATTAGGTCAATTTTTATCCAATATTCAGCTGATCTTAAAAGAAATTCCACATATTGTGTATATTTGAGATAGAAAAAAATCAGCTAAGTAAATACAGCTGGCATTCAGCTGATTCTCTGATTCTCTATACGTTAGATAGACTAAACTCCCTTAGACAGTCTTTTTATTTTATGTACAGTCCCTTGATCAGTGGGGCATGGATCCTCTAGAGAATGATTATTAGGGATGATTCCATTGCAAAGGGGAGGCAAAGCCCAAATAAATATCTGTAGCTCATCTTAAATGAAGCCTGATCCAGTTCACCCCATATTTGGTGAAAACAATTTAATCTGCAATTACAGCTGGAATAGGTCCTAAATTATGTCAGTTCTCAGGGAATTAACTTTCCTCAAAAAAATCTTCCAGGCTGAGGGGGAAAGTCTTCTGGGTTCTCACCTCTCCATCAATATCTCAGGCATTTTGAATTTTTGTGTTAGCATTTGTTGTGTGTACTGTGGAACAAACCAAAAGAAGACACACAGTTAGGTATTGCTAAGGGTGAATGGAAACAGCTTTCTGCACATCATGCTATTGTACCTTTAAGGTCCACGAGCCTGAGCCTGCCAGGTTTACAAACATGGGCTGTGCTCATGTGTAGCTGAGGCACAGAAATGAAGTGTCTGTTTCGTTCCTGTTTCCAAAAAATACTGAGTTTAGGTCTGGTTTAGCTGTGACTGAGTAGGTATTTCAAAATGTTTATTAACAGTTTTATTGCTTTATTTCTGCTGCCAGCTCTAAACAATAGGGGCCAGGAACACCAGCTTTGTTTGTGCTTATATTCATACATGGTTGCCTGTGGACATAAACTCAGAGGTATCCACTGCAGCCAGTGGATTAGAGACTTGTTAGTCCGGCTACATGTTGAATGTGAGCTGGAAAATGACAATGCTAGAGAGCTATCTCAAAATGGAGATAGTCAGGACCAGGTTTTCCTGTGTGAAAACCTCACTGATTACATCTGTGCTATCAGTGGTGTTGCCTGGAACAGATTTTTCAGCACCTATCCTCTTTTAGTGCCCTCCTTAGCCAGAGCAATGAAGAGCGTTTTAACATTGAGTTAATTTTTTTTTTTTTTTTTTTTGTGATAATGTCCTGGTTTTGGCTGAGATAGAATTAATTTTCTTTAGTAGCTGGTACAATGCTTTGTTTTGGATTCAGAGTAAGAAAAATGCTGATATCACAGTGATGTTTAGGTTGTTGTTAAGTAGTGCTCACCCTGAGTCAAGGAGTTTCCAATTTCCCATGCTCTGCTAGGGAGGAACTGCACAAGAAGCTGGGAAGGAGCATGGCCAAGACAGCTGATCTGATCTGGCCAAAGGGGTATGCCATGCCACAGAATGGCATTTCCAGGTTATGAACTGGGGAGAGCTGGCTGGAAGGGGATAATTACTACTTGGTGATATGGCAGGACTCAGTCAATGCGTGGTGAGTAATTGGATTGTGCATCACTTGTTTTTTCTTGTGGTTTAGCTCTCTCCCCCTTTTATTACAATTATTTTTACTGTTTCCATCATTGGTATTATATTATTTTACTTTGTTTCAATTATTAAACTGTTCCTACTTAAACACTTTTGTTTTTCCTCTTATGGTTTTCCTCCCTGTTTCACCAGGGGCGTGGGAGGACTGAGCAAGTGGCTGCGTTGAACTAAATTGCCATCTGGGGTCAAACCATGACAGATAAAAGACAGTTGGATTGAAGCTAGAGAGAGAGAGGAAAAAAGCTTTAATGCACTTATATTTATGTGCAAGCTCTTTATTCATGCAGTCAAGCTAATATGTGCAGCAGCAGTGCAAATTGCTGTTTTGGTCTCCTGGCCAAGTTTCCCTCCAGTTTCCCTGCAGCCTTGACCCTCACAGGGCTGTTTTGCCCTGGACCCACACCTGGGTGAGGACTCCCTCTGGCAGGACCACCAACGGGCAATGCCAGAGCTGATGTCTTGTTTCAGTCACTCCTCCCTTCAGATGTTAATAAGAGCTGGTGCATATCTAGCCACAGACCTCAGCAAACAGAGGTGCATGCGTGCTCTGTTCTGTCACTGCCTCTCACCATGGTGTTTGCATCCAGCCAAGAGGACTCAGCTGAACAGGGAATAAACTCCTGTTTTCCTGAAGGTGACAAGAACTTCTGCTGGTAGCAATCAGCACAGCTCCCCTTCCCTGGGCCCTGGGGGAAACTGCAGCTGTATCAAGTGTTGTAAGGGAAACAGTTCTCCTCATCGCTCTCTACCAAGGGTTTTTCTCTGACAAGGCTGTGCAGTGATAGGGCAACAGGGAAGAGCTTCAAGCTAAAGACAGAAGGTTTAGGTTAGATACTAGGGAAAAATTATTTTTTTAGAGGGTAGTGAGGCACAGGAATGGGCTGCCCAGAGAAGTTGTGGACGCCCTAACCCTAGAAATGTTCAAGGTTAGTTTGGATGTGGCTTCGAGCAAGCCAATCTAGTGAAAGGTGTCCCTGCAGGATGTTAGGATGATCTTTAAGGTCCGTTCAAACCCAAACCATTCTATTATTCTGGGATTCTAGGATCACTGGAAAATTACTGGAGGAAACTGTGTTTTCTGCCATCCCAGTGCTAGAGTGCTGAACATGCAGCTTCTGACACCTGTGAAGCTCACCAAAGAGAGAGCCAAAGACCTTGCCTTCTTCTTTCCTCTCTTGCCATTACAGCTGAAGAAGGTCCAGAAGATTTAATATCAGTGGCAAGCAAGTTTTGATTTTGGATATTCTCTTGCTTGAATAGGAGACATCTATAGCTAGGCAGATATCTATAACAAGGACAATTAAAATATCCTTCTATAGAAAAACATTTTCCCCCCACTCATTCATTCTTTGTTCCTTGACAGTGTTTTTTTATTTATGATTGCTTAAATAGCTCCATGTTTGTAGGCAAACCAGTACTGTCTGTGAATGATGTAATAACTATGGTCATAACCAATAAATCTATCCTTTGAGATGAGAGGTGCTGCTAGCCCTATTACTCTGTTTTTAACCTTATTTTACTTTTAACCTGATAACTTTACAGCTTTAGTCAGCAAATTATGATAGCCTTTCTCCTTTAATAGAAATGTTTTCATTTCTGCTATGCTAAATTTGTTGTTTTAAAAAACTTTTTTGAACACCACAGGAAGGCATAATTGGGAAGCATTAATTTGTGCTTGAAAAGTATATTTAAATTATTTTTCTTTGAAATGAACACTTACTGTGACCTAGTTTTTATAAACAAAGAAAGAAATAAATGCCAGATCTGAAAAAGTAGATTTAGCTAGATAGTATTCTACTTTTTAATTATTTTTCAAATGTAAGAGGTGATTTCACCTATTTACATATTGCTAGAGGCTAAGGGGAGAAAAAAGCATTCATCCTGAGTTGAGTTCAGAGAGTCTGCATTGCCAAAAATGAAGCCAAACATATTAATGTACAGGCTCTCTCAAAGTCTCAGAAGCATCAGGAATCCATTTGAAAGAAGAGGAGCTGGTCTGGTTTGTCAGTCTGGCAAGTACCAGTGGAAAAATCCATCATCTACCAACAAATACATGCTTGCACAGTCAGTCCTACAGCCATGAAGGGTCTGCAGAGCAGCTCCACTCCCAGGAGCTGAACCCCTGTTAGTGCCTGAGGCCATGTTGGCTCTGCTAGGGAGAAAGGCAGACGCAGGAATGCAGAGGTGAAATATCCTGCAAAGATGATTTTTCTACATAATATTAAATTTGCTTAGTATAAAATTTTACAAGCATATCCTGGACCACCCAAATGTTGTAGTGATCAATCCAGAGGTCTACCCTGTCCTTTATGTGATTACTTTTAAATGTTCATTCATTGCAATATATTTCAGATTGTTAAACACAGCCACATGGAGCGTGTTTGTAAAGTACACGTGTTGTCTAAAATGTACATGAAATTTAAAGGTTCTCTTGTTACCATACAGCTCCAGACATAAACTCCTTTTTTTCATGAATTCAACAGTTAGATGAAGAAACCTCTCCAAAACTGAAAAGAAAGAATGATTAATTAAAGAACCTGAGACTTAAATGCAGACTTGTTCTTAGTTTACCAGACTGTAAAACTCTTACCTTAGTGGGTGCACAGACAGGCATTCGTTCACAACTGAGTTTTTGGCAGATAATTGAATAACTCTTGTAGCAATGGCCTCTTTGGAATACCAGAGAAAGCACTCCATCAAATGGACATAATTTATTTCACAGGGAGGGGGAAAAGCTTTGGTGAATTTTCCAAGAAAAATTCCAAGGCTTACATGAATATGTTCACCTAGCAGCTACACTGACGTGAATCGATCTACAAACCCACATGTGTAAGACAGCTACGAGCAGTAAAAGTAACAACTCTGAGCTATTAAGACGTCTAAGTATGTCTTTACATAAAAGCCTTAAAGGGCTGCACAGGGAGTCATTATAGTGTATTATGTCAGGACCTTACTTACTCAACACGTAGAAGTCGACACTGACACTGTCAGCTGTGATGTAAAATGCTTGGAGGCTTGTTTCACAGGACAAGCGTTTCCAAAGAGTTCAGCACCCACCAGTTCCCATGTAGGCAGCTAAATGAGGTGATGAAACTTTAAATGCTCTCAGCTTTCGTGGGAGCTGAAGTCTTTTGAAAAATCCAGCTTTCCCTGGGGTAGCTATACCATGTGCTTTGAGCTCCTGGAGGGGTGATGAGAGGGACCAAGTCAAGTACTGGTGTCCTGTGAAGGTGGCTGCTGAGAGAGGGTCTTCCCATGGAATGTCTAAAGCACGCTAAAGGAACATCTCTGCTTCATTTATAACATCTATGCCGCAGCTCAGAGTTAAGGAGATTAATAAATGAAAAACAAACTAAGGATTGTCTGCTCTGGAAATGTCCTCTCTCAGATCATAGGACAACACTATATTAACTGTGTGAACATGGTATCTGATACAGCAGACTATTATTCTGAATTTTCTTATTCAAACATCATATTTCAGTGCACATGAAAGCCAGCATGATTCACAGAGTACCTTTTTACTCTAGTAATTTTATTTTAAAAAGATGCAAACAAAACTATGTGTGAGATTGCATTCTGAAACTGTTCAGATGTTTCATGCTATTGCTTCAGCAATAAAAGAAACATGAAAGTCCTGAGGCCAGACTGAGTCTAGCTATTTTCCAGCCCTGTCAGGCTGGAGTGGAGCTGAGGCACCTGGCTGCTGGGAGCCCTTCAGCAAGCCTGTCCCACTCTGCTGCTGGCTGCCCCTCGCTCTGCACCCGCCAGTCCCTTGGGCACAAAGATCCCTGTTGCTGAAGGAGATTGGCTTTGTTCATGATTTTAGAGGGGGAGCACAGAAGGAAAAGCCATCAAGGGCTGTCAGACACAAAGACAGCAGCAATTACATCACAAGGTGGGGCAGGAACAGGGGAAGCATGGCTGTACGGCTTGCCCTCTTCTCCAAATCCTCCTCAGGCACCAGCTGATGGCCAGGACATCACCTGGTACTGCTGGAGGCAGGACAGCAGGCTGGACAGGCCAACTGCCTCTCCATGAGTGAGCTGTCTGGTTTCTCACACCATGACCCAGATAGGTGAGCGGAGAGGGTCCCTAAATATCACCTATATCCTGGAAGGGCCAGGCTGCCAGGCCTGCCTGAAGCTGCTTCTCACTCCTTGCCATTTTGGTGGCATGGTGCCCCCATGCTTGGCTCTGCAGTGGGCTTTCCAAAGACAAGGGTGTGACTTTGCCCTTCCGTCTCCAGCTGACGCTCCCAGAGTGCAGCAGAGTCTCCCAGTCAGCTGTTTCTGAGTTAATTAAGCGTTTATTTTCTCCTGGTCAAGTACTTCACCTATTCACTTGTTTTCCAATCATAAGCCATGGTGATATGGTGATGAGGGTTCCTCCCTAACAGTTCACAGGTCTATTACCTATTGTCTAGAGTAAACTCTGAATTTTAAGTCCCAAGTGCACACCAAAAAAAAAAAAAAAAAAAAAAAAAAAAAAAAAAAAAAGTATGTAGTCTTGACATGATTGCATAAACTACAGAGGAAACATCACTATGTCTTGCTGCCTGCATCCAGGTAGTTCTGTGCACAGGATGGGAATGTTAAATTGCTCTTTGAATCTGATGATCTGATCTTAGTAGCATAGTCCCAGTGACATCCTTAATTTTGGGTCTTTTTAACATCTCTATTTTGTACTTTGCAACCTCTTGCAAAGTGGTCTTTGCAAAGTGGTCTTTTTCTGCAGTTACAGAGGCATTTTTCGTAGAATGATACTTTGTCTGATTGATTTGAGCAATAGATGTGTGATCTGATGCATCTTTCTCCTGTCTAATAGGAGATAAAGATGAGATAGTTTTTCATGTGGTCCATTAGGATAACAACCCATTCCAAAATTATTCTATATTCTATGCAAAAAGCTGTGCAAAGGTTTAACCCCCCGCAATTTAACTGTAATTTACACAGAGAAAAATGGATTTTCTGTAGGTGAAATAAAGAGAAACACAGGAATGATGACTAGAAAAAAGAATAATTAAAAAGACCAAGCATTTTATTCCTTCTCAGGCTCTTTCATCTTAACTGACATTCTAAAAAATGGCCAATCTTAAGACTATGATTTATTACCTCAAAAGTTTTAAGACTTGCCTTTTTTTTTTTAAGCTTTGTCAGTTTTAAAACTTCCATGAGATTCCGTTTTGAGTCCTTTGAGAATTAATAAGCAAAAGGTTGCAGTTGCAGACAGAGACACATTTTTCACGCTTCCCTCCCTCCCAGTGACTTGTTTTCCATGTTCAGCCTCTGCAGAATGAAAGGAGAAAAAAACTGCAGCCAGCAATGTCAGTTCATGTTATTGTTCTGTATAAAGAAATGCCTTAGCCAACATTTATATGAAGCTTTGTAGAGTGTAATAAAAAACCCGATTGAATCTCTTTTGACTTCCTTACTTTACTTGGTTATTTTCCCAGGTTCAGACAAAAGGCTGAGATTCATCTGACTTGTGCTGCAGTACATGAAATTTCTCACTAAGGTGCCCCCTAAGTTGCCCCCACTGCCTAAGTTGCCCCCACAGTCCCATCTCTCCATAGATGGAGATAAATAATGCAGATAGTGTCTTGTCCCTTTCTGGGACTGCAGGGCTGACTTGCACTGTGGAAGAACCATCACTGTTTGCATGCAAGGGACCACCCAGATGACCAGCCTAACTGGTGTCTACATTTTGGATGGCTAAAATTTGGTATGATTCATTCCCCTGTAAGTTCATCTTTTCATTTAAGAAAGCTCAGGATGCAGAGTACCTAAAAAGATTGCAATGTTGGTCAAAAAAGCATCCCTTCCCTAACAAATTTTCAAGGACACGACCATTCTGGTACTTCCTATCCCTGACGTGATCTATATATTTTTATTTATATATATATATATATATATATATATATATATATACAGGTCTCATCACTAAGTCTGTCTCTATAAAGTGAGTTGAAATGAATTTTCTGGTATGAATAAATCCCCAAAGACTCATGAATTTTAGAATGAATGTTTCTGAATGCTTTAAAATTCATATGGGAAATGAATTAATCATTCTTCCTTATTTTCTTGTTGACAAAGTCTTCCTTCTCATCCAATCAAAGTGAGGGCTACACACTGGGCTACTAGCTGTGCTCAGTGAATGCTGAGTAGCACCCATCAGCTGAGATTTTGTTACTGAAAATATTTGCTGGAACCTTCAGTATGCAGAATGCATTAGAATGAAATCAGAATTTATTTGCAAGCGATTCAGTGACTGCAGAAATGTCTGCATTTATGAGTGGTTTAACAGTCTGCACACACATTCATGGCTTATACTGGGCACACCTGTCATTTAATTAAAAAAGGAAATATGAATTAACTATATAGATTTGAGCAAGCCACGTGGATTTTGGTGAGGTAGTAGCAGACATGACAGACCTCTGCACATTGTTTGAGCATGTAACTTATCAGAGGAGTGTGGACAAACTCTGACATTATTGTTACTACTTCTAATATGATCAGATTCTGCAGTCCTGACAGATGCACACTCTGTATTAAAGCTTGAGAAAACTTCATGTATGTTTTTGCTGGTATAGGACAGGGTAAAGTATAGTAGAAGAGACTCACATGTGTACTTTTGTGTTCATGCATATTAATGAATATATATGCAGTACAGTACAGAATGTGTAATATATATATTACAGTACAGTACAGTATGTGTATTATTTTATGATAATACATTTTCCTTGACTGCACAGCATTTTTCTTCTCTTCTTGAGAGTGCACTGGATGACACACATTTTCTTCAAGAGAAATCTGGTGTTCATGTAGTCTGAATGTATCTCAAGGAGATTGTCCTACCTGTGTTCTAGTCTGAAATCAAAAGTCTTTCACAAATAAGCTAGCTAGGAAGGAGTGAAAGAAATGTCTTCATTCTCTTCCTCTCTTTTATAATATTTTCTCGCCATTGGAAAATTGTGAAGTATTGTGACTACACAGATTTTACATGATGCTTTCAATTCTTTTTCTACAGTTACTACAATGATATTATTGATATTGACATTATTGATAAATTTGTATAAACCAGATCTTGATCTGATAATGCAGGACTCTCCTATCTGGTGATTCAATTCCTGCTGATTACCCCTTCTTTATGCATGAATGCCAGCGTGTGCAAGTGCCTTCAGTATGTGCTGCAGCATTTATAGGCCAGGGCTGACCTTTGGGTAGTCTGGGAAGGCACCTGGTCTCTGACAACACGATCAGGACTCGGAGCACAATTGAACTGCTTTGAGATTAGCATTAGTTCTGCAGTTAGGCTGTAATTACATGGCTGGTTTGGGATGGAAATTACTGGTTACACTGCAGGGCTCTGCAGCCACTTGGGACCACATTCACAGGGTTAACATACAGTTTAGTTTCCTTATACATCCTTTCTGTGTGTATCTAACCTCCCAAAGTCATTTTTCTCCCAAGAGGTGGATTGTTTGAAGGACATTACGTGTCCACAGCATGTGCATGTTCCATATGATCAAATAATGAACATCCTGTGAGCAGTTTTTTGGAGGGCCAAAATCCCTGTTGGCACAGCTGCATGGAGTAATTAGTGTTACACCAGCAGGAGAGCTGACCCCAGCCCTTGTTTAGTGATTTGACTGGCCACCTCACCATGAGGACATTCTATCGTTTCCAGGAACAGGAATTTGGAGCAGACAGTTATTTCAGTGGCACGAGGTTGACAATTGTTTGGTTTTTAAGGAGTTACCACATAATGTTAAACTAGCATCTTGCCTTAATGTGAAATCTTGATGCAGTGTATCTTATGATCTCTTAATCTGGGAAAAAATGTAAACCAAAAGATAATAAACATAAACAGTGATTAAACCACAAACATTCCTCAGAGTAAATGATAATATAATTAAACTTTAACTTCACAATGCAGATTCTTTTAGTGCATAATTGAAACTGTGTAAGATGCTTTGGCAATACATTTTGACATTAACTGAAAGCAAGTAATTTTAGGAACCAGGATCTGATCTTGCTTTTATTGACACCATTTGCTCAGCTTCTGAAGCTGTGCCTGCACTACAGCTACTTTGTGGTGTGCTTCACAGCCCCACTCCTGGACAGTCCCTCCCTGTGTCCTGGCAGCATGCTGGAAGGACGTGAGCCTGCATACCATGCCTCTCCAAAGCTGAGATCCTCTCAAATGAAACCCAAGCACACAGGGAACACAAGGACCTGCATGGTGATGGGCTGCAGAGGACATGGTGCACCAGGGGGTGCCCAGCAGACCTTCCCACAGCTGGCATCCCCTCCTGGGAGTGTCAGTGGCCATACCAAATTCAACCAGAGGCCCATGTAGGGTACTCTCTGCTGAAAGTGTATGCTTGGGAAGAGTATAAAAGAAGGGCAAGCATGTAGTGCTGCTCTCTCAGACATCCTCCTATGTGTCTGCAGCCTGCTCTCAAATTTAATGAGACTGGATGATAGTTTGAAGCTTCCTTCACCTTGTTCCCTGCACAAGGCTTTCTAGACATCTTAGTCAAAGGAAACACTTTTCCAGCCCACACTTCCTGCACTCCCATTGCCAGCTGTGCGGCACTACCATCCCTCAGCTGTGGTCCCACACCATTCTCACAGCAGCAGAGATCAGGCAGGAGCCTCCTCCCAGGGGCTCTGCTGCACGCCTGAGACCCAGCTAGGATGGCATCTCTGATTTGCCTTCCTTGCCCTAGTCCCAGATGATGGCCTGAGCCCTTAGGAAGTAGATGGGCAGTCTTAGAACCAGCAAAGGCGCTCCTGGCAGACCTGTACCTGCTGTGACCATGCTGCAGGTAGGCTTGTGCTTGGCTCTGTAGAATACACATCGATGGTAAGTGAAGAAAGACAGAGAAAACAGGAGACAGGCCCCCTCTGGAGAGCTCTAGGGACTGACTGCCCTGACCACATCAACTAAGAGCTATCAGAAGCCATAGCCAGCACTAAGTAAACAACATCAGTTCCGTAGTACTGCATGACTGCATAAACAAAAATAATAACAAAATTTAGAAATACACATAAACAAATTTTAGAAATACACATAAACACATAAATGAAAAAAGAATGTGTCATAGCTCTTTGCTGTGCTCTGAAATGAGGCTCTTTGGGAAAACTGGGCATTTGGGAGTTATTGAGGGTTACAAGGTTGCCAAGCAGTGTTTCCCAGAGTGTTTGACAATCGCCTCTGGAGAGCTGGCTGGTCACATGCTAATGGTTCCTCTTCATTCTTTCCAGCCACGAAATTACAGCCACAAGAATCAAGAGTTACATTCAGTACATTCTTAGCATAGTGGCTCTCACACTCTTTCCACAGTAAGGAGAGGCAGTTTCTACAAAACTGTGACTGAGAGTAGCATCCAGAAGATCTCTGCCCATGAGACAACCTGGGTTTAAAGTTATGGACCAACCTGAGAAAAAATCTGGAAATTTACTTAACGCCGGTAGAAGTTGACATGACTGACACTTGGGCAATAAGGGTTTCCCAGAACCAGGAGCTGGTGCAGCTATGAAGATGGCTCCTTCTGAATCAAATGGAAAAAGATTTGTTTCTGTGATAAGAATCGAATGTACAAATATTTTTATTGAGATTCTTCTACTTTCTATGCAAACCTGATTTTAAGTACTGCTGGACTTCTTATAGCATGGGCACAGGAACAAAGAACACTTAGTCTGCAGTTCAAAATCCAGGATTTGCCCACAAATGGCTTAAAACCTTTGACAGCTGATACTCAATGTGACTGGTCAGCATACACAGCAAACAGCTGGCAGTGAGTGCCAGCAAGCTGAACTTGTTTCACTCCCTTTCTATTGTCACTCATTTGAGAAATACCTTATTTCTGGAAACTATCTTATGTTTAAAAAGAACAATTGACAATCAGACAGGGTACAAGAAAAATCCAACTTTTTTCTGTTAATATTGTTCAAACTCAAAGAGAAAGTCAGGTAAAAGTCTCTTTCAAATTTATATGATTCAATTGAAAACCCCCTCAGATTATATATCTTTATGGCCTGGATTTAAATAAAATTACCAATGCCCTTGATCACAGAGGTAGAGTTTTGGAGTTTTAATTAAACCCAAAGTAAAAAAATTGCAAAAATTCCTCAAGTAATTCATACACTCCTGATTTTCAGCCAGAGATGATGGTGGTAATGGTCACTAATTCTAGTGACTCTCATACCCCATGGCATGGTCCAGTACTCAAACAGGTTAAAATTATGTTGGCACAATTTAGAGAGAGGAGTAGTGGACCCTCAGGAAAAAAAATTATTTTGGAAAATACCCATTTATTAAATGCTTTTCTCAGTGTGAGTGGATACTTCTTCCAGGAATATTCTGTGAGAACTCTGAGTTGCTGTCAGTGCTCCCAGAGCCTGGAAATGGCTATTCCAGAGGCTGGGCCCAGGGTCCCACACACTGCAGAGCAGTGCCTTTTCTCTCTTCTGAGGAGAAGCTGAATTCTTCTTTCTGCTGCACTGCTTACCTGTTTTCTGGCCAACACAGGCGTACAAAGGACCAGTTCCTGTTGAGAAAATGGACCTTGAGGAAACTTTAGAGACATCTCTTCTTGAGAGAACTTGCAGCAGCACCAGGGTAACCTCAGAACTGCAGTCAGCTGAGAAGATGCTGCTCATGCTTCTGGGCAGCCCTTGATGCTGCAAACTGGCTTGTCCTGGATTTATCTCAGGAAGGGGACAAAGGGAATGTGTCTGCTGGGTGTGAAAGACTGTCTGCACTAGGCAAGGTAATTAGGACACTTCATGAGAAGGTAGCAAGAAGTTTAAAGCTGAGAAGAAGCTGTGCTTTTTCACATGACAGGGAATGGATTTGTGGACACAGCTGCACTGTGGTCTTAGCACTCAGGTGCTAAAACGACAGAAATAGGACTAGAAGGATTTGTCAGTGGGGAAATTTGAAGAGAAACTTAAACCACCAATCTTTCAGAGAAAAAGAAAACATCTTGGTGCATTAGAAAATGTTCTTGCATTTTTCTCCCTCATTTGTTTGGTATTTTCCCTCTTCAGAGACTGGATCCCAGATTAGCAGAGTTGCTAGTCAGAGCAGGTGCAAGGATGGCATGTCTTATTTTCCCATGGCAGTGTTTCCTAAAATTCAGAGTAAGTTTATGACATTTAACTAAACAAAATATGTGGTAAAAAAAGGTAAAAATGGTGCATCAGTCTGATTGAGTACTTACTATGAGACTGAAACAATGCATACATTGCTTCAGCCACAGCTTGAGCTGTGAACAGTTTATCTTTCCATTTATAGGAAAGGTCAAGACGAGTTTGAGTCACCTTTTCAAGAGACAGCTTTTCTTCTACTTCCCAGCCACAACATTTGTCTGGATGCCCAAGTGTAGGGGCTGCTGGAAGGAAGCTCCCCTGTCAGTCCATCACGTCTGGGCTGTGCTGTGCCCCAGAGCCCACATTTGCAACCCAGACACGCTGCAAAGTATTTCCCTAGGCTTTGGTGTGGGGCAAGAAGGAGGATGTAGAGGGATGGGACACTTGTAACCCAGATTTGGGGATAGACTGGTTTCCTTGGGCACTGATGATGGATGCAAGTGGGCTGCACGTGATGCTTTTTTTCTTTTGGGATCTCATTGAACAATATCCAGAGGGTGGGATAAAATTATCTGTTAAACAGTCTCAAAAACCTCCTAAGAAAATAAAGCAATATTTCTGTCTTGCACTGTCAGTGGCAGAATACTGCAAAGCAGCCATCATTTCACACTCCTGCTGGACATTTCTGGGCTTTGTAAGCACAAATGCCCCATTTAGAGCAACATATCTTTGTGCTGCTGCTTAAGAAAAAAAGAATAAAAATGGGAGACATCCCAGCCCAATTGACTCCTTGCAATGAGGGAAGCTCTGACAGTGACTGTTCAAATGAAAAGAACTAAACAGTTCAGCTGATCTCTTCCATTTGTATGAGGTTTAGGTACCAGTTGCTATGGCAGTAAACTATGTCAAATTGTGTCCTTTTTAAATCTGCAGAATTCTTTTGTATTTCAGCAATGCAGAGTGTGTTTGTAGTTAATGCCAGGCATATACTGGGTTTATTTTGTTTTGTAGCTGAGCAGTGTCCCATTTAAGCTTTGTTTTAGATTGGCTGAAGATTTCACCAGGTATTTAATTTCTAAGTTATTTCTGCCTTTAAAATGGCCAAATTTTAAAATATAAGTTTTTAACATGTAAAGCATTTTAGCCAATTCCATTTTGACTTATTCAAAATATCCATGGGATAATATTTGATTTTATAAAAGCTTCCAAAATCTGAACTTTTTCAGTAGCCATTTTATCTACTAAAAGAGCTGAAGAAATTCATTCAGCCATCTACATTTTTAAGTGTAGTTTCTTGCTTCAGGCTTTGTTAAAATGCTGTTCCCACAAAGTTCATTCCAAGTGGTTGTAAAGATATTCTTATCTTTGGGAATTTGCAGGAATCAGTCCAACATGGATGTTTTTATTGTTTTTTTAAAAAAATTATCAATATCTTATAGGCATTCACCCCTTGCTGCCTCCCACTTTACAGAATAGCTATGAGGCTCTCACTAAGATCTGGTCTCTTAGAAACAACACAAAGAAAATGAGGAAGGAGGGACAGCAACAGAATGCTTGAAGATAACAGTGCTGAGGATGCTGAAAAAGAAATCAGCAAGATAGGAAACAAGGGGATTTGGAGGTCAGCGGAGCGGGAGCGAGCAGGAAATGGAGGGAGGAACTGAGTGTCAGAAGCAGCTGATAGATTCATTGCCCTGCATTTTCTTAGGATAATACCTCCTCAATTGGAATCAACAGCTGAGGCTGCATTGCCTTGCATCTTAAATCTCTTGTCCGTGTACCTGCCAGACCCTGCCCGGTGACTCTCACACACATTCCTTCTGCACATCTTAAACTGTGCAAAATCCTCATTATTCTGTAATGTGGATCCAAAAAAAATCCAGGGACTAAAGGAGGAGAAATACTTGCTTCACAAGCGACATCTAGAAAATGCAAGTATTTGCTAAAATAAGGCCTGTTTTATTGCATAAGACTTTTATAAGACTGACCACCTGAAGTTTAATTTTCCTTCTTTCATATATAATTATATCATAAAGATAATGAATCTTTCTGAAAGAAGGGAAATGGTGAAGGTATATCCATTGCTCACTTCACTGCAAATATGCAAGGCTTTTCACATTTTAGAGAAATAAGGTTTATTTTAAAACCAGACTTAAAAGACTTTATTTTATTAGAAAATTAACAATGAGCCAAGGGTTGAATAAATACAGCAAATTAATGTTTTAGAACATGTTAAGTAAATAATTTGCTAAAACTAGTCATCTGCTGGTGGGCAGAAAATGAAAAGCAAGTTTTCAATTTTACAACATAAACACAGTTTATCCGCATTTCATGCCCACAAGCAGTGTAAAAAACCAGGTATATCTATTTATTTGGCACTGTATTTGCTAAATTAATTTTTCAGATACTGCTTAGACTGGATCTCATTAAACAGCCTTCCTTGCTGTTTGCTGTGGGATACACAAACTGTAACATTTTCTCGCAGCTGGTCAAAAGGAGAGTTTATAGGTTTAATCAGTATTTGCTAACCATGTGCAAATATCAGCTGTATGCGCTGAACTAAAACGAGCAAAAACCTTAGAGCAACTGATACCATATTTGCAAATATAACCTTAATATTGATTTCCCTTCACCAGCTTGTATTGAAGACCATGCCCAGCTTGGGATGGACACATGGGGACCTGGTGATGGAACTTTCTTCTGCCTTCAAGCTCTAATGGCCTTTTGCTTTATTAATGGTCTTTAGGTAGCTTTTGTTGGCCATTCACACATCCCTCTGACTGACAGAACAGGGTTTGAGGAGCCCCTTGTCCCTCAGCACGTTGTCCCTGGTCTCTGCTCCCCCAGTGAGCACTGTTTTCCCCAGGAGGGCCGTGTCCTCAGGCTGTCTGTCTGTCTCAGGTGCTGATACTAAGCTACCTATGAATATGTGAAAAGTGACCCAAATGTGTAATCCTGTGAAAATGTTCCAAGGTTAACTTGGTAAAATGTGTTTTTCATAAATGCTTGTGGATTGGCATTTCTTTTATTACCTTTTAAAGATTGTCATTAATAGAAACCAAGAGTAACCATTCTGCTGCCTTTGCTAGCAGGCTGCTGGGAGTGTAATTGCTCAGGATGTCTGCTTACACTTCTAATGTACTGTCACAAACTCAGCTTCCTTTAATCCTCTGCAGTAACTGTGTTTCAAAACTTACTGGAAATGATGATGAATACTGAAGAGGTCGTTGTCTGGCTCTTTTAAAATCCATACATGGGAATGGTCTGATTTTGTTATTATTAAATCTTCATTTGGAATCTGCTGCTTAGCATCCTCTTTAGAAATGGTTATAATGGTATGCAAAATATTTTATCATATATATAAATCTGTCTTTCTCCCAACCAGAAGGCCACAAATGTTTCAGTACTCCTGCCCTCTGTACTAAAACCATTGTTAGGAACTCTTGTTTTAGTTATCTTAAGTATTTTTGGTCATTAATCTTTTTTTTTCTATAGATTTTATCGTGTCCTGTTTCCTGCCTTATTCACTTCACACTGTACAATGAGATTTGATCCTGTTGACTTTCATGCTTTTCCATTTGTTTTAATAATTTTTATTTTACTTTTTTTTGTCTAATCTTTTTTTAAAATACAGAACATTGTCTCTCTCAGCTGAAGATTTTTGGCACCCAAGAGTGTTCTTAAATTCTCAATTAGCATATGTATTTTTATCTCCAAAAGAAAATGTGGGCTTGGTGGCAGTAGTACTGTTTTAAGATTCATAGCCATGTGATCAGACTAGATAGAAAGGCACACTTTGGCCTTGAAAGCAGTAGGAAAATTCAGGAGTACAGCACTCGGGTCATGAATATAGAGTTGCATATTTGTTTCCTGAGCTTGCATGGATAGCATTCCTCTCCAGCTGTTCTAGTAAAGGAGGCTGAGCCTTGTCCAGAAACTTCATGCCTGCACTGCTTTGAAGTGTAGCTTGTCAGTAAAGGATTTCTGTTAAGTGTTTCAGACATAAAACCTCTTCTGTAGGCCTGTGCAAAATGCTTGGGTGCCCTTTGTTTTATTTATTTTCCTTTTGTAAATAAGTGTTTATAACGCTTACCCTGAAAACAGCATTTTTTACCTTTCAAGGAGGAATGCTATTGCTCTTTGGAGGCTGGATGATCACAGCATGTTTTTCTCAGCTATGCCCCAGTAATACACAGCTGAAGGGAAAGTCATGATGTCAAAGAAAAATGGCAGTTGCCAAATTCAGACCAAATGAAGGACTCATCTTTTGATGAGTGTCCTGAAAGGTTATTTCATATGTCTTCATGCCACAGAATGCTGTGAATAATAGTATTATAGACCTGTTCAAAAAAAAGATTTGCTTGATTCATGGAATACAAGTCTAGTGAGGGATATTAGATAGAATGAAACCATCTCTCATTCACAGACAGGCTAAACATTGGGAATATCCCAGAGAAAGCACCACTTGCTGCTTATCCTGCCTGTGTGGGGTCTCCTGGGCATCCACTGCTGGGCCCTTCTGGAGACTCAGACTGACTTTTGGTCTGATCCACATGGCTGCCCTCTGCAATTAATCCTGTTTGAGTCAACAGAAATAGTAGAACAATTTGGACTGGCAGCGAGGCTTGACCAGCATGGGGTTTGGTTGAAGTATTTATAATTCTGATAAACCAAGACTGAAATTAAAGAATAAAGGAAACAATAACTCTTCCCTTGCTTCTTCTTATTGTGGTTTCATTCCTTTGTTTCTTGATGTGGATTCCCGAAAATTAATTGAGCATTAAGACCCAAAGAGCAGTACTTTTGGGGCTGATTATTGCATGCCTCAGCTGCTGTAATAAAGTATGAGTTAATGACTTTAACCACCTGAAAAGTGCAACAATTTCCCTGTAAATTTAGTGCCTGGAGTTACTTATTGTCTGATCACTTAGTCTGTAGCTCAGAAAAAAGGAAGAACTGAAAAAGCAGAAACTTACTGCTGTTGCATTTAAGGAGTGTTTAATAAAAATAAGTTCAAAAATAAATCCACATTCTTGTACTTCCTGGACATTATTGTCCTGTGTGTGACATACCTGGCAGTGAGTCAGCACATTGCATTCATGTCTGAAGTTTGGAAGCTGTTTCATAACTAAAGAGAAACCTGTGACCAATCTGTAAAATCAGCCAGAGCCGAACCTGGCAGCACCACACATTGTAATCTTGGTGTTGGGCCGGGCTTGACTGGTATAGGGAATGTTATTGAGCTGAATTTAGAGCATGCTGTGGGTGTGCTTTTTGTAGGTCAGTCAGTGCAATCAGTAACTTTTCCTCTCAGCTCTATTTGCAGGAAATGACCGAAAATCCTGTCTGCTTTAAATGCTTTTCAATATAAGACAGAAAAAGGGGTAAGGTGAAATTCAGTGCTCCTCACGTTCCTGGAGCCCTGCATCCCTTACATAAGAGGCCTATGTGGTTTTTCTGATACAGACAGCTGCATTTTTAAAATGTTGAGTGTGACTGTCCAGTGAAAGTTGCAAGGTTGTACCTTGAGAGAATCCCAGCAACATGAGCAACTGAAAGGTTTGCTTTTGGGTTTCAACCTCTTCAGGACAAAGCCCATCCTTTCACTTTCACAATACCTGGGGCATTGGTGTCTGCTCCTCCTTGTGAACCGTGCCTGCTGTAGCACTGTCTGTAATAAACAGCAAGTATAAAAACAGTGACAACAAAAGGTGGAAGCTCATGGAGACAAAGGATGGTGATGTGCAGTAATTTATGTTGTTTTCCCAGCTTTGTCACACATGATATGTGACCTTGAAGAAGTTATTTAATCTCTTTCTGGTTTAATGTTCCTCCAGAGGCTCAGGATAACAGCGCTTAGCAAGGGTGTCAGGAGGCTTAATTCAGGAGTGATTGTGAAGCCTGTCAGTCCCCACAGAGGGTCCATATTCTCAACATGGCAGAGATGATTGCTCTGGTGGCAAAGGATATGCAAAGAATGTGAACGGGTCATGAAAACAAGAAGTTTTGTGTTGAAAAATGTCAGACTGACCCTTTCTTCCACTTCCCTATAACTTGGATACAGATAAGGCAAAATGAGGGAATTCCTGTCTGAAGCAACACCACAAAGGGAAATATTCTCTTTAAAGTAAGCAAAACCTTGAAGCTGAATGGAAGAAAGAGCCAGCCCTGAGGAGACTGCTATTGCAATTGCTAAGACCCAAAGTAGCCTCTGCTTTACATAAGTGGTCTCCCTGCCATCGTCGTGGCTCTCAGCCTTCAGCAAGGGCTGAAATGAGAGCAGCCACTAGCCTTGACCCAGGCACTGCCAGCCATGCCAGGTCCTTCCCCTACTAATGGCTGCAAATGCAATTCTTTTGGCAGCAGGGAGGCCGGGGAGTCGGCAGGTGAGCTCCTGAAAGGCAGGGCAGCTGCCAGGCCCCGTTATCTCCCAAGGCACGCCTGCAAGGGGAGCTGCCTGGGGATGTGATTTGAAGCGTGAGGCTAAACCCCACTCCTTCTCTGAGGGGCGTGGCAGCGGCAAGAAGCACCACCTTGTCCAGGAAGGGAAGGCCAGAACCGGGGTCCTGACAGTGAGGGATTAAAGCCATAACAGACTTGGATGTGATACAATCCAAACCTCCTTCTTCCTGGACAAAGCTGCAGCTCGGAGGATCTCATTCTAAAGTGCCTCTGGGAGATACCGCCCTTCCTTTCTCTGGCTTTATCCCTGCTGCAAAGCCCGGCTGCGCTGTGCCGTGTGGACCTGTTTGCACTTTCTGGCATGAAGAGTTACGCCTTTCCCAATGAACTTCCAAGTCATCTCACTGCTGTAAAATTTCTTTTATTGCTTTTAAAAAATTTATTTTAGAAGCCTTATCCTTCTAGTCAGAGGGTCTTGCTCAAAGATAGTGCTCTGCAATCCCTCAGGGAATCACAGCTCCTCCTCTGAAGAGCACAGACTGTAAAGTCCAGGTTTCATTTATGGAGAGCCCCTTCTGAGCACATCTGCCAGAAATGCACATATGAACATGCACCCAGATGAGTAAAAAACTGTCACTAGATTAAGGGAACACTGTGCATCATTCAGATGGCTCACTGGCTTTCTCAGATTAGCTTTAACAAGGAGATGTTGAACCCCTGGTTTCAGCTAGCTCGTAACTAAATGCAGACTTGAACACTTGGAGCATTTTGCTATTTTGAAACCCTCTTTGTCAAATTTTAGGTTTTCAGATCAATGTCTGGTGTATATCCATTCAGAGATCTGGGGCAGAGCCAGCGTACTTGGTGTGTTGGACAAGTCAGGAAGGTACAAAAGAAACTGAAGTGGCAACAGTTAGCCACTTGTGTTCGGTATAGAACTCTACATTTTGTTTAGCTTTTTCATAGTGTGCCTTGTCAAAAACTCTGCTGAATGGGGATGGCTTGGTAAATCTGACAAAAGGGTTTCAGCATTTTCAAACATTTGGCATGGCTTTCAGAGAAGTGAAATGTGTGTCACAGAGGGCGTTTTCAGCTGTGGCACCACTGGATGCACTGGCCTTTCATTTCACTGACATGCATGCTATGTGGTGTTGAAATGCTACAAATTTCACTGAGGTTTTTTTGGCACCTAATCCGCTGGTGACAGTAAATATGGCATATGAGGGAATCCAGGTCAGAAGTTATTTGTGTGTTGCTTTACATCAGTACAAGCTTGAAAACCACAAGAAGAGAAAAAGTCACTATTTTGAAATCTACTTCTTATTGGTACACTTTTCAGTCATGAAATTTCAGTTTCATGATTTTAGGCAATGAGTGTATTTAATCACTGCAGTTGCAGGAATAAATACCAGACTACGAAAGTGATGAGACAAGAGAATCAAGAGAAATGTTCTGATTTACTATCTGCTGGAGTAACATTGCTTCTGTTTGAGGTAAAAATGGTCCAAGTGAATTAAACAAATATAGCCTGAGACTTTCATATGAACAAGATGACTATTTCAAGAAAACTGCATTCTATCCCAGATCAGTTCCATTATATTTTTTTTTTGCTTTTACATTTTTTTACATTAGTCTTAATTTTTTTTTAAATAAAGATGCCTTAAGGGTTCTGTTTATTATTAGTAAAATGTAAACAAAAGAAATTAGAAGTTCAAGAGAGAGTGAAAGATGTGTTTGTATTGAAAGCACCTGACTGGATCACAGAGCTAGAAGTTTTCCTGCAAAGACTACCTGACCTGAAACTGAGCAAAATGGAAAAGTTCCAGCTTTATTGAATATTCTCACAGAAGACCACTTTAACACTAAAACCTTTCTGCTTCTGAAATGCAGAGTCCTTATTATCTGGAAAAAAGAGTGTAAAAGCGAGAGATGAGTAAAAGCTCTTGGAAGTGTTTTGATTTTTTTAATGAAAGAAAAAAGAAGTCCTTACTCAAACTTACTTATGCAAACCAGAATTTCAAAATTATTGTGTGAACTTTGAAATGAGTGCCCATTCCTTTGTTCCAAAAGCCCTCTTTGGACTCTCCACTGATATGGACAGATTTCTCTGTTCAGCAGATAGTTTTCCTATCTCTTTGGTAAAGAATGAAGCTTCTTTGTTTTGGGACAAGATATTTCCAGTCTATTTCAAGGTCTGAAATGTCTTCAAACCCCTGACTGGTTTGTTGAATCTAAATACATTCTCCTGGATCTTCTTTTGGCAGGTTTAATCATTACTTGGCTGAGTTCCAGGGCTAAGTGTGTGGGGTTGTAGAATTCATTTGATATCTTGAACCTGGGGAGTTTCATTACCTGACTATCACTGTGGTAGGAAACACTGCCCAAGTTCTAAAATGTAATTTCATGCTCCATTCGTTTTTGTGTCATTGCTTGTTCTGTGACACCCAGACCTGCAAGTCTGTCTGCCCTTCCTTCCACATAAACATGTAGAAAGACAGCAATGTTTGGATAGAAATTTTAATCCCAACTTTCCAATATCTGCTGAAAAATTCAGCATTAATTGCAGCCTTGCCCATCTCAATTATGAAGAAAGGAGTAGGTAGCAGAGGATGTTAGAGCACTCTCCCAGGGAGTGAAAGATGTCCAAAAGAATAGGGAGGCTTTCCTACCTTTAACCACAGCACAGCAGAGGTCAACAAATGCAGCCAATGTTATACCAATCAATACACATTTAATTATTATTTAATTATTGAACATTCCTGTCCGAAGCTGAACAATCAGATTACAGACTCCTGTCCAAAGCTAGATGGATAAGTTTCCCTCTGGATGGATGGATTGTGCCTAAAACAAGCGGTAATTCAGACAAAGGGACATACATCATTTTTAATTGACGAAGGCTGGCCCCTCAACACGATTATTCAAAGCCTAGTGCCAACTAATGAATCTGCACTGCAACACCATTGTAGCACTTTGGCTTGAAGTTAGTGCTTCTAAACTACCATTTAATTGTTTCACTTCATATAATTTGGATTTATGAATAAACATGCATTTTCCTTGGGGCTTTTCTAACCCTTTCTTGCTGTGGTGAGCAAAGTAAAACTTCAATTTTCGTTTTGACTGAAGTGTTTTGACTGAATCACTGCTGATTTTCTAAATTCTAATGAGAATTTCTCAGGGTAACATCACTGTCGCTACATGGACTCTGTTTGCTGAAATCTGTGATTAAAAGTGCAAATGGAAAATACAATTTAGTGTGCTGTTTTTCCTGAAGACCCTGCTGCTTTTACAAGTTCATAATTTAAATACCATTAGCTTTATTTGAAAACAGTTCTGTCCAGAAATATAGTGTAAAACAACATACAATAGTCTTTGCCAGCTAAATGTCTTTATCACAATTTTAAATTAACTTTAATTAACTAACATGAATTCAACGGAATTTCTAATTACCTAGTGGTTAATTTTATATTATTTTTGCTAATTTTCTATTATTTTTGTATTTTTCTTGCCCTCTTTGAAAATTCTGTACCTGAAAAGCAACCTATAAATACAAAATGGTACGGCTAATTTTAAAGATATAAGCTGTCATGGACTGTGTGTGCAAATACCCTTGCTTTGCCCTAAATTGCATGTTAACAAGAGAAAGTACACAGTAATCAGCTAAGCTTGCTCAAGTTTCAACTTGAGCATTTTAGGAATTTTTTTCCCACATTTTACTGTTTTTGCTAATAAAAGTAAACAAGGAATGCTTCATTTTGAAAATCTTGTTGTGTAGGCAAAAGCTGCTGATGATTTGGGTTATGCTACTTACAAGAACATCCAAATCATACACTGGTGTTTCATAAACATCAGCAGAACCCTCTGCAATCTTTAGTCCAGGTGAAGAACTGGAAAGCCAAGGGAGCCTCCTTATAAACAGCCAGTGAGAAACTGAACGTCAATGAAATGAGTTTTTGAGTCAACCACTTAATGTTATGAATAGAGTGTGGGAAAAAATAAAGTGTAAATTCTTGTATACATACCACTGATCACACTTAAATTATGTTTGGCATGCGTCTAGTTTGAGAGCTGAAACTTGGCTTGCGTATGTGAAAAGCACAAAAAAATATGGGGGAGTTCATCAATTAATTTTTCATATGACAGATGTTGGAGATAACCTGTTGAATTACTCATATTCCTTTAATGAAATGGTATGGATTTGTAATACAAATATTTGGCATAAGGAGAGCCATATGAATCAAAAACCTACGTATTATTTGAGATATTTTTGAGTAAGGCTGTGGATTGGAAACCAGTGGTTTCTGCTGGGAAGACATGGCAACAAGGAAAGTTACTGGCACAGGAAAAGGTGGTCTTTACATAGATTTGAAGATAATTTTGAAGGTCATAAAAGCAGATGTTCAGTCCTGACAGGGTAGGATATCCCTAAATAAAATGACTGGTTTCAATTACAAATGCAGACTGTGATTCAGTTAAAATTAGACCACGAGAAATTGCAGCTGTTTGAAGTAGGATAGCCAACTGCATTCTAGCCCATCTGCCAAACTCCACTGGGTTTTTTTTTTTTTCTGGGGATAAAACAACATATACGTGAGATAAGAGAAGTTATTCAAGATAAGGAATTACACAGTTCCTTTCCTAATCAGTCATGGCCCACACCACTTTGCTGTGGCTGTCATGGTGTGTAATATATCCCTCTTTCCATCACCTCCCAGAGACATAGATGTGGGGCCTCAGGTCTCTCTTGCCAGAGGAAATGTGGATTTCTATTGCGGACTAGTACTATAAGGTATTTACTGTTGTCCTGAATATTGTGTTATCTAATATAGGTAAACAAGGGCATAATTTGGATGCTTGCCAATCCCAAAATTTCGGTGTGTTTTTTAGTTTATCTTTTCTTTGAGATCTGTTTGGAGCTTTGTTTAATTGCTTGTTTTCATTTTTGTTTGGTTTGTTGATTTTTGTTTGATTGTTGGGGTTTTTTTTACATTTTTTTAATTTAACTTTTTAAGAGTGTGGTCACTCAAATGTTTGTCCTACAAAGAAGACTTACTCTTACTTTGAGGCATGGATGACTGTACATTTCAGGAATTACACTGGAAATATATGTGCTGTGAGTCAAAGGAAAGCTGGTTTTGTCTTTAACTTTACAAGGAGAGTGTTTGCACAGGAGACCCCAGTGTGATTTACCAAGGGTGTTCAATCCCTGAACTCACAGAGAATGCATTGCCCAGCTGTTCAGGCATTGCATTGGATCAGCCCTTGCCTTTTCTTCCTTAAGGAGATATTGCTTATGGGCATATGGCTGCAGAAAGGGTCACTACTTCTGCATTGTATTTTGGGCTTTCCATCTCAGAGGGAGGAAAAAGGCAGTTCTTCCACTGCTTGGGATGGATCCACCCCAATCAGCTTCAGAGATTTTCATAAGCATTACCAAGCAAGCTCAGAGAGTACTCAGGATTCCTAATGACTATGTTGAGAAAAAACACAAAACCCCCAAACATACCCACAATACAAAGTGCTCTGAAAGTATTTGGGAAGAGGAAGATTTGTGTTACAGCTGGATAGCAGAGAGCAGTGCTGAAAGAGAAATAGAAAACAGGAGTGACATCAGCATGGGAAGGGTTCAAATTAAAAAGTAGAGAAAAGACCGTGAGAAACATATATGTATCTGTGAATAATTTAAGAGTGAGAAAGTGGAGGAGTCAGCAATATATGAAAAACTGTGTTTTCCATAAATTAATATGTCTTACTGATATCTTATGTCTTACTTATGTTTTACTGGCTTATTCCAAAGATTATGCATTAAAATACACTTTAATGTGTACACAGATACGAATGTGGGGTGTACAAAAGAATGCAAGACAGTGTTACTGTAAATGTTTCTGAACATTTGGAGAAGCTGCTGTTCAGCATCTGTGTTCCTCAGTTAGACTTGTGCAAGAATGCTAGGCGACCCTTCAGGTTTCCTGGCATTCCTGGTAGGGGTGGCACAGCCAGCAGCTGTGTGTGGCCCACTGGGTAAGTGCATCTGCAGGAGTGTGCAGGTAGCATCTTCCCACCCTCCCCAACAAAGACAGGGTGCTAGCACTCACAGCTCATCCTGGGAGAGTGCCTGACCCCCAAAATTCTGGAGAACAAATCTTGAGAAGCTGTACAAACACAGAGCTGAGTATCAGGTTCTATAATGGTGCTGAGGTTGGTTGACCTGACCGCACAAGCAGGACTGCTGAATTCAACACTGACATTAAGGGCAGGATGAGCTGTAGCTGTCACCTGGAAAAAATGGCTGAAAGTGACAACTGCTTTGATTTCTAGATAAAATCCAAATGTGCTATTTAGACTCCTTATTGATTATTCCCAAATACAAATACAAATAAACATTTCCAACTACCTTTTTAAGGATAATTTAATATGGAGGATCAAGGGCATGCCCAGTTTTTGAGAAAAGTGACAATGCTTTCAAATACAGCTCTGCCTGAAGTGGGTAGTGCCTTTCAGTGTGCATTTGAATACAATATTTAACAGGCAGTTTTGAGTAGGGAGAAGCCAGCCCCAAAGCTGGTGCAGTCAGAAGGTTCTGCACTCAGGATGCTGCTGCCTCCAGCCTTGACACGAGTGAATATGTGATTAACTGGCAATACCGTTTACTGTAAACAGTTGTGTGGTTATCTGGGGGGGCTGCTGTCTGCTGAACTGTCTACAAGAGCTAATGTGTTCTTCACAAGTTTTGTCTCCAGGTTCTGCAAGACATTTTGTGAAACTCATAAAAATCTCTGGGCCATACCTGGAGTATCATAAAGGTAGCCACTGCTGGATGGGGAATGACAACTGGCTGCAGGAGCAGGTTTGAGCTCTCTACGTGCCTGCAAAATTTCAAAGGGAAAACAGGCAGGCTTTTCAAACTTCTGGTAATTCCTGCTCTATCAGGTCCCTCTATTTTCCTTTGCTATATTTTCAGTAACTTTAATAAGACAAGTTATTATGATTAACATCTTGAAGGGATCAGGATATTAGAGGAAATAAAAAAGGGAAAGACAACACTTATAGGCCTCTCCTTTGTTTCAGTGCCCTGTCTCAAATAAACCTATGCAATCTGTGATCTTTTAAATAATTACCTGGTGTTCCATTACCTAGTCCTTTGCAAGTTTTTTTTTTTTTTTTTTTCGCTCCTGCAGACCCAGATCCCGCCCAAATTCTGCCAGACTCATGCCAGGGTGTAACAATACCTGAAATACTGAAAAAGATTGATGTTAAACTTCCATTGATTACTGTAAGGTAACATGTTAAGAATTATTGATACTAATACATACAAAAGAGAATTAAGCACAGAAGAAATCAGGAGGACAGACAGTAGGAAGGGAAGGTGCATTTGTGACTTTATGCATCCATGTGCCCAGAGCAGTAAATTTCCAAGCAACTAAACTGGTATTGGTGCTTGTTTTCTCTGCTACTTTAAACTAATATGCCATAAACCAGCACTAGAATAGTTTTTTTGCAATATCTCCATAGATACTAATGGCACCCAGAAGATATAGATTTTTCTGGTTAAAGAAAATGACATTTTTTTCTAAGTTTAATCATAAATCTGCAAAGGCACGAGATCCAGTTTATCAAAGGTAGCTTTGTGCTTGTGGCTCACGGAGCTCCTTGTAACTTCTCTGCCCAGGGCTCCTGCTGAACTATGAAAGCACAGTTCCCAAAACCAAATATTCCTGTGTTGCAAAGGTGTGTTCTTGGTATGTGCATGGGAATTTAGAAATAGCCACAGATATCTGCAGAAATTTGAGAGAGTGAAATCTCTGTGCAGAATCCCATAATTGTTTACTCTAGGTTTTCCATTGCCTGGCACAATGTGGATGGCAGCACTAGCAGGGAATAATTGGTATTAAAGACCTCTCTCTTCTGCTGTACATTTTAGCACTGTTTTCACCCCAGAGTTGTGTTTTCAGGGTGAGCAAGGTACACCTCACCAGCTGATGACTCTCATGAACCAATTAATCTCCCTACTCCTGACCACACATGGTCCAATCCCCAGCACCATATTGCTTTTCCACCCTAGTGCTTTTTTCACCATATTGAAGACAAATGTCAACTTCAACCACCTATTCAACCAGATTTTAAACTGTCTGGAAATGGGATGTATGGTTGCCCCAGGGCTACCTAGGGCACTGTTTCTAGCCTACTAATGGAAGGACAGAGATTCTGCATTGCCTGAAACCTGATGGAGGTGGTGGTGGCAGGGACGGATGTCCCCTGTGGTCTCCCAGTGTTCAACCTAGGTGACCCAAAGTTCAGAAAAGAGAACTGGGGACTGGCTTTATGAGGAGCAAAGCTAGGGTTCTGTGGAAATGTTTGTTGGCACCAAGTAAATTTTCATAGAACTCTTCAATGGGTAGGGAGAGACCTTTAGATATCATCTAGTCCAACCCTTTTGAAGTGAAGAGGGACATCAAGAACAAGATCAGGACATCTAGAACAAGATCAGGTTGCTCAGAGCTCCATCAAACCTGACCTCCAATGTTTCCTGGGATGGGACAACCACCGCCTCTCTGAGCAATGTGAGCCAGTGTTTCATCACACTAACCATAAAAAATTCATTCCTTGTGTCTAGTCTGAATTTACCCTCTTTTAGTTTAAAACCATTACCCAATGTCCTATGGCAAGAGGCCCTACTAAAACATGTACCCCCTTCTCTTTTACAGACCTTTTTTCAGTACTGAAAGGCTCCTCTAAGGTTTCCCCAGGGTCTTCTCCAGGCTGAACAATACCAACTCTTTCAACCTGTCTTCATAGGAGAGGTGTTCCATTGCTTTGTGTCCTTCCTCTGCTGTCCCCATGAGGAAGAGCCCTTAGGTCCTGCCTCATGTTCCTCTTCCTGACAGGTGGGTGCATGGTACCATGATCTCTCTGTCCCCTTGACTGGAGGCCAGGAGGAGAGGTGGCCTCCCAGCAGGACGGGGTGCCACCAGTCAGCACCTGTGTGAGGGCTGCAGTGCACGTGGCACGAGGGGGACCAGCCCTGCCAGCCCTGGCTGAGGTGGGATACCGTGAGTGGCCAGCGTGCTCTACTGCTGAGTGTGCCTGGGCTCAGCTGCCAGCCAGCCTCCCTGCTTTCCTAAGCCAGATCCAGCACCATCCAAGGTCACCCCTGGCACCTGCACACAGGCAGGGTGCAGGGGATATATTTTTAGTGTGTTGGAGGCAGTCTCCTAGCTACAGCTTGGAGAGCTCAGCTGGGCAGGGGCTGGCAGTCCTCAGCCTGCACAAAAGCAAACTCTTCTCATGAATCCTGCTGTTCAGGCCAAATCCTGCTCCGGGCTTGCTGCTGTGCTTCCCCTTGCCTCCCCCTTTGCTTGGCTTTCAGGGTTTGGTGGGAACATTGCCCAGGTATTCCTCTGGGTTCCTGGAGTGCAACTAGTGACCGGGGTTGTTTACATCCTCTGCTGAGCTAGAAATGGTCTTTTGTTCAAGTACAGAGATGTACGCTCCTGGCTGTCAGGATAAAAGAACAAATATTGTTTATGTTGTGTGTAGTAATCTATCTCACATCTGCCAGAGTCTGGCTTTATGTAAAGATGTGAAAGAACATTCATTAATTCCTCTTTAAAGACAAGGCTATTAAAAAGTTAGTTTAATTTTAGGCATGAATTCAGAATTTCCACTCTTTTTGAAGTTGCTTGTCTTCCTTAAATTGCTATCTGTCTGAGAACTGTTTATGGATAATAAAACGTCTTTAAAGATTCTCTTTTGTTTTGGAAGAACCTTGGAGATAATTTGTCTGGCATCTCCTGGATGTTTCGCAGACACTGCATGGCTGTTGTTGGGCTGTTACTAGGATGACTGGAAGTCAGGCAGGGTTACCTAAGTTTCCAACTTTCTTTGTACAATTAAAGCAGACAAGGTGACTGCTGCAAAGTGCTGGACATCCACGTAACTCAATAAAAGCTGAGCAACAGAGAAGACTGAGCTTTGGGATGGATGATTTCTTCTTTGTGAGCAAAAATATCTAACTGTGTCTTGAATTAATCGAGTACATTTCTTTTTTTCTCCTCCATATTTTCTTCCTTTTGCCCTTTGAAAATAACTGCATTTGTTGTCTGAGAGCTGAAGGACTTTTTCCTGGTATTTACTCTGATACGTGCTGCATAGGAACAATGAAACTTCTTGTTCAACTTTCATGAATGCTCTCCAGGAACCTGGACTTCTTTTGCTGCTAACATTATTTTATTTGCCACTTACAATTTCATATTATGCATGCACAGATCTCATCAACGTTAGTTAAATAGTGGAATAAATTATGAATTTGCCCTACTGCAAAAACAAGGAATAGGTTGACCACAGTTTTGGAGAGGGAGTGAAGTACCTGTGCCTGTACCATGCCAGGGTTTTGTATGTAATGGGTACCAGTGTTGTAGTCCAAGGAATTTTTTAAAAACTATTTTCCTCTGTGATAGTACCATGAGAGCTTTCCTCTTCAGTTACAATACCTTTGTATCTCTAAAAACCAGAACACTTTTTAGGGTACAGTTGCAATAGAAGAGAACCAAGTATTACTAAAAAAGAATGAACAGAATCCCTGTATAACAAAAACTCAATATTGTTATGCACCTTAGAAGGTTCCTCATAAGCTGAGGAACAAATGCATTTTGAGGATTCAAGTTCATAAAGCCCAGAAAGAAACGGAAGCCTTTTCATGTCTTTTATAAGTTCAGGGGTTACTACTAACAAAAAAAACCCAAAAAAACCCAAAAAACCAATAACCAAAAAAAAAAAAAGAAATAAAACCCAAACACCCCAAAACCAAACCAAATGAAAAAAACAACAAAAAACCCCACAAAACAAAACCAAACCCCCCCCAAACTAATTCCAGAAAGCTTGCATATATTATTACAGCAAAGTTCTAGTATAGGATAATTATGGTTATGGTTATCTCTTCTCTGAGAATTTTTGTTTTGTTTTGTTGGAATTTGACTAGCACAACTCTTACACTCATAAAAAGGTAATTTTTCATATGTGGAGAAACAATTCCCAAATTTTCTGGGAACTGCTCTAAATAACACAGCAAGGTCACAGTGCTCCAGCCTTTCTACTACCATATCTAATGCTATAATCTCATATTCTTCCTTTTCTTGAGTAAGCCTACCCTCAAAGTCTATGTCTTCCATGGAGTCAGCTGAAGTAGGCAGTAATTTCCCTTGCGACCATGGAGAATTTGAAATCAGTTTGAGACGTAGTTTTCTGTGACATTCAAATGTCTCTACCTTGCTCTAGGCAACAATGAAGGTGCTGTAGCTGCCACAACCTAATTTTCAGCCAGGCCTGCTTCCTAAACAGCAGCCTGTGCACCAGAGCAAAGTAGCACATCACTGGACTGTCCTGCCCAGCTGTGAGCTGCTGCCAGTGCCAGCAATGCCCAGTTGCCAAGACACATTTGGGAACACCTGAAGCAAGCAATGAACCACAGCCTGTCATCCACAATGATGTGTCACTGCAGAATACAGAATTGCAGTTGGAGTGCATGTGGGCTGGTAAACCTTTGCTGGAATGGATGGGCTGTAAGAAGACCTCAAGGGCCAAGAGCCTCTTCTTCCCTTGTTGAAGTTTTCAGATTAAGGCTTCCCAGGGGTGCAGGCTGCTTTTGCCAGCACACAAGTCACCACTGAATGGAAGGAGGAGCATGAGGTTTTATGGCCTGTGTTATTAAGCAAGTATAACTAGAAGATCTAACAGCTCTTTTTGGATTTAAAAATCCCTGAAAACATATGTGGTGTCATAAGATCCTCCCTGCTAACAGCACAGCCTTTTCCCTTTGGTTCCAAAGGCAGCAGTCAGTTGCTACTTGCTGGCTGTAATGCATTGTTTACTTGTCTCTAGAGGCATGCAATTGGTGTCTTATTGTGCTTTGTTCATTTTCTTTCCTTTTCATACTGTCACATACCTATTTTTCCTGAATTCTTACTTTTATAGCTTCACTAAGTGCTACCTCTTCTGGGAAATAACCCTGTGCTGGGGCTTCAGCTGTTCAAGGTGTTGGGAGCTCTGGACCATCTCCAAGAAAGCTCTTAGAGAATGGCCAGCTCTAGGTGTATGAGCAGTCTGGGCTGAGAAGCACCAAGGTTTTAAATGGAGCCCTTGGAGCATAGTAGCCACTTTTCCAGAAATCAATTGATCTAAACATATAAAATGTCACTATTCTGACCATTATGTATTGAAGGTTCCCTTAGAGCACCCCTGAAGCATTAGGGCAGCCATTGAGCACTCGTTGTTCACACCCTATTGAATACCTGTGACTCTGAAGGGGTCCAGAGAAAACAGAAAATGGGAGAGGGAAAAAAGTCTTGTTAAAAAATTCTATATTCAGATTTTTTTCAGGAAAAAAAAAAAGAAGAAAACCTCAGACTTTGGGTGTTTATCTCCTTTTAGAAATCTACAGAAATCAATATTCAAGCTAAAAGATGAAGAGATATAACAAAAAGAAGAAGAGGAGAATAAAGAGTGTTTGAAAAGAAACAGCAGAGGCTGGCCTGATGTGTTTGAGCAAGGGCTGATGTTAGGAATTTCCATGTAGAATAAGCAAAATAAAATGTCATCTCATGGTTTAAATACTGCCAGATGATTCAATATACTTTTCACAGCATTCTTTCACCATGTGATATTCTCTTATGTTTGTTGAAGTCAGGAAATGAGAAACTGCTTGAAAGGGAAAGGTTAGGCCTCGTGTCACTGTATAATATATGCCCACAAGCCTATTATATTAACAGAGCTGCTTAAGATAGTTGGGAATAGAAGATGGAGTTAATTTCTACCACAGTATATTCTCACTGTGATCTGCTGACAGAAATCTGTGTATTGTGCACTTGTTAAATTTAGGTTCACAAGAAATAGGACCGATGAGGAAATTGTATCTTTCTTGGGGAAGTTGACATTTGAAAAAAAGTTTTTAGCTTGAAGGAGGATGAAAAATCAAACTCTTACACATGTTCATTCCAGCAGTCTATTGAAGAAGACATGTTGATTTGAGTAAATTAAAACATTTCACGTCAATATCTGAAGATTTTTCATTTAGATTCAGACTCCCATTTACTGTTTCTACTATAGGTACTTTGAAGTTCTGAGAGATTGTTTGAACCAAAGATAAATTTTTGTCCTAATAATGATGAAACTGAAAATTTTGATAGTCTTTTAAATTGACTTTGGAGTAAGTGAGAAAAAGAAACTTCTTGCAACACGTGTTTTTCTTTTCAAAGCACAAATGTTTCCTAAAGGAAAAATACCTTATCTGAAAAACTCTCAGCCACCCATAGCAATGAATTAAGTAATACGTGTTTTAATTACCTTGCTGTTTACATTCTCTGTAGTTTCCCAGACTTGAAGGAAACATTTAAAGCAAGGGTAGATGGGATTGTCTGTTCTACTCACACTTATAAAACTCAAATACTGTGGTCTGGTGAGATGTCAGCCTAGTTCAGATTTTCTCCTGCCTGCCATGTTAGAGATTTTGCTCATGACCAGAGGCACATAAAGGCATTAATGTATTAATGTCACACAAAGCCTGCACCGTTTGTGGAAGGGGATAGAAGGGGAAGAAAGGATTTTTCACTTGTTGCATTTTTTCAATTCATATGGTGGTCTGTCACTGTAGATAGGAAAATACAGTGAAATTTTTGTCCTTTCTTATCCTGGTTGGTCTAAGAAAATGGTGTGTTTTTCATAAATCTTGTGATGTTTTCAGTTGTTTCTGGGTTTAGCAACAATTCTGTGTGATGTTTTCAGTTGTTTCTGGGTTTAGCAACAATTCTGTTTCCCACATCTAAATTAGAAAGGGTTGATACATCCTGCCTCTTTCTTTCTCCTTTGGCTTTAAGAGGTAATTCAAGAATTAAATGTTCTACACGCATTTTACTGGAAGAGCTCTTAATGCACGTGAAGAGTCTCTACCTTTAGTGAACATGAGGTGGAAAATAGCAATGAATTATGACTTAAAGGCTTAATAGGATTTAAGCATCAGCTGAGTCTGGCATAATACATGCAATCACTTGGAGGCAATTCATTTTTTAGCAAATCCTGCCAATATGTTCATTCACTCACCTCGCTGCTGCGTTGGTGTTGCTGCAGCTGCCAAGGCAGAGGCTGCTTGTGGCTGCTCTCCCTGTGCTTGGCAGCCCTTGCTGCCCAGCATGGGCCTGTGCCCCTCACTCAGGCAGGCACCCTGCCATTATCCTGCCTGGGGTCTCCCCCTTGGTGGGATGGCAAGTCCCCCTGTCCTTCTGAAAACCTCTCTGTGCCAACCCCAGACCCTACAGGGGAGCTAAACCAGATTCAACCCCTGTGACTCCGTGGCTCTCAGTGTGCTACAGAATGGTCTGCTGAAACCTGCTGATTGCTGCTAAATGGCCCTCAGTGTGTGCTTTACCAAGCAAAGCATGTCTCCTTTCCCTGAAGATAGCCCATAAGCTTTGGTACATGGCATGGAAGCAAATCAGGGCTAGAAATGGGAATTTACCAGTCTGGAGTAAGCCATATTTTTTTTTTTTTTACCTCTTCTCTATTACATTATTTACATCTATGCAAGCATTATATTCTGGATATGTAACTGCATTTATCAGGTTTCTTCTGTGCTTTGGCAAGGATATGTGCTTACACTTTCTGTGCAGAAAATGAAAAATTCGTTCCGTGTTCTAAAAGGAAAAGATAGCTCAGCTGCTTTCAGTGTGAAGGCCCATCCATAACTCAAGAAGACCAACAAGATGTGTTTCTAAGAGCATTTTAGTTCAACATACTCCATTTCACTCCCCAGAGGGAGCTGGAAATGTGCAGTTGCAGTCCTGGATCTCTCTTTATTCAGAATAATTTCTGCTGGTTAAGACAGGACACATGGATTTCTTGTTCATCTCTGACTCTCCTGCAGGACCAGAACTTCTTCAGGCATTATGCAGTCTTCACACATTTAAATCTTTCAAAGGGGTGAAAGGAGAGAAGGAACTGTTACAGACTGTGGTCACCTTTGTAGCCTTCATTCCAAATACTGGAGAAGATTGCAAAGTCCACATTTTTTCCTTGCCAAGGATTGTAAATAATTCACCAAAAATCTTGTAAATAATCATAACTCATTGCATTTTCCAGACATGACAGAAGAAGGAATGAACCTTCAAAGGCATGACATATGAGATTATTTCCATGATCTTTTGACCATAAAAGAAGATTGAATATATGAATTTGTTGAATCCAGTCTGTCCTCTGTTGGCTACCCACTGATTTATGAGGGCATATAAATTACTTAGCATCAGAAGTCTGTATGTTGTATGGCCTCAAGTCAGCAAGACAAACAAGTACATGCCTAATTTTTAGCAGATGAGTTGTTTGAGGGGAAAGGGCTTTTGTGAAAATTTAGAATTAAATTTTTTCTGCAAAGAACTGAAACAGATACATTGCTTCCAGATGAACCTCCTTACAGAATCCAAACATCCTGACATCTGAGTATGCTGATGTACTATGCTCCATTCCTACCAGACGAAATACAGTTGATTTTTCAACAGAAATACAGAATACTTAACCGTGGCAGAGCCATTGTCTGTGGGTGGAAGAAGTTGGACTTTCTTACAGTCTTCTGGAGTTTCTATTCTGGAGAGCAGCAAAGCACCTCTGGGGACAGAATTCAGCCAGTTTTCAAAGCAGTTGACTTCTTCAGCCTGTGCTTCAAAAAATAAAAAAAAAAAACAAAACTTTTTGAATGTTTCTGTCAAAGTCTTGTATAAAAATCTTGGGTTTTTTTCTGTCAAAGCAAATAATTCATATGGTAGCAAGCCACAAACATGCCTTATAAATGGCATTGTGAAAATATGTAGACAACATCCTACTTTTGTCAAATCAGGCATGACTAGGACAACAGCTGTTGCTTTTCTAGCTTGGGTAGAAGGTGTTTGACCACCTACAAGCAGGATGTTTTCTTCTTGTATGAAAATCATGCAGGTTTCACTGATTGATGCCAAAGAATCAAGGCACTGCAGTAGTCCAAAAACTTAAATTCCGACAGTCTTCCTTTTGTTGCATAACTTGGTCCAATGCCATGGAAAATACATCAAATTAATAAAAAATGAGACAAAGGGTTTTGTCCTTGTATGTGCTATTGAAGCTTTATGAAACCACCTTTCTTGATCTGTTGTTTGTTTGTTTGCTTTATGACACTGTGGAAAGGTCTATATGGTGAATAATTAACTTAGAAAATCTTGGGAGCCCAGCATCTCTGAAGAAATGCAAATACCTTTGAGCTTCCTTGTGGTTTAATGGATTCTAAGGAAATTGTTGTAATTGGTCCACTGACTGAGCAGTACTGGCTCAAACCCACAATTTTGAGTAGCATGAATACATTATTTGTGTAAAATAAAAGAGAGCTATTTTAATAAAAGTGGCTAAAAACTTATTACAAGAAAGTGGTAAATTAAATCTCCTGCCTCAGTAAATGGGAGAATCTATAGAATAAACTGCAGGACAGCTGCAGGAAAGGATAGAGGCAGAACTCCTCTTGAGCAAGGAAATACTAAGCATTTTGGAGGTTAGCCTAAGGTGGGAGCTGAAACTCGTTCCTCCATGCTCAGGTTCACTTCAGCTTAGAAAAAGGAGTGACAGAGCAACATTCATATGTTTTCTAGCTGGGGAGAAAAATATTCACAAAAGACCCTTAACTTTTTATTTTGGGAACTGAAAGAAGATCAAAGTAGACCAAATGTTTAGTGCAGACAGTACCAGTGTTTGGTGAAATGAATGCAAACCTTTCAGAATTTGCTGGAGAAATTAGCAGGAAATTATCAAAACCTCCTCCAGTTCTATTTTTACCTTTCATGTCATTACATTGTACTATCCAGATTTAGTACAAAGAAATCGTGGCTTAAGTATTGAATAAGGCAGTCTTGAGACATCAGGGAAAAAAAGCTTTTTCAAGAGCAGTAAATCTCAAAGAACTTTTCATATAGGTGCAGGTGTTCAGAGGAACTTTTTTCTTCACATAATTAAATCTATAAAGATCTCAGACACTTGGTGTTTAAAATAGCTTTTTATCATCCAGCACTGAAAGCCAAAGCTCTGGTTTAATGCAAGACTGATCCAATGTTCCTTAAAATCAAGAGGGTTCTATTTATCATTGTTAGAAATCTCTGTCTGGTACGTTTTTGTCTGCATTTGCATTAGCTCTTCTGAAGTTGTCCCACGGTTCTATCAACTGTGCAACTGAAAATAAGAGAAAGCTGAGAATTTGCATGTACTAACCAAAAAAGTTTGGTTGCCTAAGGTATTCTCCTCACCTCAGCCACAAAGGAGCCCCAGTGAACTGGTCTGACATGCAGCATCTGTGACTCAAAACTGGCTGCAATTGAAATAAACACAGTTCGTCTAGAAGATGAGTCAGAGGAAAATGGCAGCTGTGAGGACTTCTCTCAAGGATGAGACTCGCATCTGCTCCGTGTGACACTTTTCTCCTGACTGCTATTTTGAATGGCCATCTGGTGTGAGTTTGTTCCAGCCACGTACACACTCTGAGCAGTTTCTCCATCTACTTCCAGTGCTCAGAGGCCCAGGCTCCACAGGCCAATGCAGATACAATCTGGGAAGCAAGCCTAACCATATTGCAGCTGAACATCACTGCATCTCCAAAGAAGCCAAGAGAACTGGCTGAAGAAGCAGTTTCCAAGACACCAGCTGCTGTTTCAAACCAGTCATGCAAAGCTTGTTTTCTTTTTAATAGCTTATTTTTGTGCTGAGGAGATAGGTGGGCACAGGGAGAGAGATGGACAAAGTCTATGTGAAATGCACATACTGTGTTTTGCTATTCAAAACCAACATGCCTCTTGCTCATGACAAACATGAAAGACACTTTGTGATGTTTGTGCCCCCTCCTCTCCCGGTGTCACTGCAGGAAAGAGGTGCCAAAAGTTTTAATTCTTGTAATGTGACTTTCTGGCCATATGGCAATATATTTTTAGGTTGAGAGCAAGAGATTCCCAGTTTCAAAGCTACCCTTGTATCGTGACTAGTCTAGTCTCTGCTCTCCTTTTTTACTTCACCACTTCTTTCATCACTCTCTCCTCTGCCTCCAGCCCATAACCCCTGATTGCTATATTTTCTTTAAAGAGTAACTTGGAGAACTACAACACAACATATTTTATATCCCAGTTCTTGAGGATCTCTGTGAACATGTAATAGGCTTGTAAATATATCCAGCTTTTTTTTTTTTTTAAATCCATCCTCATCAAACTAGGGAGTAGCTGCTACTGATGTATAATCTGTTCTTCATCTTCTTCCTTAGTACTGCACCCAAATTCTTTGGCAGCTTGCAGAAACTTAGGGCTTGTTTTGGAATGTCTTTGATCATTGAGTTGGGGCCAGGACATGACATTCACAGCTGAGCTGCACCTTCTGCATTTGCCTTTTTTGCATCCACAGTGATGATTTCCATCAGCCTTTAAGTTTGGTTTGGTTGTGTTGCCCTGAAGCTGTTGATCAGAGAGCCTCACATCTCACATATCTGGCAGCCAATAGATGTCAATCACCACTGATGGGGACAAGAGGAGGAATAGTCCATTTTCTCCTAAATGAAAGTACTTCTTAATATTGCACAATAGATTGCAATCCATGATTTCAGAGCCTATATGTGCAACTTCTTCTCAGAGCAATAGCTTCAGCTGTGCACTCCTGACTGGTTGCTTTTTGTGGGATCAGAAATGCAGCAGCTTAAGCTACAGGCTGAATGGAGAATAAGCAGTTAAATACCTGGTTTGCCATTACTGATTCCTCTGCCAGCTGCATTGAACAGGTTTAATTTTGTATTACTCAGAAGAATTACATATGCATAAAATGAATATCTGTGGTTCAGAAACCAATTCCCTGGTCTTTCAAAAATCTTCTTAATGAGATACACATTTCTCATATTATTCTAAATTTCTTTAACCACCTCATGGAAATGAGATTAAAGCTGACATTTCAGATTTTATTAATGTCTAAGAAAAAAAGTCTTGCAGTTTTCATAATCAAGAAGTGTTTAATACCAATCTAGGTGAAATAGTTAATTATGCACAAGCTATTTTTAAAAATGTTATGCTTCAGCTTTCCTTAAATAGTTTTTTCACTGTAAAATTAATGCATAAATTCTGCATGTCTTTATGGTAATAATTTTATTTTCCCACTCAACTATGGGAAAATATATTTTTCTGCTGTGGCATCCACTTTTCCCCTCCTCTTTTGTAGAATTTTTAAATAAATATAGCAGAGCAATCAGTGGATCTTTAGAAAACACACAAAGGACTAAAACAAACACATCAATGAATTCTGGGCCTGTTGGTTTATTTCCTGCTGCACATGATATATTTAGCACTCATCAAGCTTTCAAAAGTTAATTGGAAGTCTTAAGTGTTTCCCTTATTTCACATTTCATTCTCCTGATGCAATGAGAAACTAACAGCACTGGGAAACAGAAACTATACTTGTCTTGGCACAGTGCCTTACACAAGTGCACAGATCTAAGCAGGTGAACCCTCCACCTCAATCTATTTAAAATAGGTTTTCTTTTAATGTAATTGTAAACTGAAAGGTAAACATGTACATACACATACAGTACAGGATGCATCAGTCCTGTGAGTGGAATTGAATTATTGACTCCCTTTTAGCTATTGGTGGCATTCAGACCAGGAGGTGATGGCATTGGATCCTTAAGTTATCAGAGGTAACAGATAAAAGGCTCCCTAAGGGCTGGGCATCCAAGGAGCTGTATCAGATCCCATCAGCCAGGTGCACAACACTGGAGCCTGCAGCAGCTCAGTGGTCTTGAGCATGACTTGAAGTTTGGAGGTGCTGTGGTCCTGCATTCAGGAAATTGTTGGGGAAAGGCGGGCATCACCCTCTAACATGTGATCTGTTGTCAGAGGTAAACTGACAGCTTTCACAATTTTATGCTTTAAACCAAGTTGGGTGGATTACACAAGGAATGACTAAGGAAGAGTTTTAATGGCAGGATCCCATACACACAGCACAACATATTTCACAGCCCTGCCCTAAAACAGTAAGACATTGGAACCTCTCTGATAAATAATGTTATTTGTAACTTGGGTAAAATAACATTCTCACCTTAATGCCATTCTGAAAAATGGGTGAACCCTTTCAATCAAAAATTCAGCCAGTGGCAGATGTTTCTAGGCTCTGTTCTAACAATACTCTTGGGCACATGGCTTGACTCTTGGGGATGGTGCTGTGCAGAACCAGGAGACACACTCAATGTTTTTTGTGGGTCCCTTCCAACTCAGTCTATTTTGTGATTCTGTGAATTAAAGCTGACCAAATCATTAAAGTATTTTAAAATTTTAAGAATTTGACATTTTTAATTATAGCAATTTTTACCTGAATTCCTTGTAGCCATATCTTCTGGTCATGGTTTTAGAATAACAACCATCCTGTCAAAAATTCTTGATATAAAGAAGGGAAAAAGAGGCTCATACAATAAACACAATAGTACTTATTCAGTAAGAGGAAGACTTACAGTGTTTTCCTCTTACTCCTCTTTTTCACCTCTTACCCCAGCTGGTCGTCCTCTGGCAGGTTAACTCAAAGTACCTACCTGTCACCCAGGACCTTACCTAAAGTACCATTCAGCTATTGGGTTACAACTAATTGTTGTGCTACTCCTTGATACTCTGGGTTAACCCACGTATAACACCCAGTATATGTGTAAACAGGAGTTGCTTGAGGAAGCTTAGAAAATTTTAAACAATATTTTTTTCAGGTTGCTGAGAGTTTAAAACTGCATAATCCTGCAGAAGTTTCCCCACTTTATTCTTGGAAGACAACACACAAAAGAGAGTATTAAAATTAGATGTCATCTGAACATTACAAATTATATTGGTCCTAAATATTTTCCATGGAACAATGGTGACCTTAGTTGTCAGCTTGCAAGACACCAGCATGGTTGAAAGCTAAAAGTAGGAACAATCTGTAAGCAGCACATGCATTTTTCAAGAATGGTTCCCAGTACGAGTCCCCGCCAAGCAGATGGGTGACAGGTTTTCTTCATCAGAGAGCACCAGCAGAAAGGGCAATGCCAAAGCCAGTTCAGCTTTACTATAAAATCTTTCCAGAAATGCTTGAATAAGACTGAGTTTGTACAAAACTATTTGTGAGTTATCTAGCTGTAGTTTCTAGTTACTAAATGTGTTTAGCCACGTTTTGGGGTTTTTTTTCAAATTTTACTCAACAGAATTCAAGAACAGCAGAGTGGGTTTTTCCTCTATGAATTCCAGAACTGATATTATTTTTGCACTTTGTCGTTTTGAAAAAGTAGTGCACAGCAGCAACCACTTGCTTCAAATTTTATCAGCTGTCAGAGAGTCTTTGACAACACGAACAGAGACACTATGTGACACATACTGGAAATTTATAGATTACTGTTCAAAGGTGTCTGGGAGGAAAATGTGCATTCCCCTATCCTTCTATTGCCTCTATTTCCTCCCCACCGTGCTGAGAGCTCAATTTCTGCTGCTGCTAGTTAGAAGTGATCCTTGCACCTGAAGTGACTAGTAGGACACTGGTGTTGCTAATGATAGTCATTGCCTGTGAACTGCAGAAGTGCTTTGGAGAGAATCACTGAGAACAAGCACATGTCCCAACCTGCTAGCCAAAAATCAGTATCTATGGAGGTCAGTACTCAAGTCTGCATGGTCTGAGTAATCCTAGACAACTCTACTGGTGAATTCCTTACAGACAAGTATTCTTCCCAAGTGCTGCCATTTTATCTCATGACAATGGATTGACACTGAAATGGTAAACTATGTTGTTAAAATGTTAAACTGTGCTGTTCAAGTCCAATATTACAGGCATCTGTGTGAAATTCAGTATCCTTAGTGGTAGTGTGTTAAAAAGTGCAATTTTACCTATAGAAGAACAACACATCTATCCAGTGGGAGACATAAGTTTTTGGCATGAATGTATGCTGCAGATACTAAGACTGATATGTCTCAAAATCGAAGTCCAAAATATGTATTTCCCATTACACAGACTGCACAGAGTCAAAGGGGTTTGCCCTAGCCAATGGGTGTTTTTGATGACCCTGAAATCCACAGAAAGAGACACCAATTTGGGAGCACCTATCATGTCACAATTTTACTGGAGCAGCAGCTTTGCAGGACAATAGCTTCAAAGAGCTCTTGGTAAGGTGTAGTGTGGGTTACATAAAAGTTTTATGGACTAAAATTACAAAACTTTCTTAAATTGTGCTAAAGTTTTGTATTGCATTTTGTTCACTGCCCAAAATATATATTTCTTGTCAGAGTCAGGATTACTAATTCTCAACAATATGCTGACCCTCATACTTATGCAACACGATAATAAATCTTATCATAAAAACACACTCCTTTTGGTGTGGAGAAGGAACATGACTCTTCATGAAACTATCCCATGTGACTAGTAGTGAAGGAAAGCAAGAAAGCAGACATACCAACTCTTCCTAATGAAAACTGAGCACCTAGAAATGGCACTGTGACATTACTCCATCAGGAGTTCAATAATCCAGGCATCAAAAAAGAATCTATTTGTGAAAATAACCATTAAATAACTCTATAAATGAGGAGCAGTGTTTTCTAAACGTGTGTGCTTTTTTTTCTGACTTCCAGCATTTGGAGGAAGGGGACAATATATTTTTGTTTTACCTGACCACATGAAGGAACTTTAACTTCAAAAATGAGTTTGAGATTTGATTAACTACAGTGTGATATACAGCACAAGCAATCAATTTATTTTGAGTACAGAATGTTCTTTGCATTTTCAAAATAGATTTTTTCCACGTGGTTGTTTCTGTAATACAAAAACTACAATCACTGATTTTAGAATATCAAGAAACAAAAATAATGATGATATTCGTTCCATTTTGCAAGTTTATCTGAATCTCCTCCAGTATAATTGCTGTGCTAAACTACCAGAGAATCCTCCATGCCTCATGGCAAAAGGTTTAACATGCTACATCTTATGCTTCAGTTTTATATGTAAACAAATGTAGCACTTTGATTTGACACAAAAATTCCTCATCAACAGTTTCTTTTTTTATGCCTTATTGACTAGTGGGTTTACATTTTCTATAAACTTCTGTTGTGTTTGAAGATGAAAATTACAGTGTTTGCCTTATAGACTGCATTTGTTACAGTACACTGTGAGGTCAATGCATTGTGAGAAATAATGTTGCTAGATAATTGTCAACGTATAATTTTATTACTGGATATTAGCTGCTTTGCTCACATATAATATATGTGGTTAGAAAAATGTAAACTTTGTGCCAAGAACAGATATGTGAACTGTGTCAAAAACGAAGCCAAGAGCTTAATAACTAGCATGAAAGTTCAAACTGACTTTTAAGTAGTTTTTACCCATATAATAAAAAATAAATTCTGCAGCTGTTTAGATGAGAATGTCAACAAGTATCCACAAATCTCAGTCTTTTATATAAAAATATAAAATCGCCCTAAAGTATTTAAACAAATGTATAGCATGCAACAACTGCTAAAGTAAGCAACTCAAAATGAAGGAGCCGTGAAAAGCAAGAAGCCCTGTGTAACACAGTACACAGATTATTGAACACTAGTGATATGCAAGGGCAAAACATTTTTCTTCTGACCACAAAGAAGGCAAAATAACACAATACGTACTTAACAAGAACAAGTGAACCAGATCAAAGTGCCTTTTGTTAACATTTCTGGCAGATTCAGTATTTGGCAGCCATTGTGTCAGTGTTAAAACTAATCTGTAAGAACAAGGAGGGATCACATTCATTTGGAAAGACCTCCCAACCTGAGAGCTGTTCAGTCTCCACCTTACACTAACAGGACGCTGCTCTGGTGGGCCTGGCATAGTTCCAGTTTGCTACATGAACCTCAGTCAGTTCAAACCAGGGCTGCCTATAAAGTTAATACAGTTATTTACACTGAATGAGCAAGTGTAAGCAGTGTCAAAAACTAAAGCTCTATCTTCTAAACATACCCTCAGAGAGTGGTGGAGAGACATGGTGGGAAGGACAGCAGTGGGACAACTCAGGACACCTCCACCCAGTCCACTCCAGAGGGGAGGCCAAAGCAGATTTCCCTGCACATGGCATCTCTCCCTCAGCTTCTGCAGAAAGCATGGCTGAGATCAGAGTTCATCTTTCCCAAATATAATAAGCATGCCACCAGAAGTGTGTCTGCTCCCAGGTCTGTAAAATCAGGACAAAGATGCCTGAGAGCTTTGCTGTGTCCTTGCCTGCTTTCTGCTGCTGTGACTGTGCCCCTTCCCCACCAGCTGCGTGATGGGAGGTTTGGTTTTATAGAGCTGAGGGATGGAGTTAAAAATGTATAAGTGCATTTCCTGTCCAGCTATCTGCACAATTCTTGTACTGTGCCTGTCTTGGGCCCTCTTTCCAGGTCTTTCCACCAGACCCCTCGGGCTCCCAGTGCCTCAGGGTCTGCAGGTGTTGCCCTCTTATTGTGTGAATCAGATCTAGACATGCACTTTCACCTGATGGGTCACAGGGCTCAGACCTCTTCTTGATGTGCCGAATCACTCTGCGTTGAAATCTCACATTCGAGATACAATGACCTGTGGTGGGCCAAGAGCTCTGAGATGGCTCCACCAATAACACCTCGGGGTGGTCTCACACCTTGGCCCCAGCTTTCTCTCAATGCTGTCCTGCAGTGGCTCTGGCTTTCCATCATCCAGGCCTATTTGCCTTCCTGCTGCTTAGGTAGAGAAACACCTTTGCTGAGCTGGAATAAAATCATCTCATCCAGTGTGAGAAAGCCAGAGCTTCCCTTAACAGGGCAACCAGCCACTGTTCTTGCACAGCATTTGTCCCAGCCTCAGCTTGGGCTTTCCACAGAACAGATATCCCTCATTTATATTTGCTCCTATGTTATCCTCAGCTTTCATATACACCCCAGGTGGCACAGACCACCTCTTACCACCATGTTCACAAACCTTTTCCTCCCACATTATGTCCTTCTCTTTTGGATGTCAATTAATATCCAAGTTTTTTTTTCCCTCCTGAATCAGAGAGATCCCTACTCTGTGAACAGGAAGGTGGAGTCATTCTAGAAGAGAGGGCTTAAAAGTCAGGAAGAGAAGCTCCTGTTCCTCCACAGATGAAGGGAACAGAGACTGCTTTCATTTCCCTGTGCTCAGAGTTACAACACCTGTGGGTGAATCCAGACTGTCCGTGACATGACTGCCTGCCAGAGCCAAGAGGATGGTGAATATGATCCAGTATAAACAGGGAAGTGGGAAAGGAGGCTGACAGCTTTCAAAGAGGTGCTGCAAACTGCCAGTGTGCAGAAGCAGCAGGAGGAGGGGTGAGGCAGCCAGTGTGGCATGCAGCCAGCACGGCTGGGTTCCTGCAGCCAGCCTGCTCTGTGGCCATGCCAGAGGGACGAGAGCTGAGCACTGTGAGAATTGCTGCAGGCTGCTGTGAGCAGCCAGTGGCTATTTGCAGCCTCTTTGGACTATGCTCTACATAGACTTATCCATTTTCCGTGTGCCAGCCAGGTGCCCCCCAGCCAGCCTCCCAGTGATCTGAGGGCAGGAAACAAGGAGCGCTTTAAAGCCAAGCACAGACCTGCTGAGCCTAGAGACCCCACACCAGCCCTGGCTTCCTCATCCCTGTAATTGAAAACTCTGGAAATAGCTGTGCACCCTTGTTCCCAAAATGAATTTTCAGCCTTTTTTTCTTTTTCCCCTTTGCAGGTTTCCTTCACCCACCAGGTTACGCTTCCACCAATACTTCTGAGAAAAAAACTACAATAGCTCCTTTAAGCTTAGGATGCCTGGAGCTGCTGAGGAAAGGAGTCCTCCAGCTACAGTGGGGGAATAAAGGAAATACTGGTCTTTGGGAAGGGCTGTTGAGGGCTGCAGATCTTGGCTGACAGCAGAGACAGTTGCAGAAAGTGAGACTGGAACCAAGAGCTGATACATTTGACGTTTTGCACCAAATTGTTTGAAAGTATCAACTTCACTACACAGCAAGCCTCAGACAGGGATTTTGAGTCATAGAGTCATAGAATATCCTGACTTGGAAGGGATCCACAAGGATCAATGAAGTCCAGCTCCTGGTCCTGCACAGGACAACCCCAAGAGCCCAAGAGAAATTTTGAAATGCCTCTTGAACTCTTGTCAGGCTTGGTGCTGTGACCACTTCTCTGGGGTCCTGTTCCAGTGCCCAACCATCCTCTGGCTGAGGAATCTTTTCCTAGTACCCAGCCTAAACCTCTCTTGACACAAATTCAGCCCATTCCCTTGGTTTCTGTCACTGGTCACTACAGGGAAGAGAACAGTGTCTGTCCCTCTACTTCCCCTTGAGAGTGCAATGAGGTGTCTCTCCCCTTGGGCTCCTCTTCTCCAGGCTAAACAGACCAAGTTACCTCAACTGCTCCTTGTATGACTTCCCTTCAAGGCCTTTCCCCATCTTTGTAGCACTTTTTTGGGCTCTAATAGCTCGATACCTTTCTTATATTGCAGCTCCCAAAGCTGCCCCCATCACTCGAGGTGAGGCTGCCCCAGTGCAGAGCAGAGCAGGACAGTCCCCTCCCTTGCCTGGCTGGTGATGCTGTGCTTGATGCCCCCCAGGACAGGGTTGGCCCTCCTGGCTGCCAGGGCACTGCTGACTCAAATTCAACTTTCCCTCAACCAGAACCCCCAGGTCCCTCTTGGGAGCTCTGCTTTCCAGCATCTCATTCCCCAGTCTGTACATCCAGGGTTGTCTTGTCCCAGGTGCAGAATCCAGCACTTTCCCTTGTTGAACTTCATATGCTTGGTAGGAAGGCTACCCTCGAAGGAGTCCACAATTCCTTGCAATTTAGTATAATTGGCAAATTTACTTGGTCCTGTGTCTAAGTTGTTTATGAAGAAAACTGGTCCTAAAATGCAGCCCTTCAGAACCCCACTGTAACTACCAGCTGTGTGCCAGTTTGTCCAGAAGTGTACTGTGAGAGACAGTATCAAAACCTTGACTGAAATACAAGAAGATTGCATCTTTTGGTCAGCTAGATGAGTAACTTTGCTGTAAAATGAAACTAAGTTTGTCACACAGGACTTTCCCCTCGAGAACCTCTGCTGGCCATGAGCAGTGGAGGAAACTTTGCCAGTTGCTCATCGTGCTCCTTCCAAGTGTCACAGGGAAGTGAGAGAGCCACACAGAGAATGGTGGCTGTACCTGTTCTTCCTCCATCTGCTCCCTCTTGCTGTTGGAAATGCTGTGCAGGACATGCACCAAGTGAGAAGGTCCTGGTGGGGCAGTTGGACTGCACTGTGTCAGTCCATGATCTCCCTGGCAATGGATGAGTGCCTGCTCGTCTGGTCACCAGCAAAAGCTCAGGTGATGATGGAGGAGGTCCTGTCCATGGCTGAGATATCTATTGAGGGTTCCTTACCTGCAGAAGGCCAGGGGTACATCAGCCTTAAATAGCAAAAGAAGAACAGTGAACTTGTGATAACTACACAATTTGCCTGCTGGACTAGCGCCATGGCTTTTATCAGGCAAGAATTCTATAAAGTTGAGGCAGATCAGCCAGAAATGTCAGCAGTAAAGCATTCGTGATGAACCACAGAGGCCTTCAGCACAACAGAAAGAGGGAAAAATTCCCCTTGTTGACAAAGAGTAGGCTAAACTGAGACACTGATCCCTAGATAACTGTAAAAGAAATTGCAAGGAAAAGTACTCTGACCTTTCTCTGTGTGTCACAAATGAAAATAAAATAGGGCAAGGACCTTACAAGTGTCAAATCTCAACTCTTTCTCCATGTAATGACACTCTCGTGTCAGCCTTGGCAACCAAAAAATATGCAGTGGGAATACTGCCTTTCATTTCCTGCTCTTAGACTTCATGGCTGTCACTGCCAAATCTAGAGCATGGTCCTCTGCACCTGTTTAATTCCTTTTATAGTTGCAGCACTGAAAAGGAGCCAGTCCCTTTGGGGGGGATAACTCACAGTTACCACCAGAAAAAAAAAAAAAGAATTAAAAAAATTGTGAAAATGAGTCCTTGTTGCTAAGCATCATCATGCAAACCTTCAGAAATTAACCCTGTGTTCATGAAGTCTCAAATGGTCAGCCAAGAAATACCCAGCGGGCTTACTTAAGTTACATATGGAGACAATGAATAATTTACTTTTAAAATGTCAGAGTCCCTGGCGATTAACAGATGTGATCTGCTGCACTGCTTTGGTACCACAGGAGTTTGGGACAGTTGGCGCCTAAATTCAGTGACGATTCAGAGGCATGAATATGTGAAATGTCACGGAGATGATTCAGTGTTTTAAACCATGTGCTGAACTTGGTGATGGCATTCCATTTTTTATATGCCACAGAGAAGATAGCACATGATATGCACTGATGACTAAGGAGAAAATCACTAAATTGATCCTCTTAACACATGGAAGAACTAAAGACTCTTGCTTAGTGTGGGACCACCTCCAAGGTTTACAGAATGGAGCACCTGCTTAGGCCACAGCCAGTTAGAGTCTTTACCATGAGGACAAAGATCCCGGGTCTTCAAATATAAGAATTGTGTCCTTTGGGATTGCTTTCCTGGTGTGTGAACACCCAATTCAAAAGAGACCGGGCCCTCATAAACCAGTCTCCTGTTGGGATTACATAGAATCTGAATTAGGCTGCCAGCAAGGCTTACTGACCATCTGGTGAGTTGTGGCTACAGAGATCTCTCTGGACCTTGCTGAGACCTGTGAGCCCAGCTTATAATCAGGGTTTGTCAAAGAGCTTGACACTGGAGTTGCATTCAGACAAATTCATTTAGTGCTCAAGGAGGGAGGCTGCCCATAATAAAACATCAGAATATAATTTCACTGCAAGGTAATGCTGGATAAAATCAGACATAAGCCAAGCTCTGACTATACCCCAAATCACACGCTATACATCTAAGCCAAATCATTCTTGAGCTGAAAAACAAAACCCTTGAAAGACTTTAAGCAGCATGCAAGATTTTTTCATGTGTACTTCAACCTTTTGATGTACATAGAAGAGCTAAAATATTACATGGAAATTTGATAACCCTGACAGTGCATTTCTGGCTTGACTGGAAGGGGTGAAGTGCTTGAATTTTGAAGGACCCATTTCTCTAGGATTTTGCAGCTGATTTCAACTAGCCCCATAGACTTTCACAAATATGATGAAGTTCAGGAATCACTTCATGCTTCCGCTTCTTTGTCAAATTGACTGCTGGAACCTCTGCTCCTGTTTGTGTGGTTTCCTTCTGAAAACTGATCTTTTGGCATATTTAGTCTTGATCTGGCTCTGCTCTAGAACCCCACTGTACACTCATCTTAGCTGAAGTATGCTGAGTTTCTCTTATCTTTTTCAGCCAGAGAAATAGTTTCTGGTTGTTTCAGCAAAATGTCCTGTTGCTGAAAATTGCCATTGGAAGTTTCTTCTCAATACCTCAACTGAACAAATAGCCTACATAGCCTAGCACCTACCTAGCCTAGGTAGATGCTCTGTCTTATTCAATCCCTAGATGTGTTTCACTGCTCTTACAAAAAACGTCTTCTTGAATAAGACTGTAAATGGTTTTTGTCTGCTTAACATCAGTTTCTTCAGTTTCATTGCTTATTGAAGACTGGAATGGTGAGTCACAGGCATCTGCTGCTGGAAGGTGACTTCCCAGAGTAAGCTGGGGCAATAGAAGCTGATGGCTTGCTGGGTGATACAGATGGTCCTGCTGCCAAGTACGAGGTGAAAACTGCTGGCTGAATGATAAGCACCTTGAAAGAAGGATAGAGAAAATAGTTTTAGTTGAGGAAGTTTGAAATATTATATGGGTTTAAAATCCTCTTTGGCTTTAAAATCCTCTTTGTAACTCACACTTACAAGCATCTCATGCAGTCAACAGTGGTGTGACAGGACAGTTGAGCTAAGTAGATAGAAACAGTGTTCAGAAGAGACTTATAAATAACAAAATAGTCTGACTTGTGAATTCAAGCAAATACTATTTTATTTATCCACATCAGAACCTGGAATTTTCCTGGAGAGGAAAGAATAAATCTGACAAACCCCATTAGGAGCAGGAAGCATAATTTGAAATGAAAATAAATTTTGGAAGTGATTAACTGCTGATATTTAATACCAATTACAGTGCAAATGGAAGAGAAAGAATTGACATAACTTATATTCACCTCATTTACACTCCTGCCTTAAAAGAGAATTTACTTGCAGAACTTCTACTGTCGTAGCAGGTCTTCATACAAGGGTTATGGCACCCTGTTTATTTACACAAAATATCTTTAAAGGCATTGCTAACTGTTGTCAAGGGGAGCTTGTGATGCTCAGCATCTCTGCATATCAATAAAACTGAATTTGGTAGGTGCTTATGATTGTCAAGCCTGCAGTAAGGCTCCCAGCTCAGGCAAGCCAACGCAGCCAACCTCTGTGATTTTAAATCTGACTAGCATGGTTGTTTTTGTTGCTGTTCAAGAAACAGTTTGTGGTAATTTCTTTCAAACAGCAGAGTGCCTCAGATTTGTTTTTATCTTTTGTTGGAGAAAATTCTTGGTGTGGTTGCAAAGAAAAATCTCAAAAATGTGACCCCTCATGTTTCAGAAACCAGACTAGACATAAGGAGACTTCAAATGATTGTTTTTCTAATCTTATTATTTCAAGGTCAGTATCATAATATGGTAATCATGAAACAATTTAGGAAGTCTAGAATTCAAACTAAGGAAAAAATTTGCCACATTTGCATAAAAAATTGTTATCCAAACCAGGATAATAAATTATAGTACTAAAATATAAGTACTTTCATTTTTTAAGAAGATGTAACTTAGGTTTGACTCTATTTACAATAAAGAAATAAACACTGAAACCACAGAAAATCCCATTGCTGGCTTGGGGTTTTTTTTGTTTTATTTTGTTGTCTCTTTTGTTTTCAGACCTCCTTACTTGCTAACAGTTACAAATTCACTGTGGTAAAGTGTTCAGATCAATCAACAAAGTTGATGTGATTTTAAATGAAATTTTAAAATTAGATTAAAAAAGAATATAAATTGATTTTAGTAACTGTGGCTGTAAAGGAGACATGCAGAGGAAGGAGAATTTTCTTACTTTGCATGTGAATTGAATCCCAAGGAAGGAAATGGAAGAACAGAAATCTGCGGCTGGAAGAGGTAAGAAAACAATTTTGGCTTTGAAATAGGTATGAATTCTAGAAATGTAGCCTTACAAAAGAGGATAGCATAAGAGGTGGGAAGCAGAAAAATGAGGAGTCCTGTAATTTTAAACGTGTTACTCCAAGCTGGGCTCAAATATCTGGGAATAATTATCTTTCTAAAAAGAACAACATTTTTGATAAATCATGTGAAAACTTATTTTAAAATCTCTTTAAAAAGAAACATGTTCTTCCATTTGATGTTGAAGGAGTTGGAATTCCGGAAGGATTCTTGGGTCTTTGCTTAGACATGGAATTAACACATGAGATGTCACAAATGACATCAGAAATGTTAGTAAATGGAACATTCCCAGCAGCGCTCTCACACACGTGAGCCAGCTGGCCAGGAGCAGCCGTGTCTGTTCTGTGTCTCCCCAGCCACCAAAATGGGAGCACCATGCACAGGCTTCCTCCCAGGAACCAGCTCTAGACAATTTTGTTGCCAGGACTGTTTCTTGGAAATGCACGACGGAATGAGACGGCCAAAAGTGTGACGGGGAGGGCTATCAGCAGTGTGATAGCTGGGCTCCAGCTCACAGGCACAGTTCAATTTCCTTGTACAGACACATGGAGGTTGCCCAGAACCTCATTCAGAAGCCCAGTGTAAGCACTTTAGGCTTTAGGCAACTGAAAGAATGGCAACTGCTGGGTCAGCACATCTTCAGAGTCCACGTTCAGTTAAATTAGGCAAACGTGCCCTGCACACACTGCCCCATTCCAGTGCTTCCCACACCTCAGGAGCCAGAGAGCCCCTGAGAGCAGGCTGCCTAAATCTCTCATCACTCTCTTAACGGGGGCTCTCCCACCAGGTGCCTAACTCCCAGCACAGCAGGCAGCAACCCACGCTGCCCCCAGCCCCGGCAGGCATGGCAGTCTCATTAGGCAGGAGCAATGTGCTCGGGGTGCAAGACCCCCTTTGGTATTCCTGTACCTTTCTATATTTCCTTCTGGAAAAGAGAGATTGCCCACTTTGTCTCTCAGACTTTTCACATGTTGAACATTGAAGTAAAAAAGAAGAGCTGCATGAGGCTATTCTATGTTTAAGTAATTGCCTAGATATGCATCCAATTCAGTTCCAACATACAAAAATGCAGACTGAAGGATGCTATGCTCAGCAGAAGGTTATTTTCCTTGAATGACTACTGGCTACTTTGGAGGCAAGGGGTCAGACACTTGATTAGATGACTTACAACCTAAAGTCCCGTAGTATAAACTATGTCATGCCCCAGGCTTCTCAAAACAAGGCACTCTATTTTAACTCATAATGGGTAGCTAGATTCAGTAAATGGCCTAATCACAGCAACATAAATATTTATGGGAAAATTTTTCTAATTAAGGTATGAGCTTGTTTAGATGTTATCAGTTAGAAAGGGCTTTCCCAACAAGAACATGGCTGTTAGGAGACATTAGGAAATGGTTAAACTCCAAGGGATTAAAAGGTCATTGGAGTGGCAACATGCAGAGTCTATTATGGTTGAAACTTAGCTGGAATTCATGTCTTACATGTCTCCTGCATATAGAATTAAAAGACCATCCTCAATGCAGAAAAAAATCCCTGTAATTTTGTTCATTGTTTGAAAAATGAAGTTACATTACCGATGTATGATTTATGATCATTTTAGAAATTAAATGCTCTCAAAAGGAATTAGTTTTTTTAATTCTTGCTTTATGCTTGGCTGTATTAAAACCTGTATTTATCTCAGTAGTGATGTTTGCAAAATAAAGACCAAATATTGTCATAATTTGTTCCCAGTACTTGGTCACACAGTGACTTTAAATTTAGGAAAGTTACGTCTAACATAGTTTTCATTTAATGCTGTTGTTTGCTGATGGATAACAAATGGATATCATTTGTTATCAAAACATGGATAACAAATTCAGGATAAATAATATTTTTGATAACCATGTTCTTCAGGTCTGATATTACAAGCATCAAATAACAGTATATTGATCACATTCAGATCCTTGTTACACCAGTGTAACTCTTAAATAATTTCAATGCCTTTAGGAAAATTGCTCTAGGTTTACTCTAGTATAATTGTCAGAGGAATTCATCCCTTAAAGTAAAATTTGTAATCTGTCTTAGAGGGAAATAGCTGTATAAAACTGGTTATGTGAAGTACAGGCAGAACATTCCCTGTGGGAAACAGTATGTAATTTCTGTGGGACTTCATTATTCTGCTACAAAGTGCCTGTGTGTCTGCCATATGATATTTTACTTTTAAGGTATAACTCAAAAGGAAAACTCAGAAAAAGAAAAGAGAACTATCTACAAACCTTCTGTCTTTAAGAAAAATTTACATATTTAAAAATATTTCAATGAAAAAGTACAAGGTATAGAAATCTAAATGGCATCAATGGAGCTATTGATTGTATCTGGCTACATTTTTGAAGTCAACATCTGTAAAAAGTTTCAAGACCAGGCACAAGGAGATAAACATTGCTGCTTTCTTGACATAATGAAATCTATACTGTTTTTTAGGTGATATTAACTGCAACCAAACTGGACAAAGAACTACAATTTCATGTGAAGGCAGCTTGGTTCATTTAGAATGCCTTCCTAGCCCAAACCAGGATACAACAGCTGTGACATTGCTAAACACATCTACACAGTAAAGACACAGGAGCTACTGCTGAAAACCATGAAATGGCATGTTCAGAGAGTGATGGTACAGAAAGAGATGTTGAATAAATCAGGTCTGGGTTTTTTCCTTCTCTTTTAACTAACATGTTATAGATGAACATTCCCCTGCTTTTATACAAAAGTGCCATGACTTAGAGAACTGGGGCTGTCAGTTCAAATAGGACAGGCCATTGCAAATTCTCCGCAACAAAGAGGAATATTTGGAGGAAAGCAACATGGTGTGCAGTGGTGTTGCATTCCTGTTTGATTTAGATGAGTCTGTATGTGGCAGAAAACTGAAATATAAGGAAATGAAAAGTAGCTGGTTTGGGGGCCTGGGAGTTTGGGGAGCTTGTTGGATGCTGTTCAAGCCCCAGTGGCCTCAGTCACCTGTGTGCTGCTCGTGGCTGTGGCTGTGGCTCCATAGCCATTAGCTGGAGGGCTATGTGCTGACTGATCTCCCAGAAGTACAAATTTGATCTGGCTCAAGAACAGGCACATGATCACATTTCTGTCAAATTAGCCAGAACACACCATACAGAACTGTCATGGAGTTTATGTTGGCTTTACACCAGCTGGGGGAGGATGAATGACTTGCAGTACAGCCTAAGTTAGTGGCGTGGAGCAACAGTACCTGGTGTAAGCTGAGGTCTGCTTGATACAGATAATCCATTTGCATTTCTGGATAGATTTGAGTGGGTGGTATTATATCTGAATAATGAGTTTTGTCTTACAGTTACAGCGTTTCCTGTGCAGTAGTAGGAGTTTCAAAAGGTAGAAGTATTTCTCTACTGCATTTTCAGTTTTCACCTGCTCTTCTACAGAGAGAAATTCTTTAGTGATGATTTTCTTTACTATTTCTGAATAATATATTTCTGAAGGATAGTGTTTCTATGGGTGGAGTGGTACCCAATGATGTGCACTGAAAAACAGTATTGAGATGCCAAAAGTGAGTTGAGCCTGGGGCTCCTGTTTTCCTGACACTTTCAGTGACCCTTGATCATAAATGACTGTATTACTGAGCAGATATTGCTCACACTGCTAGAAGCCTACAGATAGCCCAACTGAATGTCTCTTGAGTTTATGCATATTTCTCCTTTCACAGAAAACAAAGATATTTGAATGTTCAAAAAATGTAGCCAGGAAGGAATCAATGTGTAAATTCCTGATGCCTTATTGTCCAAGTGCAGCATGAGAAAAGACAAGAAGACAAATCATACTTGAGGGAAACCTATCCCAGCACAGGAATAAAATGTGATATAAGGTGTGCATTTCATCACATGGCTGCAAGGCCCATTTGGACAGAGTCATGTAACTTCAGCTCTCACCCCCGGGTGGATGTGCAGTCAAGGAGTGTTCACATCATCTTTCCTCATGTCCAATTTCCATCCTGGCCAAGAGTTTCTCAGTAGAACTCATACAAGAATCACTGTGCTTCAGGCATTTCTAATTAAGACCAAACTCCAGCTAAAGACCATCTCATTTTGCAAGCCCACTTCATTTTCTAGACATATGGTTCCCTTAAAAGTTTTAGCATTATACAGCATTCCTGTAAGGGTTACTGGACACATGGATGGTGGGAGAAGGAGGAGGAGGAGGCTGGGCAGAAAGCCAGTCCAAGAGGAGTGAGATGTCTTTTCCTGCACTGTACCTACCATGCCTCAAAGAGAGATGGTCCAACAATAAACAATTTTCCATGGGAAGATTATCATTGGTAGCAGGTACCCTCAAAGCCTCAGACAGCTCCCATCCTCTGGGAGCTGTATCCTTCCATTGTATCCTCTGGGTACAATGGAAGCAATCAGTCATTTTTAGATTGCTCTTAAAATTTATTATAGTAATTTTAATGGGAATTAGCAACCATATTCCTTTGCAATAATTTATTGCACATCTAAAAGAACTCAGAGTAGTGGCCTTCTTTCATCACTGTGTTGTACTGTCACTTCAGGAAGAGAAGGTTCTTCTGTCTACAGCCTTGGCACTAGAGAGCTTCCTGGAAGTCTTGCTTGTACAGGTGGGTGAAAGGTGGGTGAAACCTGATGTCATGTTTATACTGACATCTTGAGACAAACTGATTGCTGCCTAAATCTCTTCAGAAGAATATAAAATGCTAGACCTAGATTTTCAGAAGAAATGCACAATATTGAGTGTTTCAAGTTTTGTCCAACTTTTACTCATTTTGAGACAATTGCAAAGAGCCTGGCTTTCCAGTCTGTATTGCTTCCAAGTAGCTAGAGGAACCCTACAGACAGAGTTGCCCAGACTTCTTAGACACATTCAAATATCTTGAACCCAATAAACAGCGGTTCTGTCTGAGATTTAACTTCAAAAGCACAAAAGATTATTACCAAGGGACAGCAGTGGAAACAGCTAGATAGATGCTGATCTCAAATCCTTCCAGGAGTAAAGTGTCCTTACAGTGTTGCTTTCCATATCTATATAAATTTTCAGAAATAGATAACTTGTTTTTCAGTGATGATGCAAGCAGTGGATTAGATTGGACCCTAAGTAAGAAAGCTGGAAAGCAGATTTCTTGGCTAAAATGCATGCAGGATGAAACCTGGAAGAACAAAACAGTAATTGTGTACAAGACACATTTTCCCATGTTACATAGCATAACATGAGTGAAAACATGAAAAGCAGACTGATTAAAGAACACAAGAGATGTCAAAGTATTTGATTAAATGCAGCACTTCCATTAGGAGAGCAGTGACCTTTTCAAAAGTTGACTTGTGTACACAAGTAGAGTCCCTTGGAAGCAGAGAATTTGGGTGTGACAATATGGTTCACCTTCACAGACACTACCAGGAGCCAAGCCTTCTCCTGCACAGTCAAGTGTATATACAGAAGGAAAGGTGGCAGCTCCACAGAATGGTCCCATCACAGTGTAACTGCAGGATGGACTCCTCCAGTCCTGGGGTACTAGGGTGCCTAGTGCAGAAGCCCCAGACACCTGCAATTTTGGTAGAAGAGGTTTATGTGAATGATGCAGCTGACCTACAGCTATCAAATTAGCCAGTTAGGGCAGTAGCTGTTTAAAGGAAGAGCTGCAGCCCTATTGCAGAGCTCGCCTGTGCTCCTGCATGTTCTAAGCATTACCAAAGAGGTGAAATTTCCATATTTAACAGCAGTTAATTTTGTCAAATTACTTCTCAAAATGTGACATTTTTTCTCTCCTGTTTAAACTGCAGCCAGTTAATTTTAAATTTTAGCAATATGCTTTTTCCTAGGAGCCTTCTCAGAAACTTTATGGGTGCTTAATCCAAACCTAAGTAGAGAGGGTGCCAGAACCTACTTCTCTTAATTGCAACAGCATGAACTGCTTGCTGTAATTCGTTACATTATATTTGGGGGTAAAAGAATTCACACTCTAACCTTTCCCCTCAGAATGCAATGTGTATTATACTGATAAAAGCACTGGAGAGATTTGCACCACACTGCAATTTCCCAGTGCCTTGCTAAAGTCCTGAAGATAAGTAGGCACCTGAGGGGTCACCCTCCTATGCTGTGAAGGTAAAAGCCCTTCACCAGTTGGTACCCACAGAGACAGCATCTTCACTCTCAGCAGTTTTTCCATTACTTTGTAAAAGTGGTGGGAGTTATCAGTGAGTATGAAGAAACTGGCTGCTCCAGAAATTATTTACTTTTATACAGCAGCTGCACCAGGTTGTCAATTACACCTTTCTAACCTATGGAGAATAAAGTAAAGGCAGAGGTGGTCTAATTCAATGTTTTTAAAGTGTTTTGAGATACTAATTTTGAAGGAGTTGCTATGCAAGTGGAAAAAAACAACATCATTTGTGTGATATTACAGACACATGCAAAACAGGATTTTGTTTTGATGGTAACAGCAACGATGACACAATCCTCTGCCTTGTGTGCTAATTGATCCATCAACAGACTGCACCACACCTCTGCTTTTCCTCCATATGGTGTATTAGTAATTAGGCCATTTGAGTTTATTTTCTGGAGGTGGCTGAGTACTTTTAAGTCAATTAAACTATTTTCAATATTCAAAGACTTCTTATGGATTCACTTTTTATTTTCACTCTTTAAAGAAGAATATCGACTATATGGAAAATAATTTTCAGGATGATAATGCAATTGTTTATGCTTGGATTAACCTGTCAGTTGGTAAAAAGCAAAACAGCACAAGAGGATCAAAGATAGGGTCTAAGTCTATGCAGATGCTTTTGTTAGAGAAACTCTCAATCTTCTTAACATGCCAGTCAATTCCAAAACTGAAATGAAAAACCTAAGCGTCTTTTTTTCCTTTCTATTTCTTTTCCTGTATCTTGAAACTGACTATTCAAGGATTGAAATATTTCTGAGCTCTAGGAAGAGAAGAGAAAAAAAAGAAAAGGAGGACGAGATAAAAGTACATGGTTCTACAATTAATATGTAAATCAGGCTGATAATGCCTGGCTAAGACAACAGCTGCTGCGCATGGACCAAGCGCTGCCAAAAGCAGCATGCTGCTGCCGTGCCACTGCCATGCTGGCCTCCAGCATCAAAGCTGCAAGACTAAAGCCTCAGCAGGGCTGAGGACACAGGGCTGTGCTTGTGTCTCTTCTGTCTGCGATGGCTTTGCCTTTGGATAAATGTCTCTTTGAGGTCCTGGCTGTGGTCCTGGAGTGAGCCCTGCTGCAGAAGCTGCTGCTTGACACTGATAAGCCTCCAGGAGCCCAGCTGCTGGCGACTTGCAGCCACATCCAGCCTCACTGCAGGTGCAGACTAATTAGACCCATTAAAGCAACTACATTTGCCCCTCCAGCAGTTAATATCTCAATTCAAATCTTCATTACTAGGGGTTAATAACTCAGGCAAAGAAACACTCTTGGGACTTCAATTTGATATAACATGGGGACTGTTTTTCCATCCCAGCTGAAATAAATATTGTGAATGTAAAATCCTAGGGAAAAAAAAAGCCTCAAGTCATCCAAATCCATTCATAGGCAGTCACATCCCTCATGAGCACTGTGGCAAGGAGATTCCTGAAAATCATTTGAGTAGTCAGACTCTTGTGAGCGGTACTTATTTTTCTGTCACTTGAAAGACCATGTTGTTAGCCCCAGAGAAAGCACATTTAAATGAGAAAGCTCATTTCCCTTATGGGTTACAGGCAATTAGCACCACAACATTTGGATCACATTTCTGACATTTAGAATAATGTACAGAAGTTGGAAAAACTTGATTTCTTTGTGCAACTCATTTGGGTTAGGAAAGTGTTTAAAAATGGAAAACTGTTCACTCTGCTTTGCTAACCATGGCAGGCAGGGCCCAGCAGGTCCCTGCTCCCTGCCATCCCTGCCCGTTGTTTGCAGCCAGGACTAGTTTGCTCAGGAAGATGTTCTAACATCTGGTAGACATCTCTCAGGGACCCATGGGGCTTTCACAACAACAAGTTTTGAGCCCTTCACAACAAGGAGTAAATCACTGTTAAAACTGTGCATTCACTGGCTATTTTTCTTCCATTGGCTGTATTGTGAGAATAAACTCCAAAACAACAGAAATCAAAGATGTATTTCTATTATTTTAGTTTTCTGGCACACTTATCACCACCAGTTTAGGCAGGGAACATGTTGTGGAAACTGTCTGCTCCCTGGATCCCACTTCCCTTTGTTCACTCCCACTGAGCTGGCAGGACTCTCTAGCCAGGGGCTCCAGAGGCTGCAGGGGAACGCCAGGCTGCCGACACTCCCCACACTCCCTCTCAGAGCCTCTGGAGACATTCCTGGCCTTTTCAACCCTGACTTCTTTCTGTCGGTCCAGTTAAGCTGAGGGCAGTGCTCTGCTGAATTCGCTTTCTGCATTGGTCTTTAGGAATGTTTAGGGCTTGCAAGGTATATCACCTTTTCAAAATAATGGGACTATCCACATAATTACACCCCAAAATATGATGGAAAATAGCAGCTAATAAATATCATGAATGATGCAGAAGGATTTCATTAAGACTGCACTTTTGGAAATGAACTCCGAGCTTTATTTGATGTCTCTTCTTGTAAGTGATATTTTGAAGAAATCCCTTAGCATTTTGTGGCTTATTGGCCCCATGCACATGAGGAATATTTGTGACATGGAGCAACAAAGTATGTCTCCAGCTGAGGTCTCAAGAACATCCAGAACTGGAGAGACAGATCACAGGGTTCTGCTGATTTATTCATCCCATTTTATCTTGACAGCCACAGACAACAATGGATCACAAAGGACACCAAATCACTACAGATGCAGAATGATAAAGAATATTTTTCCTTCCTTCACCCCTCCATAGCTCTCTGTCAACACCTAGGTGATATTTCTAAGCTGGGAAACAGTCCTTCCTTCCATTTCTTCCCAACTCCAGAGAGCAAACAAGCAACACCTCATCTTACTACCAGGTCCTGGGTTTAATGTGGCAAAGGATCTGCTCCCTTCCACTGGATGTTATCATAGCCTGTAGTTAGCTCTTACTTTCATTTTAAACTGCCACATGCTCTGAAAATCCATAACAAATAGATAACAGGAATACTTTCATGGCTCTGTGGTTAATATCTAACACAGTATGTGGCTTTTCTGGTGATCAGACCTTACTTCTTCATGCTGCTTCCCTGGGGTGCAGAGCCCCTGTGAGAAGAAGCCCTGAGTGAAGGTGTGAGCCTTGGCAGCAGCCAGCACCGAGACACCTGCACCTTCACGCTTCCAACAATGCCAATGATGGGACAAAACCAGCCTGCTCTTACCAGGCATGTCTGGAGCAGGAGCTCCCTGATCTTACATGGCTGGATGGGATGGAGAATCCTGAGGTATCTAGCCTAGCTATGCCAATGGACACCTTCTACCATGGATAGGGGGGTTTTCCACCAGTTGCCAGTAGATTCTCCAGAGAGTTGTTTGGTTTCCCAGGCATCCACAAAAAGAGAGGATGTCAACAGTTTTGCAAAGCCTGTATAATGCACTGATGCACATTTAAAAGGAAGTCAGGGTGTCCATTGGAGATCCACAGAGAGAGGCTGGAAATTGTGTGTGCTGACCAAATCTAATATTCTTTGGATGGAGGGCCCATTCCCCTTGACACCAGTGTGAACTCAGTTAGTGATTTCAATGGAAGAAAATCCCTTACCCTATAGGTCTCTAGGTGGTATTTTTCATTCTTCAGGGTTAGTAAAGAGCTACAAATCCTTGAGCATCAAGGCATTCTGTCTGGCAGCTATGCATTGGAAAGTGTCCCTAGGTCTCCCACACACCAAGAAAAGACTGGATTCCTTCCTCCCTTTTGTGTGTTTGTTTTTCCCCAGTCTGCTTTCTTAGTGCAGGTTATAAACAGTTTCAGAGCAAGCTCTTACTATGACTGCTAGCATGTCTGGTACAGAGAGAGGGGTGGCTTTTAAATCCAACTGCATTCAACTATAATGCAGCTAAATACACAATCTGGATGCCAAAAGAGCCACCAGCATAATTACTTTGTCAAGTATTAGAAAGAAATAGGACAGATAGTCAAATAGTACAAAGAGTCTTTAAAAAAAGGTGTGGGAAATGAGTGCTTTATTCATACTTGTGCTAGTACCAACTAAAAAAAACCCCAACACAACAATATAAAACCACATAGATAAGTACTTTCCAAAGAAAATCTCCTGTGGTTAATGGAGGTGAGAACATATTGCACTGCCTGGTACACATATGATAAACCATTCCATTTTGCTGGAAGATGTGGGTGATTTTTTCCCTCTTATGATTCATTTTAAATCAGACCCATTAAAGTACAAACTCTTTTCTAAAAATCTAACCCTCCAGGCATAGCAAAATGATATTATGGTTTGTTCTCACTTTACATTACTTTCTCCTCCATTTATTTTTAAGATGTAAAGGTATTTCTCAAACTCATAAGCTTTCACATTGTTCTTTCCAATATCAATGACAAAATCTTCAGCATTCCCTTGAATTTCCAGCTATAAAAAGGAGTTTTCAGGCATGATAAGAAGAAGATTGAGGGGGCTGGTAATGCAAAGTTAAAACCAGATTTTGATTCAGAAGATTAATAATTTTACTTGATTTTTGGGAAAATAACACTGTGGTGTCTTATCTCAATATTTCTAGCTAAATCTTTAACTACCTAGTGCAATTTATAACCTTCCCATTGAAGAATTCAGGCACTGAAATGGTGTGTGGGAATGTTCTTACTGGGCAGAAAAGAGACTATGATGGATCCACCAAGCATATCATTGCTTCCAGGTGTTGGCTCATTTTTATTAGTTACTCATGACTTTACCTACCTTCTCAGAACTTCTTTCTTCACAAAATGGCAATTCCAGAAAAAGGAGCAGCCATTCAAGGCCCAGCTAGATTGGCTAAGGTGATCAAGATGCATTGCTTGATTCTGCATTCTAGGAATAGAATAGTTCTGACTTACAGGAAATTATTAAGTAAAAGCAAAAAGAAATTAGTTTTCTATTTTTTTATCTTTTTACAAAAGTACCAACCATAAGAACCAATAACCTTTCACAATTTTCTTTTATTGAGTAAATTAAAATATATTTTGGCATTATTTTGTGATTTTTTTCATGGTGTGCCACTTTTTTTGAAACAAAACAACACTGAGGGCTATTGATTCACAAAATCCTTTTCCTGTCTGGAAAAAACTCTAGCAACTTCAGCTAAAATTAGAATCTAAAATTACCATAAGTGAAAATTGAAAGAATTTTTTACCAAACTTCTCACCATCTATGGACTGACAACAGTTTGTGACCAGCCAGTGTACTGAGTTAACCTTCCTCAGTGATGGATGAATATCAAGGAAATACAACCCCCTTAAGAGCAATTAAAATATTTGTCTTTAAAAATATGTATTTATAAAGAACGCCATGTTACAAACAGGAGCTCAAAACAAACTTATGCCAAATAATTCCAAATAATGAGAGGGAAACTAGGATCAGAGTTTCTGCTTAAGTGTTTCAAACATTTTGGCATTGTTGAATCTATTCTGAAAACAATTCTAAAACATTTTTTAAGTTGAATGGAAGCTGATGGGTTTCATGTGCTGTGTATTCTTGACCAAGTTCCTCTTTCCAGACACACTGAAAACAGTTTCTAGGTGGTGGTTTTTAAGTCAAAAGATGAGTATTTGATTCTGTGTAGGAAATCGATAGAAAAATGCCTTTAATTAAAAATATGTCTATTAAAGGTTGTAGATAAGTGTTTCAGCACCAAGGAGGGTTTTATAAACTCCCCAATTTCATATACTTGTGTTTTGGTTGAGGGATTGCATTTCAATAATAACTCCATGCAGAAATATGCTTTGGGCCATGTCAGTTTATAATGTCGGTGAACAGTGGCACAGGAAGTTTTTGCTTTTATATTCAATAGTTACTTCTATCCTGGCAGGGTTTTATTTAGATTCTTGGGGTGGGTGAGAGCCCACAGCACCTTAGCTGAATACCTCTGTGTTTGCTCTTGGTCATCAGTATTGTATGATTTTTCTTTACAGCTCTCCTGTCTGTTGAGGGTGTTGGATATGCATGCTGTTCCTTATTTTTATCTCACTCTGACTCAGACTCAATGGCCAGCTGCCCAGCCAACAACTCCATTTCTCTGGGTATAGTGATCCTAACACTGGGTTCTGGGACACTTGTGAGCACTTAAAGACACGGGCAAGTTCCTCAGGGCAGGTTTGATGACTGGGATAGCTGTGCAGCAGCACATGGATGACAACAGTCCTGGGAAGGTCCTATCTTCCAGGGACTGTCCAGCAAACCAGGCTTGCAGCAAACTGAGACAGATTATGTCCCAATCCAAAGGGAGCTACACAGCTCCCATTGCTTTGTCTTTCAAGCCAGGTGTGACTACAGCTAAGGACAGAAATTTAATGTGGCTGGGAGGAGTTAGATGTCCTTTACTACCAGATATTTAAAGCAATTATTTATTTTTCCTGGTCTCCCTGAGCCATATCCTATACATTTGTGTCATAACTTCCTATCAATCATGCAGGAGTACTCCTGAACAAATGGGAAAATGGGACCAGTATGTGGGCATCCTGCTCTCTGCTGTATACCAGGGCATGCATGTCCTGCAGCAGCCCTGAGTATGTAGCCCACCCTTTGTTCTTCCTTTCCTCATTGTACCAACACCCCCGCCCCATCCACCCCAAGGCACATGATGTGGTCAGAATTTACAGAGACAACAGGACAGAGAGTTGCTGGGGACTGGATTATTTTCATCCCATGATCAGGGATAGGTGGGCCAGTGCTGGCCTGGATTTTTTCTGAGGGAGAGGAATAGTTTTGAGATGCTAAAGATCATTGACAGTCCATTAAGCCAAGGTAACTCTTGCCAGGTCCAGTGATTTTCTTTAAAAGTTTACCAGAGCTCAAAGCAAATTCCCAGACATGTTCTGGCAGTAAGACACAAACTTCTCTTCAGCCTTGTTTTGAATCTACCGAAGTTACGCCAGCTCTAAAAGCTGCTCCTGGAGCGGAAGAAAAGTCTTGGCTTTCACAATTTCACATCCACAACTGCTTGAGAATAGTGTGACATTCTGCCTTTGGCAACTGGGAAGAACTTCAGCAGAGGGGAGACCGACCAGACAGGCACCCTCAGCAGCCACTTCCCCGGAGCATGCACCGCAGCAGGCTGGGAGGCAGAGAGCTGTGCTTCAGGAGAAATGCAGGGACACCAAAGGGCTGGCTCATGTCTTTCACTGTGGCAACAGTTGGGAGTCCCAAAAAAGCCAAACTTCATCACCCACAAGCTTGATTATTTATAAACCAGAATTAATTAACATCAGCACTAACTGATGGTTAATGTCAAACAGTTCTTATTCCATTGATTGTGGGAAGAATGTAATCAAACAAAGGATATAAGGGTCTGACTCTCAATATATATATTCCCTTCTTAGAATGACACAAATGGTGTACACGGTATTTGGAAATTTACTTCTCATGCCTGGATACAAGGCAAGACTAGATAAGTTAATTAAAAAATAAAGCTTCAGTATATTTCTTGCAGAGATTCCCTGCTATAAAAATAAGAAACCATAAAATGCATTTTAATACAAATATTCACCAGCTAAGCATGCAAGCCCCAAAGAAGGCTTAACTGCTAGAATTCAAGAGCATTTCAATCCCTATGAACTCATCAAATGAATCATAGCCCTAGGATAGATTTCGTTGCATGCATATGTTTAGAATGTAAAAAAATTAACCCTTGGGCTGCTTTTGCTTTGGCAGGCAAAGACATGCTATATGTGAAGTGGGAGTGTGAACATTTTCTGCTTGTTTCTTATGGTAGTCAGAGTGTTAAAATGAAAACCACAAATTAAGAGGAGAATTACTGTGCTATTTCATTTCGTAAAGAGTGTGTTACTTGACACAGAAAGTTCAGATTACAGTGCATAAGATGTAGAATGTGAGAGATGAGGTCTGTACAATCAGGATTAGATGAAAGCTTGATGGGTTTCCCAACCCACAATTAACTAGCCTTATTAAAGACTCTCTTTTCCAAACCCTCAGGTGAACCACTGTTGTTTCCTTTCCACTTGGCTCTGTATTTTTCTACCAATGCACCAGCCTGCTCTGCTGTGCCCTCCTGTTGGGGCTGGTGGCCATCAGCTCAGGGCAGCACAGTTACCCCTTCTGCCTCCTCTACCTAAACTCCCTGTTACTGCTAGGCTATAGTTGACAGGTCTACAGACCCTATTCTGATCCCAGATGATGCACAGGGCATCGTTCCTAATGGAAAATAATTAAAAAACCCACATCAAATACTATGGAGCAATTATTTTCTCTTTGTCAAAGCTGTCCTTGATAGAGCACACTGGGCAGCAGTCAGCATATCAGAGAGGAAGAACCAAGATACACATAACACACATAACCCTAGACAGCCTTCTTACATTGTCTTAAGCATTTTACTCCATGGTCTGGAATTCTGTCCTTATTTTCCATTAATTACTTCTTTATGTTTCCAGAGTCTCTAACCACACATGAACACCTTCCAGCTCCTGGATGCTCTATCTACACTGTCATGGGAGCACAGTCAGGGTTTTGTGCTCCCCTCTTAGTCCCTCTGGTTGAAGACTCATAGATGGTAGAGGCCAGATCATGAGCACTGCAAGCTCGGCATACCAAAACAATCTCAGATATGGATGTGAGGAGACCCAGGAGCTCACAGCACAGCCATGCACTATGAGAGCAGGTTTCTGGAATACATGGTGGCTCCTGGGAGCCCTCTCACTCACATGAGCTGCCAAACAACCATCATGGGGAGAGAGAAAGCAGTGCCAAGAGGTCTCCAGTGTATGGGGGCCTTGGTCAACATCTGCAAGGACCGTGGCATTGCCGCTAGTGGATTCTCCAGCAGCAGTATCACAAAGGAGCCTCAGACTTCACATAAGGCCATCTTCATCAGAACTGACGAGTGCTACTGCTTTAGGCTTAAGAAGCTGACTTAAGACTAGTCTGTCTCCAGAGAAGCAAGAGCTTGCTTTGACCTGCAGCTCCCATGGAAGGGATGTTGAAGGGAAGCCTGAGGACCTCCATGGTGTGCACAGCTCAGCAAGAGCGCTCTTGCCCTGAGATTTGTTTTGGCATCTGAGTTGCCCAGTAAAAATCTGTTCTGTTACTAATCCTGAGAGAATATCTGCCTGCATGTTTTGCAGCAGCCCTGGCTGTGTACTCCATTAAGAACACCTCAATAAATGCCTTAGGTTTCCTTGGTGGGGACAAGGGAAGCAGTCATGCAGGAGCTTTTAGCCTAGTTATGGGCTCCCATCAGCTTCTCATCTGCTGCTCACTCCCCCTGACAAAAGGGAGGAGATCAGCTTTCCACCCTCTGTCTGGAAGTCCAGCCCCCCCTGCACAGTGCTCTGTGCTGCTCTCACACAGCAATCACACTTTTCCAAGGCAGGTAGGTCGAACTCTGCCAGAGCCAAAAGCCTGGAAGCTCCAAGGCATTGTACCCTGGAGACCAGCTCTGGGGGGTGTGCCTGCAGACAGGTTTCTGACCAGCAGGGAAGCCTGGTCTCACTCTGGTTTGAAAGGGGGCTGGCTGGTGGTGGTGGGACCAGAACCCAAGCCTGTGGGTGCACGCACAGCGCTGCAGCCTCCTGGAGCTCTGGCAGCAGAGTGGAATCAGGCAGAGTTGCTGTGTCCTCCAACAGCACTGTCCTCTGTCGCTGCTGTGGTGGGATCCACAAGGGTCACCATCTGCTACTGAAAATGACTTTGGAAATCTTTTGCTACTGCTTCACTGCTACTTCTTTCTCTGTTGTAGATTACATCTGCTCGGCTCAGTGCCTCCATTGTAAAAACAATGGTAATGTGGTGTATGGGCAACTCCAGCCAGCTTCTCTTCCTGAGGAGAAATATATACTTATTGCTGGATGTTATCTGCAGATATTTGTGCATTCACAGATAGATTGTATGCAAATTTGTGTGTGGATACACACACACACACACACACACAGTGTATCCATATATGTGTGTGGGCTTTATTCTCACACATAAACAGAAAGTATGTATTATGGCATGGATTTATTAGGCATGAAATACAGGTTTATATATCATATATATAATATGAGTAAAACCAAGTTCATCTGGTATCTCCTGAGTGCTGAGAATTCTACAGAGCTAGCCCCATCCACTGAGTGCATCATTTAGCCTAGTTCAGAAAGAGCTGCAGCACATTAGCAAAACTGCCTGATTTGTGAAGCTGTCAGGTTTTTGAGTTTTGAAACTGTTGCTCACAGACAGCTGCAGCCATGTCTCATAGAGCAGGAAGCACTGCTGTCTGACAATAGCTCTGTTTTCAATTTGGTACCTCCTTCTGAGTTTACAACTCTGAGAAAAAAAATGTCCATTATACTGGGAACAACAAGATTTTCACAATGGCTTTTGCTTTGTTCCATCTTGAATTCATAGGTGCCAGATTATAGATGTAGAAAGAGTTTTCTGTTTGAGACTATTGCTTTGAAGAACTGAATTATGTCGAATTCTTCTTTTCAGAGTTTCAGTTCTTTTCTCCTGACTTTATGGTCTCTGAATGTTGCAATCATGTTAAGATCTTTTTTTTTTTTCTCAGGCATAAGCTCTTTGAAACATACTGCAAAGTAAGAAGTAGGCAAAATAAAACTGAAGTTCCTCTATCTTCCACCAACCTCCACTTTTCTCACCTTCAGACTTTTCACTCAAATCCTTGTAGTTTTCACTATCTGGTCTTTCCTTTTCAGACTTAGCTTCAGGGGGAAAGGAAGGAAGGAAGGAAGGAAGGAAGGAAGGAAGGAAGGAAGGAAGGAAGGAAGGAAGGAAGGAAGGAAGGAAGGAAGGAAGGAAGGAAGGAAGGAGAGAAAGAAAGAAAGAAAGAAAGAAAGAAAGAAAGAAAAAGAAAGAAAGAAAGAAAGAAAGAAAGAAAGAAAGAAAGAAAGAAAGAAAGAAAGAAAGAAAGAAAGAGAGAAAAAAAGAAAGAAGGAAAGAAAGAAAGAAAGAAAGAAAGAAAGAAAGAAAGAAAGAAAGAAAGAAAGAAAGAAAGAAAGAAAGAAAGAAAGAAAGAAAGAAAGAAGGAAGCTTGGTAAAGTTCTGCTTAAACATGTAGTTGGCTTAGCTAGAGATCTAAATCTGAGACACATTACATGCTGAAAGCATAAAAGTTCTGTTATCTCTTGTTATGTATTTTGCTAAATGATATGAGGCAAAATTGAGCTCACATCAATCTTTGTTTCACTTAGAAGAGTTAAATATTTTCTATATCACCTTTCTTGGTGACCTCTGCCAGATGGTGTCTAACAGAGCCAAAGCACTTTTCAACCACTGCTGTCTGTGCCACGGTCCATAGGCAGGAGCTCATCTAACTCAGATTCGTGTGTCTAAAAATTAGATTTCTAAATCAAAATTAATGACTCTTCGCTGCTCTTTTAATCAGTGGAGAGAAGGAAAAACCTTTTCAGGGAAATGCATGTGACTTAAATGCACATTTTGGAGTGAGATTAGTGACAGGTTTTATTCTTGTGATCATTTCTGCCTAGCAAGGGCTGACAGATCACAGTGTTCCTACACTGATGTGCAGCAGGGGCTGGTATAGGTCCTCTTTGCCTTCCTTTCCTACCTCTGCCTTAAAACTAGATTTGTACATAAATAAAAGTCCACAAAGCCTTCTGTATACGATGGAAGCTTGGTTTCATGAATTTGATCCATCATTACTATAACACTGTCTAACCTTAAATGGCCTTCAAGAAACTTTTCAAATAATTTGTTTATCCTTTGTTTTATACTGGTTTTGTTAAACACCGCCACTATAAGGGAAAACATGGTATTATATGCCAATTATTGATATGCAACTATCCAGGGAATAGAAGACCTTTTCTTAAATGCCCATTGTTCTTTCCCACTGTGTTTAAGATATAGCATTAGTATGATAATGTTTTCTTTTGTTTTGTTGATATGTGTTGTTATCTTAATGGTATTTAAATGTGTTTGTGAAATATCCTGAGTGGATATGAATGGGCAGAGGTCCATTGGCTTCAATGTTGCTTTGGCAGGGCAGCATTTGTCCATTTGTATTTCCCTGACTTAGCAAGAAACTGTAAATTTTTAGAAAGAAAACAGAACTGTGGTATAAGGATAGGTCAAAATTAAATGTTAGCAGTCTGCTGCGAAGGCAAATGGGACTATTTTGTTGTTTAACCACATTCCTCATTACAAAACATATCTCTGTAGACTTTGTGCTAGTAATTAAAAACGTCTGTTTTAGCATTTGCTGTGTATTAGGCAAAGTTTAGAGTCATCCAGTCTTCAGCAGAAATGAATGTCCCCCACAACAAAAAAAAAAAATCTTTGTATTCTGAGAGAGGAAAAGTGGAGAAGATTTAATTAGACAGGCTTTTGCGTGGTCTTGTGAATAAAATAAAAACCTCCAACCCTTACAGAGGAAGATATTGCTTTATAATTTGATATGATTGATGTTGCTCATATACATTCATGTTAGACAGCTAAGTAGAAACTAGTAAGCACTGAATGCCAGGAACAGATCATGACACAGATTTGTCATAACAGTGCGTGGATATGCTTCTGAGACAAATGTGTTAGCAATTTGCAGCTCCAAGCCAGTTGGAGTTTGACTCCTGAGGTCTTTCCTGAGGATGGAAACCATCTCTGGGAGATGTTTGCTTTATCTCAAGTTGCCTCTTGTCTTCTTATTTATATGTTTTAATTATTTTTTGCTTTGATTTTTAACCACCTCTGTTTCACACCAACAGCCACTGACATTTCCATTTTTCAAAGTCTGCTTTAAAAGCATGGTTGGCCCTGTCACTTCTCAGGGTAAGGAGAGTGATGTGCTTTTAGCAACCAGCAATTATACCCAAGTTGGAAACAAGGTAGCTTTTCCCAAATCATGGCAAATAGACCATAGAGGGTAAAGGATGCAATGCAGAAAATGATGAGTGGTGGTCCTGTAAGACTGTATGCTTCAAATCTCTTCTGTATAGCTTGAAACAAAGCATGATGAGGATAAAGGTGCCTAATGACTGGGACAAATGTCAGGACTGACAAAGTTCAGAGGAAAGGAAAAGAGAATTTGTTATGAAATAGACTACTCATTTGCTGTGCATTATCAATATCTCCCTCAAGATGAACTCAGTTCACTCTGTGGTACTTCTTAGGTAAACCAACATTATTTTAAACAATGTATGTGCAGCAAAACACTGTTTATGGGAGCTTATGTCTAAGTTGACTTGTATAAAATGAACACAGCTGCAAAATAATTTAGTAGAAGCACAGTCTACATGCACATTCAACTATGCAATTAAGGCTTTGACACCTTACATATGCATCTTTGATCTTTTATCTTGATTTTTGGGCCTGTTACCACCAGACTTTTTCTTGAGAGTACTTCAAAGTTAGATGAAACTATGTTCCTCATGTTACCTTGCTTCTAATATAATGACTACTTGCTGTTGAACCAGGGACAATTATTCAACTCTTTGCTCAAACAGGAAGTGCATTTCTGCCTATCTGTGCACTTTAAACATATTAATATTCCTTACACGTTGGATCCTGTTTGGGGATAAATAAAAAGTTCAAACTACACTGCACATGTCCTCTGGGAAAAGTCAAAGCAAGTTCAGCTTATACATAAAAAATGTAATTTTAAGATTGTGTATTAACATACTTTGACTTAGCTGAAATGGAAAGTATAACTGCTCCATTATTGTAGGTCTGGGTTATGAGAGGATTTTTTTCTAATATTTAATAATAATACCTGAGTTTTATATATCCCTCTATATAATATATTTCTTCAGATTTTCTATTACTGAATATATTTCATCAGATTATCCAATACTGCACTGAAATACTGTTTCTCCAAAGCATATTGCTATTAGCCTTCTTACAGCCTAATTTACACTTCCTAGATCACATTAGCAACAGTGAAAGGGCATACCTTTGTTTGAAAATATCCACAAGCAGGAACATTGTGCCTCAGACATTCTCCTAAAAGCCATATTGTGTCTGAGAATTCCTCTCCCCTTCAAAAGCTATTTGAGTCAAAAAATATTTCAAACCCCATTTTTAAACCCTTTGGATCATTTTCAGCTGTGGATGGAGCATGCTGCTCAAGCACTCAGTGCAGTTCCAGCAGCTGGCTGATGGCCAGCAGCAGACAATGACTTTGCATCTTTCTGTTTCATCAGGTGTGAAACTGCAAGTGGTAACTTGGAGAAGCAGGACAGGTTTAAACTCTGGTCTTTTGGAGTTTGCAAGATATCTTCTCTGACAGTAAAGCACAGTCCTGAGACAGAAGCTCTGGAGGACACAGGTTTTAGTGGAGATTTTTACCAAGACAACAAACTATCAATAGCCAAAGAAGCTTCCCTTGCCCCCCTACTTCTTCATTTCTTGTTCCCTGCTTGAGATGCCAAGGACTATTAATCCTTCCAACACATTTTGAATTGGACTCAAGTTTAGCATCTGCCTGTGCAGCTTGGTGAGGTGCAGGTAGTCCTGTGGATGTTGTCTGTGGCTGCAAGCCAGCCTCAAATCCTTTAGCAGTCACACTGATCCATAGTGAAGTTGCTGCATTGATGCTTGTGGCCCATTGTCATGGTGAAGAAATCCTGGAATTTCCCTTGTTAGAACTAAATCCACAAAAATATCTCTACTTGCCTCCTGAAGAAACAAGAGGGTTATAAAAACCGGCATAATGCAAGAGTTTTGTAGTGGATAATGAGCATTTTGATAGCAATGGCAGGGAGAATGAAAGAGCCTAATTATAGCGTGTGCAGGAAGCACATATTCTAAAGTGCTGTAGAAAGATGTGTGGGCAGGGAGCTATTTCAGCAGAGCCTTTGCATTGTGATGTTTTCCCAGTCAGAGGTCTCATGTTAGCTGCTGAACAAATGTAATAAAACACAGGAAATAATCAATCCAGTAATTCTGGACATTTAAAACCAGAAAATCATACCTTGGATACATGTGATCCCAGACTACAGCCCAGCTTATGAACCGATTTGATGTATCCGGGACAAACATGGTTTGAATACAGTCTAGTCTATCTGTTATATTTGCTTGGGATTCATAGGTAAGGTCAAAAAAAGTGCCAGCGTGGGGCTTTTCAGATGAATTTACTGTTATGCAGCTGACCTACATAGTGCTCAACTATTTTAAAGAAATCTGGCACCCCTTCTTCAAAGAAAAGTCAGCAAGCACTTCAGGAGTGACCCAGTGCTATTTTGTGGATGCAGAGAAGTTATGGGGAAGCATAGGGGCAAGCACTGATGAAACACAAGAATTATGTCAATGAATAATATGTTCTGGGCTTTTGGAAAAGTTGGATGTGCAAATAAAATTGTGTTCAGGCAGACTTCCCTAATGTAAACAGCACTTGCTCAGGAGAGTTTTACAGGTGTCACTAACTTTGGCAACTCTTCAGGGATCTGGAGTATGGGATCTGACTTCCACAGTCAAAGTGCTTTTGGCTGCTCCTTGGTAAGAACCTTGTAAAGCCAATGCCACCCACCTGGTTCACAAAGATCAGCAATGGAGGGAAAACTTAAGTATAGACACTAAAAAAAGTCAGTGAATGGCTTCCCACCCACCACCTTCTGTGTGAGCCCATCAGGAAAAGGGATGTGAGAGAGAGTTTATTGTGTCACACCCGCAGGTGACACATTAAACTTCTCTGAGGTTGGAGCATCAGGTCAGATAGAGACCTGACCTCTTGTTTTAATATTCACATGGGAAACCCACAAAATATTGGTGTTGTGAAACTGTTTTACAGCTCTTAGCTTTCTGACTTTACTGTTACAGAATTTCACAATGTAAATTAATTCCTGAGGAGATCATAATGCAGAACTAAGAACCTCTTAAACTGAATTAGACAAGAACTAAGGCAAGACAGCCACTGAAACAGAATCTTGCTACTTAAAGTATTTGGTATAAAAAAACCAAACAAAAACACCACACCAACCTCCCGTCCCCCACCAAAAACAACAACAACAACAACAACCCACCCCCCAAAAAAAACCACCCACAAACCACCCCCCTCCCCTCCAAAAACATGGCCTCACTTTGATTTATGTTTTACTACTTTATGTATGTATAACTTTTTTGTTTATGTATTCAGGTTTTTTTACCCTAGAAGAGTCAGCATCAAAGTCATGCCTAGAGGACATGTGAAAAATTTAAAACCAGGGCAGACAAGAATAAACAAAATCCATGTGTATCTGTGACAGTCACTTGCAGCATGCTCAGGATATGCTGTCTGTAACTATTCTCTCAGAAGTGGAGTGGGATTTGTCCAAAAAGTGCCTAAAGAATATTATCCTTTATAGAGCATTTAGCAAATGGATATGCTCCAGTCCTTCCCAGCATGAGGCTGGCTGTTCTTGGGAACCTCAGCCCTAGCCTCTGAGGCATTCCTCTGAAAGTGCTCCTGGGAGAGAAGTAACAAGAGCTACTTTGACTCCATTTCTGGCTGAAGCCAGTGTGCTGATCCATTTTGGCACTTCTGGCAGCAGAGCAGCCTTTGGAAGTCCTCACTGCACTGAGGCGAGCTCAAGGCTGGCACCTCTCCAAGCTGGGTTATTCAAAATCAGTGCTGTTCCTTTTCTCCAGGTAGTGCTTTCACATGAGACAGGAAGAGGGGAGACAATTTCATGCCTGTATTTTTGGATCAAAATATCTCCTTAAGTTAGATCTGCCCAAAACTGTTCCTTACCAAAATTCCTGGAGTGCAATAGCCCAAAAGGAATAAGGGGTTTTGTGCAGACTGAAGTCTTTGGATCAGACCCTTTCAATTTATTTTGAATGGCTATATGAAAAGTTTATTCACAAAAAGTCTTTTGTATCTGTACATAATGGCTTTCAACCTACATTTATTTTGCTTTTTAGTCTAGAAACATTTAACTGTGTTCAGGGGTAATTATTCTTAAGTAAGTAATAAATAATCTGCAACTCATTGACCAAGAAATGAGTTCTGTTTTGTAGGGAAATTCTTGAAGAGCTCCTGCAGTTACAAAGAAGAGGTTGTATTGCTCTAAAAGAGGGGTAGCATATAGGTATGGCCTGTAAATTTACCAAGTAAAAACATGTACAGTCACTCTACAAACTCAGTTCAGAAAGCTACTGTTCTGCTATTGTCAGGCTTAATTTCACTAGGTCAGCATGCATTTCACTAGGTCAGCTTTATGACACTGTAAATGCACTGAATTAATAGGGGTACAGTGGTGGTACCTCAGCATGACATCAGAGTAAAGGAGTCACAGGGATTTAAGATCAGGTTTACCAGACAGAGCAAAGGTTCATCCATAACAGTGTCCCATTTGCGATAATTTCTTACAGATGCTTAGAGAAGAAGTAATCAAACTCAGGAGTCCATGGTGATATTTTGTCCTAGTATATTGCCATCTTTCAGTAGTCAACTAGTTAGCACTTTCCCAGGAAGACATGGTAGTTTTTTATTAACAGTTCTTGATTTTTTTTGCTTCTATGAAAGGATTTCATCACTTTTCCACCTGCATACCTTCAAGTACTCAAAACCCAGACTTAGTCTTATACCATCCACTTTGAAACTTGACTGTCAATGGCAGAATGATAATTTCTGTCTTATTGAAATAACATTAGGATATAACAAATAGGAAAGTGATAAGGTGTTTGAGATCTCAACCTTATATTTGAGACATAATACCAAATTATTTCCTAAAGCAACCTTCTAGAACTGGAAGTGCCTTGTCTTTTTTTTGGTAATGAAGGGAAAGATAATTTCTAATGCTTCTGAATTTCAATGAGATATGACAAAGTAGATCTGAGAACTCTGATAACACATATGACATTGGGAGGGGGAGCAGTAGGTCCTTGGATCTGTTCTTGCAGGCCCTAAAGACTTGGCAATTCCTACATTTGATTGCCAACAAAAAATGCAGAATGTATTCAGTTCTGGGACTTCACATGCTTTCTTAATGTCCCTAGTGGGATAAACACACTTCTGTACACTTATTCCCAGAAGTCTTAGTCGATTCTCATGGAAAAAGGCAGGGTGGGTGTGTGTGTGGGTGGGAGGCCAGGAGATATCCCCCTCTGAGGTGCTAAATCAGGCACACAAGGTCCAAGAATCTAGATGGTGGCCCAGAATCCTGCAATCCCACTGCCATATCTGCACAGACATCTCAGAGGCTGACAGCTACATCAAAGGACAGCAGACATTATACAACTGTTGGGCTTCATACTGTCCCACAAAGCTGGTTCCCACTCCTCTGCGGCAAAAGCAGCAGCTGGATCCCCAAACTAGTGTTACTTTCAGCAGAATCATAAGCTGAATTTCAGATGACTCTCTGTGGAACATCACAAGTTTTATAGACACTTAGAACCTTTCAGCTTCTTGGCTTTCATCTGAAAATCCTAGAGGGTATCTTTTCTCCCCAGATGGCTATCTGTTCATTACTTGATATCAGCTAGTGGATATCCAAATAAGGATGGACAGGACACTCACGAAAGACTGCACATCAATGTATTGCAAATACACCATTGTGATGGGAAGAACAGAAAAAGGCACCATCAAAAGAGTGTGAGGAAAGCAGACAATGAGAATATAGTACACATTTTCAGAGCAGATAGGCAGAAATCATTCAGTTCAATCAGATGTCTCCAAGGAGAAACACTTGGGTAGCTGACTTGGATATGAATGCCTACAAAGCTGCTTTGTGCTGTTGCTAATAGCAGTGCATATCAAGTGCATATCTGCTACACAAGTACATGCTTTCTTGCTCTGGAAAGGTGAATGAAACTGCCAAATGTTCTTTTCCTTCTGACCCAAGTTGGACGAGGAAACACATTTTAGGATTTGGAAGACTGATGTATTTTTATGGACTTTTTTCCTCCTCCCAGTGTAAAGGGAAGACAAACCTCCTCAGAACAAGAAAGCACTGCATATGGACACAATATAAAGAGAAAAAGTCTTGCATCCTACGCAAAGAACAGAAGCAGCTCTGTATTAGTGTTAATTCCAGTGCTAGGATAACTTTGGTTCATCAGAGAAATTAAGAGCAGTCCAGTGATTGAAGGGGAATTTTCTCCACCTTCACCCACAAAACCCAAGAGACAAGTAAGACTTGACTGCACATCACGCAAGCTGCTCTGAGATGCAGAAAGGAGCAGGGAGAAGATTGCAGTGTTCTTTAAGCTTGCCTTAAATATGCAGCTAAACAGACTTCAGGTTTAATATGTCAGTTTACATCTCTATTGAAATAATATTAAAACAAGCAAATTAGAAAAAATAAATTAAAACACCTTGAGAAAAATACTCTGACAAAATGTTGGTGACGGGGGAATGAGAAGTGAAGAATCCGTGCAGAACTCTTCCAGCAGAACACCATTACAAAAGCAATTCATTCTTCTACGGCCAACAGAGGTCAGAGGAACAGGTAGAAAGAAGTATATCTAGGTTTCCTGAAAGTTATCCCATATGGTCAGGAATAGATGACCACAAGACCTCTGTCTGATCATGACTGATTGTAGAGGAAAAGAGTGACAGCAGTCAAAATTGGCACAGGGTTATTATACATGTTGTTACCAATACTATAGGGAATTCTCATAGAAAAGAGAAACTTACTTTTTCCCTCAACTGTGAGAAACCAGAAGACAAAACATTCTAAATATGTCAAATGATGAGCCAGTCGGGAAGAAGACTGGTCTGGCTGAACAGAGAGCTTTGGCTGGAACTCAGGGAGAAAAAAAGAGTTAATAACCTCTGAAAAAAGGAGCAGCAAGATCAGGGATCTACAAGGATTCTGTGAAGTCATGCAGGGGGAAAACTAGAAGGGTCAAAGCCTGGCTAGAACTTAATCTGGCCACTGAGCTCCTGTAATCCAAGGGGGAATGGTCAGGTATCTGCTAAGCAACCTAGACCCTCGCAAGTCCATGGGGCTGGTTGGATTCACCCAAGGGTACTGAGAGAGCTGACAGAAGAGCCCACCAGGCCACTTTCAACCACTCACCAGCAGTTCTGGTCAATGGGAGAGGTCCCACATCACTGGAAGTTGGCAAATGCAATGCCCATTTATAAGAAGGGTCAGAAGGAGGATCCAGGGAATTACAGGCCTGTCAGCCTCAGTGCCAGGGAAGATTGTGGAGCAGATCATCTTGAGCGCCATCATGTGTCACACACAAGAGAACCAGGGGTGCAGGCTTAGCCAGCAGGGGTTTGGGAATAGCATGTTCTGCTTGACCAACCCTGAGATCCCCTTTGCCAATGTGACCACTGACAAGTATAACTTAACTTATTAATATTTTTGTTTCCTATTTCTGTATTCATCACAGAAGCCCAGATTCACAGAATTCTCACATTATTTTACTGTCTGGTTTTCATCCTTCAAAGATGCTTGGATAAGTAGGAAGGAGAGCTTATGTGGGATGGTAGGCCATGTGAATTTGGAGCATATACTTTTTTTAGTTGAAAGACTCAGTGAACAATTTGGAATTTTTTTTGCCTAATATAGTCTTAAGTATGAAAGTGATCCTTCAGGCTTTGCCTACCTTTACTTGATTGGTTAGAAATGGAACTGATAAAAAATGTACAATAATAATTATTTACACAATATGCACAATATTATCAGCAGAGTACAGTTGTCCTGGTTATGCCAGTTGAAAACCTGTCACACAAGCACCAAAACCAGCCACCACACCACATCTTGTCTGCTCAAATTTCTGCCCTTGACACAACATGTGTTTGGGTGAGGTATCAGTACAGTTTTTGGTGTATTTAATAACCTGTGAGCTCAGGTTGCACTTGTGTTTGATGAGTGAACCTGACAGCAAGGACTGGGTCATTCTGAGCCTGAGACTGGTCAGGGGCACTGGCAGAGCTGGACAGGGGGAAATCTTCAGGCATGACACCATGGTCTGAACCCACAGCTGTGGTTTCTGCAGCAGAGCACGAGTGGCAGCACCCCTGAAGAGTCAGGTACTCCAGAAAAATGCTCTCTGCATGCCAGAAGGAGGTCTTACAGTCCATGCAATTTTCTTTCAGTGTGAATAGTAGAGAACAGATTATTTGGGCTTTGACTTACTCTAACCCTGCTTTGGGGAGTTAGACAAGTCAGGATGCTGTCTCTCCTATCTGGGCCACTAAAAGAGTTGGGACTTTAATGAGTCAGCCCCTCTCAGATCTCTGTTTCCTGTACTCACCTAAAGCTTTGATTTCTATGAAGAGAACTAACATCCTTTGGGATAGGTTGTATAGTGCATTTACAGAATTGGCTTCTCATAACCACACAGTGCATTGGGGCCTTGTTTATTTCTCCAAAGTGTTTCCTTTTCTTATTTCTCCGAAGTGAAACTTTATGGCACTTGAAGAGAATTCTGTAACACATAGGATGGGTATATGGAGGTGTGTAAGGTGTAAGGCTGTTGTGGTTGCAGGCAGGAGGGGAGCAGACATGACCAAGCTGTTATTCTATACCACTCACATTATCACAGGGGCACAGGGTTTCAGGACGAAAATCCCACCTGTGTTTGGCCATTTTGCCTCCTATTGGGAAGGTATCAACATCAATCCCTGAGGACTCAATCCCTCTGCCACCCTGCCTGTCCCCGCTCCCATTTGCCTCTGGAGTGTGGCTACAGGCCCTGGTGCTGAATGGGAGAGTGGCCAAAATGCAATTTGAGCATAGTGCTGAGCTGGTGATGCCAGTGGGAGAGAATGGAATGGTGGTGGGGGCCACCCCAAGCCGGGAAAGCAGTCAAGCTGAACCCAGCTGGGCAGAGCCAAAGGAGCAGAGCAGAGCAGTAGGAAAACCCCGTGGGGAGACTCCACAGGATTAGTTCATTAGAAGTGCACCAGAGGCACCAGCAGAGCAGCTGAGAGACCCCTGCTTGGACAACCCAGCTTCTGGGGAGCTGGCTTGTCATGGTTTTTCGTTGTTTTTGGGCTGGGGGGCAGGAAATGTTATCAGCAGGAGCTCTCTTGCCTTCCTGCCTTTGTTTCCCAAAAACCATGTGGGCAACACATGGGAATGGTCACCATATTGCCTTTGTCTTGGAGTACATGGACATGACCTACAGGGAGTGACTGCTCTCCTGGCTTTGTTCCCAGTGGTGAGCATCCTTTTGTGGTTAAAACACCTTCTCTTTTTGTATACTTTTGCTATTAATACTGCTGCTATTGTGCGTGCCTTACTTCATTGCTTTGTGTTTTTAGTAAATTGTTCTCTCAACCCATAATCTCTGCTTTTTGTCCCGCCCTTACCAGAAGGAGTGAAGGAAGGTAAGTGGCTTGTTTGGAGTTTAATTTCCTGTTGGTGATAAAACCAGCTCAGAGGCACAAGATAGGTGTATAAATGTCAGTAGGTATACTTGAGAATAAAATGCAATGGAGAGCAAGAAAACTTTTTTTTACTTCTGTGTCTTTGTTTATAAATTTTACAGATTTTTTTTTGGTATTTTAGTATTTTTATTTTAAGTATGCATTGCATGAGGTCTTATCTCACCTAAGTGAACATACTTCCACAGTATATTTGGCTTGTTATGTTTTACTGTCTTCTAGATTGCATTTTTTCTGGATTGTGCCTAGAGAAATACTTTGAGACCAAAGCTAAACATCGGATGCTTTTTTTGTCATGTGGTTCTGCATGAGTGCTGGGGGAAAATTTTTATTCCTGGTCACTCTCCAAAGGAGGAGCATGTCTGTTAAACTCCGTATCTCCTTTCATCAGGAAGACACTGTGATGTTTTCCATTGCTCTAACAAGCCTGCCTCCCACTGCTAACACTGATTTGTCTGGAAGAAAAGACAGGGCACTCCCTGTGATAACCTGGTGTTAGACCCTCTGTTCAACAGCTGTGCTAAATGAAGCTATACTTGATTATGTATTATAACCCATCAATCTTACACAGGGTTTCCAAACCCTCCACAGCCTCCTCAGCAGGCATAATGGCAATCACCGTGTTTAAAGGTCATGGCTAGGAGCTTAATTTAAAGCTCTTATAATAATGCAATTTAATTCTGGAAAATGCCACAGTATTGCTCTCTAAGGACTCCTGCCACACAGAAGACACTTACTACTTGTGCACAGCTTTGATTTATTTATTTATTTTAATATCCTCTATGTTATCTTTTTAATTTACTAATGTTCCCACTTGCTAGTTGGTAGGCAGATTTTCCTTGTGGCAGTAAATTCCAAATTATAAACATCAGGTTCATTTTAATGTCTACTATGAAAAAAAATTGGTGTTTTTTAAGCTGTCTAGCTAAAACATTAAAGCAGTTTTGTCTTGTTTTTAAAAATACTTTCCCATCAAATGAAGCATGAACCCTGTATTAGGTTTGCATGGACAGGTTTTTGTGCAGAGGCAGCTTCTGTGAGAAGCTTTTAGTAGTTCCTGAAGAACTGAAGCCTATGGGGAAGGACTCACATTGAAGAAGTTCATGGAGGATTTTCTCCTATGGGAGGGACCCAAGCTGGAGCAGGGGAAGAGTGTGAGGAGTTCTTGCCTGGGGAGGAAGGGACAACAGACACAGCATGTGATGAACTGACCACAGACCCCATTCCCCATCTCCCTGAGCTACTGGAGACAAAAAGGAAGAGAATTTGGGAGTGAAGTTGAGCCTGGGAAGAAGGGAGGGGTGAGGGGAAGGTGTTTCAAGGTTTATTAACTTATGTATAAAAAGATAATTATTAAGTATTTATTTCTCATTACTCTACTGTGATCTGATTGCTAATAAATAAAACTAGTTTTCCCAAGTCTAGCCTGTTTTGCCTGAGACAGTAACTGGTCAGTGATCTCTCCCTATCATTATTTTGACCTATGAGCCTTTTGTTCTGTTTTGTCTTCCCTGTCCATCTGAGGAGGGAAATGATAGAGTGACTTTTAGTGGGCACTTGCCTTCCAGCCGTGGTCAACCCACCACAAATGCATAATGAATAGATTTGCAACATATGGTTTATTTTGATGGCAGTAGCCACGGCTAAATAAAGCTGAAGAAGTAGTTTAGTCATGTAAGCACCACGTTTGATACACCTAGACTCTCTGGAACCACTGGCTTCAATCTCAGCACAGTTGACTCAGCCTTTCAGCTCCTGTAGGCAGACATCAATTTTCATGCATCTACCATGCACAGAAGTGAGACTTTGTGAAAGAAAGCCCTGGGTTCTATGCAAAAATTTGCATTACTTGTTTTGTTCAAAGTGCCACTGATAATTACTTTTCTCCTCCTGGGTTTCTCTGTGCTGGTGGCTGCTGGACTCTGCTCTGCTCCTGGCTGGCAGGAGGGACCAGCCAGCTTCAATTGTCCTGAGATACCTGCAAGACTGGAAACTCTGGACAACAGAAAACAAATCTGGTCTTTGACCCAAACTTACCCTTCATAAGACCAGTTTATTAACTGGGGCACAGTGCTGTGAGCTGGTGAGGGACTCCCAGAGCCAGGGGAGTGTGGAGCCAATGCCACAGGAGCCATCTCAGTTCCTTCACATAGCCTCGCACGCCTCCTGCCCATTCAGGAAGGTGTTCTTCTCCCACAGCAGTCTCAGAGCTGAGCTGGCTATGTGCGTGTGAAAGTGCTACTGGAAAACACTGAATGGAGCAAAGACCTCATGGTTAATCAGAGCTACTACTGCCTGTGAGATTCTAGTAGGTGTCTCTGGCCCATGTTACTATTTCATTTAAAACACAACAGCTGTCTGCAACTGATGCAAATCTCACTGTAACACTCAGGCACACATTTCCTTGAGTGTTTGGGGAAAACTAGAGGGGTTCGGTGCATGCCAGTGGCATGTGGCATTTTATCATGTGGAGGGCTTGAATTTTTTCACAAAGAGCTTACGTTCCCTACCTCTCTAATGCACGGCATGAAAAAGGGAAGAAAAATACCAATGAATACTTTCATGGCTAATTAATCACAGTGAAGAGCATAGAGTATAAATTTACCAAATTTCTGAAAAGATTGTTTTATGTCTGATGCCATTATATCTATTTTCATTGCATTAATATACTCTGGAGCAAGAGCCAGGTGCCTTTTCATGGGCCTTCAGAAACCTGCCCACTGCATCAGAGCAAAGTGGCAAGCTCCAGCACAGCATGGAGGAGGAGCAAAATAAGCAGCTCTGGTGCAGAACTGCTGGCCACCCCCACAGCTTCAGCAGGCAGTGTTATTTGAAAATAGATCATTGCATAAAATTCAGCATAACTGAGTTGCTCTGGGGGGCTGTGGTGCACCTGATTCAGTGCCCCACCCTGGCTCTTTGTTGTCCTATTGTCTATAGTGTTGTCCTCTTAGCTTAAAACCAGTGTAGCTGGGCAAAGGGTTGGATCTCATCTTATGCTCCTCAAAGAATAAGTACTTTTAAAGGTATCCCTATTTTACCATGATAGAATGGACATTTCAACCATTCCTTTTCTTCATACAGCATTTAGAGCTTGATCCACAATCCAGATAAACCTGTGTGTCTTCCCATTGGCTCCATGGGCTTTGGATCACACCCTTAAAGTGTAGAGAAGTGCATGAATAGTGACAGTGAACTGAGCACATCAAAAACTATCTTTCAAGTAAATATGTATTCCCATTTAAATCCCTGAACTCAAATTACAGGGTTTTTAAAGACCAATTTTCTTAAAAGCCAGGAACAAAGTATTTATATTAGCTACACATAAATGAAAAGGGGAACTATCAGAAGAAAGCTGCACTATTCATCTGCTATTTAAAATAAAAATTACTGTTATTTTAAAAACTAATATCTGAATTAAATGCTTCATCTGATTTAAATCAAAGTAAAAATACTACATTTTTCAGCAATAAAAAATAATCTTTAAATAAAAGATGTAATAATCATAGCACAAAAAATAAGGAAATAGAGATCTCTAGCTGTACACTGCTGAGAAGGAGTGGTTCAGAGAATAGAAAATCATTTGGTTCTCTCTGATTATAGCTCTTTGTATGAAAATACTCAAGGCTGAAATTAGTGTGATCCACAAGAGCAGGTGTTTTGAATTTCGATCTAAGATATAATTAGAGCCTGTAAAAAACACTATGTGATGCAGTAATTGAAAGAACTAATGATGGGATGCTTTATTTTAAAAAATATTTAAAAATAGATCTAGAAGCCATAAAATCCCCATATTCCACAAATCTCTGTTTTGCCTACATATAAAGCTGTAATCCATTATGACTTTGATTTGAAATACTTAAACAGTTCACTTGTATCTTTAAAAGTGATATGTAATTATCAAATTCTTTATCTTGTGTTTCATGTTGTTTATATAAACATTGTTAAAGTCTGTAATACTTGCACAATCACTCTGTGGGAATATATGTCAAGACCACATATTGGTTTAAAATCCACCTGGATTGAAGACCTATATATAGATTGAGCTCAAAGTTTTGCTTTTACTGTTGCTTATTGTGTGCAAACAATATTTCTTTGGACTTGGGGTATCCAATCTCTCATTCAAGTGCTTATAGTGAGATGATGCCAAATTCAGCAGCTCTTCCTGTTCATAAAGAAGACCAATACAGAGTCTTACAGCTTTGACTGTCACTGCTTTTGTAGTCAAAGTTGATAACTGAAGGAACTGGTGCTGGTTAAATGTCATTTGATGGCTCCCATCTTCTTAGCTGTTATGTCTGATTTTGAGTTAAAATGGCAATGTAATCAAGCAAGACAGGAACTAATCAATTAGATTGTGATCATGGTGAAGTGAGTATTTAACTTTTTAGCATGCAAACTAATGCAGGCTTAAAGAATTTACACAAAATTGATCATGCTAGGCCTCAAAACTTCTGCAAGCTGCTGCAGTGCAATTTTAGTTAGCTTAAATAAAGCACCAGGAAGGACCAGTTGCTAAAAAGTGTCAGGTGATGTAACTGTGATGCGCTGTTCTCTCTTTACCCTGGAAGCCCAACAAAGTTCATGTGGAGCACAGCTCCCTGTGGGCCCAGCACCAGTTGGGTCTGCATGCCACAACACTCTTGTATTGATGCTATTTTCACTTATGGAAGATGCATAAATAAGATTGAGGCCCCTGTTCAACAAATTCATATCTGATATCTCTATGATTACAATATTATTAGTATTTTGAATATTAAAAAACCAAAATACCTCAGAAAGTCTGTCTTTTCTGTAGTCATCGTTGTTAAATTCAGCTATTAGCAACAGAGTTTGCAATACATTAAATAGTTATCTCCCAGACAGTCTGAATGCCAGAGAAATGTGTATTTTATTAGTGCAGTGAAATGTTTCACTTCACCTGCAGTTTAGGCGAGACCCTGCCTTCAGGTCTTCAGGACTGAGATGATGCCAATATTCCTCAGATCCACTGCCAGTGTGTCTCATGGTGGAGTGGGGTCGGAGGGCCCATGGGCCTGGAGATGAATGCAATGTCAATCCTGCCACTGGTCTTGCCAGCAACCTTACAATGAAACCAGACAGCTCAATCTCTGAGAAAGTTTTCCTCCGCTGAAGCACGCTGGAAGGGAAAAACCTTTCATTCCAAAAGCATTTTGAACTCATTCAAAGTGCAGATGTTGTTTATTTGTTGTGTTACAGGGAAAATATTTCTTTTTTCAACTTTTTCTAAGCTTATTATCGAGGAGGGAAAAAAGCCTGGGCAAGGTTCAAGTTTGCTAGTGCCAAATTCTTCGAACTTTGTAATTTAAATCATCAACCCATGTAAGTATTAGAAAGCTGGATGCTTTGTATCCTTTTTATCTCCTGTTCTATCTGTCAGGCACAAAGATTTCTGTATGCCGGAGAAAGAAAATGCTTCTTTTCAGCATGGCATTTTGGAGAGAGAGAGAGGCAAAGAGGGATGTTTATATTAGGCTCCCATTCTCTTGTTCTCACAGCATTTTCATTTTTGAGCTTCAAGCAAAACTCATAATAGGAGTGCTTTCTATTTTTAGTCTTGAAGGCTTGTTCCTGCTATCAAGCAAAACTCATAATAGGAGTGCTTTCTATTTTTAGTCTTGAAGGCTTGTTCCTGCTATCACTGCTAGTGGTTACCCAAGAGAAATGTGTTAAATGATATCTCAGTTACTTCAGTAGACTTCTTAATCTGATTAATTGCTGAGTGAAGTAGATTTCACTTAGATACATACGTGTGTCTACACTCCAGAGCATTTCCTTCTGCTTCCATAGTACCCAGTTAATCCTGGTCACTGACTCTGACTCAAACTCGAGGCATCTGCAGTAGCTGTAAGCATCCAGACCTCCATTTTCATACTCAGAACTTTAACAGGGCAATAAAAAAAAAAAAAAAAAAAAAAAAAAGCCATTTCAATATTGATGTAAAATTATATCTAGTCGATTGGAATGGCCTGTTGAAACTTAATTTTCAAAAGATAAATGCTATTGGGCACAAAATAAGAGATGAAAGCCTGCTACAGTTTTCAATTCCATGGAGACACACTACCTGCTGCACAGAAGCCATGCTTCAGAGAAACAACTCTGAAGAGACAGGGTTTAACAAATGAGTTTTCAGTCTTGTGTTTAAGAATCGTGGTTCCATGAAGAGCTCTGTCTCTTTACATTACCCTTGCCCTGCTCTCAGCAGTAAATTTCTGATTTCCTCAGAGTCTTTTCCAATGCTTGTAAAATAATAGCTGAGAGATTCAAAAGCAATCCTTAATCCTTGTTTATGAATTGTGCTGGTGTCATTTGCTCCATTTTATAGATGCAGTGTTTACGTGCAACATTTTCAAAAGACCCAAATAATTTTGGGTGCTGAGCAGAAAATCTCTGATTTTTTGGAGCCCGTCTGTTCAAGGCAGAGCTCAGAGCGACTGCAGTGGCAGCTGAAGTCTGAGAATAGTTCTGGTTAGAAGGCACCATCTGATCCACCCCCCTACTTAAAGCAGGGCCAATTTTGAAGTTATACCCAACTTTGAAATCAGATCAGGTCTTTCAGGGTCATATCTAGTCAAATTTGGGATACTCCAGATGGAGATTTCCATATGAATACTTAATACTTCTGCAAATCAGGACCTGGAAACACAAACCCAAAACACCCAGGAAAAGTAATTCTACAAGTTGCTGTCATAGAGGAAGCATGGATAACACTGATGGGACAATCTTTCTTGTCTTTCTGAGAGCTGAAAATCACATCTTGTGCTTCTGGTAGGTGTTGTGTGGGGAAGTACACTTTTGGCTCATTTCTTGAGGCAGCATCCTTAATATTGCGTCAGCTCGGTTTCTCATAATCAGAAGACTGCACATATCTGCACTTAGTCCTGTGCCCTGAAGGAAATGAGTCTCTGTCAACACTCAAGGGCTTTTAGCAAGTCCTTTGTGTCTTTGAACACTTGTAGACTGCACAGCCTTGTACTTACCCCTTGTAATGGGGAATATAAGCTGTCTGTGGGTGACCAAGGACAACTGAACTGCTGCCATCATCCTGGACACTGTTGTGAGCCTTCCTTCCTGCAGGAGGAATGGCTTCCCACATTTTGAGAGATGCTGTTGTGGAATATTTTAATAGTTACCATGGCCTTTAAAAAGCTCATGACCTTGTACACATTAGGTTCCCTACATTTCTTCATGTACTTCTAGCTTCTGGTTGGCCTGGAGGAAGAGATGTAAGAGCTGGAGAAGAAGATAAAGGGAACAGAGACTGTGATGAGCTAACCCACAAGTGTCTGTGTTTTTTCAAATACTGCTTAACTGAAATGTATGAATGAACATGCAATATTTTAGGTATTTTGCCCCTTTTTATTTTTCTGTGGTAAATACATAGAAAGGAAAATGTGGCAGCCATGGCTGGGGGGCTGCATGATGACTGTGAGCCATGCTCTTGGACTGGTTTCTCAGGGATTGCTTGTCATGAGAGCAGACCTGGCTGCATTTCACTGCAGACTGCTTGGGCATGAGGCTGCAAGGTGGAACTCTATGCTCCAGTGAGGGGGCTTGGAGTGCACAGCCTCTCATGGTGGCACTTCCCCAGCCACAGGACAGTGCTGTGGCTTCTCCTTTTTGGTGCCCCAAGCTGGGTGATGCAGACTCTTCCAAGGCAGACATGAAGCCAGGTGTGGTGCCTGAGGTCCAAGCAGGAGAGTACTCATCAGCACTACTGCGTCATGCAGGGAAATCTGGCAGGTCTGACACATCAGGGGAAAGCTGACAGGGCCACCTGTACACCCTCCCATGGCAAAAGATTCCAGCTCTGGGCACCTCCTAGAGCAGTTTGCAAAAAGCAGGGTGTAGGAGCCTTGGCTGTGCTGACCTGTGCTGTGGTGGCTCCTTGAGTGCTAGGTACTTCCAGAGCCTGGTGTGAGATGGTGCCAGCCAGGGCAGAACTGCATCAGCAGCTGGAGGCACCTCACAGCAGCCTGTGGATGCTTCTGGGCTACCATGGGGACAGATTTCCACTCTTAAATCCAGTGGGGTTCTGTGGTACACAAGGAATGGAAAATACATTAATAGGCATAGGGGATAATTTAATTGAAGCGTGGCAAAGAATGAAAAGTCAGATGCCATTGATTCATAGAGGTTCCAAAAGCGATAAGTATAAAGTAACTGCTCGGCAAAAATTTGGGTTTCATCTTATTTTTAAGATATCATTTTAAAAAAATCCCAAACTCTGAGCTTTCTGTTTGGAGAAAAGCAGACTTAATACAGAAGGGTGTGCTACGGGCAGTGGTCCAAGAGCACACAAGAGATTTGTAAAAGTAATGCTCCAGGAAGCTTGGTCCAAAAGCATGTTCCAGCAAATGATTGCACTGAAATTAATCACAAAGGAAAGCTACGGGAGCCAGCTAGCCCTTTAACATAAACTGGCATTACTTTTTTGGAATGACTGGAGCTGTGCTGATTTATACCAGCTGATGATCTGGTCCACAAACGTGCTCTTATTCCAACTTTAATTATTTCCCAGAGTGTAAGGGTGTCTATGTCTATCTCTGTTCATTTAAGATTTCCAGATGCTAGTCTGGAAGTATGCTTACGGCACGCATTAAATTGGTCAGTTTGGATGGAGTACAGGCTTCCTGACATCCTCATTGGATACTTTTATTTCAACATACAAAATGAGCTGGTTGATTGTGAGAATCTCTCTTTTTTTTTTTTTTTTTTTGGGGGGGTATTGAAATTCTCAGCAAGCATAAATGAAAAGGGCCTGTTCCCACAATCCACAAGGGCAGGCTGTGTGAATGCGTATTTCAAATGTATTTGTACATGAAGGTAGCTCCTTACATTTAGATTTGAAGTCCTAGGGAAAAAACCAGTTCCTTGTTTATGAGCTACCAAAACCTTTGATTTCAAACAATTTAAAGTGGCATTTCTCAAGTCCTGTCTTTATGAATACGCCCTCTGAGTCCTTTTCACTGCACCTGCACAAACAGCAACAAAGAGAAAACATGTGAGTGTGAAAAGGGCCTTGAGCTTCTCCCACCTACTTAATGAAACTTCCTTGCTTCTTTTGCAAGCAAATGAAAGACAATAAATTACATGAGATGCATTTTCAATGGCAGCAGGAGTGATAGGAGTGTCCTTACTTGATGCTGTAGGGGATAAAGCTTATAAATGGTGCCATAAAAAGTCCTTCTGGGTTGTGAAAGCTCGCAGGGAATGAGGCAGCTCTTTAAACCAAAGTGTGCTGGACTTGTCACGTGTCTGATCCGGTTTGTCATGACAAAGACTGTGTCATGACAAACTTAAATTTTTGCAGCTCAACTAGTTTCATCAGAGTATACCTACTCAGATTTATAACAACTCAGATTCTGGACAGAAATTTCTGCATTTCCACTCCATTTGGAAGGACTACCAGAAATTTGGCTTCTAACTTTAATATTTGAGGTAGCTGACAGTCTTTTAAACAAGTAAACTTTAAACCAGATACAGATCATTCAATTAGATGCAGTTTGGATTACATCTTTGGACACTGGAAAAGAACTGGTTGGACCAGAGCTAAACATCTTAACTATTTTAAACCAGGTAAAACCAGGTCGTTCTTGTTGAAAATGAAACAACCATTTTCAGTTTCAAACATGCAGTTCACTGAACTGAGAAACCCATGAACTTGAGTGGTATAGTGAGCTGGAATTTCTGAATGACAAAGGTGCAGCTTTTCTCTGGGGCCTCAACTGAAATCAAGGGAAGTGATCTAGACTTAGTTGGATAATTATCCAGCTCAGAAATAACCTGTTCAGAACAAGCAGACATCCTACGTAGAATGGAAAAAGAGAGTAATGTTCAGCTAACAGGATTAAGTCTTAGGGGTCAGAAGGTGTATGGATTAAATAAGAATTGCCAAAAGACAAACTCGGTCAAATTTTTCAAATACAGCTAAACCAAATACAGATTTTTTTAGTCACACAAACAAAAAGATGATTTATAAGCACTGCTCAGCGAAGATGGTGAAGTTGAGGATAATACAGATATGGCCCCAAGATGAATATTTTGGCTCAGATTTCAACAGGGATGATGATGTTAAACAAGGCTGTGTTGCTAATGGGAATATGTGAATGGAAATGGAATTAACCACATCTGAGGTGGACGCCAAAATCTGAAGAGATTAATGTGACTGAGTCAGCTTGCAGTGGAGACACATCCTGGAAAAAAGAACTGGTTAAAGAAACTGAAGTCTGCTAACAAAGATTTTGAATGTGTTTATTGGAGATGAAAGCTCTTCCTTGAAAAAGCAAGCTTTGGATCTAATTTAAGCAAAAAAGAAAAAAAGTCTCATCAACCACAGGTCTGGTTTCAAGAATATGTGAAATTTCAAAATACATGTTGGATATAAGCAAATAAAGACACAAAAATGGAAATGAAATGACAAAAGTAGATCCTGTCTGAATAACCTGAAAAATGATTTTCATTTTTAAGAGAATGAGATACAACTCAGTTACCAGGAAAGGGCTTGACTCGTTCTGCATAGGAAATTGCTCATTAAGCTGGAGAAAATTTGGATTAGCAGAAGAATTGTGAGGTGGAAAAAAATGAAAGATCACGTTGAAAGGAAAAATACCAAACTGAAAGGAAGTTACCAGTGGAGTTCTTCCAAGATGTGTCTGGGGACTGATCCTATTTAACATTTTTAACAACTTTGGCAGAAAAAGTAGTACTGTGCTCATGAAATTTTCTGATAATGCAATATGTAGTGTGAATGTGGAGGAGTGTAGTGTACAGGAAGAATTGGAAAAGTTTCAGGACTGAAATAATAGAAATAGGATGAATTTAAATAACCCAAAAGGTGAGGTCAGGCACTTTAGGACTCACAATTTTTCCCCAAGCAGGAAGCTATGAAAAAGGACCTAGGAATGGACCATTTGATTACCAGATGACACAATATGTGATGTGCCCATGGAGAACATAAATGTGATCAGATGTATCATGTGGGGAGCCTGCAGCAAAGACCAGTGTGGATGGCATTTTGTGACACAGATTACTTCAAATGAAAGCAGGAAGGTTTTTAACCAGAAGAGTTAGTTCTGTGTTTCTGGAACATCCATCTGTAATCCTGAATATGCTCTTAAAACGGAAACCTAATCTTTTGTGGAAGATGGTACAGCAAGGTGGTTGGAGGAGATAGAGGCAGCAGCCCAGGAGAGCTCTTCTGGGTCTGATTTCCTTAACAGCTCATGCACATCTTGGTAGAGTCTCCCACAGACTAGCATGAGCTTGAATCCTGCTTTTGATGAAAAGTAAGCCCAGATTTTTAAGAAGTATCAGTAGCTGTTAATTGCTTGACTAGCTCAACCTCCAAATACATTCTTGTCTCTGCAGAGGCAAATGATTCCCATGAATACTGAATCTCCTCTAACAAATCCTGTTAGGTAGTGACCCTTGACTTTCAGATAGCTTCAGCAGTGCATCTGGCAGCAGTTAGCAAGTATTATTAAATCACATTTTTCTCTTTTTACAGACAATTTTGCCAAGATATACCCCAAAACAGGCTGGATATGTTCTATAGAATCTTAATCATGTAGTATTATCAAAATATGAGACATATTTTCAGTAGCTGGGCTTTCCAACTGCTTACCATAATTTTTCCTCTATGTAGAGACTTCTGCAGCTCTGGCCCTTAGATCGCTAAGGGCCAATGGAAAAAGCCCTTCATGTTCTTCATAAGCTTGGGAGAGTCTTGCTTGCTAGAACTGTGATTTCTGCTAAACTGATTTCTCTACAGTTCATAATCAAGACAAAAGAGCCCTCTATTTGAGAAGCACTCTATTAACCTGTGAAGAAATGCTCAGATGAAGGTTTCAGCTGCACTACACTTAGTGGAGGGAGGACTGCTCCATGAACCTATTAACTTATTATTTAGACACTGGATGGGCACCATTCCAGTAGATGACTGGATCTTCACATTTTTTATTTGCTAAAGATTCCTTTGACCTTGGTGAAAACCGAAAGAGAGGAAATAGCATTCGAGGAGGCAGAACTTAAAATGAAAAACACATGAAACAAGAACTCCCTGAGGAATGGAGGAATGGAGCACTGGCCGAACTTGGGGGTGTTTGCTGCTCAGCAGCCTTGCCAGGACATATGTGGAGCAACAGTTGAACTTTAAATTCTCCGTGTGCAAAGGAAAAGAAAAAATGCCAAACAAACTAAAAAGTTTAACAATGGAGATTGCATCCCTGAGATGCAAACCTTTTGTTCTTTTAATAACAATTTTAAAAATGTCGTTTTGTTCTTTTAATAAAAATTTTAGAAATGTGAATTCACCAATGGGTGTTGCTGGCTTCACATATGTCTTTCATTTTAAAATACCAAATTAACTCACAATTGATTTCGATGGTCACCTTTTTTTGTAAGAATGAGACCCTGCTTAGTGAAAGGCATGTATTTATGACTAATTTAAGTTTTAGAAGATTTGTTACAGTGGCCCACACCTGTCACAGCCAGTGATTTATACATGTACTGACTTGCCGTGTTTGCCTATGGCTAGCTTAAAATTACAGATCTGGTACACATAGACTACACAATTACAATACTAAAAATATCTACAGAAAAAAATTGAATTTTCTACATACCACAGTCCAAAGGACTTTTCAAAGCAGAGGCTTCAGCTCACATCATGTTTTTGCACAGACATGTACTTGAAAGCCATCGTCTCTGGAATATAAGACTTATTTAATAAAAGGGGAAAAAAAGAAATATTTTTGAATAGTGAATATGGTTCTGATTTGCTGCTAACAGAGACTCATCCTTCTGAGGCTTAAACCTGCTTCAAATCAGGAAAGAAAAGTGACAGAAAAACCTTTTTAAAATCTCTGGCAGAGCACCCAGAACATGGCTCATGAGATTGCGGCATTATAGCGGTGACAGGGTACAGCCAATCTGCTGCCTGCTGCTGATTCATGCCCCACAAAAGACTGTCTGCAGAAGACAGTCTGGAAACTGCTGATCCTAATCATAAATAGTGTCTGTGTATGGTCTTAAGCAATACTTTTACCCCTTCTGTGAAAAATTTTAACCTTAATTACCTTAAATAATCTGTGAATTATTAATTAATTACAGTAATTTTCTGTAAATAATTTTAAATTTTACTTTCTCTAGCCTGAATAGTTAAGTTCTGCCTCCAGTGTTCTTAGCAGACTCTAGAGGGGTCCACCTTTTGCTGTTTTTTATCCTGTGTGGAGGCTGACCTGACCCGTGAATCTCATATTGGTGACAGCGTGTCAGGCAGGGCTAGGACTGAAGTGGATATGGGATGTGCAGCCCAACACTGCTGACAACATCCAGACTAACATCAGGCCCTACTAGCTGAAGGGCTGTAGCACCATTAATGCCCATGGCAAATCCTTAAATGATGCAACAAAAACCAATCCCAACTTATTTCTTTGGGTTAGAGGAGAAGAATGCAGAAGACCCATTCCCTTTTCCTGCCCCAGACTCCCTGTTCCCTCCAGACTCAGAATTCTGCAGATACCTTGAGCAGATTGCCCCATTCAGTGGGCATTTTTTGCCTCCCTGGAGACCCACCACCACCAAGCAAAGACAGAAACACATTGCTAGCACTATGTCCCTGGACTGATACTTCTGGAGGGGATAATACTACACAGGGGTCACATTGAAGAGGAAGGGTATAAAATAAAACATTGCATACAAGTAAATAAACAAAACAGAATAGAAAAAAACCCAGTGTTTTCCCCTAGAAAACCCAGTAATTTCCTGTAGCATTTTTTTTTCCTATGGAGATCAAATAAACAGTTTTAACCAAGCTTTATGGGACTAAACAGACCCACAGAGCATCCCTGGTTGACCCAGTGTGCAGGTCTGGCTTGTATAACTTCCATGACCTGCCCTGCTTTTTCCATTCCTCTCTCCATTGTCTTCACCCCTGCTTCATGAACCTACAGTGCTCTGGAGACTTAGTTTTCCTTGCTTTTCCTGCAGTAGCAAATTCTTTTTTTCATATTCTTCTATGGCCTTTCTAGATACAGGGTCACAAGAGAGGAATGCTCGAGATCCGTGGCAGTTTATTTAGTTCATTCTTAATGGGAAAAATGTATGTGGGAATCATTTTTCTGAGTTCAGACAATTACCTGTACATCATTTGCAGTTTTCTTTTTGATATGGCACATGTATAACATTTAGTTTATCAGGCAGTTACATCATGTTATTTGATTTTTTAATATATATATATATATATATATATATAGCATCTGCCATGTAATTCACAAACCAAGCTGTGGTATTTCATATAGCCCTATATTCACTGAATTTCAAAATACAAAGTCTTGTCTTTTAAAGCACTGTTTACTTTTGTCTGCATAAGACTTAAGAAAAACCTCCTATGATTCTAGTTATTAGATATTATTACAAAACTTAAATATGAGTAAACATGAAACAACAGTCTCTAAGTCTGTATCCACAGTAAAGTCTCAGCTCAATAAAGGAAAAGCAGAACATATTTTACCGTAACTAAAAGTTTCAAATTAAGGAATATTGGATATCTTATTTGACTCAATGAGGGTGGAAGCCAGAGACAACTTTCATTTGGATTTTTTCTTTTGTGTGTCTTCAAAATGTTCTTATTATTGAATATCATGTGTCTTGCTGTGTTTCTAACTTCATGCACATTTCCTGCTAAGAACATATGGAAAAGAGTAGATGGTTCAGAGTGAAATCTGGATGACATAATAAACCGTGAGAGAGAAACTCAAAGGATTAATACAGATCCAAAGACTGAAACTATGTCTACTGTTAAGCGCATAGCACCATTTTTTTTATAGCACAGACATTTATGAGGCAAAAATAGGAAAACGCAAAAGTCAGACCAATACAGATGCTAGGATTTTGTACATGGCTATTCTGGATGCAGGGGCATATTAGAAATGATAATTTTTAGCATGTCCTCATTTTAGTCTATGGTAAGAGTGTACAAAGCCTGTGAAAATTTCAAGTCTGATTGTGTTCCATTATTTTCTTATTTTCTAGGGTCTGGTTTCCTCTCTGCAAGTGGAAAACTACCAGTGCCATCCCTCACTAAGGCAGGTGAAAAATGACATGTGCACAGATTTGCTGCTGATGGCAATTTGAGGCAGGCTAATGAACACTGCAGCTCTGAACATGGGATACCAATGGATTGATACAAGGTGTTGTTGCTTCTCTGTACATTCATGCCTAGAAATACATTTCTGGACAGATCCTCAACTAGGACAAAATTTTGTATTCAAATATCAGATTTCCATAGAGGTGCAGAGCCCAAAGGAAGGAGCCACAGCTCATGTCTCCAAGTGTCTCTGCAGAGCTGGGCTCTGCCAAGGCCTGACACGGGCTCACCACTCAGCCTTCCTTGGCTAGCCACACTTGGCTAGGGATGCCATCCTGTCACCTGGCACTACAGTCAGGCTGGCTGCCAGGAAGGTGGAGCATTTAACCCACCCAGGTATGGCTGCACTCACATCTACTCTTAACTTGACCACTCCCATGTCTGCTTTCTGTGATGACACAGGAGAACCACAGAGGACTTGTCTCAATGAACCAAGGATATTCCCAAACTATTCTGCAAGGTCCTTACCAGTCACCTTTGGTACCCTGGACTGTGTATGGAGAAAAAGCAGCTTTTGAGACCAGTTTTAGGCTCCTCTCTTCACATGCAATGGCTCACCATTAGGAGTTGCCTGCTTCTCTCAGTGACTGTCAAAGAAGCACAGGGCTAGGAGCTTTGTCCTAATCCAAACCATCCATCTAACTTTCAAATTCCTTAACTAGAAGACAGGAACCTCATTGCAAGGTTTCTGCAAGGTTTCCTAAAATTGCAATATGTATTGAACTGAATTAAAATCTGCTCCAAACCCATCTTTTGAATAATATATGTTTAAATTTCCTTACTGAGATGATTCTCAGAGTAGCGAAGGCAGCTTGTGGCCTGGAAGAGGACAATAACACCCACTGAGTGAGCAGTGGCTGTTTTTTTCCTGAAAGGCAGCTCAAAGAGTGCAAGCCCTTATAGGAAATGCAATAAGGATTTTCTAAGACAAGTTCCTTCCTCAGCTGAAGACAGAACAGGGCTTGGAGAAGACATGATGCGAGTTCTTTCCAAGCTGAGCTGACAAAGCTGCCTAGGACGTTGCTGTGGGAAAGGCCCAAGGAGATCAGGAAGGCATGGAAGAGGTAAATAAATATCTGGATCTGGTCTGTCAGGAGTTTGAGGATTAAGGGATTAAAATTTGGATGAAGAGAGTAAGCAGGAGAAGAAAAAGGCTTGAGTTATACAAAACAATCTGAGTCTTTGTATGCAAGTACTAGGACAGGATGGCAGCATCTGACTGCTCCCTAAGCCCAGCTAAGGAAGAGCTCAGGGCTATATGAGCACAAATACCTGGTATGGAGGGGGAAGAGAGATACTGATATGCTCGTGGTGTCCCTGCCTGTGGCAAGAGGTTGAAACTAGATGAGTTTTAGGATCCCTTCCGACCAAACCATTCTATGATTCTGTTTGAAAGAAGGCTTTTTCTCTTTGTCAGGAAGGCTTTAACACCTCATGTAAGCACTGCAGATGAAATGGACATGTAATCTGCTGCACAAGGAGAGCACAGCATGGCTGAGGAGGAGAGCTCGGGCCATGTGTTGAAAATGAGCTTATGTTCTGTACAAGCAAACTCAAATCTGCTCTCTAACCATAATGGGCGGATAGTCACTCACTTTCCTCCACAATATATGCTTTAATACATCTCATCATGCCACTATGGAAAAAAAGACTGATGTCTGTTTCATACTGCTGGTTGTAAAGTAAGTGGGGTTCAATAGCGCCTCACTGTAAAACAGCAGTTCAGCCTCTGCTGCAAACCTGAGAGACTGAGACTTCTAAAGTACTCAACTATTCACTTTTTAACATGAGAGCCAACCAGATTTCTTCTGTAATAAGTGCCTTTCTTTCTGTGCACATTCCAGGCTAAGGATAATAAGGCTCCTTACAAGGGAAGGCACTAACAGGAAGAACTTGAATCTGTAACAAATAACATAGTGGAAAATTTCCCCAGGCAGCTGATCTAATTTGGATTTTCAAAAAAATCTGTGTTCAGTACGAAACTGATTGTAAGTGAAGTCCTAGTAATCTTTTTCACAAGTTATTGAAATGAGTTTTTGGTCACATCATGGTAAACTTAGAAATAAAGACATTGGAAAGAAGGGAAAAAGATAATACTTATCTGTCTCCCTTCTTAGAGTCTCTCAGATTTTAACACAGCAACAATAAAAATATTCTATTATTTCCTGCTAGTCACCAAAAGGAAGCTGTCCTGCAGAATCTGCTTCCTGGCCATCAGAAAACACTGGTGTAGTGACACATTCAAATTTGCACAAGCAAGGGTTTATTTGTATTATTCTTTTGCATCTCACTAGTCTTGCCCAAATCTTTGTATTTATGGAGTTGAAGTATAGAAAATAATATATAAAATTTGTATGTCCTAATTTCCAGCCTATTTTCCTGAATACAATTAGCCATTATTTTAACTTCATAAAGTGTTATATCAGCATGGACTAAGTCCCCACTGCACCAAGATGTCAGTTTTCCTAAATGATCATTTTGCCTGAGGAGAGTCTAAAGGATTGTGTTATTGAAATTGTTTATCTGCACTCATTACAGAAGAGAAACAAAAAATACCCATAAAATCAGAAGTTAATCTTAGCCAGGAAATAAGTAATATTGAGTCACTAAACCTGGCAAAGGTGGCTGTTTAACAGAAGCTGTTCTGAGCCAATTCCTGTATATATTCCACTGAAGCATAGCCATGGCATTTATTTTAGGTACAAGTGCCAAATTAAACATTTAATTGACTTTTCTTTTACACTAAGTTGTCTTAAGTTTGGCCACATGTTGCTATAGGTACTGTTACAGATACTACTAGAGCAAGGATGGCCCCCAGACAGTGCTGTTTTCTGTGGGAAAAGAGTGCTCTTTTAAAACTACTCTTTCTGCTGCAATAAAAAAATAATAACACCAAAAAATGTCCTCATGGAGAACTTAGAGAATTTTTGTTTCTTTTCTGCATCCAAGGGTGGGAAGTCATACAGTATTTGGTTAATAGTCATTGTGGTAAAAATATGTTTGGGAACATAATTTTCTATAAGGCAATAGATTTTATAATTTCTGATTTTGATGTTTTACTCTTACAAGTGTAAAGTAATTCTGAGAATCACCCCTGCTAAACCTTTCAGTCCTCTCTCATCCTACTAATGCATCACAGAAAAGTTATTCTCAGCTTTCACTGAAGCCATTGTATTTCTAATCCACTTCAGTCTGGGAAAATAACACCCTGCTTTAATTAAGAGAGCAACAAATGTAAACTAACTTCAGAGAGCTAAACTCTTTCTCCCCCTGAAAATTCATATGCTGAGTGATTTGGAACAGAAATGCCTTACCCCTGTCCTGGATGGTAAGTTAGCACTGACTTTCTGTAAGAGGATGAGAGTCTGATGTTATGGGTGCAAACCCATTGAGCTTTGCTGTGATTTACATCCACAGCCCCAAGAGGAGAGTTTCCTTCCTGGTTGCCTCAATGCTTCTCAGCTGCTATCAAAGGAAAATAAATTTTGCTAATCTGACATCTCAGTAGCACAAAAAGGAGATTTTTTGAAACTTTTGTCCAGAGGACTCATTCTGTTTCTGCAATTTCTATTTGTTTTCCCTAAAGATCTCACAGTTTTACATACAAAACGTTGCTCCTGGAATATCTTTGGGGATAGGAAAGGGTATACACACCTATTAACCCTCTGAATCCCTATTTCAGATGGGGTAGCTGCACATTTTGTGAGTTAAGAAGCTGAAAAATTAGGAAATCTTAAGCAGATTTCAGAGAGGTAGAAGACAAAGAGAGCATAGCTGGGCCTCTGAAAATGCACTTCCTAATCTTAAAAAACAAACATGCAGAAGTGGTCATGATAACTGTTTCATGTTACTCCTGCAAGATGTTTCCAGGGATTGTGGTTTCTTTTGGCCCCATAAGTTTGGTCCAGAAGCTTTACAGGCAGTGAGGGCTGCAAACTGCAGCTGGCACAGACCATGGCAGGTCACTGGTTAGGGAGCAGAGTGCAACAAGGGGCACTCTGTGGATGTGGAAGTGGGTGTTTCTTGGCATATTTACAGATACCACTCTCAGGTGTGGCCCCTCTCATCAGAGATGGATGCTGTCTGAGGAGGCAATTCAGGAAGGAAGCCTGAAAGCATGTGGGTGTGATCCTGCCCCAGGGAAAAAGGGGAATTGTTTATTTCAGCAGCAGGAAAAGAGTTGGCTCTAGGCATTTATTTCCAACAAATAGATTATTCACTAAACACACGATTTTTGTTGGCCTGAAAATACGCTTGAATCAAAACCACATCTGTAGAGCTGTTTAAGCTGGGGTTTTTTGTGGGTTTTTTTGCTGTCCTCAGAGGTAGATATGTATAAATTTATTGCCTTGGGTCTAGGTGTGAGTTTGTGGATGCTGATGGCCTCCACAGTCAACCAGTGATCTGAACATTCATCTAATCTGTGCAAAACTCAGCTCCAGCTCTCTCTTCTGCCTGAGGAGATTCCAGCATATCTGTCCCTGTAATGGACTCCAGCACCATGCTCTAGGGTAGAGATTTCTAGAGTGCATACCTCCCATCGAGCACAGGTGGCTTCAGATGGACAGGAACAGAATCTAGTCCAAAAATACATCCCCAGAAAAAGCATTTTTCAGAACATGTACGCAAAAAAAATCCCTGAGAGCTCCAAGGAAAGGGCAAATCTCTGTTCCTGCTGTGGGCTGGTCAAGAGAGGATGGCCCCAGAGCATGTGGCTGCTGGGTGTACACCAGAAGAGGCAAGCCAATGTAGTGCAGGCCTTGTGCTGGTGGCTCTTTAAGGTGTTTAAGCTGTACAAAATGAAACTGTGGCATTGGGACCATCATGAGTGTTCCACTCTGGTTTGGGAGCCAGGTGCCCTGCTGGGACAGCAGGTCCTGTCCCCTGTGTATGGGGAGAATGCAGAGAGATGGGAGCTGAGGAAGGAGAAAATTTCTAGGGGGCTGAAATTCATTTGCTTCAGTGGCCAAACTGAAAAAAACCAAACTTACACCCCTAATCACTGTAAGAATTTATTTGCACCGAATGAGCCTTACCCATTCTCCATCATTTTTGTGCCCAGTTGTGCTGAGGCAGCAATCAGCGACTGAGCTTGTGTAACAGTGTTTTTCTGTAAGCCTGTAAGATCTGTGTCCCTTGGTTTTTGGCAGCTGGATTTTCTTGGCTGGATGTTAAGGTATTGTTAAGTGCTGCCTTACTGTTTCTTGCTTGTTTTTTGCTGACATAACTGGTCCTGGTGTCACCAGAGAGATGCAAGCATAAGTTCTCTCATTTTAAAAGAGGCAAAAAGTTTCAAATGTAGTCTTTCGACCTTTAAAGCAAACTACAAAGACAGTCTGTTTCCTAAGGCTTTTTGGGAAGAATTGAGGGAATGAATGGGACAGGATACATTTTACTGCTTTGAATTACTAGCTGGCTAAGTTAATTTAATTTTGTTTTGCATGAGCTCTGCTATGTTGGACTCGTATTTTAAATAACTGGTAATGTGCCAAAAGCTATGGATAGCCATTGTCCTTTGTATTTTAATTGTACTAAATAAAATGAGAACAATGGGAGTGAAAAAAAACCCCTAGAGGTTGGTCATAAATAAGCATTATTTAGTTTCTAACAGACATGTTTTATTTTCCCAGTTATAATGGAAGATATAAAAAAGGCATTTAAACATGTCCTGAACAACTGAGAAACAAATAACCCTGGGTCCATTACTGTCTGAAACAAAGACTTTTTTATATTTTTCCTGATCAACTAATAAAAATTAATCTTTACTGTTTAAATTATGTTTATTTTGTTAATAGAATAGACAAAAGAACTAATGAGAAATTAATAGGACCTCCGATGGAAGCTATTGATACATGGCATCTGGTCAGCTGAACACAGTTATGCTTTAAGCCAGAGAAAAGCAAGAAAGATCATACTATATTTGACACTATCCAGAAACCAGAGAAAAAGCTCAGTAAGTTGTCAAAGAAGAACTCAGTTTTGAGATTTTACATTGAGCCAGAGAGCTTCTCATTATTGGTAAAACGCAACGATTTTGGTAAAACAGCACCACCATGAATTTCCTTTATGGTTTGCATCTAAAGCCAAATAGGTTGTCCGGGTGGGTTTTAAATTTTTTCTGGAGGAGAAAATACTGTCACTTCCACCTGTCAATACTGCCATGCTGCTGACAAATTTGATCTGCTCTCCTCTGCCTAATTGCTCTCTCCCAGCAGCGTAAGCAGCCTAGATGCAGTACAGGATGCTCCATCTCTCTTGTGTGTACTGCTGCTCACAGCCAACTTGTCCTGACCTCTGTAAAATCCCTGTCAAGTCTGACAACAGCCTGTGGTACTGGCATCTTATCCTGTGTTTGTTGTACTTCTTTTTGTCAGTACTTTTTATTCCCAAATCATCTACTTCATTGAATCCCATCCAAGCTGGTATGATTTCATGGAGGTTGGTTTTCCTGCACTGGCATGTTTATTGGTTGCTTGATCATCTGTAGAGGAGGGTGTCTAGAAATCTATGTCTAGTACCTCTGAGGGAACACTTTGCACTTCCCTAGTTTTTCCTGTAGCAAACTCTCACATTATTTGTGGGATCAAAATATTTGTGAATAAAATACAAGGACAAACAACCTATTGTGTGGCAGGAAGCATGAAGTCTGCAGAAATGCCCTCAAGTTTTCTGTTGGTTCTTTTCACCAGGAGCATCTGTATATGGCTAAACAGCATATAAATCTTGTACTATTTGCATTTTACCCCCAAAGTCTTCTAATGAGTCTGTGCTTTATTTTTATAAACATTTTATAAGCTGCCTGGAGGCTTATATCTGCTGGCAGACATAATTTTTTGGTTGAAATCATCTCACATTTCATTAAAAAGAAAAAAAAAATCCCCATTGATATCCCAAGCATGAATTTTCATCTTTGTTACATGGCTCATCAAACAAATGGTTCCAATTCTTTAGATTTAATACTAGACAGATGTTCTGTTAGACAGATATTATCACCATTTTTGGAATTCTACATGGTAGAGGATATATTTTTGCAGGCTGTGCTGCACATCAGACAAAAACCTTATCCAAAAAGATATAAAATAACACTTGTGAAATCTTAGCATTTCAAAGCCAGAGATGCTATTGCATGCTTTTGGCCAAAGTCAAATGAGAAGGCAAGCAGCACACTGGAAAAGTTGGGCTACAAGTCCCTCATTATGAGCTCAGGACTGCAAGCTGATTAGCACTCTGGCCCCAGTCCAGAAAAGCAGTTAGACTGAGAAAGTCTGTAGGAGTTGGGTGTTTAATTCCTTCAAGCTTATTTTTAAAATCTTAGCCTTAAGTATTCACTTCCATAGGTGTATTCACATGTCTAAATTAAGCAGGTTGCTGGCAGGGAACCTGAAGACTCACCACCACGTAGCTGCAAATCCTGCTCGCCAGACTCCTCCTGGTGTGGGAAGAGCCAGGGATGCTGGACACTGCTGATATTTTCCTTGGAAGGAGAGAAGCTCTTCAGGTTCAGAGAAGTGGCAGAGCCTGATGGCCAACACTGAGCACTCCCTGGCATTGTGAGAGAAGCAGAGGAGCTAGAAAACCAGGCTGGTGAAATGAGGGAAGAAGCTCTGCCCAGAGCCAGGACTCCCCCTTGGAGCTGCACACTGACCCCTGCCTGTCCTGATGTGGTTTAAGGAAAGTACTTTGGCTTTTAAAGCTCACACACAATCTCCAAGACAACAATGTAATTTCTTGATCTCTAACTCTGTTTTTTGATCTTCAATCATCCTTATTTATGCTGGTTTTAATTTCTGTTTTCTCACATGGATGAACTCACGAAACCTGATGTCTTTCAAGCTACAATCTTTTGCCCCCACATGCCACATGGTGACCTCAAGGAAATGGGACATTTGCAGCAAACATTGGCTTGTCTGAAGGGTATAGATAAAGTCAGCATCAGTTAAGGTTCTGTCTGCTCTGCACATGGAAGTAGGTTTTGTGTCTGTGGTTGGAGATGCACCCTGAGGGCACAGGGCAAGTGCTGCACTGCAGTCCATGCAGCACTGTGGGTCCTTTTAATAGTTCCCCACTTTTCAGCTGGAAATACATTCCTAGAGGCTATGCCTAGAGTGGGTAGCCTGCCTCTCGCGGGGTTATGTTCTGCACCACTGAAGCAAATACATTTCTCTTCTCCCCAGGACTAATTGACTCAGATACTGTTCTGAGCTAGCAGAGAAGTGTACCTTCCAACACTTGACTCAGATCCTCCACAGGTAGCTCAGGTATCTTTACATGGTGCTTGAGTTATGCCAGCAAGCCATATTCTACAATCCTTTTAAAAGGAATTCAAAGCAAGGAAACTACAGAATGTAAATAGTATAAAGTGCTGCGTGTAGCTGTTGAATTTTGTCTAGATAATTTGATCCATAGCCAGTTCAACTTTAATAAACTAACATCTATTTTTGAATTAGTCTCTTCATGGCTTACAAAATCTAAGCTTCAAGATCCATCTTTAAGAAACTGAAAATTAAATAAGAAATACCCACAGGAAACTTGCACGTTTTTTCTAACATCTTAATTAAATCCCTCACGTTGAGGAAAATTAATTGAAGATTTTTACCACTTTCCCCACTAACTTTTCCTACTCCAGGGATTAAAATAAATGGAGTTTACAAATTCATCCACTGTTCTGCTTTGAAACTTTGTGAAACTTTGCTTTTTAGTAGGAAGTTAATTAGGAATAGTTATTATTATACCTTTAATGTGGGTAAGACTCCTGAGGCACTATAAACATTAATTAAGCCCCACAGTACCCTCTGAAGTAGATAGCACTTACCCACAGAAGAGAGAAAATAAAGTCTCCCCTTCCCACTTAAACTCTACCCCAATATCAGCAAGCCAACTATAAATACACTAAAAAAGGAGGGGAAAGCACACTGCAAAATGTTTCCCATGCTTACATTTTCCTGAAGAAAATTTCTGAAGGCTGCAGAGTTAGGATATTAGGAACAGTACTATTTGCAACCTTCCATTATTTAGGTCCTTACAATTAAAAAAATTTGTGAGCTGCTACCTGAAATTTGGAGTGTTTATATAAAATACAGCCATACCTATTAAAAAAAAGGAGTTTGGATGATTTTAAGTTCACCTGATAAAAAATTATTTTGGATAGTACAAACATTTTTGGTTAAGTTGAATGTTTCTGGGAATTTAATGTTTTTGGACAATTCAGTCCTGAACTGAGCACAACAACATGTCTCTTCTACTTACGTACTTTAGTAGAAACAAGGATGCAAAAGCTCAATACCCTTGCATCACATGAATATTGTACTGGAATACTGGTACAGCTCTCATAACATGAAAGGACAGACAAATCACAATGGCTCAGACTCTCACATGGTTCTGGCCTATGAAAGCCACTAATGCCAGCTGCAGCTTGTAGGGATGCTGCTTGGGAGCTTTAGGGAACAGAAAATAGTGCAGTTGGTGTCTTCAGGTGTTGCAAACTACTGCATTATCAGCTGTAGTGCTGTGTTCCCCTGGTGAGGAAAACAGATCCAGAAATGAGTAATCATTTTAGACTCCAATTTTCTCATCCCAAAAGTTAATTTCCATAAATTTAATAGATTTTTCTGGTATAATTTTGCCACAGTAGCTCACAAATCATCTGTTAAAATGTGTGGTACATCCATGTGCTTCAGGTTAAGTGCCTTTGCTCCTTGCAGAACTGACAGATACTTTTTGTGTTCTGTTAGGAGTTCTGGAGCTTCAAACACCAAACTGGCCAGGCACAGCAGGCCTGATCCAAACTCCATCAACATAAAAGGAAGGACTCCTTTTGTCTTTAGTGGATTCTCAGCCCATCTTCTGTTTTGCACATAGCTTTCCATCTCAGCTTGCAGCTGAACTGGCAAATCAAACAAGACTTGAGTCCCCACAGGGAAACTCCCTGACCCCAAAACCTCTCCTCCCAAAGGGGGTGTCCACACACATGCTGCCAGCTGTGCAGACCCTTGACAACTTTACTGACGTTCCAGGAACAGCTTGGGCTAAAACCAGCTGGGACCCCTTCTTCAGGGAATCACTGCACAGCTGTGCCTGAGCCTGTGCCTGAGTCTGCTCAGTTTAATGAGATGTTCTTTGCATGGGGAGTGAATATAGACACAGTGAGCACAGCATCTGCCAGGTGCTGAAATCGAGGTGAGCGAGGAAGAGGAGACCACAGCAAGTCCTGGACCATTGGTGGGTTGGGTACCTGGTCCCAGGAACAGTCCTTGCTGTAAAGTGTAAAGGGTTATTTCATATTTTATCTGACAGACTGGGGTTTTAAGAAACTTACACATACACTGCAAATAGTTTTACCAGAACCACATCAGCCAGTGGAGGCATTAGAATTCAGATCAGAGTTTTTATCTTTTTAAAAAGGGAGCAGAACCAAGCTGCAAACTTTGGACCCAAACCTCCTACCCCTGGCTGTATTCCACCAGTTATTTCACAGATCTGCTTCATACTACACTGCAGTAATAAGAAAGACAAACATGTGGGAAGGTTAGTAAAAGCAATTAAGTGTAGCCAAGTGATTAGTGGGAAATAGCTTGTATGGGATGATTTAAGTGAATTTTAACATATCAGTAAAAATTATATGCCTGCCTTCAATTATTTGTTTCATTATATCAAAATTTTACAAATTATAAGTTTTACTCAGCTATCACAGATTTGGCCAAGACTCTCTGAAGATTGTGGGAATACAATAACTATAAATTGGTCATATCAAAGGTCCATAAGCCTGTATCCAAGCCTGTGAACTAGAAGAAGCTTAAGAGAAAGCAAAGAAAACAGCACAAGCATATAATGACAATACCTTGGCCGGTATTGCAACTTCAGTGATTTGTGGTGCAGGTGCTTCCTGAGCCAGCAGAAGTGGCTTCTGTTTCATAGCCCAGGATGGATTTGTCATCTATGAATACATCCTATATCTTTATGAATTTTTGTAAACTGCTGTGATCTACAGTTATGAGCCCATAGTTGTAAGTGAATGAGGACCATCTCTTTTTGTTCAATTTGAATTTACCACCTAGCTTCTCCTGGTGCTTATTTTTTTTGAAACCCTGTAGAACTTGCAATGAAAAGTGATTTTTTTTTTCCCCCTTTTAGCCTCCTGCATTTTACCACAGTTCTTCCAAAAGAGGGAAAGGCAACACACTTGATGTCCTGCTCTGATTGCCAGGCTCTGTGGCAGGGCTTTGAGCAAGTTGCTGCCTCTTTGGAGAGGGCAGATGAGAACTGGCACTGTCTGTCTCACTGGTCCTCTCCCTGACCCACCACCAGGTGTGTCAGGGCAAGGCTGCCCATGTTTGAGCACTGTGTTGCACCTGCAGCTTGTAGAAGCTGCCTCCTAGGTTAGGCATTACCTCTGGCACCAGTGGCTCGGGTCAGAATTTGCTGTGAAATTTCTGCAGGGGGAAACCCTTAATGATCATCATTGGACAAAATCTGACATAACTGCTGAGGCTTGGCAGAGGCTTTAATGAAATGCCCTTTTAACAAAACCTCTGAGGGTGGTGGGGTTCCATCAGTGAGGGACCAGCACTGCCTGGCACAGTGTCCTTGCCGTGATCTCTGATATATCACAGATATATATATATCAGCTGCAGGAGGTTTTGTGCTCTGACTAGGAAAAGGTAACCACTGTACTTTTTTCACCCACATCAGCATTCTTCTCTTTCTGTGTCTGTACTGCTTAGCCACAGAAAATGACAAAAAAACCCCAAAACAATAAACCAAAACAGTGTGAAAGCAACACCACTAACAGTCTTTTATCTATGCTGACTGAAAGCTAATCCATATATGCAAGAATCTGATGCTTCAGCTTACTGGGGGAGACAGACACATAATAGAATCTCACAAGCAATATTGCTTCCCAATTACAGAGCTTTGTCATCTTTTGTCTAACTCTGACCTACATCAGCCTTTTGGTGAAGTGAAAATTCCTAGCACAAACTACAGGAATTTACCTCAAAGCTGCTGTAGTAAAATGGATTTGACACAGATGAAAAAATATCTAAGCTGGTTTTGTGATCTCAGGGAGCTGTGCTCATTAATTATTAGAAAGTGATGCTATCCACAGGCTGAAAACTCAAAAATCTGTGTGAGTGTAGTTTTTTCTCTAAATAATGTATATTTATGTAGAATTCTTGGCTTTTTCTTTTTTCTTTCATTATAAATTTCATATATCTTTTTTATTTAATTGTGAGGCTGGGAAGCTGTAGCTTATCCCAAATTTCAGATCCCTGCAATTAATTTTCTACCTTGAAGCCTACCAATTCTACATACACAAAGTGAAACCTGGTGAAATTTCAATAGTCTGCAGTTTTACAAATACACGATGCAAAAGGCAATGAGTCACTGAAGATGCTCTGTAGGCAAAAGGAAAAAACACCTTTCTGAGTGTGGGGACAGACAGGGACCCAGTGAAAGTCCTTATTCTAACTACTCCTGCACCTCCAGAAGATGCACTGTGAAAAGACATGGACTTTGCTGTCTGAAAACACAGAGCAAATAAATCCCTGTCATTTTTTGAAATTTTTCTAAAGCAAGGGGACCACTTAGCTCATCTTGGAAGAGCTGTGAGGGAGAGCAGTGGCAAGAAGCTTTCCCTTTTCTTGTCTCCAGTGCAGCACTACCTGTGAAATGTGACCAGAGCATTCATTGGAACAGGTCTTCTGATATATATGGATACATGCCAGAGATACATTGCCTTCCTGAGAAGGCAGAAACTGAACAGATTAGCAGAAGAAAATATCTGTAGTTCCTAACTCATCAATGCTGGAGATTTCTGTCACAAATTACATCCTACTAGTTTCATTTCTACTATTTCTGCCCAAAAAAGAAGTACAGTAAGCCTTATTTAGAGGAATTTGTGTCAAAGAAGATGAACCCACAGATTTTTAAAACCTAAGTTAACCACTTTGGTTAGTTTGAAAGTAGTCCTCTGCTGGTTCAAACACTCATGACATTTTCAATCTACCTGCCCTAAGTTTCAAGTTAGCAGTGAGACCATGTCCCAAAGACCAGTGGTGGGGATGGGTGCTGCCTGTGGCCTTGCAGCAGCCATGCAGCCCTCTGGATAAGGTGATGAAGCAAAGAAAGAGAATCTGTTGATGAGCTGGTATGACCTTTTCCACGACACATGATACTTGCCAGAAAAATGTACTTGGTAATTTCTGCACTGTGCTTAGCACTCCTCTTTGAAGAACTGTCATTTAGAAAAATGGATGGTCTGTGTCTGCAGGAATTTATTCATCCTTGCACACATTATTCTAGTAGTTAATCACTCTGGCAGCTGAAGTTCAGATCTTATTTCTATTCTGAATTTTGTCAACATTCAGCTTCTAGGCATTGGATCTTATTATAGCTTTTCTTCCTGCTGGGTGATAGCATCACCCATCAAATTCTCCTGGATGTGTTACTAAAATCAAGCCTACTCCAATATTTAGCTCATACCTAATTTCAGTCTTCAAACGCCACTGTGAAGACTGCAGGACTCTGGCAACATCAGCATGCTGCTCTCTCACCTGCTCTGTGCAAGGATTGCTTCCTATACTCAGAAATACAATCTTGAAGGATGAGTTTTGCTTAAGTACTTTTATAAGAACTTGATTTTTCTAGAACTTTCCTGTAATCCAATGCTGCTGTTACTTCCTTACTGCTGAACACTAAGTTTTATCACTAATGGTTCAAGGCACTCTGACTTTAGGTTAGTGAATCTATCATAAAACAGGAGTTGCATAAGTTGCCTGAATCCAAGTCTCCAGCCTGTATTTTATATTAGCTGAGACAAAACTGATTGGCTTTTCTGCATATTTGCACTCTTACATTCCCATCAGCAGTGCACTTTGTGGAAAGCAGGTTGTAAAGTTGCAAGTATCAAGCTATCTTTAATGACCCACTGGATGTAGGATGGTTTAATAACTCTTACACCATTTATCTCAGTGTCCAAAGAATGGCAATAAAGAAATCAGGTACCCAAAGTGGATGCCAGGAAATAGCTGGGGAAAACATGATTTAAAAAGTGATAGGAGACACCTCAGAGCAGAAGCACTGAGGAGAGAGGGAACAATGATAGTGGGCAGTTATAAAACTTCTTCAGATACCACTCCTTAAGGCAAATACTCTCTGGGAACCAGACATCTGTCTGGAATATCTGGCCAATATCCAGCTCTATATGTACAGTAGATATGACTATTGATTCCCAGTCATATATTATACACCATACTTTGAGAAGTGGAACAGAACTCATTTAACTCCGTGGGTGGGAGAAATTCTAATAATGTGCCATGAAAGCCTATAAAGCTTTTTTAATAACACTTTTAATAGAGACATAGAATAAAAGAAATACAAATGGCAGGCTTAGAAATACAGAATGGGATCAGTATTACAAAACTGGATCACCCAGTTTTTCTTTGCTTTCTTTTGAATGCTAACACAGCACATCCTACCTGGGGACAGGTGCAGTTGCTGGCCTTACCTCCTTCAGATCTCACCTGTATCAGCTTCTTAGCCCCTCCCTCACCTTTTGGCCCTTATCACTGATCTACTTTCCTCAGATGAGACCTACAGTAACAGTGCAATACAATGCTCCAGCCATGCAGGATGTGCCAAAAAATTAATGGAAAGTAAAGGGGTTTTTTTTTGCACACCAAGTATTTGTTGGAGGCCAGTCATCTTTCTAGGAAAGGTTTTTCCCCTCTAAAAAAAAAAAAGACAAGTATTTTTTTATGTTTTCTTTTTTTTTTTTCTTCTTAAATATTAATGATGGAAAAACAGCCTATTCTTAACAAAACAAATAAAGGCCCAGAACTTGATTTTAAAGATTGCCTTGTGTGACCATGTCATGAATTTGATCTTGGGCAGGGTTTGCAATGTTTCAAAATAAAGCAACTGATGATACATATTTTGATCTTGCACTTTTAAAAGTAATTAAAGCATCAGTCTTGAAAGGGTCTTTGGCAAGTGCAATAAATTTTTCAAATATTAAAAATGAGTGCATCTGGCACTTCTCCAACATTAATAAAATTTCTGAACAACTTTTGTTACTATTATTCTTGAGCATTCTTTGGAAAGACTTGGCCTTCCTTTTTAACGCCCCCTCCTTTAGATATATATCTGTAACTATTAAATGAAGATATAGGACACATTTCTGGGGATGTAGAAGGGGAGATTAATATTCTCATGATTTAGTAAAGGACATCAATGGGTTTGTTAGCTCTTATTTCAGTAGCTCTTATTCACAGTATACAGAACTTATTCACAGAGCTAAACAGAACTCAAGATATTAGGGGCCACCCAGAATTTTAATTTTACAGATTTGTTATTTTCTCTTTTTGTGCTTCAGTTCTCATACAAAGTTTCTCATCTTGTTGAATTTATTTCTGTCCATACAAACCTGAATGATGCAGTTAATAATGCAATGCTCAACATTAGCATGGATGTAATTGCCATTTCCAATTGTTTAAAGTTGCCATGGCATCTTAGCATAGATAATACCATGGTAATTCTAATCAGGCAAAGGCAAAATCATATGCCTTAACTGTGGCCAGTATAAATGGCATTTTTATAACACTTTTTATTTGTGTTTACAGACATGAACAATTAATATTTACAGTGCTTTTCTGAGACTGGTAACAGAGTCTCCCAATGGCTCAGTCCAACATTATACACCTGGGACTTCAGAAAGAAGAGAAATATCCTAAAATTAAAGATGTTTATAAATGGTGATTGATCAGGACATTGTTAAGGAGTCTTGCAGGCTGCCAAGCTAAAGTTCATCAGCCTGCTTCAAAATTTCTGCAACTGGCATAGGAATAATTATTCATTAAAATAATTCTGCATGTTTTATTTGCCTCTGGGCTCTTTAGCTATTAGGATACACTTGGGTCTTGTTTGTTACTCCCCTTTCCTATGAAGAAAGTTTTAACCTTACCCTGCAAGTAGAAGCTGAAAGTCTCACCCACACATGCCCCAAGGAGTTGAAGCTACAAGAAAAACAGCTAATATTACAGGTCTCACATTAAACCACATTAAACCACTCTGGCAGTGGTGAGCAGAGCAAGGAGGCTCCCTTTTGCATATCAGCTCCATTTCACAATGTGACAAAGCTGCAGATGTGCCCTCACATTAGCCAAAAACATTCCACTCCTTTCCTGTGCCTGCCACTTCCTGGAGGTGGAGTGTTGAAGATAGTTCTTGCTCAACAAAAACCCTGCTCTTCCCTTGCTTTCCACGTCTTCTCAGCTTTTATTCTCTCATACCCATTTGGGTAGGAACATCACCATTGCAGCATACGTATTTCTATAGAAGAAATTACCTCGAGAAAGACAGAGGCCAGGCAATGTGCCTCCAGTTGTTTTCCCCACAGACCATGCCTAAGCAGACATTATCCTTGCTGATTCAGCCATAAATTTCTTTCTGAAGCAACTGAAAATGCAGAGGCTAAATGAAGGGAAAAAAACTGACGTAGATAACAGCTGTGATACAAATACAAATGCAGTGAAAGCCATATATTAAGGAAGGGCAGAAACTCATTCAGATGAGACTAATTTATAGAGTGGCTGAAGTGAAATATTCAGCAATATTAAAAAAAAGTTCCTGTAGTAAAAGAGTTGAGAAAATAATTTAACTGGATACTGTTGAAGTTCTGATTCTTTTTGGTGGGATTAGCAAATAGCATCACTAATTTTTGTTAGCTACATACCAAGAGAAGTCAGAACGTCTCTTCAATGATTTTAACATTTCTGGGAAAACAGCATAGGGGGAAAACTAATCAAGCTTTTCTTTCTGGACATGGACTTTAGAGATGTCTTCTTCAAAGAGGAGTTTATTGATGCTGTGAGTGCTATAGCATGACACCACTACCATGAGAAAGTTCTCTGCTCAGATGCTCAGCCCAGTTGTAAACTACAGTCTTTGCTTTCCCTTGCTGTGCAGGGCTCCCTGGTGTCACCAGGGCTGGCCTCCTATGGAGAAGTATAAGCAGAATACAGGGGCAAGAGAGCCTGCATTTTAGTTACAAAAGTCACAACACATGTAGGGATGTTTAATGCTCCAAGAAAAGTTCTGGAATACTTTATTTTTAACATAGGACTACCTCTCGGGTGGGGATGAGCTCCTGTGGGCTTTTCCTCAGGCACAGTGGCTGCCTGATGGTCACCCCTGGGCAGCATGGGGGCTGGGGCAACCTGTGCTCTGGGGCAACCCCTGTGCTCTGGTGTTGGGAGCATTTGCCAAGAGTGGGCATGTGTGGTTCTCCCCCCCAAGCAGAGCACAGGGCACATCGCCCAGCTCCTCTTCCCAGCCTGCTGCAGGGACTGTGCTGCAGCATCTGACTAGACACGTTCTTCAAGGTCCTTTGAAGAATGTCATGAAGACTGGCTTTTGGAAGGCAGAGACATCTGGAAATTGCTGCTAGTTCCTCATATCATCAGGTGAAGATAAAAACTTGGAAGGACTGGCTTTCCCTTGAAGCATTCACAACATCACAAAATCAATTAGGCTGCAAAAGACCACCGAGATCACTGAATCCAACCTTCGAGCAAACAGCACCAGGTCAACCAGACCATGGCACTAAGTCCAGTCCTTCCTTAAAAGCCTCCAAGGCTGGTAAAAGCCTCCAAGGCTGGTGACTCCACCACCCCCCTGGGCAGTCCATTCCAACATCTAACCACCCTTTCTGTGAAGAAATACCTCTAATGTCCAACCTAAACCTCCTCTGGTGCAGCTTGATGCTGCTAAGCTCATGAGATTCTCTGAAGACAGGAGACGTGGAAGAACCTGAGCATGGTGGGATATGTTTTCTGAAGTGCTTTCCTTGCAAAAAGCAAATTTAGATGCAATGAATCAGCCCTTTTCTTCACTCTGATAACCCTGAAAAAACATGCCCAAAACATCAGTGAGGTAGACTGGATTCCACCCTCTGCTTTACTCTGTAAACACTTGCTGGCTGAGACCTGTTAGTCATTGCTCCTGATGGCACGAGAAAGAAACCAAGGGCTGTAAGGGTTCACATGATGGAGTCATTAGAGTGGGAGTGAACAGGAGTTACACAAACCTGTGTTCTTCCTGAGAAAATTACATGCATAGATTAAGTGTTGCAATTTACTGTAGGTCTGCCACCGTAGCTTAGTGTGTATCTCTACAGCATCTGTTAAGATGTTACAATTTTATTGATCCACATTATTTTTTCACCATTAGCTTGAAGATTAAAGAGAAAATGTTTGGATTTTGTGATGATTAATCACAGGTTAGATACTTACAGTTTGAATGCATAGAAAAGATTAAAGAAATTCTGTCTTACATCCCAGTGCAGTATATCAGTTTGAACAGAGCTTTTTTCCATGTCACTATTTCTACCTGATCCCAGTTAAAAGTGGAGACCTTAATTTTACTTTTTTTCCCAAGCTGACAATTCTATGCATTTGGCAATAGCATACCTTAGTAATCCTTCCTTAGAGGGAAGATAGTACCTAGAATGTTTTCTGGACTTGGGGAGAACATATCCTAAATTGTGTAACTAACTGAAAGAAACTGGAGAAGACAGTCAAGTTGTTTACATTCCCCTTTACTGAAATGCTCTCAGTACTGCAATGTTTTTAATTTCAAGGGGGAGCCTGGATGTTGCATGACGTTTGATGATCTCTGCTTTGATTTGGGTGAGTTTGTCCTTGGGAAGTGTAATTACATATCTGATATGGATCTGTTCAAACAAGGTAATTCATGGCCTACTTATGATCCTGCAGAGCTGCCAAATAAAGAGATGTCTAAAATTACCCTTTCCTTTTTCTGATCGAGACATAATAATGCACAGGTTATTTTGTATACAGACCATTGTCTTCTTCCTTCTGAAGAACCGGATGATGATGTATTATAGGAAAATCTTGACAGTTACAGTGGTTTATGCATCAGGTTTTAGAAAGCTGTCAGGCTTTCTTCCCCAACAGTGAAAACACTGGAAAAATTAAGGCTGACGATAGTTTTGTTTTGGATACAAATAAATGTTAAAAGTACTTTAAAATTGCTTTAAAAATAATCTTTAATCTCTTTTGCTGATAAGAACTTTTCATTCTCATTTGATTATTGGCCAAATTGGGATTTCTTACTCACACAGCAACAATTTTTTTTTCTCATCATTTGACCACCTAATATCTACACGATTACTCATGGTGTAAAGCTTTATTCTGCATATAGGCATCTCAGTCATGCCTGTGGTGTTCGTCTGGTTTCACACCTTGAGGTCCTTCTTTTATCTACTAATCTTTTTCTTCTCTCTCTTTTCTCTCTCTCCCTTCACTGTGGGAACATAGCCATATAGCTGGGGACATTTCAGCAGGTGGATAGCCTGAAACTTGGGTGATTAGCGTGGCATGTGTCAGATTTTGTCTTTGATCCCTTTGTTATTCAAAACTAGCAAATGCTCTCATATTCCTGGGGGGGGGGGGAAAGGGAGGAGGGAGGAGTGTTGAAAACATTTCAATTTGCTCTTAGATGGATAAACTCAGATGCAAATTAAAGTATTTGGGGGGGGGGGAAAGGTCTATTTTTATCTAGTTGTTAAGACAGGTGGGTGTCTAACTGTAAAACAAATGAGTGCTCCATGTGCTGGATTTACACAGCTGAGTGACACTGTGCAGTGTCTGCTCTGAAGTCAGAGCTTGAACTGAGATTTCCATCCACAGGGACCCCATGGCATCTGCCAGAGAGAAGTCCCTGCTGTTGTGTTGCTGTCATCAGCTTCTGCTTACCCTTGATCTACAGAGTGGCTTAACATCAGGTCAGTCAGAGAAACACCCTGGTAGATAACATTTTCCTTTGGCAAAAAATCCTGCAAGAATAGTTTCAGGCAGATATTTTAGATCTCGTGGGCCAAAGGATCAGAGTACCTCCCTCCTCCACTTCCTTCCTTCCTGCAGTGTGAGCTCCCTGACTCACTCTCCAGCTCTTCCAGTAACATCTCTGGGTCATGGCAACAACCCAGGGAAAACTATCAGTGTCAGCTCTTAGGGGCTGCGAGAGACTGGAAGGATTGCTGGCTTGAAACATTTTGGGTGCACGTGTGGGGGAAGGAGCAGGTCAGGCTTTGCCCTGGTGAGGTGATGCCCTGCCCTGCACACCCCAGCCCCTGCCCCTCTATCCCAGCCCTGCAGTGGCCACCAGCCCCTGGCACGCTGAAGGCGAAGCTCCACACCCTCCTCTGGAGCCCCAGCCCAGCCCCTGAGTGGCCAAATGACCCCAAGTCCCACCTGGGGGAAGGGCCCAGGAAGGACAAAGGGTACTTAAAGTGAGACACAAGGCAAGCTTACATCTTGGCCCTGCTTCCTCTTGGAATTTCTATCAGGTGAACACCTCTGGAAACAAAAGTAAAAGTTATGTTTGCTTTTTTCTTCATTTTTCTCTTTCTCTTTCTTCCAATTCCTTCTTGGATTTAATTAAATTAATATTGAGTGGGCTTGGAGTTTACTAAATTGAATGGGCTTTGGGAAGTGTTTTATGTTGATTGAATGCTGCTCTAAACCTTTTGTTCTCTGATTTTTTTTATTCATGTATATGTTTTTAATTTATCTGTTTACAAAGTCAGCAGAGGGAGAAGGAGGGATGCTGGAAGAGGGCAGATGACACTGACAAAATCCAGTCTTGATGTGAAATAATCCCCATAAAAGAAGGCTAGGGACACTTGGTTGAATATGGCTAAGATGCATATGGCATCTTAGTTTATCTTGGGAAGTAGGAATACCGTCTCCTTTTCCCCACTTAACAATGTACAGGAACCTTTCCAGTCTGTTTAGGAACAAAATGGTAGACTTAGGGTACCATTTGCAGTGGGAGCAGAGCCACCCTGGCACCTTTGATTCTCCTGGGAGGGATATAGAGAACCTTCTGGGGTGCTGTATGGGGAACACAGCCACCAGAGGGGCACTACGTGTGCACTGAGCACCTCAAACCCAGGCATTTCTGGCCTCCTCGTAGTCCCTCCATCACCATGGCAGCCACATCCTCTAAATGTAGGTAAATATTGACTTGGTCTCAGAAAAGTGATAGTTTCACATGTTTTTCCAACACTGCATTAATAAGCAACTTGCAATCCAGTTAGAAAAACTGTCAGTAGTGCCAGCCAAATAATTTACATGGCAACAGCATGTAACAGATTCTAAGATAACAAAATTCTTTATCCAATATCAATAGTGTAATTTATATACAGATCTTTCTGGGAGCATGTGGTGTATCTAGAAGCATGAGTTGTATCTGACCATACAGTTTGTTTTATGATTTTCTGATGCTACTGGATTATTAAAAAAAATTTAAGGAAATATTTCCATTCAGTTGATATTCTTCCTGTTCTCTCATTAAAAAAGTATGTCCTAGTTAACATGAAGATGTGACATAATATCAGTTCAATATGGACGAAATACACAATTATGCAATTATCTGAAAACACAATGCATAGTGCTTGTAATTACTTTATTCTTACTTGTAAATATGATATGTATTTATGATCTTGTCTGCAATACTTGGAGAAATTATCTGTTTTAAATATATCTCCTAGGATAGCAATTGTGTAGCTGTTGGAGGACAGTGTCTTGAAGCCTTTCTGAAGCTAAATTTCAACTGAGTTCAAAAGTATCTGTTGGAAATTTGTCTTGTGATGTTTAGTTGCATGTTTGTCAGAGGATATATGCAAATCATCTAACAGATTGGAGAGGCTCCTTATTTTCCTAAGTCTTAGCTAGTGGGGAGAGACTTAGCTTCTACAGAATATGAAAGCCTAACTTAGCAATTCTGAGTAGCCCCCAGCCCCCCCAGCCTGATCCTCTCCCCCAGTTGGTAAAAGGAGAAGCCTAGGAGACAACTAAATGAAGAGCTTAAAATTCAGTACAGCTAATAGTTTGGCAGTGTGTTCACCCCTTGTAAAACACCTTGCACAGCCAAAGGCCAAATTCTGCAGCTTTCAGCAGCATGGAAGCTGTAGAATTTCAGGTTGTGCTTCAGTGGCTGTGACTGGCAACTCAGGGTGGACTTCAGAGCCAGGAACAGCTCCTGGCTGTGCAGAGAATAAAAAGCCTGCCAAAGTGTCCCTGTTGCATGACCCAAGATGTGCCTGCTGCACGCAACATGGTAATAAGCCTACCACGCTCCTCTAATAAAACTGTATTTGTTTGAATTAGCACTTCTTTCAAATATATCCCTTTACCTCCTGAAGTCAGTTTTGAGAGAGTTGAGAGTTCGTGGTCATAATGTGCTGTTCTCTGGTGTCCCAGTGTGTGTCTCTGAGCTGGTCTGTTGTGAGAGACCCTGAGAGAGGAATATGAAACATTACATCCCAGTAAGGTTGACTGAAGAAGTGATCGAGGTCACAGAAATCACTCCAGGAGGTCTGAGTGGAACATCATAGTAAGAAAGGTATGTTATTTTTTCCAGGAAATGCAACAGAAGAATCCAGGTCAGATTACAGAATTGGGTAACAAGTCCCAGTGCTTCCTCAGACTTGGAGAGACTTGTCAAGGTGTGACATAAGCAAGAGCAAATGCATTCACCTTCCAACTAGGATGCTCTGTGGATGAATGCAACACTGGTTTAGGAAGGGTTGCTGTGTGTGAATGTGCACCCTGGTGGTTAATATTGATGGTAGGTAGCTGGAAATGCTCCTCAGGCCCATGGTAAATCAGCACTCAACACTCCCACATCTTCAGGTAGGGTTAAAAATGACTCATGCCATGTCTGATGCTGTGTGGAGGGATTTGGTTTTGGCTTGGACTCACCTGAACTCTGTGGGTTCCTAGCAAATAAATGCATGCAAACTGCATGAAGGTCTCCATTATTGGTGTGTGGCTTTGATGTTTTCTGAAGCCAAGAGACTCCAGCTTGGAATGGTTAGTTGGCATCTTAATTGCCAAAAAATCTCAAAGCAGTATGCTGACTGGATCAGAAATCACCCACTAAAAGGACATCGGTGTCAAAAGAGGAACAGCCAACTTTCATAGAAAGCAACAAACTAATTAATGATACCCTGGTGGCAGAAAAGAAGAAGATTTCTTAAATGGTATTAGAAGTCTTGCTCACAGGAAAAGAGAGGATAGAGAGAAAGGCATCAGACAACTCAGAAGAAAATCCTTCAAGCCCCTAAGTAAAAAGTTGCCTTTTTCCCTTTTTTCTCAGAGTTGGGAGCACCATCTGACAACATCAAATCTGCCTGGGAACTCTAGCCAAGAAAATGGGAGACAGCCAAGAAACTCTAAAATGCTCTCTTTTAATAAAATACAAGAAGTTTAAGTCCAGAGAACTTAGATTTTATTCTTGGAAAATTTATAAACAGCCAAGGCTCAGCCACTATATTCACTGTACATTGTTGCTCAGCTTCAACTTGGAATTATGCAGTGAGCTGAGGCTATGGCAGAAAGAAGTAAAATGTCTGATTTCCAAGCATGTTCAGCTAATGCAGCATGTGTTAGTTAAAAGTCACTGGGCACACCATGAGGCCCTGCTAAGTGGTGTCAACAGGAATTTCTCAGGGGACCATAGGCAGGAAAGGTCTGGGGTCTGGTTGGGGATATAAGCCCAAGAAGGTCTGCTAAGCAATAATCAGCTGAACAAATTTCTACTGGTAGACATGGGTGTGACTTCATCACTGTCATTGTTTCACCACCCTGTGGCTGCCAATGCACATCATGCAGAGGAGTATCTGGATTCTTCAGGGAGATAAAATTAAGATAAACCTACATGACAGTAGGAGCTTTTGCTAACATGGCAGTGCTCGTCAAGGAGGGTTTGTGAGGTTGCATTTGGAAAGTATGAGTGTGTTGTTTATCTAAGCTGGTGAAACATTACCACATTGGTGAATACAAATCAGAGTGGCAAGACATCATGGGGGTTTGGTGACACTGATAGAGCACAGATGTAAACAATTTCTCCTGATAAACTGCACCTGTACCAAGAGGAATTCTTAGCAAGGGTTTTCTAACCTGCTCATGGCTGAAAGGGGTCTTCCAGGATGGTGGGCTTGTTAAATGCTACCACAGCTCTGGGGACTTTTGTCTTTTAGAATCTCAGATGGTGTCCTATCACACATTTGTTCCTTGCCTGGAAATCCTGAAACTGTAGTTGTTTTTTAAAAGCTTTCCTGAGATTTATTGCATTTAAAATTTCTAGATATTTTCCCGTGAGAGTGCTCCTTCCCCAAGGGTTTCTGTGCTCATCCATGTCTGGACATCTCCATCTTCAGCAGCAGGAACAATGCTGGAAGAAGCAGGAGCTTCACTGGCACCCTATTTCAGCTTCCTCTTGCTTCTGCAACTTCTTGTGAGGGTCTCTGCCCCTTTGCCAACTTTTTTCTTTCAATAGTTGGGTTGTCTATTTGAGACAGTCTTTCTCTGTGGGGAGTTTCTTGCTGTTACTGAAAATCAGTAATGAAAATGTGTTACAGACACCACTGGCAACAAGCAAGGTTCACTTTCACTCATGCTTTGTTTTAGCTGTTCCATTTTCCATCAAAATAATCTTCTCAGGGAATTGGATTATCCATGGAATTGGATTAAAAGGACTGGGATCTGACTTTCAGTTCATCGTTTAGTCTTAAAGATATTTTATTGTCTGTTACTCTCTTTCAAAAAGTACTTTCAGACTCTCTTACTGAAAGAGCATCCATAGTTAATCTTCTTATATTTCATGGCATAAGATGCTTTCTCCATATCTTTTGTACTATACTACTAATAGTAAAACTCACTTTTGCACAAAGTCAGGTCCTGTTACCTTAAGTCACGTGGAGTTTTGGGACTTTCATGCAATTTTTTAAAGGTAGCTTATAATACCTAAATTATCAAAATTACCTAAATGCCTTAAATTATCGAAATGCCCCAAATGTGTCAGGATCTGAATTGCTAGCTAAGAAGTGGTGAGGAAATGCAAGACTTAAATTTACTTCAGATTGCAGATAGGAGCATATTTATAAGATTGCATAAAAATGGCTTTGGTAACAGAAGAAATTCAGGAAAGTTGGTTCTTTTGGGTTTTGATCCTGTAGCATGCAATTCCCTGTGATCAGGATCAGCCACTTAATGATACAGAGCATCCCAGGACAAAGCTAGAGTAAATAAAAAATGCCTTGGGCAGAGCACAATCATGTTTGGTTTTACTCCTAAGAGGTTTTGGCGGCCAATATGAATTGCTAGTTCTGGGGCACCTACTTGCACTTTGCTCTAGAATTCATAAATCCATCCTTAAGAGTGTATCATTCTGATTTAACAGTTCTTTACTACAATTAATCTCTTGATGCTGAAAATTTTTCTGCAACTTTCTTTCCCAGCATAATATAAAATTGTTCTTGGGCTTTGAGATAGAGTTAAACACTGATAATCTGAAGATGTTCAGAGGTCAAATTTCAATTTATTTTCCAACAGACCTAAAATCCAGCTCTGGGATCATCACAAATTCAGCATATAGGTTAGAATGCATGTATATGTGTGTGAGTGTGCCAATACCTCCTGATAAAAAGGGGAATTATTAAAAAAGAATACAGACAGGAAATAGTCTCATATAAGAAGCACAGTAAATTCTGTTAGGAAATTATAGATAGTACACCATACAGATAGCCAAAATAATTTTAAGAAGCCCAAACATCCCATATTTTACTATACTAAATCTAAAAAAAGGTAATTTAGAAATTCATACAAAAATGAATCCAGAAAATACATTGAAAAAACAAAAAAAAAGCAAATAGCCCACCTTCCATTCTTGAAATTGTTTATAGAGCAAAGGATCCATGAGTTATAGAAAACCATTGTTATTTGGTAGCCAAATTCCTAAAATCAAGGCCATAATAAATAAAAAAATGAAATGAAATAAAATAAAACAATAAGATTATGAACAATATAATTTCCAAGGTGAGTTTATTTCATAAGAGTGAAACCAGATCCATATTATTAAATGGATTTCAAAAATTCTTGTCTGAAATGACTGAATTCTCATTACATTAGTAGTTTTCTAAATGCTTTGAGGAGGGGTTGGGTGGAAACAGTAATATGAAATTAGAAAAGAGAAATAATAGTACTTTAAAAAGTGAACACTCAGGGGTTTCTTTTTTTATTTTAAAAATATCATGCAGGTCTATGATAAATGTTGTGGGGAAGAAAAACAGAGTTAAAACTAGTCAGGTGTGAATAGTAAAAAGACTTGAAAGGAAAAGGTCGGTCTCGTTAGACAGCAGTCCATGGTTTCATCACTTCCTTCATTATGTGATCACTGTGACTTGGTGCTTTGGAACTGCCCTTACTCATTAGTCAACAAATAATTATTAACTACACAGTATTTTAAAGGTGTCCTGTAACTTTCACCATATTCAAAGGAGGGTCAGTTTCAAGCCATCAAAGCTTGCAAAATACCACTATCAGCTTTAAAAGATATGTTCTGTTAATGTACTCACTGGGGTCCAGATAATTCTTGTGTGCAGTCAGATGAGCACTCAAATACTATAGATTTATTAGAATATTTTTAGCATAACCTTCCATCATCATAAGTTTTTTAAAATGTAGTTATTCATGCTTTCTGAATTTTCAGGTTCAAAGTTGCCACATGAATGAAGTGAGGTTGAAAATATGGCACATAAGAAGTGGAACAAAATTTTGGGCAGAATCTTGCTTGATTTGGCGGCTCACTGGACTCACATAGATCCAGCATCAGATTTCTGGAAATATTTCATATTCTTGAATGTCACATTTTAGGCATGCACTGGTGCAGTCTGCCATGCATACTTTTGCATTATCTATAACTTACTAACTCCTGCAAACACCAATCCTTTGAACAGAAACCATTAGCAATTCCCTATACAAATTTTACTGCAAGAAGCAACCTGATTTTGTGCAGAAGTTTGGGAGTGCAAGCTGAATCATAGAATCATGGAATGCTTTGGGTTGCAAGTGAGCTTAAAGATCATCTAGTTCCAAACCCCTGCCATGAAGTCACTCACTAGACCAGGTTTCTCAGAGCCCCATACAACCTGGCCTTGAACACTTCCAGGGGATGTGGCTGGTCTAGGGCTTTTTCCCAATTTGGTTTCTCCTATATTTGTACGCTAATCTCAGCTCTGCAAGAGGCCCCTAAAGAATAAGGAGGGAAGTGAATAAAACCCCCACACCTCATGAAAACAGAGAGTTGCAACTAAAAAGTGTAAACTGCACTTAGGTAATGTGACAGTGACCACTGCCATTGGTATATACACCCAGGACGCACTGTCCCCGACTGACCCAAAAGATCATCATTCCCAGTTTCTTTCCAGAGGTTTTTTTGTGTTTCAATAGCAAGTTTCTCTATGACTCCATATTTTTCTCTGTCAAAGGACAGCACCATGGTAGAAATGCAGATATTTTGTTTCCTGCTTCTTGCCATTACCTGCTGAGTTTTACAAACTCTCTTAATTTCAAATCACTTTCTTCACAGTCTTCTGTGGGCAATAAGGGCCTTGGGATGAGAACGATACTTTTAGTTCTTGTTTGTAGTTATGTTAAACTTATAGGATCTCATCTCAGATATTTCTATTATTTCCTATATCTGAGATTATTTGTCAAACAGAAATTTGAAACTGAACTTCTCTAAATCTTCTCAGGATCTACATGAAGTTAATAGTGAATCTCATACATGTTTAGAAAAATTCACTGTGAAAATAAGTGGAAAACAAAAAAGGCAATTGTTTCCTTCAGACCTACGCCCTGGACCACATGCTTTGTTGGTCAAGTGACCTTCATTGAAAAAGAATCCAATTAAGAGATAATCAGGAGTCTGTTTTGGGAACAACTTTACAATATTAATGCCTGTCTACTTTTTTTCCCATCAGTAGTAAATATTTACGCGCATTTTCTCAACATATCAACACATTACTATTTTGAGAGATTAGTTTTTTTATTTTTTTAATCATCCCTATATGGACTGACTCAAAATACCAGGTATTGAAGATAAAGATCTGCTTTAAAATGACCCAGCTGAACCTAGGCACCTGCTTGACTACCTTATTGAACTGGAGCCTAGCAAATAGAGTCATGAATTGTGACATTATAAAACTATTTCAGATCATTAGCTCTATGGACTAAAAGTATAAAAAGCACCCTAAAACAAGAGCTATGTTTCTTGTTTATGTGCTGGTGATTTAATTTCTTTAGCCAGTCACTATGCTCTGTCAGGGTAAATATATTCAACATATAGTTAGGTTTTTAAACGCATCAGCATTTAAAAATGCTGCAATGCATTCAGGGAGCAATGCCATCCCTTTTGTAGGAAGCAATTTTCATATTGTAAGCATCTAAGATGAAAGCAACACATAACTCATTTAGGTAATGCTGCAGACAGACTCAGGTTAACTACAAAAGGCAGCTTGGCATGACACCCACAGTCTCCTGAATTTCTTCAGCTGCCAGTCTGCAGCTTGAGAGGCTTTGCAAACTGTGGGGGGATAAGGAGATAGAAAGTGTAACAGAATATTCGGTAATGCTTGACAAGGTCTTTAATAATGCTGAAAAAAAAAACCCAACAAACAAGTAAAAACAAGAATGATTTTGACCAAAGTTGTCACTGGAAAATTATGTCATGCAGTTTGCTGGTTGTAGGTCACTTAACCGATCTCTACTTCCTCCACTTCAAGTAATATCTTCTGGCACAATAGAAATAGTCCAATTTATTTTGCAGACCCCATACAAAACACAATTCCAAGTAACTGGATTTGAATTTCATATGAGATAATGTTACATGCTAAATTTGCTAGAAACACCAGAAATATGATGCCAGCTTTAGCACAGTGTAGCTATATTCCCATTCAATGGAGCATATGCTAACCATTCATCAAACTTTCTAAGGGGGTTTGTGGTAGGTACTTTATCTGTGCATATTTACTGCTACTATTTTAGCAAGAAATGCAATAAAATTTCCTAAGCAATACCTTTCCTTTTGCTTCTGCAAGCTATTTGTCTCCCGTTGTTGTTACAGACAGTTGAGAGCAGAGTATTGTGGGTTGAGCTCCAACTGCATATTCATTCGGGTTTATTAGGGCACAGAGCAGTGAGTCATGGCTGGGGCTGATAAAGGCAGGTGCTGTACCTTCCCTTCTGCCCTGAGATTAGTTTACATTTTAATTATGTTTTGACAGTCTAGTTGGCCTTTCATTAGTGTTACAGGGCTGTAACATCTCCCGAAGGAGGAACCAGAGCAGAATTTCCATCACATGTGGGTTTCCTTTGATACTCCCCTGACTGCACCGTGAAGGAACTGAATTCTGCATTCAGGCCGTAAAGAAGCAACCCAGCTGAGCTCCACAGGGCACCACTTCTGACAGCCAACTGGTACTTTCTCCATCCCATTAAGGCACTAAGGGATGAAAAATGCAGTCGAAGCATCTGTGCAGGTTATTCATATGCAGACTGTGCTGTACATAGGTGCTGGAATAGCCTCTTGCCTCAGCTGCTGAGCTCTCCTCAGGTGCAAGAACAGGTAGAAACTTGCTTATATATCACCAGGAAAACAAGAAGCATAGCTAAGCTGGTGAGATGGGAAGAACTATTTGCTGTTACAGACAAGCTACAGTACTTCTTCCTCTAGGTCTGCATATAAAGGAGATGATGCTCAGAAAGTTTAACATCTCTGGACTTCTGCTACTGCAATATTTTTGATGGGGGCTGCTTTAGCACTGGGTGATCATGAAGTCCAGCTCCATTCAATCAGCCATGCAGAGAGCTTTAAAATCCTAGAGTTGTTTTCAGAGGGAGAAATGGTTGACCATATATATAGATCACAGCTTTAAAAATCCCAACCAACTTAATTAATAAAACTGTCTCAAAAACCTTTTGTTTTCCACATGTTCAATGTAAATATCTATACTCTTATACTCGTATGGCATTTTCCTGCTGAATAATGCTATTTTCCATCTTCCAATAAGTTTGTTAAATACATGATAGACAATTTTTTTAAGGCTCAGGGATTTAGATACAACAATGAGGTGCAATACAACGTGAGGTGCAAAATTATTTTCCTTTGCTTCATACTGAAATTTAAATTACATTCTATTGGATTGGATTTAGAGCCAAATACTGTGAGTTAAAAATTCATTTTGGAGAAATCACACTCAATGCATCACTCATTGCATTTTGCTCTTCTAAAATCATCTGCCATCTGTTGAATGTGTTATTAATAACTCTGGATTTAGGGTGTGATTTTTAACAATCAGTTTGCAATGAATAAAATCGCAGCAGAAATTCCCTGACGCAATCTGAAGTGTGAGCGAGACAATGGAAATCTGCATCTAACATTTGTCAAGTTGGACACAGGCCTTCTATTGTTTGGCTGTCTGCACAAAGTTTGTGCTAGGCATTATGCAAAGCCTGGTTGTTACCAACTGGGCTATCTGCAAAGCAGATTCTTTTTCAAGTATGCCATAAAATTTAAATAAAAAATATAACTGAACTGGAAACAACATTATGTTTGCATGAAAGCTTTGTAACAATTCAAATTATAGCCCCTTTCAAAGTGCAGTATTTGTGCAGCAATTGAAACAAATTCTGTGTTTTCAAAAAATACCAAATAATTTTCATTGTGAGATTGAACTGATATATTAAATGAGAGAGAAATTACACAAAAACTCTGTTCTTCTTAAGCCCTGTAAAATAGCTAATGCAGAAGAGCTATAATGGTGTAATATGAAAATTGTTTCATGTCAGTGCACAGGTTGAACCATAGACCCTTCGCTTCTTCCATCTTGCTTGGTTTTTCTTGTAGGACATTAAAAGTCTCATTGAGAGAGAGCTGCATGTCAGGAAAAAAAATTAAATTAATGATGATATATATGTAAGAGAAAAATACTTTTAAGGAAAAAAGAAAAAGAGGAGCTGCATGCTTTTCTATCTTTGTCCAAAAAAAAAAAACCAAAAAACAAAAAAACACCAGAAAGTTGAGCTGTTGACCTAAAAAATGGAGAAAGATGAATTGCTGCAGAGGAAGTAAACAGTGCTGAATTGGGAATGTATCTGCAGCAAAAATCAGTTGATAACAGAAACAAAACCCCACACAATTAACATGTGCCTTTACTTGGGTTTGACACCTGTCACAATATCATACTCAAAATAAACATGAGAAATCAAAGGCAGTTGTTGTCTGATGAGAAGAGATGTGCAAAGGAATGACCAGTTAGGTACCAGGAAAACCAGCGATTTTATCTGTTTTTATCTGTTATTTTTTTAAGAGTTATGAACAAATGACAGATGAAATCTTCAGTGATTTTTTATTGTCTTTTATACCCATGGTCCTCACAGAGAAAACATTGCTAACCCTACTGACAAGCTGGGAAGAGAGCCTGCTTCAAAATAACCTGTTGACATATGGAAAACGATGGAAACAAATGCTGCTGAGAAGCAGAAGGAACATCTGAAATGAATCATTTGAAAGCTGAGCATATGTAGGTGGATCTGGCCAAATTAGACTTTGCTAAATGGGAAAAAAAAAAATTGGGGTTAAAAAAAAGGAAAAAGCAGAATGAGATAATTGTTAGGAAAGATAGTACTGTAATACTTACAGAGAATGGAAATACTTCAGCTTACAAAGCAAAAGGTAGGATTTATGCAGTGAGAATAAAATCCTCATCAGGAAAAAAAAAATAAATCTAGCAATTCTTTCTCTTGATCTTTGCAATTCTATTTGATAGTTTTTAAAGAATATCCTGGTTAAGGTGAGGCAACCTGTTTACAATATATTTGTCCAAAATGTAAATTCAAAGCATACTGTGTTGTATGCAGGAATCATTTAGTCAACTGCTCTATTAACTTGACCAGGTGATTGCTCATGCAACACTGGAGCAGTCCCTGGTTTCATGCCATGAGTGACCACCAGGACAGCTGGGCTGAAACCCCAGTACCTTCAGCACCAGAACAGCAGAACTGTCTTTGACTGCAGATAGAAAGATTTCCTTCTGCAGTAGCCTCTACAAAAAGCTGTAAGACAACAAAGACCTAATTTTAGTTCCTAAAAATTCTTATTGGGTTGTTCTGAAAAAAAAAAATATTGTCTGAGCATATATAGACACGGATACATTGATATGTAGATACTTTTGGCCATGCAAAATTTACTCACAGGTGTCAGCTAATATGAAATTTAATAGAAGGCAAGACACAGGATTTTTAAATTATGTTCAGTTGAACTTTACTGTGTGATTTTTAAAATGAAGGTTTATGTAGAGATTAGGCCAACTTCATATGCACTATGCACAATAATTTACAAAGTTGAAGCAGCAATGATGCAAATTACACAACTACAGAACCTCCTAAGACTCCAGTTTGAATCACTGCATCTGGTTTCCAAAACACTGTAATCTGAAAAGCAATAAGGTTTTCCTTATGCTGTTATTTGTTATAAACTCTCTGCAATTTGTTTAGTAAATTCTTTTCATACTGGCCTTAAACAGTTATGACACCAAACAACACCCCTAAATTAGTAGAGTTAAGTCTCATTTTCCAGACATGAAGCATCTGCTGCAGTCCTGATCTCTTCTGGCGTCTTGAAATGTTAAAGTTTTATCTAATGTGTTCTTGAACCCTGCTATCTGCCAACTAGAAACTGCATCCTTTGAGGGTTTTTTTTTTTTTTTTTTTCATTCTAGAATAAGGTCTCTAGATATTACCTAGCTAGAAACATGTCCTTAACCATGTTTTGCAAATGTGGGTAACAGATTTCAGGGAGGTGTCTGGTGCCAATTTTTTATTACAATGTGAATTATAACCATCTAAACCATCTGCACCAGCTATAAATTCTAAATATCTGTTTCTTTGAGATTTTTCTTCCACCTGGATCATCTCACAGGTTTAAAGTGCATCAATTTTTCTGAGCCCTTGTGTGAAATGAAGAATGTTATTCCGTACACGCCTTAACTCTCACTTTGAAATATCTAGGGCTTGTCACACTGACTAATTTTTTGTACAGTGTGTAGTTCTGCAACACGTGGGAGTTGAAAGACTTCCCATTTGGACTAGGTTTTGCAGGTGCAATGTAGCCTTTGATCCAACAAAAACCACTGTTGCTTTTGGATGTCAGGAGGGAGATTTTCAGAGGCCTCCATCTCGTAGCAGCCGTGGCCTTCTACAAAGCTGCAATTAGACCATGTTCAGCATTGTTTGAAAACACTGATTCAGCATTTTTCAAAGTGGGTTTGGCTGCAGCAGGAATATGTATTTACTCCTCACCAAAATCAGTACAAATCCATCTTTTTTTTTTTTTCCCACAGAGGATCACTGAGACAATCAGAGCTCATGGTCTTGAATAGCTGTTATGGTCATTAACTTGCTTCTAGACATCTGCATCACAGCTTTGGTAGATCACAGGAAGCAGTGACTACCTAAGTTTGCTGGAGTGAGCGTTCTTTCAGATGCATATTGTACCAAGGCTTGCATATTTATTTCCACTTGAAAAATCCATTATGTCTGTTAAACTCCATGAAAAGTCACTAGCACTGCACAGCCATGCAGGAGAATTTTTAAAATGTATAAAGTATTTTAGGAAAAGAGTGAACAGTAGATAGCAGTCAGACCAAATTCAGCTCTGTGGTACAATCCTTTGTTCAGAAACAGGCATGACAAATGATTAAAATTTATAAATATCTAAGTTGATGATTCATCCTATATGACCAAATCATAGTTTCCAAAATTTCAAATTGACTATTAGGAAAAAAAAGTTCTTCCTTAATTCTTGAACTGGCAACACTTCTCTTCACGTCCCATATGGAGCACCAGGGATGCAACAGGGTGTTGGATTGTCTTGACAAATACTTTTAAACTTAACAGTGTGTCTAAAAACTCTAGGCTCTCCTAAAAATGGGGGAAGAATATGTCATATCTAACTCAGGAAATCCTAGCTTGCAAACCAGCTTTTCTTGCAAAATTTTTGTGGTAAGATAACCAGTGTGCACACATTGGAATAGTTTTAACCATGGCTGCTCCAAAACACATTAGTGTGGTGAATTCTAAATGACTGGCTTGTAGTTGTATCTGTTGCATTATTTATGATGAAGATTGTTTTCTAGCAATATTTACTGGTTTTTTACAGGTGTGCTAGGTGTGCATCCCAATTCTCATTGACAGTGTAAATCTTTATATCTTAGAAATAATTTTCTGTTGCCTTTCTCTAGACCTCACCATAGACATTGAGTTTTCCTCATTCAGTATTGCTATTTATTTTCCACATTCCTTTTTTTTCTTTTGCTATCTCATTATGGCAGCATCTCTAAGTACAGTACATGGCAGCACCACCTTAATATCATTGCTACTGTAAAAATACAGGGTCACAATTCCAAAGCCAAAGTGGTTCTGATATAAAAAGGATAAAGTCAAAAAGTAGGAAAAGTTGTTTAAGCAATAAAGGGAAGCTTTACATATTGTACATATTTGCATCTGTGGATTGCCAGAGATGACTCCTTGTGGTTTCAAGGAAAGAGATGAAGGACATTACGGAAGTAAGAAATGTGAAAGGACAGAGAAGGGAATTAGGTGTTGGAAAATGGGAAACAGAGTGGACAGAGTGAATGAGACTGCTTAGCTGAAAGCTGGGAAGAAACATCCAACAGCAAAGCACAAAAATTGAAAAACTGCGGAATTTTTCCCTGCCCAGAGGCACTCAGCCATGGAGCAGTAAAGCAGTGCTACATGTGCAATTCAAATGGAAGGATCTTTCAGGTAACATCAACTGACAAAACGTGTGAGGAATGACTGGTAAGGAGTCATTTTCCATTATCAATGACATCCTTTAGCTCTCTCAATGGAAACACAGCTATGCAGCTGATGCTTTGTGTCCTGGATTCTCATGGTTTGTCTGTATCTCAGTAAGACATTCACCTAAACTTCTCACATTTCTTGTAGTTCTACTTTTAAAACATTGTGCTGTTAATGTTTCATCCAGGAAATATTTTCATAAATCTCTCACATACTTTCAGCAAATGCTTGTGTACATTGGCTGGCTTCCTGGAATAGTTTTAAATATAATTTTTCTGAAGGGCATCTCCTTACAACTTAAAACATGCCTTATGGCAATAAAACTTCAATCTCCAGTCTTACCTTCCTAAAGCATCACATGTTGATCTCACTTTATTGATGGGTAAATCCCAAAAGGGCAATTCCAGAAGGCCCAGCTTACTATAGAATTATTTAGGAGATAGTTAATGTAGCATTGGTTGCTAAGATCTGCCACCTCATTTTCCAATTAAAATATGTGTATATAATTTGTTCTTTCTGGTTAGACATGGCTGAACTACAGTTATTGCATGACAAGAACCTGGAAACCTTCCAGCTTTCACTCATCATTGGAAGATGGGTTATAATGTATTAAAAAGTATTTAAGTAATGCAAAATAGGCCCCTGTAAAGTCTGTCATCATTATCAGAGTTAGTATTTCATGTTAAGTGTTTGAGCTCATCCCACTGTTCATCAAAATCAAGCTCAAGAAAATGGTGCACTGCCCTATGATTTGCTCACTCTGAAATGAACCCATGGAAATGCCAGCATGCAGGTTAGCTCAGCAAACATCCCTCCTGGAGACAGCCAGCCTCCCTGGTATCCCTGTCTTCACTCAGCAAATGCTTTGTTCGTTCACAGCTCTTTGGCCACAGTTGTTTAGTTCACATCAAGCTGGCTGCCAGTGGGTGGGCAGTTTGTTTGCCTTCTCTAAGATGCCTGCCAAGCCCCCTCTAGGAGAGCCTGAAGAGCAGCCCCTGCCAGAGGTCCTGCAGTATCAGCCACTGGAGCCTTCTGGGGCCCAAACAGGGAGCAGGAGAAATCTCCTGCAGGCAAATGATCGTTTGTCCACGAGGAATTCTGTAGATGGAAGGCAGCTGAATCATGGTCCATTCTGTGATTGTAACTGCTTTCACAGCTGTCTGTAAATAGGACTTGAGGTACAACCTGAAGGGCCCTAAATGGTTTGTATGCAGATGCATACAAGTAGACAATCAGAGTAAGATTACACCTTCCTGCAGCCAGGACTTTGGATCACTCTCAGAATGATCAGACTTACTACTGTGTACTGCCTAGCTCATGGTCCCATTTCCTCTTTTATTGAGGAGCATCTGGGAAAGTGGCCAGGAACAAGCTGGTTTCTCCAAAAGAGACATTCAAGTAGCTCTCACCTTCTGCTGGCTTCCTCCAGGGCTCCTGAGACACAGGCAGGAAGAGGGCTGAAGATTGCATAACCTGCTGCAGTCCTCTCCCACACCTTTCCTGAAAGCTCCTCAGCCTCTCTCAGAGCCTGCCCAAAGGTGCATTCATCACACTCCTGGGTCAGGTGCAGTGACCCAAAGCAAGATCTGTAGGAGTCCTAATACTAAACCATTCAGCAGAGGCCTTTTAAAATCCAAATTACAGGAAAATAAAGGGCTGAGACTCAGAAATTTCAAGCCCAGGAAGAGAGCATGGAGGTGTTGAGATTTCAGCCTCCTCTCCAAGTCCTTTCCATGGTAGCCTGGCTCATGAAGAAGCTGTGTTTCAGCAGACCCCCAGGCTGCTCCTGCTCAATTTCTGTGGTGCCAGAGAGTGTGGGTGCACATGCACAGCCCAGCCATAATCAGGATGAACCTCCCAGACATCAGCTCTTCTGGCCACACCTGCAGGACATCACTATTGCAAGAAACTCAGGTAAAAGTCAACTTTGCAATGAAGTCAGCCACTGATCAATCCCCCAGCTTAGATGCTAGATTTGCATTTTGTAAACACAAATTTCAGGATGAAACTTTAAGCATCTTTTGAATATGGTCAGGCCTTAAGAAGTACCATAATTGTAGGTGCTTGATACAGAGTTAACACCTCGATCAAGAATAATTTTTTTCCTATGTTGAGATTGTGCCATCTGCCTAGGCCTGGGAAAACATGGCTTACACAGGAGTCACTGGTGCACTTGAGCCCATTGGTGGTTTTGGAAACAATGGTCCAAGTCTTTTACTGGAATTAGAACAGGGTGGAGACCACAGCTGTGGCTGTACCACTCCTCATTTATTCACACCAGCTTCTTTGGACAGAGACAAATTAATAAAGTTCATAGAATCACAGAAATGGTGGGAAGGGACCTTAAATATTTTCTAGTTCATACTCCCATGGGCAAGGACATCTTCCACTAGACCAGGTTACTCAAAGTCATGTCCAAACTGACCTTAAATACTTGCAGTGATGGGCAGCCACAGCTTCTCTGGGCAAAGTCTTCCAGTGTCTCACCACTGTCACAGGAAAAAATTTCTTCCTAATATCTAATCTAAATCTACCCTCTTCCAGGGTAAAGCCTTTATCCCCTGTCCTATCATTACACATCCTTGAGAAAAGTCCCTACCCAGCTCTCCTGTAACTCCCTTCAGGCACTGGGAGGCTGTATAAGGTCTCCCAGAGCAAGCCTGCTGAGGTGCACTCGATGCCAGTGTTTGTCACTGACAAAGATGTGACACAGGGCCAGTCCCAGCACTGACCCCTGAGGAACACCACTGGTCTCCACTTGGGTATTGAGTCTTTGATCACAACACTTGGAATGTCACTGTCCAGCCAATTCCTTATCTTCTGCAAAGTCCATCCATGAAATCCATGTCTCTCCAATTTAGAGCTAAGTGTGAGACAGTGTCAAACGCTTTGCACAAGTCCAGGTAGATTATGTCAGTTGCTCTTCAAGAAGTTGTGTGGCTGTCATGAATTGCCTCATTTTTCATGTGCCTTAGCACAATTTCCAGGAGGACCTGCTTCATGATCCTGCCAGGCACAGAGGTAAGATTGGCCTGTAGTTCCCCAGGTCTTCATTTTTTCCCCTTTTAAAAATGGGGGTTGAACTTCCCCTTTTCCAGTCAGTGGGAACCTCATGGGACTGCCATGACTTCTCAAATATGATGGACGGCTTAGCAACTCCATCTGCTGCTTCCCTAAGGGCCTGTACATTGATCCCATCAGGTCCCATGGCCTTGAGCACCTTCAGGTGCCTTGGATGGTCTCAAACCCAATCTCCTTCAGTGGGTGCTTCGCTCTCCCAGCCCCTGCCTTTGCCCCCTGTGATGTGGGTGATGTGCTTGGAGCAGTTGCCAGTGAAGACTGAGATCACTGAGTACCTCAGCCTTTTCCACATCCCAGGTAGCCAGGTTTCCCTCTGGAGAGAGCCCACATTTCCCTTAGTCTTCCTTTCATCATCATCATAGAATATAGAAACTTTTCATGTCACTCTTGATGTCCCTGGCCAGATTTAATTCTATCAGGTTTTGAGCCTTCCTAAACTGATACTTGTAGGCCTAGACAATTTTCTCTGTATTCCTTCCATATTATCTGTCCCTGCTTCCATCCTCTCTGTTTCCTTTTTGTGTTTGAGTTTGTCCAGGAGCTCCTTTTTCATGCATGGAAGTCTACTGGCATTTTTTATTTACTTTCTCTTTGTTGGGATGCGTGACTTCTGAGCATGGAAGTGATCCTTGAATATTAACCATGTCTCTTGGGTCCCTCTTCCCTCCAGGGCTTTATCCCATGGTACTCCACCAAGCAGATCCCTGGAGAGGCCAAAATCTGCTCTCCTGAAGGCAAGTGAACTTGCTGAGCATCTAGTCTCTGCCCTAAGGATCTTACATTTCACAATTTCAGTGTCACTGCCGCCCAGGCTGCCCTTGAGCATCATGTTCATCACCAGCCCCTCCTCCTGCATGTGAACAAGGCCCAGAATAGCCCCGCTCCTGGTGGGTTTTTCTATCCCTTGGACAAGGAGGTTGTCACTAACATATTCCAGGAAAGCTTGGACTAGAAATCCAGGGTTACTTACAGCAGTGTCTAGCAACACAGCCTGGGAAGGACACACATGTGGATCTCACTAGTGGGAGGAGGTGAGTTTCCTGCAAGCCTAATCAAAGAAAGAGAAATCACACAATGTGATACCTATTACACTTGTGTGCTGTGAAACAAGCAAACACATATGCTTTGTACTCAGCTCAGAGAATGATGTGTGTGAGCAGAAACAACTGTGCTGCAGCTCACCAGGATTCTGTTCAACACAAGATGATAACAAGTTCATAGGTATTTCCTGCTTGACAATTACGTGAATAAAAAGCAGAGCAGCACATGCCAGACATCAGCCAAATGTGGCCAGATCCCAGCCAGGGAAATACACCCTAGCAACAGATCATAAACCAAACACAAGAACAGCAGCACTGGTGACCAGAGAAAGACAAAGGCTTTTGTAAGTAATGGAGACACTCAGTGCAGTCAGTCAGGTGACAGACAACCTTCAGGATGGCAAGTAACTCCTCTGCAGCTATCAAACCAGCTGACTGAAAACCAAGAGCAAGAAAACACTCTTTTCTTTTTTTTCAGGAAGAAGTACTGTCTTGAGATACTTCAAGGTCCAAATGACAACGGATGGGAGAAAACAGCTGCACCAAGAAAAAAGAGCAACAACTTTCTCTCAGCCCCAAATCAACTGGTCCAGCACATACCATAATAGCATCCTGGTTCTACCATCACGATTTATTTTTTGGTATTTTCACTACATCAAAGAAGTGATTAAAGAGATAACATTTGCTGGAGTGATTGCTGCCAGAAAATGCATTTAGTGCTCTCCCTTAGACTAACTGAAGCTGCAGCAGAGCCTGAAGCAGTGTTTAGAAAGGTATGAGTTGTCTCCCCCATGGCTGTTCAGTGAAAATGTTTGGGATCTGAAGTGCCATTAACTTGTCACATCTTAAATTCTCAAAAATAGCAGAGGGGAGATGACAGGAAGGGATGGAGGAACAATCACTGCCCTGACTCTGTCATGTAGGATGATGGGAAAACTCCTTTCTGGGTCTGTGAAAAGCTTCAGCTGAAAAAGTTTGAACATTTTATTTCAAGAGACTAAAAGCAAATATTTTGATATTTCATTTTGAAATGACATATTTCCTTTTGACAGAAACTTGTATCTCGCAGAAAAGAAAAACATGCAGAGCATATCAGTAGGAAACCAAAGCATTATTAAAAAATATTTAAAAATGTTTCACTTCAGTTCTGGGAAAAAAAATTACTACACATCTTCTCACTGAAATGTCTGAAGTAATAGTGGCTTTTTTTCCTTTTTTTTTTTTCTTTTTTTTTTTTTTTTTGCAAAGAAAAGAAAAAGTCCTGAATATTTTTAAAGTTAAGCTCCATCGGAAAAATTATTTACTATCTCTGAATTTAGCTACATGTCCATTTTTGGCCAGCTTTTAATAGAGACCTGAACAGTTGAGTGTAGCTATATGTCACCCAAGGCATGCCCATTTGAAAGAGAAATTCCATTTTCCCCCTTTATTTTTTTCCTTCCACCTAAACTTGTCTCAGAAATAAACCCCTGGGCAGATCTAATAGCTCCTCTAGTGCATGACCCAATTTGGGTAGCAAATGTCACCACTCCCATCATCCTGCCCATATTGTCACCCCAGGTGCTGCTGGGGCTGAGCAGGTGCAGGCCTAGGTGCAAACAGGTGCAGGACTAGGTGGGCTCAGCCCCGAGGTTTATTTCCAGGAACAGGCAGAGCAGCAGGTCACAGTGAGGGGAGTAGCAGCAGCAGGACACAAGGGACAGCAAGACCATGGTGCCACCTCAAAATGCCAGGGCTGCACCTTCCAACCTGTGTCAGGACTCCAGGACAGGACTGTGTTTGATAAATGAGCTTGACAGACCACCACTGTCTTTCCTTCCCTCTCAACAGCTAACATTGCAATATTAAAAAGGACAATATAGAGGAAAGTAAGGAAAACAGAAAAAAAAAACTAAGAGCAATAAAACCCCAGCTGATATTTTCTCAGGCAGAAGGATCCCCAACCCCCAGGTTTTCCTGCTCTGCATTCACATGTCCAGCTCCTTCTTTTGTGCTCTCTGGTCAGAAACAAAGCCAGTAGGGAAGACCCCAGTGAGATGGAGCAAGGACACCACTGAAGTTACCAAAATGAGACTTTGGAGACAGAACTCGCTTTTGGTTCACTCCTAAGCTTATGAGTGGCTGCAGGCAATTTCCCAGGTCTCATTTCATTAAAGTCATTCCCCAGGAGCTGGACTTAATTACTTCAGTGGGATTCATGTATGTTCTTAAGTGTTTTCCCAAATCAGAACCTTAATTGCTCTGTGCCTTTGCTGCCCATCTGCAAGATAGGTTTAATGTTTGCTTTCTCCCTGTCTCACAGTCCCTGTCTGTTCAGCACTTTGCCTGATAAGGCTGAGGTTGCACTCAAGCTATTTTTGGGCCTTGTCACAGTTCACATGTGTAGAAGCCATGCTCCAAAACCTGGTGGCCTTTTTTTGTGGCTTTTGTGTCTCTAACAGCGACAAAATTAGTTGCTTGTTGATTTGGGAGCAAGGCTGCCAGTGGTTTTTTTTTTTTTTTTTTTGCTTTAACACCATCACAAATAGAATAATTACATGGCACTTTGAGACAATTTGCTAAAGATGATCACACATTTCAAGAGGGTAAAATTACTTTATCCAAAGCAATTACAAAATAGCTAATTAGTGAAACTGACTGTGAGCTCTTACAAATGTGCTTTGTGGAGATGCTGCTTTTAGTGCCAGACAACAAGCCTCCAGTTTATGAGTTATTTTCAGGTAATGAAGAAACTCTTGCAATGCAATAAACACGTTCTTTTCATCTGAGATTTTCTGAGCCAAGATGTGCATAGATTCTCAAATGAATAAGTCAGTGTTCTTGCCACATGCCTTCCCTACAGCCTCATTGCACCATGGCAGCTTTGTCAGGTGAGCAGCAAGATAATGACTGGAGGGGCTGGGCAGCAGCTTTGTGAGAGGAGGGACAGCCAGGACATCATCACACTTGGCACAGAACAGACCTGGGGCACCTCCCAGGTGAGAGTGCTCGCTGCTGTGCTCTCCCTGCACTCTCCCCTGTGTATTCAGGACCAGTGGCCACATAAAACAGCTTTGAAAGAGCTTTCTAATTCTGAAATAAGGATTAATCACCAAATAATTCCTTCTGTCATGCATGCTGACAAAAGACCTCTGGGTAAAAAGGGGTTATCTTGTCCCTGCTGGCTTGCTATGTGAGACAGTGGGATCCATGAAAACAGAAGGGACTTCATTTCAGTGATTCATATTTAGATTCTACTAGCAGATAAAAAATTAACATGGACAAAATTTCTTTGCAAAAATGCTACTTTAAAATTCTTTGGGGAGAACAATCACGTGTGAAGAAAAATGCAGTTTCTGGGTTGTTGGAGGTTTATTTTCAGACAAAAGGTATCCATGATGCATGAAGTAATTGTTGCAGGCTATGAAATTAGTCTTAAACATAAGTGATGGACAGGAATGACATAGTTTTACAGAATTAATAGAATAAAAATTGGAGAGAAAGTGAGTCCCTGGGTTTTTCTTTTTTTCTTTTTTTGATTTTGAGAGCTGTTAAAGCAATTGCTGGCAGAACATTACACCTCAGTGTAGATTTAGGGACATTTTGCAATAAATAACATTTATAAAGAATGCAGACTATGAATATAGCATACAGTTTTAAACAGTCTGCACACTGTCACTCTAAGACTGAGATCTCTCTTATCTGTGTATTTTACCCATATGATCTGATGTAAGTGGGAATAGGAAGAAAACACTAAAGACTCCATCAAAAGCAGAGATAACACAGATAAGCAATTCATTTTGTGTGGGTATAAAATTTCTTTCATTTCATTTTAAAACCACATCCACATTTAGGGCCCTCTTCATCTGTGTCATAAAAGCCATAGCTTATGTTTATAGAGCTACAAAAACATAGATAATTTTTACATTAAACTTCACAAAGTGGAAAAATAGACAATTCTATTCCTTCTGTCCATATAATTAGGGAAGAAACTGTGGCATATACAGGTGTGTTTTTTAGTTATAACTTCTGTTTTACAAATTTGCGTGATTTTTTTGGATTGATTTTTCTCTTACAAATGAATGAAACTGTAGAAAATCTGTTTCAAAACCAAATGCCTTCCTTTGGCTGTCTCTTACTCCCTGCAGGTCTCTGATAGCATTGTATTAATGCTGTAACTGACATATAAGACCACTATGCAAATCTGATCTACAGGTATATAGCTGTAGACTATATACCTGTAAACTCATATTCTTAATAACTGGCAACTCCAAATGTGACCTCCACATTTCTGAATGCCCAAATTATAAGCAGGCAGTAGATCTAAGGTGAATTCAGTCTAGGAAAACAGAATGAGATGAACTAGAAAATCATGGATTATTAGGAATTACATGTGTGCTCTTACCAATGACATCCTCCTTTGCTGGTTCATCCATTGCTCCAAGCAATATTTTCGTAATGTTGTCTCCATTAAAACATTTGGCTACCTTGGATGGGTTCTGGACTAACTTATAGTTCATATATCTATCTTAGGCCAGAATGGAATGATTTTTGCCACCTGTCCACTCTTTTCATAATGAAGACCTCATTCCTTATTTTTAAATGTATCAAGCAGCCATTAAAAAAAAAAAGTTTGGCTAATCAATTTATTTAAAACTTCTCAGTCATGATACATAAATAACTACATATTCCCACATATTTACTACACTCTTCTAGTTTAAACTCTTTTGCAAGGAGCTAGCTGACCTTCACACCTGTTGCAGTCAGAGCTGCATCACATAGCATAGCTCACCCCTATTGACAGCCATAGCATGATTTCCAAGCAAGACAAATTGACTTGTGGACATCAATAGCTAACTATGGTCTGGAGGATTTTCCTCCCCATTTTCTTAATGTCTTGACAGTTTTTTTAACAAGCTGTTGATAAGAAGCAATAAATCTACTCCAATGCTGACAGGGACAATCCAGACAATTGTTTCTCTCCAGCTGAGGTAGAACAGGTTTTCTTGGTTTGTTTATTTCTTGAACAATATCTAACACTTATTCCCTTCTGTATGTGAAAAATTTACTATGTGTTGCCCTCTGGCAGATGTTTGAGACAGTGTCATGCTACAGCTGTATATTTAGGCATCCAGCAGGGTCTAGACTTGGTAATCGTCATTAATCTATGTGTCAGCCTGTGGTTTATGTGCTTGCTCTGGCATAATAGATACTCTCTCACCCAGATGGGAGACCCACTTAACCCTAGAACATCACTAAATTACACAGATGCTATACCTCCTAGGTCTTTCCTGTCAGTCCAGGAAAAGATTCAGCATGTGCAGGTTTCACTAGGCCAGCATTCCACCCTCTCCACAGCTACGGTTCTTTCCAACCCCTTTTCAGGTGACCTTGTTTTGAGAAAGACAGCTGGAGGAAGCATGTCTTGGTGCCTTAGCCCTGACCAGCAAATGTATACCTTGCTTGTTCCCTCCTCAACACCTTTGTAAGTGTTGGGACAGATAAAACCATTCAGAATGAATGGTTTTTGTTCAATAAATATGTCATTGCAATGGCGTAGCATCATGCAAGTACAACAAACTCGTTACAAAAATGTAACAATTACACTCAAAAATTGCTCTAAGATTCTGCTATCAAAGATAAAAAGAGTTGTTCTTTACCAGTCTTGTGCTCCTGGGTTCATTATACTCCCTGATTTGTCATAGTTAAATTTGCTGCATCGTGGCCTTATCTGTGTGTCAACCTGACCACTTCTGTGTGCTGCTGCCCCATCCTCTTTCTGTTTCCCACCACTTGCCAGAATGCACTACCATGGGGTGCAAACTGGGATGAAAATGGCATGAAAATATATAAGAAAGAGTCTCCAAATTGCAGATGCTTCTGACAAAATAATTAAACTACAATGACAGCTGAACACTGAGAATAGACACAAAAATAAAGATGGTACTCTTTGACTTCTGCAGGAAATAAGAAACATTTTCTGCTTTCATTTCAGAGCATTAGAAAACATTCTCAAATATTTTGGAATGAAAGGCTGTTATTTCTTGGAGGGTGATATTTTCTCCTTATTCTAGAAGACTGACTGTATTGGGGAAAATCTCATGGAAGGAGAGACTGCCTGATGGTTAGATGCCATCCAGATGGTAACACCTCACTGCCAGTTATGTAGACACTTTGAAGTCTATAAATGGGTTTTCCCCAAGTGCCCTGTTGGCTGCTAATCTCTTCTCTGGTGCCATCAATGTATGCAAGTGTTTGAGATTTACCAGCAAAGCCCACAGAGACTGAATTTCCTGCTGCTGCACACAAATTAATTGCCTGAAGGTGTGACAGCATTGGGGTTGGTGGCCACCTCAGCCTGGTGTCTATTTGAGGCATACTGTGCTCATCCTCCCTGCACTGGGAAACTCTGCACACACTGGACTGGACTTGCAGGATGGAAGACTGCTCCCCTCCACTGCTACATAAAGAATAGACCATAAAATCCTAGTGTAGTTTGGGTTGTTAAGGACCTTTAAAGATCACGTAGTCCAACCCCCTGCAATGGAAAGGGACATCTTGAAACAGATCTGGCTGCTCAGGGCCCTGTCCAACCTGATCTTGAATGTTTGCAGGGATGGGGCATCCAGCACTTCTCTGGGCAACTTAATTCCCTACATTTGAAGCTTTAGAGCATTCAAAGGAGACTTTGGAGACACAAAGACTTATTGCTTTGTAATACAGGGATTAGTACTAAACAGAACATTCATTAATATGCAGTTCTCTCACATCTCAGATAAGAGCTGTCCTCCCAGCTACAGATTCTTATGGGCATTGACCCAAGATAGTAATAATGAATACATAATTAATCCATAGAAAATGAAAGAGGCACAACAACCTACATAGCTACAGACCAGCAGTTAGGAGGTGGCAAATGGGAAAGACCAAAGGAAAAGGGGATTTGAACTTGAGTTCTGCTAAAGAAAGGACAGAAGTCTAAATTTTTGTAACAGGAGATGATGATGATGGAGAAGATCTTTTCTGTCTGCATTTTATAAGAAGGGCTTGACAAGAGGTCTAGGACAGGCTGCATATCTGAAAAATGGAAGTCTGTACTCAGAGATGTGACTCTCCAGAGCCACCCTGTCCTCCACAGCATTTCCCCCTCAAGTGTCTAGGAAAGATGTCTCCTCCCTGGTCACCTTGCAAAAGTTTGTGTGTTCTGTCTTTGATGCTAAATCCTCCTGTACTCTGTAATAGCCTGTGGGTCTAGCTCAGTCTGTAAATGACAGTACAAGCAGAACATTTAACAGAAAGGTGCTGCCATAATTCAAATAGTAAGGCTGAAATCTTCTTGAGGAGCTATCCCAAACCATAATTTTACTCCCTTTTTAAATAGGAATGCCTGGTTTTCTAATACCAAAGATTCATAGCTGCAAAACCTAATTTGTTTTTGAACTGATGATGTTGACGTAGTTTAATTTTCTTAATTGGCTTAAGGTGAAATCTGTACCATAAATTCTCCCTTTTCTCTAACCATTCAAAATACCATAGAACCAGACCTACAAAACTGAACAGTCAGCAGCCAGGTTTAACCCCCAGGCAGAGGACTTGCAAAGCATGCACAGTACTAAAGGATTTGTTATCAAAGACAGGTCATCTCTTCCCAAGCCAGCCTTTTTTCTCTGTTTCCTTATACTGCAAATACTGACTCTCTCTCTCTCTCTCCAGAATGTGATAAAGAAATAGAGTTAGAGCAGCTATCCTCTATAAGCTTATATCCTTTCTAGTTTGAAACAAGAACAACCCTATTTTAATTTCCTTTTAGCTCAGCATGGCAGCCTCAGGCTCTAAAACTTTGTCATGCTGTTCTATAGCAGTCTAAATACTAGAAACCACAATTATTTAAAAAAAATATTTTAGAACTCGATCTTTATTTTAATAAAAAGTATGGTTTGGTTTCTATCTTTCACATAAATCAACTGTTTTGATTTCCAAGTTTAATATTATTTGGTATAGTTATTTTTGCAAGTACCACAGTGAAAGCAGATCAGATATCAGAAACTGCATTCTGTTTCATCACCTTACAAATGCCAACTGTGCATATGGATGTTCCATAAGCTGCTATCACCAAAGCAATCATCTGTAATGGGTTGCCTTGTAAACACAAGTTGTGTGTATTTTCCTTTCTGAAGTCAGGTGAAGTTCTTTCATCTCAATTCAGATGTGATTTACTGTAAATAACTCTGGTGTTGCTAAGAGACAAATTTCAAAACAAGTCCCAACTACAAAAGGATTAATATTAAAAAACTTAAATAGGTGTTCATAGTGTAGAACACACTTTAGCACCCTTTGATAAGGCCAAGTAACTTTTTATTTGTGGAAGCTGACTTGCCAACACTGGCAGGTCAGAGGGCAGTGGGTCTGACATGTTCCATGCTGTACCTGTCACACACTCCAGGGATCCCTGCACTCCAGGAGCTGTTTCTCTGTATGCCTCAGAGTGCAGGCTGCTCAAATCCAGAACACTGGTGCACTTGAGAGGTCTAGGGGAGGATCTTTTCTTATGTGTAAAAATTGCTTTGACTTCAAAAGACAACATTAATCTCACTATTAATGTGGAAGATAATTTGCTGCAACAAGCATGTTAAACAGAAAATATGGGAATTAGACACTGAAAATACACTGTAAGAGTCTGTCTGTTGCAAGGAGGAAAATGACACTATAACTTCCAGATGGGGGCATTATATGTTGCTTTTTGGTAAAAAATCTAAAACCAATCCTCCCTCATTTTAGCCCTTCCTCCTTTTCCAGTATGTATGCAGCTATGCCTGACCTGGGTAGGGAATAAGGAACCACCTTTTGCCTGCCTTAGGGTAACAATGTAGATGCTATTCAGGAAGAAACAAACAAGCTTTAACTCTTGAATAAGATGCGTAGTGACAAACTGATGGGAAAGACAAGAAAAATATGAGTAAGCTTTCTAGGTGTCTGTGTGAGAGTCTTCAAGTGATGGGTGCTTTATCTAACACCATTCTAATATGTATCCATTCTTTTTTCTTGGATCCATTTAAGTACAATTGAAAGAGGTACCTTAGCACTTATTGCTAAGTGCTAACTGCATGGATGCAGTTTCACAAGACACTACTTTTAATTTATCCAAAGGTGGTAGTTAGTTCTCATGAGAATGAAAAATTAACTTCTCACCAAGGATTTGAGAGGGGATTGAGGAAGCAGAGTGCAGGGGTTTCCTGAAATCAGGCTGTGGGCACTTAACAATCCTGATATGCCTCCATTCTTTTTGGAAGTTGTTGTTCATGCTTGACCTAAATTGCAGAGGCAATTCACTTCACCCTGTTACTTTCTTTACAGATATAGAATTTGAAATTCTAAGAAGCAAACAGACATTTCAAAGGTAACATTTGTATTAGTGTTGGGTCCAGGCAGATAATATGAATGCTGGCCAAGGGAGGGTGCAGCTGCAGCCAGGAGATCTGGGAAGACTCGGTTCCCCTGTCGTGAGAACAAGCACATGGAAAGGAATGTATAGAAGATGAAGGGTTCAAAGTGATGAGAAGGAAAAGACTTACAAGAAAGATAAAAAGAGGAGGAATGGGAGGGTCAGACCATGTTGCCACAATTTTAATTACACTGTCTATGGTAACAGTAAATTTAATTGGCAGTGCATGCAATTCATGATGTTTGGATTGTCTTATGCCTAGAGACAACGAAGCAGAGGAAGAAAAAGTGTATGCAATTTTGGAGTGCTCAAATATCACTGCAAAAAGTACCTGGAAATACATGAGAGGCCAGAAACATTCTCCACTTTTTGCTATAGCAACAAACTTCATTTATAGTGTTCAAGTCAGCTGTGAAAAATGAGAATTAAATTAACCCAAGTTAATAACATTGGACAGACCTGCTCTGAGACACCTTCCTGAGCTTTAACAAATTTTGGTGAGCAGGTACTTGCAGCCACAGTGATAGACTGCTAACTACACTAAAGTCTGGTGTATCTTTGGCAAGTGCTCCTCTACCATATGAAATGTTCAGGCTGTTTTTGAATGAGCAAGATTTCATGACAATCAGAATGAAACTAATTACATCCGTTTGATGGTAGGACCTACTTTAAGATAATTTGCAACAAGCTCCCTAGGGAAGTTTTCCCCTTTGAAGTGCTTCTTACTCCAGGGTTGCCTTTTGAAGTAGCTCCCCCTTTGGATTGCTTTTGAAGTGCTACTTTTTCCTTTCTTAGGTCTTTGGGTTCTGCTTTGTTGCACCTTTCACATTGGAGGTTAACAGCTGAAGATCACTGGGTAGAAAGAGAGACTTTGATTTTGACCAGTTTCTCTCTCACACCGTGCAGGAAGACCTGCCTTCATCTCCCCAGAAGCAGCCAAACAAGGAGGATTAAGAAAGCTATTCATTCACCTCCTCCCTTGCACCAGCTTCATATGTAAACCAGCCACCATCCAAACCAAGGTGCAGAAATGTCTCCAGCTATCTAAAATGCCTGTTTTGCATGATTGCAGAAAAAACCCTTTTTTTTTTCTTTCCTTTCTCCCATCATCTTAGCTGACTTTCTCCTCTTCTTCCCTATGGTGTAGGTCTCCACCTGCCACCCAGAAAATCCTTAGCTCTGAGTGAGTTTGTAAAGCCACTAGCTCTGAAGAATGTTTTGGAGACAACAATTCACTCTGGCAGTGAGACATTCTCATCACACGAAAGATATCTGCTCCCACACCTTCAACCTGCCTGTAGGGTGTGGAAATGCTATGAATAGAGAGAAGGAAGCAAAGGTTTGAGGCTGCAGAAGGTTTTTAGGTCAGATAAGGCTGATATAAGCCTGAAATAAGGCTGTGTTTGGGAGGCCTTCACAGAAACACACAAGATCTATCAGTGACCTGATAGGAGCCTCTCTATCCCTTCAAAGCACCCTATCACACTTCACTACATGCTATATACCATACTGTGGGGACAGATTGAAACAGGGATAATATAGGTTAGGTATTAGGGGGAAATTCTTTACTCTGAGAGTGGTCAGACACTGGAACAGATTGACCTGTGAGGGAGGGAGTGAATGCCCCTACCCCGGCAGTGTTCAAAGCCAGGCTGGATAAGGCCTTGGGCAACCTGGTCAAGTGGGAGGTGTCTCTCTATGGCAGCAGTGTTTCAGACTAGATGGTCTTTAAGGGCCATTCCAACCCCTTAATGTTCTGTGATTCAGTGGTTCTGAGCTGAGGGAGGAGCTCACAACATTTATGTTATTCTACGTGGTGTATCCTACCAATTGTTACCCTAGCCTTTATACCCCAGTGGTTTTGGTTTCCACAGTTTGGAAACCCCTTTTGTCTCTAGATGGGATGTCCTGGTGTGCAGTTTAGAAGCCTTCATCCACTTTCATCTCCCAGAGTAGGAACCAGCTGTGCAAACCGCTGCTTCCCCCTGTGACCAGACAGGACCCCTGGCTACCACTGAAACTGGGTGGGTCTGGAAACACTTGGCACTGCTGCTACCCCAAGGCAGAGGAAACAGGATATTTTTGACACGGCCAGAGATAGGAATTCAAGGTAGGAATTGAAGGCAGTTCCTCATGGTTGTTGTCCCTCCCTGGTTCATCTCAGGAAAGCAAGGGTAGAAAAGAAAGGCATAGAGGCTCTGTGGGGAGAGATGTTGGATAGCTGTCCCCAAAGGCATCACTTCATTTCTTCTTCTTCTCTGCAAGCCCCTACTGCAACCTCCTGAGCCATTTCTCCCTCTTCTCTGCATGGGCCCCAGGGTGTGGTACTGACCACCCCACCCTCCACCCACAGCCACGCACTGCCGTGAGGGAGAGGTCTCGCATTCTCTCTCCAGCAGAGAAGGGCACGGTCAGCCATGGAATTGGACCAACACTGCTGACATCTGGCACTTTGCAACCTGACCAGAAAACCAGTATGGAATAGCAATGCACTGCTTAAAGACAAACTGCTCTTTGAACAAGACAGCGAACTGACCACCTGTCAAAACAGCAAATGATTCAGGGATTCACTAATAACACTTTCCCCAAGTGATGTAGAGGATATGAAACTGGGCTCGGCAGTCTGGGCTGTAGGTGTAAGAACACGAAAAGCTGGCTGACGTTAATTTAAGAACAAAGTGCTGTCTAAAGCAGATTTTTACAACTTACAAAATGTTTTCATTTTAACAGGGTCATAATTGAAACAGAAACAAATGTGGCCCATGAGCGAAGCAGTCCAAAAACTGTGAGAACTGGAAATTTTTTTGGCTCTGCAGAGAAATCAGGTTAAATTAAATCAGCATAGCTGAAAATACTGAAACAAATTGTAAAGCGAAGGATTAAATATTATATAAAATGACATTAAATCAGTGGAAATTCCTCTGCAACACTGTCATTCTTGTTATCATACTAGTAAAATACTAGTAATGAAAATGCCAGGGCCTTTGAAACACAGAAGGAGGCTGAAAACACCACACTCAGAACTGAGAATCTTCTAATTCATCTAGTCAGAGATCATAATTAGCGTCAGTATAAAATTGTAGATAAGTTGTTATCTTTCTACCACCATAATGACTATTTATTAGGTATTTCTGTGGTTATGTCATAGAAAGTTTAGTCATTAAATCTTCTCTATTTAAACTGAAGCTTTAGTTTCATGCTATGTTTTTCCTGGTACTAGTGTTAGTGTGAGGAGAGTATTTCCTCCCTGTCACTGCTACTGTCCCTGCCTTTATGCACTCTCACTAGGTTGAATGAAATATTTACAGGTCCACAAGAAAGTCAGTAAAGTAAACTGATGCTTTTGAGTTGGGGGAAGTCTGAAAAATGTATCCTCTGGCAATGTCTCCAAAGAAAACTTCCTATGAATCCATAGCCTCAGAGATTATTCAACAATCTCCATCAGCATTTGTCAAGCAGGGATACATGTGTGAATTATGAATGAATTATCTATTGTCAGGGAAATTATAACACTTTCTGGGCCACCCAGGTTGAGGTAGAGTTTCAAAAGCATTTTTGCATATCAAAAGCTAACATTGAATCAAGCAGCTTTTCACTAGCAAGAAGATCATAAATTGATAGCCTAATTAAACCAATTATCGAGTTTTTAAGCTACAGAAAACTCCCAGTGTGGCATTTACAGTCTGTTGAATTCCAGGGAAAGCATGAGTTCACCGAGCTTGCCACAATCTGGGGGGATGACGATAGAGGGATGAGACTGCCTGGGGGCACGGCTGCAAGTGTCTCTGGGCTGGTGCCCAGCTTGCTGAGCAGAGGAAGGCAGGCTGTGCCACCCTGCATCCTGCGCCCACCACCATCCCTCCCTGCTCCCTTTCGCAGCTCTGGTATCCGCCGGACATCCTGCCGAGCCAAATGGCCCAACCACAACTTCAGACAACCCTTTACTCCCTTTCCTCCCCCTGGGATTCGTTTTCTGCTGTTTTAGTGAGTTAAGTTGGCTCGTGTAAAGCTTAAGGAAGGTCCAGAGCTCGTGCAAGGGGTGCACAGATGAGCGGCCAGGGGCAGACATGGGGATGGGGTATGTGAGGTCAGAGCTGCTCCTCAATTCTTTGAACTTGCTTTCCAAATCTAGAATGCTTTTAAGAACTATTTCTAGCATAGCACAATGAAACTTGTTTTTCACCTCAGCAGGATAACCAGTGAAATTCTGCAATGTCATCCTGCACCAGGAGCAATGTGCAAAGAGGAATCCTCTTAGGAGTGTAAGCCTTATGTACTCAGGAATTTTCCTCCCACCGAGCTGACAGGATCTCCTTAGAGGTCTCTAACACTGACAGCCAAGTTGTGGGGAGCAGACCATCACTGAGATTGCTTAGGCAAACTCAGTGGCATGAAATCAAATGATGGGGATGAGTAGCAACACTGAGCAGAAGGATCTACCTACTGACTTGTGGCACTACCTGTTCAGCTGACACATGGTTCAAAACGCTGCTGTTGGCCCCCGTGCATGCTGTCCTTGGTGTTCCTGATACCCATGATGCTGGAGCAGTAACAGCAGGAGGAGGAAGGACTGCAAATCTTTCTGAATCACTCTAAGGGACCCACCATAGAGTTTCAGCCCGTCTGGGGTTAAGTGCCAATTTCCTTGGCTTCCTCAGTTCACTGAGCCGTGGGCTCTTGCATTAACTCCTGAGGGGGCCTTGGGAGGCAGATCAGACTGGAGGTCTGCCAGAGGTGCCAAGGAGAAAAGATATTTCCTGCTGATTCTCACACATATTCCCATTCTGCATCTTCAGAAGGTCTGCACTGCAACACAAAACAGAACAAAATTGGACTAAGCACTAGTTAAAAGCAGAGAGTTTCAAAGCCAAACAAAAAGATCCTGTATCTTTTCCTGATGATGAAATTATTTGAATGTATGAATTTGAGTTGTTTCACAAAATGGTTCAAAATGTATTTGTTATTTATCTCGAGGTATTGTGAATCAGAGAGCTGCTGACACAGACCCTGGGACACATCATTCACCCTGGCCATAAAAAGCCGCAGACCAAACAGCAGCACTCATAAAGCATATCCATTGGGCTCTGGCCAAGCAGTCAGTGACTGTGATAAGGGAGGTGGCTGAGTGGGAAAATTAGTTTGATTAACTTTATCAGCAGGAAGGTGAGGAGTGGAAAATCCCTAAGCAGGAGAACAAAGGGGCAGAGGTGATAGAGCAGCAGCTTGAAGAGCAAGGTGGCTTTGGGCAAAAAGGAGGAACAAAGGCGGGTGCCTCCATGGAGAGGGCTTTCCTTCCCTCCACCATCAACCAAAGAAACAGGGAATTAGCTGGAGAAGATTTTCTCTGTGCTTCAGGGAAATGATCATGTGGAGGCTGGGGAGAAGGGGTAGATAAGGGGAGATGAGGGTTACTGGCATTAGTTGGTTTTCAAATACATAATCTCTGGACTTTCCTGAGACATGCCCACTTTCACTGTCTACACAGAAACTTTGTCAGGAGAAGGGGTGAGCTTTTTCGTCTATTAAACATGTCTGGCCATGTAAAACGAAGGACAAAGTTATATAATGCTGATGGAAATGCCAGGTGTCTGTAAGTCCCAGACACAGCCATCACAAAGGGCAGACTGAGTACACAGCACATGAAATGTGGCACTGGGCTCTCCCAGGCAGGCTGAACTTCACAAATAGGCTCTGTGTGGTTGCTCTGCACATGAACTCACCACCAGCACAACTCGCGCTCCAGAGTGTGGAGGTGTCATGTATTGTCCTGGCAGATGCTTGTAGGCTATTTTAAGGGATGCTCCAGAAAGGTGCAGGATTCCAGGTGTTGAGATCTGTTTCTTCTGTGCAGTCTACAGTCAATTGTGCCAGAGTCCTTCAGAGAGCCTGGGTGCCATCCCTTATTTCAAATTGCTTCAAATATCATATTTCTTTACACATCAAATCAGAAGTTAAACTATAAATTAAAACTCTAATGCTATTTATTTGATAATTAATGTTTTTTCTGTCAAGAGTGCTATGATGGAACTTAGGATGAATAGAGTATTATGGTACATTTTTATGAAGACTAAGAGCACAAAGACTGTGCCCAAGAAGTATAAGAGAGAGGCTAAGAAAACAAAAACAAATAGTGCCTCAGTGCACCTGCAAGCATGAGAGCACATAGCTTGAACATCCTCTTAGCAGACAGCAGGCTGGCAGATAATTAGGAGGGGAAATTGTGTTGCAGCTTAGCTAATTGCTTTTCATCAAGAAATATTAAATATCTCTTCCAACGTGTGAGGAGAGTGAAGCATAGGACAGGGAACAAGCTCCTCCAAGGTGACCCACTAAGTGAGGTAAGAATAGACTCCTCATTCCAAATTCTCACACAGACTGACCTGCAAAAATACATCCCTTGTGCAGTCACCTTAGCAAGGCTAAGGACGCATCACTGTGTCACTGTGGGGAACTAAAGGTTCAAGGGCACTTGAAAGATAATACTGTGGCTATTGAGGCACCAGACCCATGAAGTTTTTCAGACGTTGCTGTGGAATAGGAGATCTCAAGATACTCATGATTAAAACAAGAGTGGACTGTAGTGCACTAGCAAAAGAAATAAATAGAATCATACGGAACAACTGGAGAGCATGACCTGTTATGATGACTTACCCTGCTACAGGGAAAAGTGTGGCATTGTCCAAGGCAAGCTGCTGCTCTGACAGATGTGCTCTGTCTCAAAAACACTTTTCCCAGGCAAATTGCCCTCCTGAGGAGGATACTGGTATGTGGTCAGTGATGCTGCTAGTTTTCAGCCAGTTGTCAGGAAAATATTCTTGTCTTTCATCCTGTACAAATGACCACTTCATTGCAGCCATTTGATTTCAGTACTTTTGAAAAGACATTTCACCTTGAGTAGTTCTTAACTGGCCATGTATGTACCTCACATTCATTCCAGCTTGCATGCTTTTCTCCAAAGAGAGCTTTTTTCTGCATAGTTCTGGTTATACAGGATAATAATTTCTGTGCTCTGCCACTGCTGAGGGTGAATCCTGGCTTTGGGGACAGAAAGTTGCAGATAATTGGCACAAAGTGGGATAGAACAAGCAGTAAAAAGCAAGAACACATTCAGGACTAGGATGAAAACTAGGAAGACATAGCAAGCAGCAAGCCAGAGAAATATAGATGGACATGGTGCAGTTTACTGTGGCTCCTGAATTGTATGAAGACATCTAAAGCACACATAGTTACTCTCTGGTTTAGACAAAAGGAGCATTAGAGGAATGTAAAAGCATCAGAGGATTGTAAAGGAAAGTCCCAGGCTGGACCTCAGAGAGAACAAGGACAGCAGAAAGACAGAGACAAATCAGAATAGTAAATGGCTGGGTGAAGCTGGGGCCTCCACCAGCTCACAGGAGAAGGAGATGTGGTTTGCAGTCACATACTGCTCATCAGATGTGGTGTGCACTGATCTGCAGCTCCGATCTCTTTGTGTAAATGGGTTGCTCAGAGAGGATGTGAGCACTTACTGCAGAGAGGGAGCGAGATCATTTATTCCTGCAATGTCATTGCATGACACCACAAGGACAGTGTTCCTGCAGCACAGCCTGTTGGCAATACCATTCTGCTATCAAACATCATAAATCTTTTTGATGAAGGGCAAGATATTAAATGTGTGGAGCTTAGCTAGAAATGCATTAGAAGTATATGGGCAGTGTTCCCTGCTTCCTGAGTTCTTTCCTGGGATGCCTGTGTAACCTTTCCTGGTGTCAGCTTTCCTTCAACCTTATGGTATCTTAGCAGCAAAATAAAATATTGTGGAGTGACTTCATTCATTGCCTTTTACCTCTGGGAGTCTACAGTGAATTTCTCTCAAGTTTAAAGATGGTGGATGGATGGATGGATGGAGAACAGGTGTACTAAACCCACCCTGTTCTCCTTTATGTGCTTTATCCTAGAGCTGAAAGTGTTCAGCTTGGAGCTGTATGTCAACATCTCAAAGCACGAAAATCTGACAGTCTGGGAATCACACACGCTCCCAGAATAATTGGTTAGCCATGGTGATTATGCATGTGCTGTGGCTGGGAAAGGGACTTCCAGGAACAGACTTTGGGAAGCACAGATGATTTTCTAGCAACCTCTCAAATGCGCAGGATTTTGCACAGAGCTGGTGCTGAAGAATGAAATAATTTTAATGATAGCATTGGCTTCTGAGACTGTTCAAATAGTGATTCCAGAGCCTTGGCCGATGCTCCACTTGAATTACTCTGGTTTTGTCCAAGTGAGTGCACATTTAGAAATAAAGTCTTACCAAGAAGGATGGAAAAAATTATTTCAAAGTAGTTTGTTTAACCTTTTTCAATAATCTTTATTCTTGTGCAAAACCAAATGTATTAGCATAAAGCACTGGCACTTTCCACATTGACCCTTTTAGCTTTGCACTGGGCTGAAATAGATACAACTGAAAAGAATTTTCAGAGGAAATTTCTTCCCCATGGCTACTATTGGTGTCCAGGCTGCACATGGGAAGTTCTCCTGGACAGGCTGGCATTTTGCTGGTGCTTGGCTCCTGCTTGCTTAGCAGGCACAATGAAAGCAGGGGGCAGAGTTGGAGTTCAGAGATTGAGGAGTTTGTTTGAATTCAAATCAGCATCTAAAATGAGGCTTAACCAAGAGTGTGGGCATCCCTTTAGCTTCCTTTAGTGCTCTACAAATGTGTGTCATTAACAGGGATTTGTGTGAGAGAGCTGGGCTCTTGCAAATGGAAATGGAAAGAAGTAACTGTAAGTAAATTTTGGCCAAATGCAAAGTTACACAACAGAGCTCAGAAAATCCTACTTAGAGATCATCTGTTTGTTTTCTTCCCTAAAAGTTAAAGGAGATGCAATGGGTCCTTTAGAGAATTCTTTCCTAAATGTAGCTTTAAAATTACTTTACCTGAATTAAAAGAAGGCTGTACCTTCACAGTGGGCCAGCTCTTGCATGACTGACAGTGAGTAGCTGTGTGGCTCTGCAGGGATGGGAAAACAAGGATGACTCTAAGCCTTCAAGATCAGCTCAGTCTTCAGTATAGATCAGAGAAGTCTGTTCTGATCCTGCTCAGTTGATCACCAGGGCATAGAAGCCACACACATTTTTCATCCTGAAATTGAACTGACTGTAGGGATATGTTCTATTTGAGGAAGACAGAAAGCCATCACCCTTGTGGTATTTAGAGACCTCTAGATAAATTTCCATGTCTGGATAAATAATTTAGCTTTCTAGATAAAATCATTTAGAGATTTACCTAGAGTAAAACCATCTGCTCATGTCTGATAAGGTCACACACACTGGCCTCATCAATTTGGACAGTATATTTTTTTGAAGAAGCACACAAAAATTTTCATTTAGAACCAGCCACGTTTAATGTAAGACTTAATTACTTACTTAAAAATTTTAAATGGGAGCACTTGTATTGAGTAATATTTTGAATGTTAATTTTCAAGTAACCTGAACTGATATGACAGCATTGCAGTTGTGCAAAAAGGAAGATGGTTAAAAATAGCTGTAGCACTATATCTGTGAATAAAAGCCATGTGCTTACCACCTCCATGTCCAGCATGACTGTGCCAGTTTAACCACATCATTTCAATGCCAGATGGTCTGTGCAAGCACATGCTTGTGCTGAATGAGGGCCAGAGTCCCAGAGGTAAGGGAATCCCACAGATGAGGGTGTGAATTGCACTGCAGGAAATTGAGACGAGTGATTTGTGCAGGGAAGGTGCCACTGGGAGGGCAGAGATCAGTGACTGTCAGGGAGTAAAGATGATCCCACAGAGGTGGGGTAGGCAGTGCTCACCTACCACAGGCAAGGTCTGACTGGGAAAAGGATGACTGGAACTCAGGTCCTGGGCTTTTACTGTCTGTTCCCATGGTAGCTCCTCCATGTGCCTCAGGCCTTACACAACTTTGGTATGTAAAACTCCCTGTGGAGGTGGCTCAGTGTCTCACAAAGCAAGACTAGGCTTTGTCTAGCATCAACAACCACCACACCGTCCTCCCTCTCTACAACAAGAGCTAACAGTTATTTCTTGCTTCACAGCACTCCTAAGTAATTGAATTTTTTAGCAGATGTTCACATGCTACCATCAAGAATGTTCACATACATGTAGAAACATATGCAGATAGAATTGTGTTCATTACAGTGTTTGGATAATAAGCTCTTTTGATGGGAAAAACTTGACTTCAGTTTTATTTTCATGTTTCTTTCTCTTATCACTCACTGTTCAGGACATGCCAAAGCCACCACACTGTTTAAAATACTAAAGAGTTGCATGTCTTATCTAATGATCTAGTTAATGATCTAAAAAATAGATAATGTAAAAACCTTAATGTACACATTTGTGTTAAGGAGATGGAAATTGCAATCACCATCATTTTCATTTTTTTGTTTTGTCTGAACTGAAAGTATTCCACCTCCTCCCTCCTCCTCCTCTTTAAACACCAAAGGAAAAAAACCACATCTCCTCATGTTCCTCAAAAGTCCCAACACAGAGAGTAAGGGAAGTTAGCTTCTGGTCAAAATCAGCTTAAAAGATTTATGTCACCAAATATATAAAGAGGGATCTTGGGGCAAGAAAATGATGAGTTGTAGGAAAGTGTTGGTTGTAAGAAAGTGTTAACACATTTATTATAGCTCTAGGGAAAGGTGTATTTTACATTCTTATCAGACCAGCTGTTAAACTACAAAGGCACTAAATTTTGCAGCCAGGTTTGAACACCCAGACAGAGTCACATGATTGACGCAGTACTGAGTTGATCAGATATATTTTTTAACTATCAAATGCCTTGTTACATTAGACACAAAACTGAGGAGTGTGGTCATTATGGCCTACACACAACAGTGGTATTTCGGCTTGTATTAATTTTGTTGTCAAAGATACAGCTGTTGTAGGAAATATTTTGAATTTTTAGTACCATCTGGTGTGCTGAAAGAAGAAGAAATGCTTTAAACTTGGCATACATCCATTTTCTAAGTGGGTAATACTGGTGCTTTGAGAAAGGGGCTGTCAGAGTAGGAGATGAGAGGAGTTGTTTATTGGGGCTGTTTTCATTGCTCTATTGCACTACAAACCCTACCCCACCTCAATTAAAACAAACATGTTTATGACTCTTACAGGGTCCTCAGAATGACTTGTCATTGCTAGCTACATTTGCACTATCAAGCCTTTTTTTCGGGGTTCAGCATTTAGCTATCTTGGGAAATTACAGACATTGGGATTGCAGAAGGCAGCAGATGGAGAAAGCTGGGACCTTACACTGAGTCAGTTTCAGCAACCTCCCCATAAAATTAATTTGATGGCCTCTCTGTAGTGTCTGTACCTCTATTTGCCTCTACGCATTGTCAAGGCAAGCAAAAATCTTACTGCTTTAACTCCTTTTGTTGTACAGATAACTGATAGCAAGATTTACCTTTGCCATATAAATAGATCAGAGAGAAATAAATGAGCATCTGTAGGAATGTTGGATGTGTGTCTCCATGCAATGTCTCCTACCCAGAGGAATCTCCTGTGGGGATGATTTGCTTAGGGGAGGAGCAGCAATTCTGATGCAATAGCACATTTCCACATGGGAGCCCTGAACTCTTCATTCACAGACTCTCCAGGGAAACTATGAACATTAAGACAATATTATAACCACAGAAACTGAAGACAACAAAAGTTAAGCAATTTGTTCCAGGGCAAAAAAATGAGACGAAAAGTCCCATGTGCAAATATTTCCATACAGTCTTCAAAAGTCCTTTTGAGCAAAACACAGACCTCAGTTTCCAGGTGATTAAATCTCAATGGACATCAAATAGAATGGACATTGTAAGCGTCAGCTCAGGAGATTTGGCAGCTGCAGGCTGGCAGTGTTGCATAAATCCATGAGTTGTGGGGGAAGTTGCTATAAACTCATGGAGTTCAGTTTGATCTTGCAGCTCCATGGGGGGCTGCATGTCTGCCTGTCCTGGGGGACACTCAGAAGTCACATCACCCAGAGCAAGGGGAGCTACTGAGATCTGACTGCTTCTTTGTAAAAAAAAAAAAAAAAAAAAAAAAATTAAGACCAAAACAAAAAAAAACCCCACACTGCTCAATTAACATTTTTTTGAGAGTCATGCAAAAATTAAGTCTTTCTACTGGCTTTGTATAATATCACCTTGTTGCACCATTAATTTTGTCAAAATATTACATTATTTGCTGAAATGCCACTAGAACCTGTTAGCATCATCTCTTGGTATTCCACAAGGGATTCTTTGTGCAGACAACTGGTTTCCTGAGACCAGACTTAACATCCTGCCTCTCTGTGGGATACTTTCTCCTTCACCAATACTGGGCTGTAATTTAACTTTATTGAGTCTACAGTTCAGAGGAGCTTCAACACTTTAACATATATTTTATTTTTATTTCTATTCCCCTCCATTACAAAGCCATACTTTGGAATCATATCCTTCTCACACAAATTGCTAGTGGGGGAAGAGATGTTTTGAATATCACTTCTAATAAGCATTAGAACTAGATGCTCTATCTATCAATGTTCAGTAATATAAAGAGTACCCAAATGAGAGCTCTATCACCACACCACAGAGTGGAAGTCAAGCCCCCCAAAACAGGGCTGAGGCTCATCATAATTATCTCTCCTTGGAAAAATACTTGGTCTTGCTCTGGCATTTTGTAGCAGCAGGAGACCATCTTGTGATGCTATGCCCTTCCACCAGCATTATCACTTAATTCCCTTCCTTTTGAAGGTTTTTATAGGGATTGGGTGCAGCTGTTTTTCATCAGTCCTTTCTTATTAGAATTTCTAAGAATCCTGATTAATTTAAAGCCTGTTTCAACTGCTGCTTAAGGAGATTGAACATTTTGGCCTGCTTTCACAATAGCATTTCAAACACTGTGTGCAGTATTACAAATTTCCTTTTGTTGTTTTTGTGCAAATATATTCATAAACATATTGCTAATGGAGAAATTTGTCTTATTCTCAGGGGCTTATTTTTTTGTATTTCTTCTTTCCCATCTGTTAATTTCTTGAAATGTGTCTAATTTGTAGATAGGACAAAACCATGAGGAAATAAATTTAAGCTCTGGGAGGACTGTTGCATACCCAGTGCCAAAGATTGAGTAAAGCTAAAAAGCAGATCCATTGCAGTAACTTGTAGGACCTTCCAAGGTTCTTCTCCAGCTGGTTGATTTTGCAGGGATTTAACCTGGAAAAATTCTTAGGGGAAAAGGCTTCTACTTCACCAAATAGTCCTGTAGCTATCCTGTAAAGGATTTACACACCTTTTTTGTGCTACTTCCCTGCTGAAGATATTTTGGTCTCTCTCTTCTTGCAAATTGCTGTGGTTCTATTTGTTGCTACAGCTGAAAACCAAGCCTGAGGAATTGTGTTCTCAGGGCTACCATCTCCCAGGACTTCAACTTGAGCAGGTTCTGAAAACCTCCTTCTGTCATTCTTGAATCAAAAGGAGATGGGCAAGGCACCGTGAGAGAGGTTGCCATAGGCAGAGAGCCTTGAGAGCGCGGCTGCGTTGGGTCACGGGCTCCCGGGGAAGGCTGGGGAAGGAAGGCTGTGCTGCATCTGCACTTCTGGGAGCTTTTCAAGCATGCTCTGCTAAACTCTGGGCAAACTAGAGCGTCTGTGGCACCAAGAGTATAGCTCCAGTGTTATGGGGTTGGAAGACCAGAGGATGGTGCCTTGAAGACCAGCAAGGCTGTGGCTGAGTGGAAATGTCAAAGAAAAATCTCAGCAAGTGCTGAAGAGAAGATCTTAGAGAGCTAATTGGCAGGAAGCAGGGACATAAATCCTAAAAGATGCCTGTCTGTAGATTACAAGTATTTCTAAAATATCTTTGTTTTTAAATGGCCACTAACTGTCCTTAAAAAAACCCAAACAAAGAAATAAAATACATTGTTATTTTGTTGATTTCCAGCAGTCAGTTCTAGGGATAAGGAAAGTTATTTCCCTATGGAATCTAAAGACTTCTGGTTTGGTCCCGTTTTGGTTTCTTAACCTCATCCCTTAGATATGCTTCAGCAGATGTAAATTCTCTTCTCCAGAAATCTTCCGGATTGCTTAGCTTAGAGAACCTTGTTCTCCCATCAAGTCTTTTGAGGCATTCTCCCCAGACCTTAAGAAAATGTTTTTTAAGCTAGTAGGCTCCTAAATTGAGTGGATTCTCCCTGAATCAAGGAGCAAATTCACTGTTGGAATACCTGGAAAAATCATTCACAAATGCATTTCAAATGTTGGGTTTTTGGTAATAAACAATATTTCTGCTATTATTTACTGTGGTTTCAAGACAATTGCAGTTTACAGCAATAACAATAATATTAGTACCCAACTGTTAGATAAAATGGAGAAATAGCCTAATTATTAATTAGGTGGCATGATAGAGCCTGTATGCCTCAACCCAGTTGTCTTCTACTGTAAAAATGCTGTCTATTGCAAAACACTTCTACCAGTTTATTGGAGGAAAAGGGTGAACTAAGAATAGAAAACTTTTCTTCTAAGATTGCTGCAAAGGTTATACACAACCACCACAAGATTCTTATTTTAAGTACTGTTAATGGTTTTCCTAAGTGATTCATGTGTTCAGTAACGTGAATCTTAGTTTTATGCAAGGTATCTAATCAATCTCACACTGCAAGTGTGTTATATGGAGAATACAAATAGTCTCTAAAATAGGAATAGGACATGAGGATCTGTATCCTTTAAGGCCACATTTGGAGTTTCTAAACCTCAGTAATATTTCAGCCTGACTTTTCTCCCCTAACAGGAGTCTACCTCGTTTTTAAAGTGAATGCTCCAAATGTCTCAGCGTTACTACAATGCTTCCATTTTCTCATTGGATTGCTCACCCATTTTCACACTCCTGTGGAAGTTCCCCTAATAGTCACAGAAATGTGTAATACTCAATTTAACAATACATTTCCAAACCCATCCTGTTAAAATAGGTCAGAAATTTGCTAAATCAAGCCTGATATTTTTCCTTTTTCAAAAGTGAAAATGTGACCCTTGAGGATGTTAACACATTTATAGCTAGGAGGTTCTAGAGAAAAATCTGCAGTAGGACTTTATTTTCTACATTAAAGGAGTTCAATGAAAAATCCATTCTCATATGGCCAGTAGTTTAAAAAATTCAGAACTATAATGCTATCACATCTATGCTGTACAATATTTCCTTATCTAACCCAATTTCACCCTCAGGTAGTGATTTGATTCAGGTGTCTAAAGTGGCAAGTGAAACTCACTTGCTTAGAAAATCCCAGTCTTGGTTTTAATGGGCAGTCCACAAAGATGTAGCAGGGAATGGATGGTTTTTTGGAAGTCACAATTCAGGTTTCCTTGTGAAGCAGATACACAGGTACAATTCAGAAACTGGTGTCCATTAACACATACCTGCCCCAGACAATTATCAGATTTTGATTTCCCTTATTTAGTTGTAGCACCAGAAGTTCTTCATCTTTACAGGAAAGTGCAATGGTGCAATGATGAGATTAATGGGAGAAGCCTACAAGAGGCAAAAGAGACACAAGCATGGCTCAAGTTACTGGTTCAAAATGAAGTTGAAGAGACCCTAATGGTGGTGAGTGAAGGGCAGAGAAGGGAAGTTCACTGAGCTAGGCAGAGCTTTTGATTGACTGATATTTCACTTAACTGAGCAAATGAATGTAGTCTTTAATAAAACAGTTATGTTTCTGATAATACTACTCTCTGGTAATTTACTCAAACTGTGTTAGTTAGAAGTTAATTCATGGTTACTTGATTCCACTGTTTGCAGCAGGGATATGGTTCAGCTCCAGTGGGTTGCTGATGGAGTGATATGGGCAGCAAAAGGGACTGGTGGGGGCACAGCAAACACTGTGAGGTTTGTACTTGCTGTGGTAACACACTTTCTGCTCCTTACAGCCTTTGGCAGCCAGGGCTGTTAGACGATATTTATAATACATGGTAAACTTTATTTGTCTATCTAGGTAGCTTTGGATTTTCTGCTGCTGAAAACAAAGAGGGACCATAGATGCAGGGCTAAGTTACTAACTGGATGTTTATTCTCCCTCCATCTTGTTTTACTTTGCTATCAAAACATATTTTGTTTCTGCTAATCTAGAAAATTAAGCTGCAGTAATCTAAGGCCATTTACCCTGAATGAAGCCATTCACATGCAGCTTGAATATGCTATAACTTACATAAATTGACTTCACACCTTTAGCTGATTGATTTATTTAACTTTCCCAAGCGACCCTGTGTAGGCAATCCAAAATGTTTAATTAGTAAAATGAGGACTGCCCTACAAGCTGCATTTCTTACAGCTTCTCTCAGTCCCTATCACAAAGTTTTTCATTACTGTGCAAATGTAAATTTTTGCAAGGGGCCTGAAGCCAGCTTTAGCTCACTGCTTGGACAGCACTTTGGACCCAGCCTTCTTCTCACTGCCGTAGCATCCTCACTTCCAGCCCTGCTCCTGCAGAACTCTGTCCTCCCATCCAAGCAGATTTACGGGGTCAGGGCTTCTGGTGTGGCGTGCCAGGGTGTCCTCCTACATTACCCACCCACCCCCATTTTTCTTCTTTCCCTTTCTGACAAATTTTTCTGCTTCTTTATGGTGTTATGTTATTTTGGTATTTTTCCTGGAACCTTTTCCAACAAGGACTCTCTCAAATACATTTCCTACCAGCACAGCACAAAGCAAAGCCCTGATGTAGGAAATCTGTGAGTGCCCCCTCTCGTCTGCTTCCCAGTAAAACAGCTCTGACATCTTTTCCATGGAGGGAGAGGAGAATACAATAATTTGGCTTAATCAGTCCATTTGCATTTCTTTACAGACTGAAATGGAATAAAACAGAGACGTTCACAGCATGATAAATGTAGATGCCTGCACATACTTGCAGAATGAAAGGCTGGGCTGTCCCTTCTCCTGGCTGTGAAGGAGATTCAAAAGGCACATGTAATATTAGTTTTTCTGCCTACTCCACATTCCTCAGTTTTTTCTCTCCAGACGGAGAAATGCTTTTGGTATTGCTTTGATCAGAAAGATCATAGATGATAAAATATTCCCTTTTTTCTCAGCCCTGCTTGAACCTTGGGATTCACTTTTCCTTGAAACAGTTTCTTCAAAATGGTTACACCGCAATGTGAAGTCTGATTTCCCAGCTAGTCAGACCCATAAATATTAACGTTCTTACAGCCCCTCTAGAATAATACAGGAAAAAAAAATCTCTATCCATTTGAAATGTCCTAGGTGATGAGAATGGAAGTGGCAAATGGAGGCCACACAAAGAACTAGCAGGAGCATGGATCCCCTGTGGTTACTATAGCTGGGCTGTCATCTTCAGAGCCAAGTCTGCAGAGAAGGGCTCTGTCAGGGCACAGTGCAGCAGGATGGCTCTGGACAGAGAAGGCTGTGGCGTAGGATCCACTGGGAGGTGGATTCGTGCAATCTGCATGCTCAAGAGTGGCCTTGGGCTGAAATCATCAGCTCCTTGCGAGTAGATGAATATGGAGAGTATGTAGGGCTTGAATACAAAAATCATAATCTGTGGGTTTAAATATTTGCCCCCAAAACCCCTGAAATATTTTTGTATCATTAATTGAAAGTCTGCAACACAGCCTGATTTTTATTCTCTCTTTGCCTTGTTTTCATTCTCCTGCACAGCAAACTTTTGGTTTGCTGACTGGAAAGCGACCCCTGGAGAAAAAGTTAATCTTATTTCAGGAACTGTGCCCACAAAACAACGAGATGACTGTTGAGTTCTGGATACTATTAAATTTTAAAAAAACTGCATTGCAGCACTGGAGTCTGTGTGAAGGCAGTGCTGAGGAGCAGGGCTACACAGACAGTGACAGGGAATAGAGGCTCTGACTTAGGCCGGTAGCATGCAAGCCCAGTGCTCTCCACAAGCACATCTAGATGTCAGGACTTTGTCTTTACCATGCAATCAATATGGTGCTGTGGCTGGCCTAATTAGCTCCAGTTCTTTAATTAGGCCAGCCAGGATGTTATGCTAACGTGACCAGGCTCTGCTGGGACTTCAGCAAGTGTCTCTGCACATCTTTGCACCGCACAGACCTGTCAGCTTGATGGGATTTGAGAGGCCGCCCTGCGCTGTGAGGGATGTGCACAGTGCACTCATGGTGTTTGTTTGGTGCTCAGCCCTTGCTGAAGCCCCAGATTTGGTCTGACTGAGCAGCTTCTGTGCCTTGTTCGTGCTGGAGTTCTCTCCTGGGGAAGTGAATGATCCATAGCAATTGGCAGGACCAAAACATATCTCAGGGCTTTGCCTTAGTAATCTCCAAATAATTGACTCCTCAGTCACAGTTTCTGTCTCCTGGGTGGATTCCATTGAGGAGAGAGTTCATGTCTCACTCTTATTATAATTGAGTTAAAAATCAGTCATCTGTGGAAGGAGAGTCCACCAGAAATGGCGTTTGATGAGTTCCAGCGGCTTGAGAAAGGACACAGCTCCCAGGCCCACAGGACGGGCTGACACCAGCCTCCTCCTCCTCCTTGCCCAAGTCACCCAGCAAGGTGATTTCACTTATCTCTGATCTAGCACATTTTTTTTTCCAAGCCCTTCAATGCTAACATATTATTTTTATTTTCTTTACAGCTTTGTGAGATTTGCACTTTCCTAGGATACTCTTCCCAGATGAGGCTGCACTGCATTGCCTTGGATCTTTGCCAAAAAGAATTACAGATGTTTCAAAGGAAATGGGCAGAAACCATGTGGCTGAAACAGAATAAATTATGCTTAAAATGAAGGAAATGTCCTAATAAGTGAGAAATGCACCGATTTCTCGGAGAGCTTTTTTCCCTGCCTCTACCACCTGTATTTATTTTTGTTTTTTTACTTTACTGTGTGGTACAGCAGATGGTTGTTTCACACAAAAAAGTCTGCATTAGGGTCAAGGTTGGAGAGGATTTTTAGAATTTCTGAAATTTTCTAACTTCAGAGTACTTTACTAAACTTTGCAGATGTGTTTCTTTGTCTGTACAACCAGAAAACACGGTTCTGGAGCAGCTCTTAGAATTGCAAGCCCTCCCCAACAAACTACAGATGTAATGCTTGATCCAGTCATCAGGCAGAGCCCCAAGTGTTGCAGAAGCATCCCCACCTTGAATCAGGGGAGTGAAATGAGCTCCTGAACTCACCTGGATGACACATCTCATTTTCTGTCTGCAACGGGCAGTGAGAGACTGAAATGCTAAGGGTTGTAATGACTCAGATGATCAACCTCTGCAAAAGCAGGGGAGATTTGCTGGCAGGTGACAGCCCAAGTGCAGAGGGTGTGATGTGAGCACCCACCACCAGAGGCTGCACGCTGGAGTTTGAGCCAGGTAAGGACAGAAGCAGGTCCTGCCTGGTGGGATTGTGCTTTTACCATGCCAATGTCCTCCCTTGCACAACTGGCTCAGATGGGAAAACTTCCCTCTGGGGAGGTATCAGGGCATTCCCTAGGTAAGGCTAGCCCCCTCTGATGGGGCATAACTGGCTCAGCTACACTGATGTGAGAGGCAGCTGTCATCTCATGTCTCAAAGACCCCCAAAGTGCCTCCAGACTCGTTTCTGCGGCCTTCCACCAGACAGAGGACTGAATGTGATACACCGTGTTCCATCAGATTGTATAAAACTCTCTACCCTGCCTAGGGCAGGGAACTTGGAAATTCCATAATCATAAAGTTATATAAACCCATTGAGCTCCTGTGTTTCAGGGGCTTCCCCCACTCCTGGTGGATGAAGACTGAGACCATCACTTCTACCAACAGACTTTGAAACTGCAGCAGTCTCATTGCTGGGTCCACAGGAGGTGGTATCTTTGCACTCTTATTTTCTTCTTCTCTTCCTTTCTTTTCCTTATATACTTTCTTAAGTGCTATTTTTTATGTTTTTATATTGCTGTATTTCTTCTGATAATAAGCAAAATGGCTAAACACCTCCTTTCTATTTCGACCAGATCATTATGAAATAAACCTGCTGATCATTGAGTGTCATCTCTAGTCCACCCCAAGGGATATATTATTAACAAGAACCTCAGTTAGCCCTGCTTCAGGGAGGGTTGTAGCACATGCTGTGTTCAGAGAGGAACATGCTGGTCTTGCTGTAGCTGTATTGCAGGAGAAACTGCAGACTTGAGTGATGCCTCATCTCCTTGGTTTCCAATGAGCTTTCCCTTTACTTAGCAATGCCCATTGCCGGCACATAGATGTACTCCAACAATTTAAAATGCTTCTGTCCAGCTAATTTTAGACTTTTCGTTTTTTAAATCTTCTTGAAAAGCCTGGCCCAAAGTCTCAGAAAGCCTAGTTCAACAGAAGATGCCAGATTTTTACACCTTCCTTGCCAAACCAGAGCTACTAATCAAATATCTGGTGGGATCATCGAGTCATTCTGGAGTAAAGGCATTTCTACCCATTTCAGTCAGGAAAATACTTAGATTAAAGTTTATCTGAAGAAGAGGAAGGTATTTTTCCACACATTTGTACTTTTTGCTGTATTTTCCTCTTCTGTATTTGATTTCTTTAATTGATCATATTTTCATGCTATCAAATCTCAGGTTCCCTGAAGAACCATGAGCGGCACAGTAATAACATTCATGAGATGAGGTCATCTGTCCTGTTATGGAAGCAAGCTGTAATTCCACTGGAATTTCATTGCAATTTAGTAAGTATTTATGTCTCCTTATTTGAAAATTTTTTCTGGATAATGAATTGCAATCCCTTAGGCATTCCATAATAGTTCTTATTTATGTAATACTATACCTTCTGTGCATTTCTAATACCAAAAAAGTCCATGTCAAGCTAAATGATCAAAACTGAATGTAGTTTTCTCAGTGTAATTTAGCCCAAATTTGAATTCCTTTCTAGCTATGTATTTTAATTATGCAAACTAGGGACTCAAAGTAATTTTGCCATGTTAACAGAAAGGACAACTGATTTTCCCAATGTGAAAAAATGCAAATCTCCTCAGGCTTTGCTTGGTTCCCAGACTGACTATATTTTGATGCATCTTAGAACTCTGTTTACCATGTGCATAGAGTCACCTCTCAGGATCTCACTGTCCTGAGTGTGGGCTGTAAATGTGTAATTTGATTTTTGTAGCTCATGAGTAAGCTATAGGATGCACATGGGGTTTTTTTGGTAACCTGTGATCCCTGATTGCCTGGTCTGCATTTGGGAAGAGGTTGAGCTTTTTCTCACAGAAGTATTTGAAACCACTGTGTGGAAATGAATCCTGAGCCTTTCTCAGTGCTCCCCATCCACCCTGTAACACTAAACAGTGTGCCCAGCCCGGGCTCTTATGCTGCTGCGATCTGCACATGCTATCCTGTGTCACTTCACACACTGCAGCTATTGTCTACCCAGGTTCCCCTCAGCAGCCACAGTCATGCCTTCCCTGGCTCTGCTATCACAGCCACATGGATTGTTTTCCTTCAGACTCCAATAATAAGTCAATTAGGGCAGGATTAGCCTCTGGGAAGTGAAACCAGTTAGTCTCTTTCTCCCAGAACGAGGACCTTAAATGATCTTCTTGAACATTTTGATTCCCTTCCTTTTGCTTTTTTTTCCCCTGCAATCCATCCCTTCTCTTCTAATTAGCTTGCCAGTAGCCATCTATCAAGAATTTCTCTCATTAACTTACAGACAAAAGAGTCCTCTGTAGCAAGTTGTCAGGCTACAGCCAAATTTCGTGTCTGGTAGAGCTGGAAAACAAGCAAGCAACCCATCCCACTTCCAAAAATACTCTGCCTGACCCTGTGCTAAGTTTTCACACAGGAACAAGCTCATTTTCCTCGCTGGCTGACACTCCCATTTCACTCCTCTGGCCATTGGGAAGAATCATGGTGATCTCTTTTATAAACACCAGTAGGCCAGTGTTTAGAGAATGGGACAAATTTCTGGTCATGATTTTCATTTCCTGCATTAAGACAGGCAGAAAAAATGTGGTTAGCCAATATAAATGAGTTTTGGCCTTTTTCTGTGTTAAAAGGTAAGCAAATTCAAAATATCAGCCAGTTTGCTGTGGCCAGAATTTAAAGGACCAGCAGCGGCTCCTCGACATCCCATCCAAGCCTTGCTCCAATCCTCCTCCTGTTTGCCAGCCTGATTTCTGAGGGCAGTTGTTCCAATGGATTGGCATTTGCTCTGGAAGACCCTTAGGGTTATGGGTTTGCCCACTGCAGTTTCCCAGAGCCTCTGCTCCCCCAGGAGCAGCAGCTGAGACTGGGAGTGGCAACTACAGGAGAGGCATGGGAAGCACCAGGGAAGCGCTCCAGCTGTGAGCACAGCTGTGCGAAGTCTCCCTGCATCCCCTGCTACTGCCCCAAGCCATGCGGGGGCTTCTCCAAGGTGTTTGGAATTTTTGCAGTAAGTTTCATGCAACATGCATGATGCAGGTTTTCCTGCAGGGCCTCAACCATTAGTAAGGAAGAAGAGGAGGCAGAGCAGGACAACAAAATCTACTGGGAAATTAATTTCTGAGGGACTACTAAGAAAAAAACTTGCAAACACCCTGGAGCCTGGCTGTGGATCTCTTTTAGATGTTTCCTCAGAGCCATAGAAAATATGCATCTTGTATCCAAAAAAATCACTGTAACTGTAATCTGGCTATAACATGGGCCTTGACTTATCAAAGAGCATATCAGAAAAATAGAAGTGAATGACAGCATGGGTTTTTTTCAAGCAAACCTTTTGAGAAAAGCCAGTTGTTTCCAAATCTGGAAATGCAGCTTCTGCTTTCAGCTTTTCTACCTGCTGGGTGCAAGGGGCCTGCAGATGTAGCTTGATGCTCTGGGTGCTTTGCTTGGGACTGTGTTCTGAATTGCACATTCATGAATCTTCGTCTTCTGAACTGCAAAATGCATCCTACATTTTAAACTTAACAAAGCAAATATCTGTTGACAGGGAATGAGAGGCTAATGCCAGGTAGAGCCAGTAAGAGAGACAAATGTAGGGATGTGCACACAGAAAACATCCAGGCAGCTGCCAAGCACCACTCAATCGATTCTGCTGTCAGCTTTGCACGGAGCCTTCAGCAGCACCAGTGCCTGCCAAAGAACTCCCAGCCATCCAGGCTGGACTGCCCGTGCAACAGGCTCTTCTCAGCATCCTCCTCCTGGCACTGGAGCTGTGATTAACAGCCCAGCCAGCCTAGGCCAGGGGCCTCTTGATATATTTGGTATTTTAGAACAAAGCCATCATTCTCCAGGGCAGTTAAATGTGCCATAATGAACCGAAATAAGGCAGAATGTAAGGGCTGGGAGATACAGGCACACTGCTGGAAAGCAAAGTCATTAAAAATAATGAGCAGCCTTTCACTTCCTTCTTTTTATTAACTTTCTGCAGAGGACAACCTGGCACTTTATTTTTAACACAGTCTCCACTTTACTAATATCAATCAGACAGATGGCTAATTTTTTTTCCACAACATGTTCCAAGAAAGAAAAGAAAAGAAAAGAAAAGAAAAGAAAAGAAAAGAAAAGAAAAGAAAAGAAAAGAAAAGAAAAGAAAAGAAAAGAAAAGAAAAGAAAAGAAAAGAAAAGAAAAGAAAAGAAAAGAAAAGAAAAGACCTGAGCTCCCCCCTCCCAATTTCTTCTTCTCTATATATCTCAGATGGCTTCTTTTGCAATAACCTCTCTGAATTCAACAGCTCCTGCTACACTTTGTGGCTATCACATGAAAAGCAATGCAAAAAGATGCCACACCCAGCAGCATTTGAAGCATGTGTCTATTAACCATCAGTAACAATTAGAGAAAATTTGAATTAATAAAGTTTTGCAGTCTCTCCCTTGGGACAGAGGCATGTCTGCAGCCACAGACAGAGCCCTGGCTTCCTGACTGGGTCTTGGTAGATGAGTCCTGCTCTGCAGAGCACAGCTGAAGCAGGGACGGGATCCACCAAGCATTGCATGTCTTGGGTTGAAGTGGCTGCCTCAGGCACAACTCCACAGCCCTTAGAAAGGTCTGAGCATCATAAACCAGGCTGTTAATTGCTCTAGAAGCTCTGTCTTCTCCTATAACCACAGAAAGCTTCAGCCCTAGCTTGGAACCATAAGTTCAGATCCTGACCTCATTCCCTGGCTCCTGTGCCCATGCCAGCTGCCCAGGCTCATAGCTCTTTGTTGACCCTGAGGTACCAAGCACACTGAAGGTCAACCTTAGCAACAAGCAATGCTACAACATTCCTTTGCTGCAATCAGACATGTGGCTCAAATCATTGCTCTAGATCTAAAGAGCTGTTGAGTAGGATCTAGACTTCTAATTTACACTTGCAATTTGTCTTTGTTGCAGCTTTAAACTGGGGTGGTTATTTATTACTACAGTTCTACCATCCTGGACAAGGCCTCCTGGATTCCTAAAAGCCAAAGCCTCTCCCCAGGCCCCCTTGGGTAAGATTTGTCCCTGCTGTCCCTTTAGATGGGTTCTTAATTTCTGCTCTCACACACAGCACTCCTGTTCTTGGATCACAAAAAATCTGCCATGAGGCTGGAAATTAATATTTCAGAAGGGTGTAACATAAACTGAATGAAACATCGAAATGAATAAGCAACATATTTGCATCAGGCTTGAGAAGGGGGTGGGTGGGAAGGGAGAGGGAGCTTGCTGAAGATAGACAGCAATATCACACAGCCCTGAACTACCTGCTGGCTGCAGCCTGAAATGTTGAGAAAGCCTCAGAGGGAGAGCAAAAGGAGCCATGAGCAGCATTTTAGTGCTCTCCTGGTCTGCTCAAGCATGTACAACCCCATACAGAGCCTCCCATTTAGCTTCAGAGGATGGCACCCTGCAGCCACAGGGGCCCAAATCATCCTTTACAAACACCTTCAGGCTGCTGCACGGTGATTTGGGGTCTATGGCATAAAGGTCTTAGCTTTGTACAGGCATTTTCCTACACAACTGTAGCAGAACTCCAATAGTTCATGTCAGCCACGTTAGTCAGGATTTACAGGGCTGTCATGATAACCTAGTGCTGATCCCCTGATAAGAGAACAAATATTTAAGTCTGGGTTAGTTGCAAATATTTGCACTGGAGTTGGGCTTCCCAGTTGTAATTGATAAAATGAGTGCTGCTGTTTCTGTCCAGGAAGGTCTGGTGACATTTTCTCGATACCTTCCCAAGGGATATCTCTGTGAGTTTGCAATCCATACTCTGCCTAGTTTCAGCCCCTTCCAGCAGCAGCAGCAGAATGGACAAGCCCATACACTGGCATCAGGTCTGCATTTCAGATCAGATGTTGAATTTTCTAAGTTAAATATTTTTAGAATTTCCTATTAGTGTCTATGTTTATACATACAGCTATGTGTAAAGATATGCCTGTCCTGGTTAGGACTGAGTCAAATTTTTAAAAATCTTAAACTTTTCATGAGCAGTATGAAACAGCAAAGCCTTTGTTTCAGTCAGTTCACTAGAGAGGCCAGAGGAAATTCAGTTAAGAGAAAAATATTCCTTGTGCTTATGTATCATCATGTATTAATCGTTTTCCTCCTGTTCCACAAATTGCTCTGGGCTGTACTGGTATACAAGGTATACATCAGCTGAGGATTTGTTTTTGAAATCCCTTTTGGGTTTGCACTCCAACAGGGCCTGTGCCAGAGACTATCTCTGACAGCTCAGAAAAGATATGAACTGTAATTGATTGTGCCCCTGAGAGCTTTTCTTCCTGTTTGTCTGTGTGTGTGCATGAGAGAGAGAGGGAGAGGGAGAGAGAGACTGTCTTTTATCTTTTGCCAAAAGTGGCTTTAATCCAGCACTGAGCTTTTCTTCTTCACTCATATTCTGAAATGCTCAACATTATGTGTTTTCAGGGTGGGATCAGAAAAAGGCAGCTTTCAGAGAACTTCTTGCTCCAGAAATTTCAGAAAGAAGCCCTTTTTCTTTAGTTGAGAGGCAAGGGAGGCAGCAGCAGTGATGACAGAGCTCATTTTTGAAGACATGGAGAGAATGGCAGTGCCACACCATGCCAGTCCTCTGCCATGCTGGACTCTGTCAGCAGAGCACTGCCAGACGATGCCAGGGCAGTTAGAGAGGTCACAGCTTGTCCTTTCTCTGCCTCCTTTCATCCCCTTCCCCTGCCCAAGTCCCTGTCCTGCTACTTGGGATGCTGTGACACTGAGGACTGGGTTTCACATCCAGCCTGCAGCCAGTGAGAAGAAGGCTGCTCTTTTCACCAGGCTCTGACAGACAATGGAAGGACATGAACCACTCTCACTGCTGTTGCATCAGCCCCTCTTAATGCCTGTAAATCAGAATCATAGATTCATAGGACATCCCAGGCTGGAAGGAACCTCAAATGATCATTTGGTTCAACATTTTGTGGGAAAGGGAGATTATAGATGGTAGTAGCACCCTGACCAATCATATACTGAAGTTCTCTAATGACGGGAGATTCTACCACATCCTGGAGAACTTATTCCAATAAATGATTGCTCTCACTGAAATTATTTCTTTCTGTATACCAAGATGAAACATCTCAGTGCAACTTGTACCTGGTGTCCCGTGTCTCCCTATGTGGCTCCTTGGGAAGAGAGAGACTCCATCCTCCTTGTAGCTGCCTTTTAAATACTGGAAGGTTATGGAGCTGTTCCTTCTGGAAGACATTCCAAAGAACTTAAAAGATGGGAAATGTTTGGGAACAGCCAGAGTGGAGTGAGTGAGGAACAGCTTGGTTGGTAATCCTCTGTACTGAGGTGACTGGGAATCATGCAGGGGGAGAGCAGGACATGCTGTTTTCTTTGACTATAGCAAGGCTTTCTGCAGGATCCTTGGAGCCAAACTGGTGAGACGTGGGCAAGGTCCTTCAAGTACAGGATATGTGGAAATTGATTCATTGGATGATGACCAGCAGAGCTTGTTCGGTCCAGCAAGAGATGTCTTATTCCTGTCTGCTAAAATTTAATGGAGTCATAGAGAAGAAGAAACCATACTCTATCTGGAAGTGTGTAAGACAGCAGACATAAATTGCAATACAGAAAATTCCAATTAGATAGTAAGATAAAAAATTTTTCCTCGGTATGAGGATGGTCAAATACTGGAAGAGGGTTCCCAGAGACTGTGAAATCTCCATTGTGGAAGATATTCAAAACTCAAATATCCAACTGAGCAACCTGATCTACTTGGCCTTCTAGTTGGAAAGCCAAGGAACAGAGATGGGGCTCTACATTTTGTGTGGTATTTTTCATTCACATCTTAATTATTTTTCCCCCTTCATTCTTGTGTAGGGCCAAGAAGCAGCCCTTGTGGGGCCTGATTTTAAAAAAGAGTCATCTGTGGGTGTTTTCTCTTCTGCAGTTACATTTCCCTTGCTTCTGCTAATGGAAAATTCCACAATGATTGTTTTAAATGCCCTAAAGAAGTCTAAATAACTTTATAATCTTAAAACCTTTATTAACCAACCTTATTTTGCTAAACCTTTTGTGTTATAATAGCTTGAAATATGATTCTGTGTGAGCTTGATGAACTGTTTTCCATAAAGTCAGATCAAGTGGCATGGTTGATAGCACTGAGTTGCAAAGAGAACTTTTCATCAGTAACCCTGATGTTTTGCCCAGGATTAATGGCAAGCCCAGAAGCCTGCTTACAGATCACTGTATTTATGCCTTTAAAATAATGGCACACATTAAGGTCTTTCTTACAGGCCTCTGGAAACATAAGCCAAAACTTTCCCAGCTGGATGCCAAAGACTGCACATTTAAATAATGTTTGCAAAGACCATGAGAATGGCAGATGCTTAAAAATAGGGCATGTTTATTTATGTGTTGAACATGGGTTTAGGCATCTAGCTTCTTGTATGAAAATGACACAAGTGTGAATAGCCCACTTCCAGACAAGCGTGGTTATGCTTATGCAAAAACATGCTAAAAGTGGGTGTGGGCAGCAGGAACTCATACAGCATGGTTGTGCCAGCAGGGGAGGGCAAGATTTCCTGCACCATCAGGTTTCAAATGCAGCATCAAACACCAGCAGAGGTGTGGAACATAAAACATGGGGCTGCACCTGCGTGGGAATTTGCCACGGAGCGGGTATGGGAGGGAGATTATGGCATTTGAAGAAAGAGATAGAGAGGTGCAGGGAGAGGGAAGGAGGGAGGCAGGGAGGGAAGGAGGGAGGGAGACAGGAGGAGAGAATAACCCTTAAAATTAAAGTGGGAAAATGATAAGTCCTGCCAAGTCCTACTAAGGTGCTGCTGCTGAGGACAGGGCTGTCCCCAAGTTCAAACCATTGCACTCGCTGCCACTTACACTGCCATCAAAGTGTGCTTTTCCAACTGGCTGCATTCCATCTCCCAGTCTAGGAGCTACATACTGCTACAAAAAAATCCAACTGGAACTCATATGTAGTGTTAAAAATCATGAGCCTATCACAATCAGCCTGTGTTGGTTGTGGCCAAAATCCATAGGAAAGAAATTCACAGCAAATGTCTTTGCAGAGCAGAGGGTGGGAGGTGAGATTTTGGAGGCAATCTAAGTACAAGCCTCAGCAGGGATGATTTTCCTGCACGGGCTCACGTGGGTGCATCATGTCTGATAGTCAACAAGCTTGTTTGGAACAAGCTGAACGTCTCTGCACACCCTGTCTTATCACAAAAGCTTTGGCTCCTGAATGCATAAATAAGTTTTAAGTGGTACATCTGGCCAGAAATGGAATATGTTTAAAGACCAAGTTCATGCTTAAATCACTGAGAATTAGATGACTAAATACCTTTGAAAATCTGGTCATGTGTCTTTCAAGTCACTTCTGTAAATCTCAGCCAAAGGATTAATCTGATCTTGTCACCTACTGATAGAAACCCACAGGTACAGCTAGGAATGTATTTTCTTCACAATCTTTTTCAGCTACCTGAAGGGCTGGAGCCATTCATTCTGCTAAACTCAGCTCCAACCTTGACCAAAATAAAGAGCTGGTATTTCCATTGTACCTTGAGAATGTAATTTTTGTTGTTTGTAAAATAATAGGACCCTGGGAAACCACTGGACAATACTGTCACCCTTCAAAGACCAGCAGTTTATAATGTGGAATACATTCTCCATCTCTAGTACCCAGTCTGAGGGTACAGCTACCAAGAGGCAAATTCTGCAGTCCAGGCTCCATTCAGGTTCCTCTGGTTGGTTGCCCAAAGAAGCAACTACCCCAAACTGACCATAGTTAAATATAATAAGAAAGTCTAATAAAATATTTTGGGACTAAGTGTAAGGGTAAGAGTGTTACCACCCCTCACTTCTTCTAGAACCTCACTTCTTCTCGAAGCTCAATTCTTCCTCAAAGTATTTGCTCCTGGTCTTGTCTCTGGAGAGCACTGCTCTTCAGTGGCTACCTTTTTTATGCCTAATATACCATGCCACTTTTTCATGCTTAATTCAGAAATGAAGGAATTTATGGACCAAAGGACCTCACACAAAAAAAATCATTGGTGGGGGGTGGGGGGTGGGGGAGGGAAAGGAAGCAGTCTGGCAAAGGGACAGATCAGAAGCAATAAAAGTACTTTTCCCTCTCCAGCATCTAGGGAACTTGTAATTCCTAATGTGGAAGGACTGAAACTTGCTACATAGTCCTGAAGTTAATTTAAAATACAATCAACAAAGTACTTAGAAACAATGAAGGTCTGCCAAATGAGTAACCCATTAAAATAGGCCCAAAGTATATTATATAAGCAGACTTCAATGCAGCTGCATGGGAAGAAAATATTTGAAGTCCCTAAGACTGTACATAGCACAAATCAAAGTGATGTGTTATTAGAATTGTTTTGTCACCATCTTGTGGGACATTAGGGTAACATCTGGCTTCCTCTTGATTTCAGTTTTTGGGTTCAATGTGTGCTGAAGAAAATGGTAAGAAAGTGACTGCTCTAATATTACACTTAATATTGCAAAATTTCAGATCACTTCAAGTGCACTTTAGGGCTCCTGCAGCTTTATTGTGCTGCTGAGCAAACTTTCTAATTTGCAGGTCAAATAATTCTCTCAAAGGGAGTATGCAGATCCTTGTAAAAGTTGAAATAATAAAGGGGGAAGAGAAATCAGATTGTTAATGTAATCAGCCATGTCTTCTCAGAGAATGTCTCTGTTTCAGCCATCTGATTTCAAATTGTTTCCTTAAGCCCTAATTTATTACTTCAAATTCAGAAACTGTGCCTAGTCTGAAGATGCTTAAGAAATATGCTCCCTGTCTCCATTGGTCCAAGCAGTTGGTGTCTGATGCAGACTTTTCTGGGTAAATGTGAACCAGATGTTTCCCAATCCTAATTTGTGAACTTCTGTCCCAGGTTTCTATGCTGAGGCAGTGCAAGAGAGCTGCTCAGCAGTAAAGGGCTGGCTGTCCAGACACCCTTCAGTGTTGCAGGGTCTTGGGGCCTCTCGCTGGTCAGAGTGACTCTAAAAAAGGTTAGAAAGTCCCTTTTCCCAGCCCAGCGCTTGAAGAAGGAGTCAGAGCTCTTCATTTCTCGGTCTCAAGGTTGTTTATTGTATCTTATCTGTAAAATTCTTTCTCCTGTCCTGCTGAGGTCCGCTCAGCAAGACAGTCCAAGGCACTCTGCCTGCCCCTGGGGTGTTGTTATGTCTTCATACTAAAAACTATGTATACAATGTTTACAATTACTTTCCAATACCTATCACCTATGTTAGACAGTGAGCTTCTACTCTAAATCAATCTAAAAGGGCCAACATCGCAGCAGAAGATGGAGGCCAAGAAGAAGGAGAAAGGCTGGACACGCCCAGATCTCTCCATCTTGCCCCCCTGAACCCCCATTCTAAAAACCCCAAAATCTACTTTTTCACCCTGTGATAAATTTACAATCATTCTACTTACACTGTCATGGCTTGCAGATCTTCATCTAAGGTTGGTAACTTGCTCCATGGGTCATAATCAAAACCACAGGCATCTTGGGCTCTATGCCAGGGTCTCTGAGCCCCCTGGCAGGGGTCTTGGCTGCTCAGGACAGCCAGAGGGATGTCCTGGGTTCCGACATTGCAGCACTTTTCCTCTTGTGATCTGCCACCAAAACACAACTCTCTCTCTTTCTAGGGCCACTGAACAGCACCCAGCATAGCAAAATACATCTGTAGTGAACAAACACACCATTCTGTGTGTTTCCAGGAGAGGTGCCAAGCCTGTGTGGGCTTATTATGGGAACCCCTCTGTGCCAGCTCTGCCCATGGAAACCACCTCACAGCCTGCTGCTGCCGTGATAGCCAAGGACATCATATCTGAGAGGTCTGTGATAGAGAAATCTGGAGTCAGATTGTATTTCCCAACTATTAATAAAACCTCCTTTGAAATAAAAGTAGAGGATCTGGTGCCACTTTGTGTTATTCAAAACCATGAAACCCCCCCTCTCCCACAATCTGCCAGAATTACAGACTCTTCTGCAACTTCTTAAAAATTTGAGGTGTTTTCATCAAGTGAGCATCGTCCCCCTTCAAAATGCACCCAGGGAAGTTTAGTGTTCCAATTTATCATTGCTGTTTATGAGAAGAGAGAAGGCAACAACCACAACACCAACACCATGCACTGGAAATATATTAGCAAGAGTTTCTTCACTGCATTTACCCCACCTTTTGCAGCAAATGTCACTAGGAATGATGCTCTGAGGCCAAGGTGAAGAGTGTTAGCTGTTTGTGAGAGGACCAAGGAGAATCTCTTTACTGTCAGCCTCAGATCTGCTCCTGGGCCAGAAAATGAAACAGAACTGGGACATTAAGTGACCTCTGTCTTTCTGGCTCTGGCATTAAATTATTGACACATTTCTTGGTGCTATTTGAGCCTCTACTGTTCTCCGGGCTGTGTGTGGGCACATTTTGGAGCAGCATGTTCCAGAGGGCTCTTGCAGCAAGCAGGGACCCTGGAGTAGGTATAGATTTATACCTATAGACATATGGAGATGAACTATGTGTGCTGTGTTGTGCTACTCCTTAGCAGGGCAGATGAGGCCATCCACGAAGGCGAGAGTTGAGTTGATGCCTGGCAAGACCTATTCAATATTTCTTGTCTGTACTGAGTCACATTTTCTTGTTAAGATGCACCTAAATGCAGCTATCCAGAGAGCTGGATGGGAAATCATCAGATCATTTCCCAGATTTTAACAGCATAACCTTATGTCTTTCATTGCTCAGTTTTTTACACCCCCCTGTCCCAAAGCCTCTGGGTATATGAAATAGACCACTGATGTCAGATGGAGCATCTTGTTATTACAGTAAAATTACTTGTAAAATTTGTTACATGCAATAAATATTACAAGCAGTCAAGGATCCTAAACCACCCAACTGGAGATTTGAAGAAGGCATCTTTCCTGTTTGATGTGCCTTTCTCCTTCCAATGAGCTGCAAGGCTGCTGGCTCCTGACCTTCTGCAGGGCAGAATGAGGTCTGTCCTGAGCAGACAGACCAGTGCCCAGCCTTGGAGCTGCACACAGGACACCTGGGCTCCTTGGCAGCCCCTGCAGGAAGAGCTATGAGATTGATTCTGGGGAACCAGCTACCACAGTGCCCCTTGGTGATGGGGAGGCATGAGCTCTGTGCTGACTGCTGAAGCCCAGGCTGGAGGCAAGCAGCTCCCTGCCTCCCACCTCATGGGCAAGCCCTCATGATGACAGAGAATCAGCACACTATCACTGGAGAAAGGACAGGGTCAATGAGCTGAGTGAGAATCACTTCCCAGATGAACAAGCAGGGATTTTATATATGCAAGGGAGATTCTTGGCCATACTCTGTAGTTCAGCAAATGGGTCATGCATTTTTTTAGGCAGAAGATCTAGATTTGAGACTATCATCTGTTAGTTGAAACTATATAGGGATGACAACCTTTCTTCCGCATGCCAAGAGGTCATTTTAATGTCCTCATATTTATTGTTCTGATATCTTTAGCACATACTTGGCATAGCACTGATCACATCTTTTAGCTTTGGCTCGTATGCTAAAGGCAGTGTGAAGTAGCAGCACAGTATGCAGCTAGATCTTTAAAGCAAAATGTGCCCTCAGATTTGCGTGAAACTTCTGCTTTCAAAGCAAGGGATTCTTGTGTAGCTAAGGGGAATTTAACTGGCAACCTTTCAAATAAGAGAGAAGTTTCAAATAGCAACTCCTGATGAAAAAAATACCACATGAGTAACTGTGTTATTACATTTATCCTGTATTTCTCTGAGCAATAGCACATTTTGAAAAATAACAATTCTGAAAAATAACCACATGCTTTGTCCTGAAAAAAGTGTTAGAGGAAGGTATATAGCCAGGAACAAACATCCAAAAAAACCCCAAAGCCTGAGGTCTCAAGCATGGGGAACTGGATCCTCATAGAAGATCTGTGCACCAGTGCAGACCTACATGGTCATTGTTGGGGTTCAGTGAAGGGCTAGAAGTGTGGCCTGCTGTAGGGACTCGTGGAATCAGACCCAGAAGTCTTTTTTTGTACTGAAGAATGGTCATACCAATTCACATGCATTTTTTGTAATGTACCATGTTACTAAGAAACCTAAATAACTTTGCCAGGTTGGTGCTCATGTTTGTGCTGGCTTATGCCTTTTGATATGGAAGATGTCTCTGGCTTGATCAAGAATGTAAATGTGAGTGTGGGTAAAAATATTTAAATACTAAAATACCTGGTTGCTTGAATGTGTTTCTAGGGAGATATCATTAAAATAAGAGACCTCACTTTTTTGAGGGAGTAAAGCAGAAAGAAAAATTTTTAAGACCTGATGTCTCCAGAAGAGTTATTTTTTTGGTTAGAAAAGTAAAGCACAAGAGGTATGAAATAATGTTTGCAGTGCACAGAAAAAAACAGAGAGTAAAAGTCACTGAGCAGTGCAAAATTGCCTGTAGATACATTTTTTTAATTAAAATTTTATAGCTCTGACAGCTTATATATAATTTAATATGGCAGTAAAAAAACAACCCTGGTAACAATGGTGAGGGGGTTGCTTGCATAGGGGCTAGGTAAGCTTTTCAGGTAGCCAGAAGCACATTTCCTTATTAAAGTCCTCTCTCTCCCTCTGCTTAAGCAGGGTGTAAGTTACTGCTGGAAACAGTGCTCCATTCTTCACTTCCTCTGCTGCTTGGGAAATTCTCTGAACATTGAATTTCATATGAGGCAATGCTGTCGACAGCTGGTCAGACAAACACATTGCAGGAGGCTAAGCTTCCAGCCCAAAGAGTATCTCCCATTTTTATGCCTGCCTATCTGCATTCTCCAGAGACCTGTCTCAAAATAACCTCCCAGTAAATATTTGGCAGCATGATACCAAAAATTCACTTGTGCACAAAAGAAAAAGCAGCAATGATGCTCTAATCCTGCCATGGAAGAGAGGCTTCTAGAAGCAAAATAATGTCATTCTTTGCTGTGCACTATCTGGTCCTGCTTTTATGTCAGCATACAGGTTGTGTGGTTTCCCTTTGAGTTAACAACTATGAATTTACTTCTTTTCCCTTCTTTCTCAGCAGTTAGAAGTGGAAATTTAGCTAAGGAACTGGAGACATTTTTCTGGCAAATGTAGTAAAAAACCCAAGAGAGAAAATAATAATTGAAGGGCAAAAGAATTCTTAGTTAAGTACTTTGTAAACCCTGACATAAGGGGCTACTGGTGGCAGCCTTCTTAGCCCTGTCTGATTTGCAGAGCTTCCAGAAATACAAATGCTAGCAGGGCTGCTGTTTTCTTTACTGAGGTGTATAAAAAATGTTTTTACAACAAGCTTTTCTGCAAGGTATTCTAAATACAAAACACTAAAATGAAACTTTCTGCTCTCTGGTTTTACAAGCACAAATTTTAATTTGTGTTCTGTGCAATCACATTTTTAATTATTCCATCTTCCAAAAGTAAATTAAAAAGCTCATGGACAATGATGAACTGACCATGAATGTCATTACCGTGGTCAATGAGTGACTGCCAGAGTGCAAAACAGGATTTCTTCCTACAAGGAGTAAATATATGCTGCTGCTATGAATCACTCTAGTCTTCTGCAAATAGAAAATTCATGAGCTCTCCTTGAATGTTTCTTGCTTCTGTAAACCAGACTGCAAAATGAGCCCATACAGTTATTTCAAAAAAAGCCTTTCAGTATTCATAAATGAGGGGTTTCGCTTTCCAGTACAAAATAGTAATGATGAGCAAGGCAGAAAAAGCTTGTTTTATTTCAGCTCTTTAGAGAGAGTCATTTGCTACAATTTACAGCTCAGATTCTCCATGTTGCATGCTTTGTTTAATTATACAAATAAAATTTGAAAAACATATGTGGACAAGAAAGTTTTGTTGCAGGAACAGAAATAAAACACACACACAGATTAAAGAGGGAAACATTTGTTTATTGAAAAGGAAAAGGTTCTGGATGGCAGCACAGAGTCAGACATGAGACAGATGAATGCGTGCACAGCTGTTCATGTTTAAAGGCAGAATATAGACATAAATACAGTTAGATCTTTGCTCTGCTCTGCTGCTACAGTATTTTTATACAATCAGCTCAAAGGAATATCTATCATAACTGAACACAAGGAGAAATTTATCAGAAACAGAGCACAGATTGCTTCTTTAAAGCCAGGATAAACAAAGTCCAGAAAAGCCTCTCAGCCTATAGTACTGCAAAATAAACTTAACTGTGCAAAAGCAAACCACCTTCTGTGGATGGCAATAATAAATGTCAGATCCAACTCCAAGTCAGATAGCTTGTATTTCTGTTTGAACAAAATGCAGGTAGTTTACCCCTACTATCACAGTTCTGCTCTGTCTCAAGGAAAGCCAGTACTGTGAAACAGGAATGCTCTTTAAAAGCAGTATTTTTTTTTCCTATGATCTATAAAGCTTATTTTCAAAGCACACCAGAAAGAGAGAGGGCCCCCCTCCATGTTTTAATGATTAGATTATGATTTGTGAGACCATCCTGAAAAATCATAAATGCTCAGGAAATGATGGTCAAATACCATAGGAGAGCAAAACAGGCCATACAAGAGAGACCATAAGTATGTCTATAGGATAAAAATACTCCCCCAGAGTAGCCACTTTCTAGCCTTTGAAGGACATTATTTCATATTGGTTCTGCCATGGTGACCTCCACTCATACTTTTTCTGCATCAAGCAAGATCCCATGTAACTGTTCAAGGCATTTAAGTGCAGCCTTTAGTATTTCATGCTTCAATTTCTACAGAAGTAGAAATATGGAAGTCTATTGTATCATGAAAACTAATTCTTGAAAAATGCTTTGACAGGCTTCTTTGGTGTGCAGTAGGAAATTGTTTCAATTTATAAATAAGGCCAACATGGATTTACTGTCAACACGGATTAACTGCCAACATGGATTACTTTGAAATCTCAGTTGTGATGTTTATATATGATGCTCATTTTTGTGTTTCTTATTTAAATATTCAGGTATCTTCCTTCAAAGTTATTTTTGTAAATCATAATAGCCACAGAATATCAACTTTCACATATCTATTTGTTTCTTTATGGAAACTGTAAAAACAATCCCACATACTCCTTCCTAATCTTATTTAAAGCTTTGCAAGATATAGAAAGCACTTGCAAGACAGTAGTATTTTATTCATATTCTGAATTTCCCAAGAATCTCATGTTTTACTGCAACAAAAATGCAAAGACACAAATTTCCTTCCCTGCTACATGGAACTGTCATTTCAAATAGCCAACAAAACACAAAAATGACACTGAACATATTCCAGGTTACAGAAGTGGAAGAAAACCCCAAACATTTCCTTCATCTTGTTAAGTGTGTCTTGGATGTGACAGCCTTTCAGTGAGATAAGAAAACCCATGACTGTCCATCAGAAACCTGAAATCATTCAGTCCCAGCTCTGCCCAGGAACGTAGGACTGACTGATTGTACAACAGCCGTGTTCCAGGACAAACACCTGGACACATCCTGCTTCTCTGCAGAGGGAGAGGGGCACACCAGACCAGGATGAATTCTGCTAGAGCAGACAAGTGTACCCAGAGCCAAAGTGTCCATCTCCTCTGCTACCTCCCACATAGAACCTTTGGGGAAATGCAAGTAGAAGACATCTAGAGGATGAATTCATCAACAGAAGTCACAGGTACTGTCACACATCAGGTGACATTTTGTTAGAGAAATGTGAGAAACAAGGTTTTTCATATCTAGCCCCTTTTTGGCACTTAATAATCAGATAAGCATTAAATGTGTGCATGCACACACACAGAGGTAAGTGCACACACAGAGCCAACTGCAGTTCTGTCACCTAATGTGTAATTCTGCCATTGATGGGATTGAAAAGATCCTAGAAGCCATATAACAAAGCATTGTTACAATCCTCTTTAGCTATTACCATTTCTCATTATTTTTTTCTCTATGGAATAGTGATAAGCAGTTATGCCCTTCATTTCTTAAGCATGAACCCAGGCAGGAGAGCTGTGTGACTGTGACCAGCCACGGGCAGCCCAGCACATGCAGCCCCAGGAGGTGGAGCTGACAGCTCTGTCATGGAGCACCCTGCCATTCTGGCAAGCATCTTGGCTGCCCAGTGGGATGGAAATTCAGAGCAATTTCAGCTAAAGCATATGGAAACATCTTACTGCAAGTACAACCCAGGATCCTCCTTTTTGTTTGCATGGTCTCCTAACATGTCAGCATCTTCAAATCTCCAGTTTCTTTTGAGCTGATCATTAAGCTTACGTTTTTCTTAAATTGCCCAATTGTCCTCAGGACAAAAAGTTAGAAACTTGAAAATGGGATGACTGATTGAGCCCTTTTTCCTCCAAAAAAAAAAAAAAAATCTTACACAGGGGAGTCACAAAATGTCAGAAATAAGGATTACTTTTTCCCTACAGTAGGACTGAAACTCTAAATCAAGGGTATAGGAAAGGAAAGATGCAAAAATCTACAAACAATATAGTGCTGCTCTATGCAAAAGTTGGAAGACATGATATCATAGAAGTATAGAAAATACATTTTTACTCAAAAATACATTTTATTATACAAGAAAAACATGATATATTGAATAATGCATTAAAAGTCAGTTTGTTTGCCAGTGGATTTACAAAGTGACTTTGTGGCAGCAGAGCTGAATGCTTTGTAGCCTTTAAATGAGCTGAAAAGAAAAAAGTCCTCTTGGGGATAGAGGCAAACTGCAGTGGCCCTTCTGCCAAAGCGGTAGGCAAGGGACCATGCTATAAAAGCTGCAGCTAGCACAAAGAGGGCAAAACTATTTCTGCATTATTTCAGTTAGCAACTTATAGGGCAATCCCCCAGACAATATAGCTAAATGTGGGAGGATAACTGGAAAATGCAGACAGACATGTCTACCCTCTTCCCTCTGAAGCAGGATTTGCTTCTATAGAAATTATTCCTGTAACCATAGCCTCCAGTTATTCCAGTACAAGTCAATGTACACCACTGCAGAGAAGCTTTAAGAATGTAATTATTCTGTGAATTATTTCAGCTTAAAGAATCTGAAATGGTTTTGCAATGTTTTGTACTTAGAGTACAATACCAAAAAGAACCCAAACAAAAGTACCCTGGTACCATTCACACAAGTATATTTATTATATAAATATTTTATAAATTACAAGATTTTAATTGCAAATGTAAACACTTCTAGGAAAATAATGTTTTATAGTCTTATTAATGTTTACAACTATTATAAGGCACATAGTGCAAAAATACATTTCTGATGCAGAGATCACAAAATAATTACCTATAAGTGTTATCTTAAAAGAAGCTGCATACACTTCTGTGGTACAGTATTTTTTTAATTAATAAATACTACTAATTTATGGCTAACTTCTTGTGGGTAAAAATGTGATATAGCTGCCACTTGATCTATCAATTATACTGGCATGCAAAATAAATATTTGGTTTACAGAATGTGTGTGGTCAGAAAAAGCATGTATAGTTATTTGGTACATTATAGTTATCTGGTGCAATAAGATACATTATTATGCTGGTAGAAAATTTAATTCTGAATACCTGAGAGTTGGCCCTAAAGCACATTATCTGTATATGCATATATTTCTTCAGTTCTGGACTGTAAAGTAATATAAACCCACAAATCAAAGAGCTGGACCATTTTTTAAACCTTGTAACTCTTCTTTAAATAGCAGTTGTTAGAACTGTATTTACAAACATTGAAAAACCAAACTGAGTCAAAGAAGGACACCAAAACCACAGGGGGTGCTGCCTCTGTTTAGATTTTTCACTAAGATTATTGAAAATGATGCTGAATCAGACTTTGAAGGAGGCACACAACTGCAGCCTTTACTAATGTGCCATTGGCCAGGGTAAAGGGGTAAGGTGGATATGGAAAGTGTTTGAGCAAATCCATATTTGTGCAATAATACACAAGATCCTATGGTAAACAGAATGCACTGCTTTCACAGTATACTTGGATGAGAGGCAGCGATTTAAAATCAGGTTTTGAAGCAATTTGTTTCCATATTTTCTTTTCCTGTAACCACAGCAAACCTAAGACCTGATGTTTAACATGTGCTACAGAGACTGAAGAGGTTAAACCACACTTCTCAGTATTTCTGCTAGGATTTGAGCACCACAAAAATACAATGAAAGGGATGGGGGAAAATGCTTTCACTGACAGAGAAACACACAGATCTATAAAACTATCTCAAGCATTTTGGCTATGTACTTTTCAGCTATTGTTATTGACAGATAATCCCTACAAGTTTGTATAAAATTGGAAGGATTGAAATTACCTGTCTCTTTATATAGCAGTAAAGCTTTCCTTTCTATATTTTAGCAGAATCTATCAAAAAAGATCAGTAGAGGATAAATTTTACTGAATACTGCATAAAGAATTATACTGTTAAGTTACAGGTAAAGAATTACAGTTATGGTAAAATTTAGAGCGTTACACATGGAATTAATCCCAGTGCAATTTACTTGTTAGTACATACTGTACTCTGAATAAATACTTCTGCTGTGAAACCTGAAGGTTTCTGATTGTGATTTATGCACTTGCTAGCCCACAAACAGATAATATAACCTTGAGTAAATCCTGAAGAAAACAGGAATTCTTATTAGTGAACATTACAGTAATGAGCACTACAGACACGAAAACATTTCAATATACACATACAGAGCACCTACAATTTGAACCTAAATGGCAAATGTCCCTGCTTTGATGCTCCTAGTACATCAGAGTTCTCACTGTATTTGAAGTTGGAGACCAATAATTGTGTTAGGAACACATTTTCCACAAAATCCTCCGCATCTTCCATATATTTTAGTACCATCCTGGGAATTAGACAAAGAGAAGAATGAATCAAGAAAAGCAATTGAAATCACAGTGCACAGAAGGCTTCTCGAGGTTCGCACACAACAAAAACCTTTTGACAAATCATACCTAGAAACACTAAACCAAGAGACAGCAGCATTAGCAAAGCAGGAACAGAGATCCTTTATCACTACCACTCCACACCTTGCTCCCAGGCTCTCCACCATTCCCAGGCTTTCCATCCAATGTTGTCTTAAACCATGCACACTTACTGTTGTTTAACTGGTCTTTTGGTTTCCCATGCTAATAAAGATGGCAGTAAGAAACAAAAAGGATCATCTGTAGTAGGATGATCTTCAATAAAATGTGGAGGGTTGGGTGTTGTGGTTGGGTATTTTTTAGAAGCATCTTCAAAGCCTTTAATAAACCAAATTAATACAATAACCTCTCAAAATCAGTTAAGTGAAGGGTAGGCAGGGAGTGCTGATCTGATTTAGATACTTGTCAGTGTGATTAAACATTGTTGAAGAAAACATAAACGGGTCAGAGGCCTTGAATGCTATTTCTGATTCACAAAAATCACTGTAGCTTTCACTACAGTCAGCACTTGTACCTCTTGTCCAAGCTGTAAGAGCAGGTAAAGTAAAACAGCATTGACTCACGTGGGATTTGTGTATGTCAGCAGTAGCATAGTTGCCCTGAGTAATCCATCTCACTGTACTGGATAATCTCAGACCTGTACCAGCCAAGTTAATGCTGAACTGGCCCTAGAAAAAATAAATTAAAAAAAAAAAAAAAAAACACCACAGAGCTATAAACAGGGTTCAAAACACTAAAAGACTTTACATTGGCATATTTGCAAATATCACTTGGGATATGTCTAAACATGAAGTAATCAAATGTGTGTACAAAATATGGGCTGTTTATGCTGCCTTACACCCTTTCTGTGGACATTCACAATACAAAACCAAGTTATTCTGCAATAAGCACCAGCTGGGCATCAGCTGATCTGCAGCGTCTGAGCATGAAGACAAAACTAACATCAGACAACTGAAATTATTTTTGTCCTTCTACAAATAAAATTTTAATTTACAAAAAGTACAGACTTTCAAAAGGCAAGAATGAAGCTGTTTTTCTTGAAAGACTATTTTTTTTTAAGTTCCTGAATTTTTTGGAAATAACTTGATCAAAATATACTGCTGCCTGTAAAGACAACTCACTTGGACATCTAATTTTCAAATGTTTGCACACTGTATAAGCATCATCATCTTATCATGTTCCGTTGCTTTTCCAGTATAACAAAATAACACAACTGAACAAGAACATAAGTGGATGTTAAAATAAATATTTTTAAGTGGAACATTATGCAATACAAACCATTCTCAACAGATACAGAAGCTATTGATTCTAAAACATTTGCCTACACGAATACAGACTCTGAAAACTAGCTTCAGTCAGTTCCTATGAGGATAGGAAACATATTAAAAGTAACAAATTGCACTACCTTGGTGAACAAACTGGGATACAGAAAATTATTAAATTGCATTCACAGAGAAGTGCAATATGCTACAAAGAAGTACTACCTCCACAAAGAGCCTAATGATTAGTTCAGGCAGCACTACCATCAGAAAACTGCACACCTCTGCATTATTCACTGAAAGGCTGGATTTCTCTATTCAGACCTAGTAATTTCTTATTGCAAATTGTAGCTTCTGTGTTTTATTGCTTAATAATGTCATGCATAAATAAGTAAATATATATAGCTTTTATTATGATGATTCACCTAAATTCTGTTGCAAAAATTCAGTTATATTGCTCAGTGGGGCAGATTTATTTTGAGAGCACATCTATGTAAAGATGCTGTGCTTATAGCACTCGGGATGAGCTAATAAAAACTCATATGGATAGGATAGGTTGTTCTTCAAGTATCTACAAAGTGGAAGACTTCCACTTAATGAAGGAAGAAATTCATACAAATGGTGTGGACTGGTTTCCATAATTAACAGTCCCAGAGTAACTTCTTTCACAGTGACATCATTTTGCAAAAATAAATGAGAAACGCTACTACAATTACAATGGCAGCTCAATAGCTGTCTGATGTTTTATGCAGCATGTGCAAGGCCAGGAACAGATTTCAAGGACTAAAAGTACAGGAATGGAAGGCTTTTGACTGCATCAAAAGTGGCAGTTTCAGGCAGAACTTATAGATGGAAATAAATGTGTCAGTGCCTAGCCATGTAAGCAGAATTACTCCCAAGAGAAGCCACATACAGCAAACAGATTTGTATCATACTGCTCCCAAGGGACTTGCAGGTTGAAGGCATCCAATACTGTAATGAACTTCAACTGTTTTCCTGACAGGGGTTTAGGTCTGCCAAACCTAGGCACTTCATTTGTACATAAATTGCACATGAATAGTCTCTGACTGCCCTTGGCTGCCCTGACCACCCACAGCTGGTCCTAAGTTTAGGCAGCCAGGAGAGGTGGGCAACAGGGATTCACCTCCAAGCAAGTGTGAGCCAGTTGGTCTTAACTCCTTTATAACCAGTGAAAAGAAATTCACTTCCAGAGGACAGCTGACCTCATCCTAAATTGTCTAACACTGTAAGACAAGCAGGAGTGTTTTCTAAGGAATCCTGTTTCTGCCAGGGGGCTGCAAAGGTTGACTAGGTCAGACTAGGGCTATGTCTGCATCATCAAGAAGGACAATGCAGCATAAGCAGACCTGTAAAGTAAAAATTCATGCCTTTCAAAACTACTCTGGGATGTGAAACAACAAACAGCAAACTGGGACAATGTAGAGATTAATCTAAAAAGCACCACCCAACACAACTAGAACACTAATGCAGACACAACAATGCATGTGGAAATTTTAAAGTAACCTGCTAAAAAAAAAATTTTTTTCCTCTGGCAGTCTTCAAAGACATGAAGCATCAGGAGAGAAATGAAGAAAAGATTAGGAAAATTATGCAGGATTACAGAAAAGTCACTAGAGAACAAAGACTGAGAAAGCATTAAGGGAAACAAAGGGCACATCAAATCCAGAGGGAGGCAGAGCAGTACATGAAACACACAGAAAGCTGTGTGAAAGACACATACATGGAGCCTACAGGGAAAGGGTGTAATAAACAATTTGTGGGAAAAACTGTGAGAGAGGGCATGGTGGAACAGGAGAGAAGAGAGTAAGAAAAAAAATACTTATTAATGTTGTACACTGACCTCACAGAATAGGAGATTGGTTTAGAACCTTACAGATCTAAACAAGTCACACATATTTTTTCCCCCTCTCATGTAAACATTTCAAGGGAGCAAGAAACCATAAATACCTGTGGACATCTGGCTGCACTGTAGCAATCTCCAGCTGTAGCAAATGGTACTGCTCTCCCAAGTATAGTCTGAGCAAAAAGAAAATCTGTAGCTAAAAAACAGAAAATTACTCAACACTAACTGCTGCATTTGAAGTTCAGGGGGAAACAGGGAAAAGTGTGAACATGGGTGTTTTATTATTGGCATTGAGTGGGGTTTTTTGTTTTTTGTTCCCTTGGAAAGGAAGGTTGGTGTTTTGATTTGAGAAACAATGGTTTGAATTTTGGTTACTGCACCTCTAGTCCAACCTACAAGGCCAGGTTTCTCTCTGAGATGTGAATGGGTTAGGAGGGAGATGAATGTGCACTGACACTGCATTGAGTGATCTGGGCCAGCTTGCCAGCTTCAGGCAGGGGCTTAAAGCACTGCAAGATTCCCTATCCATTTATTGAGTGTCTGACAAGATCTGAGAAGAGACCAAGCAGAGCATAGAAACAAAGACTTCCACAAGACAAAAAGGCTGTGGACTAAAATAGAATGAAATAATGGGAACAAAACCTTAGAAAATGAAGGTAGTCCACATAAAAAATATGAATCTGTGAGATTCATGCCACTTGATCACTTGGGACAAGTTAACAAGGTAAAGAGTGGGTTTTTTGTTTTTTGTTTTTTGTTTTTGTTTTTTTTTTACATTGAATTCTTAAATTAAATAAGAATTTTGTTTGCCCCAAGATGGCACAGCTGGATTTGTAAGTGGGTGAAAATAGTAATTTGGCAATTGTGACCACATACAATTTCAATAGAATGCTCAAATAGTCTAAAACTAACAAAATGCTTACTTTTAATTTGCATAGAAGCTACATCAAATCTTATTTTGCTAAAAACTGTGAAGCCAGCTGCAAGGTAATCGTTTCGACAGGCACAGTCTTGCCTTCTGCTTCCATTGAAAGGACATTCATATGGATTCTGCAACCTAAAGAAAAGCAAATATTTAGTTTTCATTTTGAGATTTTTTTCTTAGTATCATAGTGAAAAATAAGCGTACTGCACTATGCCAGATAAAAATATTAAACAATCTTTACTGAACAACAACCTCAGCTTTTAATCTTGGCTCAACTGAAACACTAATGTGGCTCAAAGTAATTTCTACCAAAGTCAAGACAGAAAAAAATTGTAATAATTTAGTACAACTAACATAATTTCAGGCTGGAAGTATCCATATTTCTGTATGTGTGCTTACATGCCTGGATATTTAAAACAGAAAATAAAGGAAAAAAAATCCTACTCTAATTTCTCACAAAAAGTAAGTATTATTTTATTATCTTACTTGGGAAGGAATAAATGCACTTCATAGAGTTACAAAACCACTTCTGTACCTGTATCCGTATACTTCAGAAAAGTTTTCTGCTTCACCTTTTATCAGTGTCAAATATTCTTTGGGATTCTCTAAATTCATGCCTGAGCAATAAATCTGGGAGAGAAAATTTAACCCTTTAGCAAATTTTTATTAGAAAAGAGTTATTTCATAAAAACATGTACTAATAAAAATTCATAAATATTAACAGTACCTTTATCATCCTTCCCTTAACATTAAGCAGGTATTCACCATCCCTTCTCATCCCTTTTTTAATCTGCATATCTTTGCAGGTGGTAAGAATTTCACCTTCAAAATGAATGATTAAATCATATTAATATTTCAGGAACAGAGCTTACTTTTAGGACTTGATTTTCCATAATTGCACTCCAAATATATTTATAGCTTTAATATAAGTAACCTGGGAGAACATTAACTGCATAAAATCAGAGCTATCACTTACATTCTTTCTCATGGCAGATCTTTCTGGCATCTGGTTTTAAATGAGGCAGGCACAAGTCACTAGATAAGCCATTTTCAGTCATACACTCTACTGTTCTCTGCTTTATCCCCACTCCACAAGATGTTGAGCACTAGACATGGATAACCATTAAGACTCAGTTTAGAAAGAAGCAAATAATTACCACCATTATGTCAGCAAGTTATTCTTGGCATTTATTCATGCTAGAGGCAGCTATAAAAACGAGCTTGCACATCTGTACTCACTTTGGTCCACTTGCCCACTGTCCAGGTAGCTGCTTGTGAACACCCTTTGACATTGCATCTGTAAGTGTAGGGGGATGGCTGTACCGGGCACTCTCGGTACGCTACAGCCCGAAGGCCGAGGATGTGCCGGCTTTGGACAGAGTGGGTTCCAACACAGTATGGGATCCTCTGCTGGTAGCCAAACCCACAGCTCTCTGAGCACTGAAATGAAATCCCCAAGCACAGACATCATTGCTGTGAAAGTTTCTGTGACGTTTCTGCAGATTTGCATTACAGGTAAGTCAGCTCTGAGCCTTGCTCCGGCAAAAGGCTGTCCTTGGAAGTGTGCCGCCTTGGGCTGGAGCATCAGTGAGCAGAAGTGAAGGTCTGCATTTGTTACATGTGCAAGGAGCCACAAAGCACCATGGTGCCCTTTTCTCAGAGTTTCCAGAGCCTTTCCCTCTCAGCTGTGATACCTGCACAGGCAGTCATTCCCTCTCAGCTGTGATACCTGCACAGGCAGTCATTCCCTCTCAGCTGTGATACCTGCACAGGCAGTCATTCCCTCTCAGCTGTGATACCTGCACAGGCAGTCATTCCCTCTCAGCTGTGGCAGTGCACAGACATGCACACACAGGCAGTGCAGATGTGCAAGGGAAGCAAAGCACTGATCAAACACTTCACGGAAATCAAGGAAAAGCTTTTTGCTTGTTTCAGTGAGGTCAGCTCGCAAGAGTTTCCTAGGAACCAGCAAAGGAATCCTGTGGTAGGGGCAGCTCTCCTCTAGTTAGTGATCACAGGTCCTGGTGGTTAAGAGAGGGCTCATAACAGCCTCTACAATAAGTCATGGCTGACTTGGAAGGTCAATGGGGAGAAAGTTTAGGCAGCCATGTTCAAATGCAAATATACTTTTTTTTTCCTCCACACATGTAACCTAAATTTTACAGTAATATAATATTCTTAAAAGTAAATATATATAAATATGTGTGAGCAGTACAATTAGTGTACCTGTGACAGTTCTCCTGTGAACACAACATATTTAGAGGGAGATACTCTGCAGGTTTTGGATGATGGAGGCTTTGTGGCAGGATCACAGAAGCTTTCATCCACTTGGAGCTGGTTTTCAGTCACACATTTTACTTTCCTGTATATCTCCTTTCTTCTAGATGATGCTGAGCACTAAAAGTAAGAAAATTAATCAGTTTAACTCGACATTTACGGGATGAAGTTACCTACTGAGTGGCAAACACCAGTAAAACCCAGACGGCAATACCTTTTGACATCTGCTATCAATGTCAGACTAAATTATTCACTGAATCAGAATATTTTACTTTGTTTTTAAAGTACTTCTTCTGAAAAAAACCCCAACAGCCTGCATAGAATAACAATGGCACAGTAACTGTTGGGTGAGACAGAGGAGAAAATGAAAATGTCAAGCCAAGATGATAGGTTGAGTGTAAGCCCCCTTCCATATGAAAAGAGACAGAAAAGGATTTCCATGAAATATGAAAGGAGTAAGTTGGTCCTGAAAAAAAAAAGTTGATCTTGAAAACAGAACAAGAGAGAGAGAGGGAGAGAGAGGGAGAGGGAGAGGGAGAGGGAGGGAGAGGGAGAGGGAGAGGGAGAGGGAGAGGGAGAGGGAGAGGGAGAGGGAGAGGGAGAGGGAGAGGGAGAGGGAGAGGGAGAGGGAGAGGGAGAGGGAGAGGGAGAGGGAGAGGGAGAGGGAGAGGGAGAGGGAGAGGGAGAGGGAGAGAAAACTGCCTGTTAATCAAGCCAGTGCCAGTGCCAGCTTTGAGCAGCAGTGGTTGTTGAGCCTGTGTCTTTGCCCTGAGTGTTCTCAGACCTCTCCTAATGGCAAGCTGGTGGAATGGTGAGCCACCACAGATCTGCCAGGACAGGATAAAAACCTTGCTCCCACCAGAATCCAGAAAAGTGGAGGTACAGGTTAAGTAATATATATCAACAGCATGTTCCCAGCTACGGGTACCTGAACTAAGCTAACTTTTAATGGCAGGGAGGAGCTCAGAATATTAGGCACATAAAGAATTATCCAGTCACAAGGTAATGGGGACAGGCAGAAGATTTATTTTCATGTTTTCTTAGCTTTGTAGGCATTCTTCTCCCTAGGATAAAAACCCTTCACCCAGTCTACTGGCTGCAAACTGGACAGATCTGGACATATTTCTGCTCTAGTGTGACTGGTGAGGCGAGGAAATGACACACAAGCACCCAGAACCAGGACAGTTGGGCAAAACATTACAAGTTTGGTGGAAGACATCCTGCACTGGGAGTGGCATGCAGATGGAAAAGCACTTGAACTATTAACATTACATGTACAGGGCCGAGTGTGACTGTGGTGAGAGAAGGAAACAGAACACAGAAATTTCAAGAAAACAGCAATATACATGTGGAAGAAGTTATGAAATAGCTGGAGAATGTACTGAAACAAAGTATGTTTGTAGTAGAGAGCTCCAAACAGCCAGCTGGAATACACAAATGTTTGCTGGCAAAGGGAAAATTCACTCTCATTCTTTCAAAGTGTATATTTGTGCTAAAAGCGCATTCGGAACCACTTCCACTTATTCCTGATTTTGACAGCTACATATGAGAATGGAACACTTGAAAGAAACATGTATTTGTCAGGTTTCCCTCAATAGAGCTTAACAAAGGAATACATATGTCTGAACTGCATTAATATAATCTAGGTTTTGCAGAGAACCAGCCAATGTTTTACAAATTAATGGCTGTCACTTCTATAGCACTGTTTCCCTGAGATTTTAGTCTTCATATTCAAGGGGGTTTGCCCTAGAAAATTCAGTATGTCAGAATATTAATATGACACAAATGCACAAAATGTTTTTTTTGTTTAACATTAGAGAAAGTCTCTTTCGCACACCATTCCGGGTATTATACATAATTTTTGCTTTTTCTCTCTTCCCCATCTTTATATGTTTGCATATTTGCAAAAATAACACAAGTTATTAAATTTCTAGCATGTAGAAAATAGTAATTACACCTTTAGAAATGGCATCTCTTTCCTGAAGGTATCTGTAAATTTTCTTAAATATGAAAAAACATATTTGGTAAGAGAATGCTGAGTTTATTTTCTTATCTCACTTCCTCTTTGGTAGGGGTATAATGAGATTTATTTTGTTTCTTATCTTTTCTGTAAGAAGAAAAGATGCTTCATGTTTTTAAGATGTTTTAAATCTTCCATACGGAACTTCTTATAAACACTGTTGTCCAAAGATTTTATTTCCATGGTGTTTACTTTCACATGACATTTCTTCTGCATTTCTGTTCTTAAAAAGCTGCTTTTTAAAAAGATATTTCACAATAAGGATTTATTAAAAATCTTATGCACTATGTAGAGAAGTATGCAGAGATAGTCCTATTAATAAGTACCTGCTCAGAACTCCACCAGAGCTTTTGTCTACAACAACAGACAAGCAAATCCTGTAGAGATTGTAAAAAGAGAGTATAAATAAAGTCTTTGACATTGTTTGTCACTTTTGAAGTTTTGCAAGCCTGACCTTCAAAACTTCCAGCACGGTCTTTTGTTATTCTGCAGCATAACAGCTATTAGAAATACATCCAAATATATGTGTGTGGGGGGGGAGAAATTTAAAAATAACAGAAACCCCAAACTTATTATGCCCTATTACATAACTCAGTGAAGTCATACAGGTTAAAAACCTTACTTACATTTTCCCATTCCTGTGCCAGCCAGTGGTACAGAAGGCAGGCGGGCAGCTGGCAGTGCCTCGTGCTGGCGGGGCGCCGGTCACGGCTGCACAGGGCGTCACTCACCCGCCCCAGGCCTGCCACCTGACAGGAGATGTCCCTCTGCTGAATCCCCTCTCCACAGGATACAGAGCACTGAAATTGATCAAAATTAGTTGTGTCACTGTGAAACGAGACTGTCCCCAGAAGGGCGTGCAGCTGCCGTTAGAAGTTCTTAGGATATTATTTAAAATGTACTTCACATCCCTTGTGGCATGAGTACAATACCTGAAGAAATTTATGTTGAAAATACAAAACTCAAATTAAAATGTTTTAAAAATACAGAAAATAATTCCATCTGAGGTACCTAACTGAGCTCCCTGCCTACCTTTATTCACGGTAGGGGCAATCACTATAGACATTTGCAAAGCAAAAGTTTACATTTTTGCAAGATCAACAGTCAAAGCTCTGAGTTTACATCTTATCTTTATTAGAGACTGACAGTCTTGTCTGTTGTTTTAAAATGCAAATACTACAATAAAAGAGGAAAAATCTCAGTATTTCAGGTTAGAAAATCTTGCAAAAAGTGTAATATTCCAAGGACACTATCTTTTGCAAGTAGTACTAACAATTTTGAAACCTGAAGAGCTTAAATGCCAAATGCCTTAGGCATTTTCCTTCTTCCTGGCCAAAGGAATTTCACCATCCCATTAATGTCTGCTGAGATAAACCTAATTCCCTTTTACCCTAGACAGAAGCATGATTATGTCCCAAAGACTACCTAAAGGACCAAGGTCAATCATAAAGTTCATATTGTTCTATCAAGCCTGGCCAAAATGTGGAGAGTGGTACTGTGTCCAATGTGGGGAATCTTGTGTTGAAAGTGTGAGTGAAATACAAAATATTGCAATGTGCCCAGTTATACACAATTTTACAACAAGGTGACAGATGGTTTATTAGACCAAACCAGGGAAAAGGCCATTATTTGTGCCCACAAGCCCTTTTTCTTGTCATTTGCCCTCAAACTTGGGCTCCATTTCACTATTTAGAATAAGACAGCCAATAGTGATATTAATGAATTCATTGCAGAATGTAAGAAGTAAGCTTTAAAAGTCACTGTTAATATACCAGGAAAGATGATTAAAGTCCTAAGTAGCTATTGAATACAAAATTGAGATTAGCAAATAACTTCAGTTTTCACAGAGATTTATTTTTCATTACTCTTAAAAGAAAGAAAAAGAAAATACAATCAAGTCCTTGCTAATTTCTTAATTTCATTGCGATTTGCATTCTGACATTTTTTCCCAGTGAAGCAGTGTGTCATGAATATATTGTCTTGCATTTTCATGGAGAACGTAACTATGGAAGCTTTTACATACCTCTTTCCATCTGCTGGCCTTCCAAGAAGGACATCTTCCAGCTCTACATATTTTGTATGTTCGTGGCTTTTTCAAATGTTGGCAGTTGTCCTCTTCTATTTTCACTTGGAAGCTGTTAATACAATGCACATCACGAAACTTCAAACCTTTTCCACAGGAAACAGAGCACTGAAAAGAGAAGTGTTATTTCACTACTTTGCTAAAAAACCTCAGAGCAATAAGAAAACCAGAAGAAGCTGTGGCCTCACCCAAAATGGACTCTGCCATTATAGGAATTTCTGTACTATGCCACAACATCTGCTGTACATGTCTGAAAATTCTCTGTAAGCTCTCTCATACTGAGCATTACAGATCAGGCGCCAAATATCTCTCACACCTTGTTCATTCATTGATGTCATCATTGAGAAATACCTGTGCTCTGCCATCCATATCCATGCAGGGGACAGCTTGATACTATGATCTCACAGGAACATGCTCTAGCAGCTGTTTCCAGATGTGTACTGCTACTTTCCTGTAGGCACAAGGCCTATCACAAGCACCAAAGACAGGAAAATGCAATACCATGGCTATGTGTGTTTCTAGCTAGTAGGTTACAAAGTCATGTTGGCTTGGCAACTCCCCTCCACGAGTTTGGGGTATCTTATGGTATGTGGCAAATAGGCAAGTGAAGAGGTATGAAGTAGACACCACTAGATAAAGTGCAGGAGGCATGGAATTGCCCCATCCCCAGTATCCCATTCTCTCCAGAAAGCTGCTACAACATACAGAGCTGGTTCTAGGACCTTCCTTCCTTCCTCCAGTGTCAAACTGTTGGGGCTGGCTGCAGGTTTGTTCTGTGAAACCCCCCCGGCAGGGCACCCTAGCCAAGACTACAGCGTGCCTGATGGATCAGGCTCTGCTGGAGAAATGGCCATTCCTCTGCAAAATTGCTGGACTGCTGGACTGCTGTCAGACTTCAGTGAGGTTGGATTTTAATTCCTCACATCAGGAACATCCTATACACCTACAGAGTTGGGCTAAAGGACCTACGAGGGAGCTTTCAGTCAACTTCCACATTAGGTGGCTACTCAGCCGATTTCTCTTGAACCATGAACAACATGAGTATAAGTACATTAGTATTTCCTTCTTAAATGTTGTCATTAATCCTATTTTACATCATCCTCTTTAAAAGTTTAGATCAATGGAGATTTTTTTTTTTTTTATGTCTGGAAAGAGAACATGCTTAATTTGATCTAGGATTTCATCCATGATTTATTTTATGTTTGAAAAAGCAATTCCTATGGGAAGAGAATTGATTCAGGTAGGAAAATAATAGTCCAATAAAATTTGAATTTTTTAGTGGATATGAAAAAAATTTAAATATAGACTTTGCTCAAAAGAAATGAAGATATTTCTCTTCCCTTTATGTCACATCATCATCATCTACATCATTAGCATTACATGCTAACTTAACAAAGCATTTTTGAATACATACGTCTTCTATTTTCAGGAAATTAAGTTCAGGTCATTCAGCTTTCAGTACAAAACCTGGTAAATATTTGCCTGAGAACAGCAGCTGGATGAAAGTTTTTAAAATAGAGAACAAGAAGCTGTTATAAATTAATCTGCTAGGTAAGAAAAGTTTTAGTTTAACAGTTTGTTAAACAGAATCTCAGCTTACTCAATTGTCCTCAATATCACATGGATTTCTATGTCTTCAGACATTTATATGTATCATCTTAAAGGTTTAATTGAAATGGCCACTGTGCTTAAAATTAAAACTTTGCAGAATGAAGCAATGCAATTGTCACACAATAAAATGGGTGGCATATTTCTGTTTTGCAACTATATTTACAAAAAAGATAAGGGCACTGATTTGGCCACAGTTTGCCTTTTACATGTCTACTCTAAAATCTTCATGAAAAGAATACTTGTTTCTAAATTAAATTACTTTGCTCTCAGCAAAACCCTTCAATGTATCTTTTAAAAATAATGTTCTTGTAGTTTTACAATTTATGTTTTATTAATTTGGAAAATACTTAAAGATAGTAAAATAACAAAAAATACCTGAAATTTTAATATATTACTAATATAGGTCAGAAAAATTAAAATGTTTAAATCATTATAAAATACTTTCAGAAGACTTAGCTCTAAATTCAGAGGATTTATTTATCAAAGCAGGCATGATAACTAGCAAAAAAACTAAAGTACTGTTACTATCAGATAATTGACTCTACCTTCCCTTAAAGCTTTTTTTCAAGAAGTTCAGACATAAACTATAGATATAAAGGACCCAGAAATTGTTAATGTTCTTCCCTTTAATTCTTTAGTAGGAAGTGAAGTGCAGCTCAGAGTTGCTTATCCTCCTCCTATGATGTGTCAGAAAAATCCTACATGTCCCTCCTTCCTCAATAGCCTCCTCTGCAGAACAAATCAGGCTCCAGAGAGATCCCAGGAGAGCCCCTCTTGTGGGGACAGCATTCCAGGCTGAGAGCTGCAACCAAAGAAACTCTCCTAAGAAGTCTCCACTTCAGGAGGTGAGGCTACCACACAGAATAATCTCACAGCACAGTCTCACTCTAATTTGTAGCCCTCAGCATTAAGTACTAGGACAACACTTTTCAGCAGACTCACATCTTGGTTTATATACCTTGTGCAGATATATTGTGTTCAGCAGAAGTTTTGTTTATTGTACAGGGCTCATGGCTGCTAACAGCAGCAGACTATGCATTATGCATTATCTTATCCTGTATCTCAGCCTTAAAGATCTTCCCATGTCTCTACTGACTAGATACAGCATTACATGTTTGCTTCTACACAGGTGAGAACTTGATCTGAGTTTCTGTGGTTGGCTTGGTTTTTTTCTCTTGGTTGGTTCAAATTCAACTGAGTTATATCTCTGTTATATTTAAATGTCCTTATTTGATCTTTATAATTTGTGCTATTACTTCTAAAGAAAAAACTAGAGATTTTTGTGTTAATTTATTAGAAGGTATTATTACCAGTTCCAGAGAAATGCCTGCTTCTCTTTTATAAAGATGTTCTACTTACTTTTGTAATTAGAATACAGGAATTAAAAGAGGGAGTTCAGAAAGGAAAATACCAGCTTAGATGTTAAAAATAACTGAGGCTTTATGAACAGTTATTACAAATATTTCACTTAAATACTGTTTAGCTTTGATGACTAAAAGTAGCTGAAACCTCGGTGTCTTAATGTAAAAATGCAGAAACACAATGAAAGATACCTAAAATCTGAAGGCAGAAATTGCTTTCAATTATTTTAAGAATGTTTGTATTTTTAAAAACAAAAAAATATAGGGAATATAATTTATCTTTTCAGTAATGTAACTAATATGTCATCTGACCTATTTTTTTCTTTGCTGTGAAAGACAATAAGATACAAAATACTGCTAACTCATATCATGTAAATATCCCATTTTAAATAACTTTTTCCAGGGAGGTTTTCACTCCATATTCATTAAATATTATCTTTAAAACTTAAAGAGACATATTCAACATGTTGGGACTATATTAAAAAAAAATAAATGCATTAAATCCTAAAAGGTGTACAGATACAATGTTTTTGCATATAGATTCTCTACCTCATTTTTTCCCATATTCATCAAGATCTGATTCTCTGTTTACCTATATCCAAACATTCTGTTGAAAAGACCTTGCACTGAAAAAAAGTGAAAAAAAGGACTGTCACTCTGCAAGAAGTGATTCACTTACATCCTTTTATGGGTTTCAATTTAAGAGCTTTTCAGCTGGGGATTTTTTTGTGGGGTTTTTTGTTTGTTTGTTTTTGTTGGTCTTTGTTTTGGCTGTTTGGGTGTATTTTTACTTAATTCATGAAAGAATGCTGATGTTTAATTCATTATATTAATGTGGTTTTGCTTGGAAGGAATGAAACTCCTGATGCTTGTAAAAACTAGAAAACCCCACAGATATTAGGCATCTGTAAACTTCTGCTGAAATATAATTGCCAAAACTTAAAAACAAATAAAGCACTAAACTAAGATGTGCCTCTAAGCAGCTTTGCTGCAGCCAAGCACTTGGGGTACTGCATCTCCTGGGATTTCATGGAGCTGCTCCTGTGCACTTCAGAGTGGTTCCACAGTGCCAGATTCCTACATCTGCTGCAGTGACCATCTCCCACCAATTACAGTGTGAGGAATAGAAACCTAAATATCACTAAGGACCAGATCCTTTACAATTTCACTGGGACATCAATAAAATTTAGGTAACTGATTTGAGGACTGTTATTTTTAAAGCCTTGCAAATGTATGAGTTACAGAAGCACCTAGAATGCCCTGAGCCACAGCCAAGGACCTTAAAAAAGCTATTTTAAAAAGTGGAAACAGTCTAATTCTACATGCATGCACAATCTTTTTAACAGATTGGCTGGCTCAGTGCTTTACAAACCCATAAGGACAATTAACATCCTGAAAGCAGTTTTTCCTCTATTTCTAATAAGTTAAAGAAAGAAATTGCTCTAAGTGTACACTGAGTACACAGCAGATGAGTGAAGCACACTGCCAAACACAGTGATGGATGATATTTAGTGCAACTGAAGAAAAATAAATGCTCCAATTTTATTTTTTTTTTAAACACATGAAAAAGCTAATACACTTGCCATGGATGTAGAAGATCCAGGATCATCAGTGGAAAGTTTCAGAAGGTATATTACTCTGTATGTACAGCATTCTCCTGAAATTTGGTATATTCTGGCTTCATCCCTTAGATAATATATAAAAAAGAGTTCGTAAAAGTATCACTTCCTCCCAAAGTGCTTTGGATTCATATGCAGGCAGGCTCAGCTATGTTCTTTACTGCATATTGACCCACCTTCAGCAAGAGAAGACTCTTCCAGTCCAATACACTGCTCATGGGAGACTCCTGACCAAGCAGGTAAGTGTAGCCTGTCCTCCATTACAGAGAACAAACAGCAAAGACAGAACACCAAATCACTCAAATGCTGAATAAAATGTTTCATCAATATCAAGTGAGGAATTCATTTCTGTAAGAGCACAGATCCTGCTTAGTTCCTAGAATGAAAATATAGATTTCATAGAAGATCTGAGTGGGATTTGAAGTGCCTAAAGGCATCTAAATGCAGCCTGTAGGGAGATGTCTTGCAATGATCTCTAACCCACCACTCTATTTTCTTCAGAGAGCTGCACACTGAACACTGAGCTAAAACACCTGCCTGCCTGGCCTCCCTTCAGCTCTGCAAAGTAAGAAGTGTCAAGTTCTCACTGGTGCAGGAGCAAAGCCTTGCTCTGTGCTCAGGAAGCCAGTCCTGTCCTCTTAGCGCATTGAGCCCACAGCGCATCTCCTACAAGGCTGAACCTTCCCCTCCATGAGCCTGTGTTCCTTCTCGAAGCTCCTCACATGCTATTGCACACTCTCCATGTAATACATTCCTCTCACTGCTTGGGGCCCACCCCGATGTGGTGGTGATCTTCCCAAGGCTCCACTCTCCTGACCAGGGAAAGTACAACTGCAGTCATTCTGGCTGCTTGACCGCCTTCCACTCACACTTGAACATGGTCCTTGACTACTTGAGCGTGGTTCTCACAGCTCACTTTGTCTATAATGTGGTTTCATTTGTATGACATTCCACACAATTGGAGGTTTATGGTGAGAGAGCACAATTTCCCATTTATTTTCTGCATATTAACCATGTAGGAAGAAAATATCCATAAGAACATTAAATCTCAGAAGAAATATGAACATTTACTCAAAAAGATGCAAACTGAAAAAACCCCATCCTGTAACCATTTTACAGGATTCTAGCACTTGTCTCAACATTGGATAAAGTAATATTTCCCATATGTCACGTTCTTTCAAAAACATAAATCTACAGTAAAAAGCTGGATTTTATTACAATTGTTCAAAGCCATTCCATAACACTGGTAACTAGGATTCATCTGTTTGTGTTTTCTTCATAGCAATAAAGTTCTGTAGGGATCAGCCTGACAAAACTCATGCTTTCTGCGGCACAGATGGACTCTCAGACAGGCATGCCATCATCAATTCCTACCAAATTAGGGCTCTTTCTGCAACTTCCCTAAAAGCCTTTTGATTCTTTTGCTATTATTATTTCATTGAAAAATTGAAGACCTTGTATTATTTGGTGGATTCTGTACCAAATTTCCATAACCTTTTCTTTAAAGGAAGTGCATTGTGTAGTTTAGCTGGTAGCCTAGTGGGCTTCTGGATACTGAAAAACAGACCAGTAAATGGAAAGCATATAATAACTAACTTCTTTTTGTATTTGTATCAGAAATACAGAGACTTCAAATATAAATGAGTGACTAGAAGATGACAGAGGTAATTTTCTTCATAGTGGCTTGTGCAAGCTTTTGGATTTGTGACCAAGACACTGTTGAAAACACATGAATATTTTAGTTATTGCTGAACAGTGTCACACAGCATCAAGGACAGCGAGGAGGTGGAGGTGCAAAAGTTTTGAGGGGACACAGTCCAGACCAAGTAATGTCATGGTCAGCAATAAAAGCTGTGGGGAAGGAGGAGGAAGCAGAGGCGTGTGGAATGATGGCATTTGCCTTCCCAAAAGATGATCATGCATGATGCAGCCCTGCTTTTCTGGGGATGGTTGAACACCTGCCTGTTCTTTGGAAGTGGTGAACAAATCCCTTGGTCTGCTTTGCCTGTTGGTGTGGCTTTTGCTTTACCTATAAAAGTTACTTTTCTTAACCCATGAGTTTTCCTACTTTTAACCTTCCAACTCTTGCCCCCATCCCATCAAGGGGGAAGGAGGGAGTGGTTGTGTGGTGTTCAATGCCTACAGGGGCTAAGCCACAACAGCAGCACTGAAAAAGGATAAAACATATTATAAATGTTAAAAGGTATTTTCTTCCTTTTTCTGTCTTTTTTTCGGTCAGGGACTTTTGTGACTGGACAGGAAGTTCAGTTTAAAATGGGATTAAACATTGTAGTTGCTTGAGTTGTCTGGCAAACTGCATTTTGATGATCTCTAATTGGCCCAAAAGCCTGTTTGGACTCTTAATATCCTAGAAGTAGAGTGGGATCACAACTGCACAATTAATAAAACGATACTTTGAGCATTGCTTAGTTGAGAATTACTTTCAACTTCTCACTTGCTGAATTAGAACTAGATCATGTCTGCCTCCTCTGCTTGCTTCTTCCCAGGGGTTTTTGCAATGCTTGAGCACAATATGCATTTTTCAGATAAAAGCACTCAAAGAGTTGTTTGTTGCTTTAAGTACGTTGACAACTGTTAAGCAACACAGACTCTGTAATTAGATCCTAGTGAATTCTTTGACTTGGAGTCAGTAACTCTTTGCTAAAACAAGTACAAACATTTATGCCACTAACTCATGCACCCAGAAAGGACCAAGGATCAAACACTCCATCACTCCTGAGAAAGAGTGGATTGAACTCCAAAAAATGAGTGTATTATTTACTGTTACATCTATATAACAATAAACACCTATGTCAACTACAGAACTTACGCTAAAGAATTTTTAAGTTCTCCCTTTGAGTATGGCTTGATTTCAAAAGCTCAGTGTTATATCACATTTCTCTGATGTTCAGAAGATATCTTGATTAAGTCCTCCTTCCATCTGCAGTCCGTAAGTCTGCTTGCCACTTTTCTGACTGTGCTTTTGCAGCTGTAGAAATGGAAGGGAAGAAGGCTAGGCTAAGAAGGATCTACAGACATCATCCAATCCATGATGCTGCTCAGTTTGAATCATGGGACATTCCTGACAGCAGTTTGTCAGTCTTGTCTTTAATGACAGGGATGCTACACCCTCACTTGCATGGAGTTCATCTTTTGTTCTTTCCCAGGCTTTAGGCAGAGGGAGGTAAAAAATGGGGATATTCTTCTGTTCAAGCACTACAGTGAGATTTCACAGTACAAGATGCCAGTTCTTTGCCACTAAAAAGGCATACTTTTTACCTGTTGCAAGTACCATCTCCTAAAAAATAGAGATTTGGATTATCTGTCCTAGACTGAGCCCTCAACGTACCTGTTAGAGCTGCCGGATAGTCCTTTCTGAATCCTTGCTAAACCTGGATTATTGTTCCATAATCGCCATGCCTCACCTTAATTATTAAGAAAAACTTTAACAGACTTTGAAATTCATTTTTAACCCCAGATCCTTACCCATCCAATATAAGCAATATATTACTGTGAGCTGTCAGGATATTCTTATGAGGAAACACGTAGGCAAGCTTAAGAGTACCAGAGCCACTTTATTCTAACATATGAAGAAAGCCTTCCTCTGTGACCTGAGTTATTTATAACTAGATTCTTCAGATGGCACTCATGTCTTTGTGGCTAATGTTGGCCTGAACTTCATCCAGAAAGTATCACTGGATATTATTTTTCATCAGAATTGCAGTACTTACAACAACATCTCTTCTGTATTCAGACAGCTTTCAAGTAAGAGTACTGCTCTGGGTTAAACTTATTTATAGCATTACTTTAAAAGCATATATCTGAAGACCACCTTTCAGGACACCTCCCTAGTGATTTCACCTCAATTACTTGTAATTAATAAAAAAAAAATCACAAGTGTGGTGTAGTATACATGACTTTTGTAATGGAAAGTACTGTTGAAGGCCAGTTCTCACTATTTTTTATGAGGGAAATTTAAAAGTTTCCTTTTCAGAAGCCATTCTCTTCAGCACAGCAGCTCAGGAAGGACAAGCCCTGTGCAAAGGAACTGCCATTGCCATTGAGTGGAATGGACCAGAGGACAACCCACTCCAGTATCATCATCTAATATTGGAATTTTTAAACTCAGAAACAAAAGAAGGCAGTGATCCTTTTCTCTAGTCAGCCCAAGGTAGACTCTGCCTTTTTTTTCCCCCTTTCAGTCAGCCTACACATTCTGGCTGTGTAACAAGTGGAGAAGCAGGCACGTACCAAGTTTCTACCATCCACATTGTTTTCTGAGGCTTCCAGGTGTGTACTGGGCATGTTAACACCACAGTGCACTGCAGGACAACCTCACAGCTATTTGCAAGTGGCAGCTGAGCACAGAGACTGCTGTGAATCTCTGAGGTCATCTAACCTGGCCACTGTCCCCAGCCATACCTTTTCTGTCAGGTCTGAGCACTGTGTGCTCCATAAAAAAGTTACTTCTATTGGACTCCTTTTTAGATAATTTTGTTTCAACTTTCATCTTAAGGGTAACAAAAAGCTCCTGAATAACCATTTTCCAAGCATGCTGAAGTATATCTATTTAAGAGATGGACATAAATGAGAGGTTACATACATCCACATACAAACACAGAAAAAGCAGGAATGATGGGAGAATAAAGAGGATTAAAGGCAGATTTTAGGATTGATGTGGATAACAGGAAGGAAAAACTGCTATGAGAGGATATATCTGGCATCTACTAGGAATGTACTATTTCTCTTAAACATAAAGACATCCTGATTAAAACAAAGTCAGAACCATCAGCACATACATTGAAAGTAAAAGGATTTCACGTCTGAAGAAGCCACACTCTGCTGATGATGCTGAGAAACTTTAGATGATTTTTTTTTTAGTTGACACCACATGGTCTGAATTCTTTTGTCCAGTGCAGCTGGCAGCATCCTTACTGCCAGAAAATGGCAATCTGCCTGGATGTCAGATGAACAACCATACTCTTTGCAGCTGTTGGAAAAAATCAAAACCAGAACCCTTGAGATTCTTCTTAATGATCATCTACAGAAGGTCTTTTATTCATTCCAGTTGGATTTGTGAGCAAGTCTTTAACTTGGCCTACCTTTCTGACATCTCAAATACTATGCATTTCTCCAAGTTCAGAACAAATAAAACAGATGACCAGGTCCTTCTCTGAAGGCCCCGTCATGTCTTTCCCCCTCAGGATGAACACCACTATTCTGCCCATCATCCCCTAAAGCCTCAAATCCTTCTTGATGCCAGCTACAGAGAATTTGAAAACCAGACCATGCTCATGTGCAGACCAACTCCCCATGAGTTACTATGCTCACCTCCCCACCTACTGTGATACTCAGACAGGCTCCACTGTGCCTTGTATTCCTACACTGTCTACATGTGTCTCATAAACGAGACTGAGCTTTTCCAGTCAGCAACCTTCTCTTTGTTTTAACTACATGACTCACATAACACATTTAGATTTTCAAACAAGCTTGTAACTATTGCAAAAACGCAAGAACAATGGATTATGGAGATGTTAATGTGTGTGGAAATTTAAAAATAATAATCCTATTTTCATGAGTTCTCATTCAACAGTGGTGACACATCATATTTGCTATCTCATTTATCTCATTTCATTTCTTCTTTCTTTCACTTCCATTACATCTCTCAATTACAGTAAAAATTGAATTATCTAGTTATTCTTCCTGCCTTACATGCTCTTGATTTGAGTCTTCCTTGTCTGGTTAGCACCTGAGAATCAGGAAACCAAGATGTATTTCTGCCTCCTTTCAGCAGCCATTTGGCAGGCTCAGCTACCTCATGTGCAGTCTTAAATTTGTCACTGTAGGTTCTGCATGTATCTGTGCTAGAAACTTTACCATCAGCCCTCATTCAAGCAACATTGAAACTATCATTCATGACAGCATATATTAAAACAATGAGAAGTATGATCAGCTTATTGTTTGCTGGGAGTGAGAGAACAGATTACTGTGTTCAGCCAGCACTCCTGCAGCAACTTATCTGGTATGTGCACCTTTTATCATCTTTCAGTTGAATGAATGACATATACAACAGACTGAGACAAATCACAATAAAAAATACAGAAACCTTAGTAAATTAAAAAACAAAACCAAAAACCAACACTCTAATTCTGCCTTACCTTTCCTTCTGAAAAGCGGCAGTGAGGATCAGAGGTAGACTCTCACTAGGGCTTTTTGAAAATCTAATCTACCAGTACAAATTTGTGTCAAATTTACAAAACTCCAGTCCTGCCCTGTGCCTTTGATACCTTCTGCAAGAGCCTCAAAAGGGCGCTTTCACTATCACAGCATCACAGACATCAATGCTGACTTGGCCAGACTTCAGCACCCCACAGCCATGTAGCACTAGTGACACTTTAAAGCAATTACATGAAAGCACCAGCACTGGAGGCAGTGAGGAAAGTGCAAGCATCAAGAAAGAAGGTTGGCAGAAATAGAGAGAGGAGACCTTAAAGAAATCCACCATGAGAAAAAGAAATGCAGAGGTTTCTCTCTGTTTCAAATAAATGGATAAATTTCCAGACACATTTTTCAAACAGAGAATAACAGATATATCTGTGTCCATCTAGCAGCTGTGTTCAAATACCTCCATGAAAACCAAACAGCAACCCAAAATTAGTCCATTTATTGCTTCCAAAAACTGGACAGAGTTTAACAGACTCTATTACAGGTAGTTTAGCCTCCAGCCTCCTGTGAAGCTGGGGAAAACCAAACAAATGCACAGAAATTACATAATCTGCACTCTCACTGAAAAGTAACTTTGGTTCCTTGAGAGGGACATTTTGTTCACAGGTCTTCACAATGAAACTTGGAGCACATTTTTAATATGATGGAGGATGACACTATGGAAGCTACATTTCCACAAAGGAGTTGTACAGTTAAAAAGCCTTTTCTTGTAATATTTTACCAATTAAAAACTTCATTTTATTATCTTAAGGGATAGGGCCTTTTCAATTAACCAGTTACAAAGTAAGTAGACATAAGATAGTTTTACCACAGTAGATGAATTAGTTTCAGCTGAGTTTGCAAAAATCTAAAAATGAGCAAAAGAAATGCTGGTTCCCAGCAAGTGCAAGCTCTGATTTATCATTTTTCATCATGTTAGCAACAGCAAAACAGTAGCTCAGAAATTAAAGGAATGGCAAATACATAAGTTCTATGTGCCTCTCTGTTCTATAAAAAACATCATATCACATACATTTTTTCATTTGATTAAAATCTAAGATTTCGTATTTAAACTTTTAAAAACTTGAAATAAAAAGCAATATGTGCTGGCACAATATAGTATTGTCAGAAATTTTTGAAACTTTTCAGAAGCATAGAAAATACAACTTTTTCTATGGCACTTAACTAAATATAACCGAATGAATTAACACCCTCCCCAGTCTATATGAAATATTATTTTAGCATGAAAATATGAGTCTATTTTGGATGAGAAATGCAACATTTTACCTACCTTCACATGATGAAATCATGTTTCAACCTAAACCACTTATCTGTATATTTTCATTTACTAACAATATTTCCAACAATTACATTTTCTGTACATAAATATGAGCAGGCATGGAAACTTCTGAAGGACTGACTCAGCAGGAAATCTAAGTGTTTAATCTTGCTGTCTCTGAAGGGAAAGAGCCACAAATGCCAGAACATACAATGATGAATAGAGCAGCCTGTCATAGGGAGTCACCAGTCTGCCACAATTACTGGTTTTCAAAGAAAGGACTAGGAACTCATGCAGTACAGAACATATTGTTCATTTCCTAACCCATTCCAAGTAATAAAAATATTTATGTATTGACCCTCACAAACATTTGAAAACGCTAATATTTTAATATATATTTAGAAACTTTTAAAATCTGAGTTCCAAAACCAATTTGAATCAACATTTATGAGTTCTGGCTGGGGTTTTCAAAGCTGCCACACACATAGGCAACCCAGAATGGTTTTCACAAGGATTTGACCACCTAGAACCATTCAGCTTTTCTGAAAGTTCTAATAAATACACCAGTAGCTTCACATTCCTTTTATTCCCATTAAATGGCTGTATGTATTGAGGCATGGTATTATGCACTACCTGCTTCTTTTCCCTTTCATTATATTCTGGTTGTTGGGGTTTTGCATTTGGGGTGCTTTTTTGGTGTGCATGGGATTTTATTATTATTATTTATTGGTTTTATTTTGACTATGTCCCACTCTTACTTGTCCTCTTTCTAAGTGGAAGGTCTGAAAGTTCTGCAAACCTCTTCCTGACAAAAGTATTTAAGGAATGTAAAAACCATGTAATGTCTTTGAGATTAAGAGCTGAGCATTTTATTGTGATCCTCATTCTTCTCTGTGTTTTGTCACTCACTAAGTGGGAGAGGACTGGGCCACAAAACTACAGCTCCAGCAGAAGATTCAGGAGCTAGGATCTTTCAGCTTTACCAACAAAGACTATCTATCTATGTCAGTCCAGTTGGTCAATTGCATCAACACTGCTTGTATCAGTAACAATGTTTTTTTTGTGTTCAAATATAAGTTCAAAACATCACTGAAGTATGATATGAAGTTAATATCAACACACAGGTTAAAGAAAACCCTCACTTTCAGCAAAAGTGGTTAGTGTCTGTCCCACCCTTTATTTTTTTAAGAGCTTTAAACATTAACATTCCTTAATAAAGAGCACAATAAATATAAACACAAAGCCACACAACATGCATGAAAAAGAAGGGTTAAAATGCAACTGTATTTCACAGACACAAGTCACAGTAATTAAATTAAATTATTACACATACATAATAACTTATTTATTCTTTCAAGCTATACAGGCAACGTAGCACCAAACAGGAGATTTTCCTCTTGATTAACATTACACAAATATTTTGGTTTTGAATTTTGGAAACAAGTATTTTCTTTCATTTTTATCAGAATTACCTGAAATAAAATTCACTACCCCAAGACTGTTTTATGACATTATTTGGGCAGTGACATCTGCTATCAGTTATCTCTGATAAGGCCCCCCTCCCACTTCCAAAGTTTTAAAAAATGAATAGCAGATGCTAACATCAAGATTTCAGGCAGTGGGATATTAATTTAATGTGCTGTATTGGCAATGAGGTATTTTGAAGTTCAACATTAGGCAGCAGCAGAAGTAGAGGTAAAAACTGAAGGTGGTTTTGAAAACCAAGTTCACTGATTCTGAATTCCCTTTTAATATAAAAGATTATTTTTAAAGATATAAATACTTTTTACACATTAGAAAAAGTGAATGAAGGCACTTATCATACACAGCAAGAATTTTTGCATTAAAATGAAAACAAAAAAATATTTTACGTCTGAAAGTCTGGCCTGCTTCTGCTCCTGGAGACGTCAATGGGATGCCTGGCAGTAACAACACTGGAAGGGAACTGGGACTATTTCTAAAAAATAGATTCATATACTTAAAAGTTAATAGTAGGTTTCTTCCACTACTGCAAAGACAGAATTACATCCAAACTATTCTGCAGCAAGTAAGTAGAAAACTGAAGCACTAGAGAGACAGCTGGTTTAAAGAATATTACATCATGTGTCTGAATGGCAGTAAGAAATGGCAGTAATACTTTTCTGAGACTTCAGGGTAACTTTGGAAATAATCCATTATTTTTATGCCTATTTTCTCTGAAATCACAAGTAATACTTATGATTTACAAACAAATTTCAGACAAAAAAAAATATAATTATCTTTTGTAAGGAGTTATCTATTTTCCCAAAGAAACAAGAAAGGATGAGAACCAAACATATCTGAAGTTGAGACACATCTGGTTAAAATTTTCATGACAAAATTAGGTAACTACCAACACTCATATAAGAATTGATTGCCCAAATGAAATACAAAGCTTCCAAGGTAACATCAACTGCTACCAGCAACTGCCTAAGCAGAAAACTTGCTGTTTGGTACCTGGATCTTCAAGAGTTTTTGCAGGCACTGAAAAAGTACAGAGGGCCAAAAATAAGATCAAGCTCCTAAATTAATCAAAATTCTTGTTGTCCAAAAATGTGAACAAACTTTGCTCACTATGCAAAGCCTGAAGGTATTGTCTTCCCATATATGAATGGCTTATTCTATTCCTCAAGTGTAATTCCAGTCCAAGCTTCCCAAAATCTTTAGAAAATATATAAAAAATTAAAGGTATCAGCCTTTAGAATTTGAGATTTACTTGCCTCACACCCATTTGGACAACTGCAGGAACCAGGAACAGAGGAGCACACAGCCTTTAGCTTTGTGAGGGTCAGCTCCAGTAGCCACTGACAGACACTATAAAGTGTAACAGCCAACCGCTGCTAAACTGCAGAAAGCATCAACCAAAATTCTGGCTTCAAATCATAAACTGAACCTTCCTTGCAAGGGCCCTTTTGTGCATTACAAGATATGTTTTATGTTAATTATATTGTGTAAAATTAATCACTAACTATAATAATAAAACAAATGTACTTAAAAAGTATACTGCTAAAAGTCCTCTGTTCTTAAATGTATAGCAACAGCTAGTGGACAAGTTAGAATCACAGAATCATAGAGGCTGGAAAAGATTTACAAGATCATCTAGTCTTGCATGACAGTTTCTGCTTAGGTTTTAACACTGGAATCCCACCAGCAGGCACAAAAGCTCAATTCATTGATCACCTGGAACAGAAATATTACTCAGTACTTCTGTGAAAATTGTAAATAGTTATTTGTCTGGTTCTTGCAATCTTACAGAGACAGGGGTAAGTGTAGATGTGACAGGCTTGAGGACTTCAGCAGCCAGAGAGCATCCAGTCATTAACAGTTCCCTATATTAGAGCCTATTTTATGCCAGAAAGGTTTAAGATAAGCAGGGCCATGATCTATTGCCAAACTAAAAAATCATTAGTCAACCATGGCTCAAAAAAGCTGTTTGTACTAGGCTACAACAGTGTTCCTGTGACTAAAGTTTTACTGCTCCTTCCTAATAGTCATCCTTAATGAATAAATTCTGCTCTGCTTAAACAGCAACAAAAAACAACCAAATCTCTGTGTTGGCAGCATTCAAACTAGCTAAATTATTTAAATGACAGCATATTTAATATGTGAGCCTGCTTTTATTTCCTGAATCTGCTATGTTTGTTTCTGTGGCATCAGATAGTGTGATGAAATTAAATCTTTTATGGCTTAACCATAAAGCTTGCAATTATATATAAAATAGGCCTCTCTCTGATAAATAGAATCCATTCTAAACTTAGTTTTTGAAGGATTAAAATGGCTTTTTATGTCACTTGAGAAATAAACCAACATGAAAATCTTTATAAAACTAAGATATACACAACATTTACAATTCAAGATCTTACAGGTAATCTATTAATGTAGGGCAAACTGGATTATGCAGGGAACAAACAGGTTGTGAAAAATTCTTGATATAAAAGGAAAACAAACACTGAGTTCAAAAGAAATTGTATGCTGAACCCTGCTTGTCCTCTCAGCGCCTGATGAATATTAATTAGTGAGTCACCGCTAATTATTTGGAAAATGGCTAAATAAGATATTCTGATGTTTGCTAAACACAAACCCTAAACTCTGCTTTGTGTAGTGGAAGAAAGAGATAACTGTGGTAGACCATTAAATCAAACTTACATTTTACAGTCTCTTTGCAATGAATTAGAATAGCTTATATAAACATTAGCAATTGTTATAGTTGAAATTGGACATTTTTTTTAAAATGCTGCCATATTAATTCAAAGAGACAAATTATATAATTTTATTATTAAAAACCCAAATAAGTGTTGTCCCAGACCATCTCTCAGGGATGTCAATGACAGGTTTTTTGCTGATTTTGATGGAACCAGAACTGGATCCAACCTTCTTTGATTGCCTTTATTCCCCTTAGAATTTAGCACAATAATCAATATTGTTGTCAAATTCACAGCTTGGGAATCATAATGTGCTCTATACTGCAGAGCTTGCTATGATTACTTCAGTATGTTAATAATCTGCTAGTGGCAATTTTAAAGATTAATGGTGATTACAGTAGGCATTTTTACACATTAATAGACAGTGACATGTAGACAATACCATTATAGTAACATTCATAATTATACATAGTTAACTTTAATTAGTCCCTGTTTTAAAACCACTAATATAAACTTTTATACACAAATGTACAAGTAATATGGAGCAAAATGTTTGATGACAGAGTGTAACATACATGGACGTGAGTTATTTTATACTTAAATATACTATAGAAAAAAAGTTATGCACTAAAATGTTTACGGTGTTTTTGCAAATATAAATATGCAAATAATACTACAGCACAACTTACAGCATAAATTTGTAAATTTAAACACATATCAAATTGTAACCCTTCCAACACCTATTAGGTACTGTTATCAGTTATGATGATTTCTGGTAATTTTCAAAATACTCCCAATGATGTTTTACAGACCATAATTATTGTTCCCACTGAAGGAAATGGTTGCTTCTCATTCAATTCTATGACTGCAGAAACAATTTCTTTATAAAACTACATTGACTATATTTCAAATGCATTATTATTTCACTGTTACCAAATTTTAAAAATGACAAAATCTTTTAAAAGACATGGGCAAATAGAGTAACAGCAAGAACAAGAAGGCAAAAATATTATTGAGTGCTATCGTACCGATTTCCACGGTCCCCGATGCCAAGAAACATCACCAGGACAAGAATGCACATTACATTGTGCCATGTTGGGTGGCTTGTCTAGAATTTCACAGTTTTGATCACCCAACATCTGGCCAGTAGGAAGCTGACAAATCACCAGTCTTGTCTTTATTCCATCTCCACAAGTCTGAGTACACTGAAACACAGAATTTTATATGCAATAATTTTATTAACAGAGTCATCACATACCATCAAAAAAAATGATATAGCAATCATCAGTACATCATATTATTTACTATGTCTATTTTCATATTCCCTGGACACTCTATTCAAGAATAAGGACTTAAAGTCTAATCTCATGTAATTTCCTCACCAAAACCTTTACCAAATGAAAATTTTATGGTTTATCAAGTGATTTTCTGCAGAAAGTCTCAGTTACAGACACTCCATTAAGGAGAGGTAATTGTGAGAATAAATGTGCAAGTATCTCTTTCTTTAATACAAGGAAAAAAAAGGAAATTTGTCTTAAAAGCAGTTTTCCCTGCCAGCCAGTGGCAGAAAACTCAGATACTGAGCACTCTTCTCCACAGTCCAGTTTATACAGACTAAGTGGAAAATACTTATAGGATGTGTTTTCTGGGTTTCAGTTAGCCTGCAATTCTTCAATACCAGTTCTCATTCCTAATGAGCTCTGAAAGTCAGTCTATAATAGTTCAAACCCTTTTATGGTATTCTCAATGATTCTAAATTAGAAAAAAAACTGTGTCACCTGCATGAACTGTATCCCAAGTCTATGGCTGTGGACAGAAAAAATATGACATTTAGACTGACCTTGAGAACTGAATGGCTAAATCTGGCCAAAACAAGGAGAAAAAACGTGAAACAAAAAAGTCACTCAACCAATTTTTCTTCTTTTTTCAATTCCAGTAACTGATTTGCAAAAGTAAGAAAAGTGGGCAAGAATCACAAGACGTTAGATTAGAATAAATGTAAAAATAATCACTTTAACTTTTTCTATAGCATTTGAGCAGGAGTGTGTGGTCAAGAGATGACATCACACAGCACGGAGATTACCATGTCCAATAACATCAAATGTGTCATCAAAATGTTCTAACCCAGGCACAACTTTTAGATGCATGATCCTATCTCCATACTTTTAACTTGTAACTACAACCCAGTAACCACTACTACGTGCAGTTACTATTGTTAATACCTATAAAATTACGTGGAATAAAGTTTCTCTACAGCTTCTTATGCTCATTTTTTTTTTCTTAGACTAGCTATTGCACTGTGGTTTTTCTGCATACAATCCAGCTTTTTGTAACAGAATATAATTTTCTGTGTCTCAAGATACATGTACAACAACTATATGATTTGTTGATGTTGTATCTCCTTAGCCTCACACAATACTTACTTCTTCTGGATGTATATTTACATGACTCGTATTTCCACTACAGTTCTGGATTTCATCAAAGAATAAAGTTTAGATAAACAGGTTGAAACTCATTCTTTTTAAATTTTAAACTCTATTAAAATAAGTAAAAACAAGGTGTTCAGTTCCACTTACAATCACATAATTATGTTTCTACTTCTAAGCTTTTGTAGTAAACAGTGCTCCCCTTTGTAAGTGAAAAGCTCTTACTTCTCCCCAGTTCCCAAAGTTCCACTGTGGGCAGGGTCCAGAATCACAGTGTCTTGACTCTGAAGGTTTTGTTGCCTCATCACAGTTACTGGCACTTCTTCCTTCCTCATCTTGACATACTACAACTCGCCGGTGAAATCCACCTGCACAAGTACTAGAGCACTACCAAAACAGGTAAAAATACATTTTGCCATTGCATGATCAAAGAAATGTGAAATATGTTGGTTAAAACAGCAGCTTGGTTTTAAACCTTAACTCTCAAAACTGAACTTTTCAAATAAAAATGACTACTATGTAGAAGTATTTTAAATTTGAAATCACATAAAAATTACACTTAGAATTTAATATATTCTGAATAACAATAAGAACAAGAGTAACAATATTTTTAAAAATGAATGTGCTTTTGTTTTGACCAAATCTGTAGTGCAATAACATTTCTAGAAATTTTAACACACATGTGACAGAACAAATTAACATATTCTAAAAAAATTTCTTACTGCTCCCCAGGGTCCAGTTCTCCATTGATAACCTCCCACGGAAGGACGGTTCCACCGGTTTAAATTGTCTTGTGGAGGGTGTATTGGGAGGTAACCTGTTTCTGGAAAATGGCTTGGATGGTCATGTAGTTTTGGAACAGGATGATAAAGTGGTGGGCATGGTGGCATGTTACATTCTTGTTCCTTAGGAGGCCGACCTTCAGGATCACAATAATTCTCACTGATTTGCTGATGATAATTGACACAGATGACTTGTCTTGTTACTATTCCACTGTCACACGTGACTGTGCACTGACCAAAAGATTAACACGGTGTTTGTCACAGAATATTGGTGATTAATAAACAAATACACTTATATTTACTTTTGACAAGAACAAACATATACTTTGGTTTTTCAAGGGATGCAATTTCAATCATGCTTGCAAAAAAAAAAAAACAACCCAAAAAACTCTCAATTTCTAAACAGAGACTTGGCCGAAAATCTAAATACACACATTAAAAAATTATTACAATTAATACTTACAGGGGACCAATTTCCAACTTTCCATTCTCCACATGGGCTAAAGCAGCTTGAAATTTCAGCTGGTCGTGGTAAATGAGCACACAAAGACTCATCTGCTATCTCTCCATGAGCATCTCTACAACTCACATAGCGAGCACGATCGCCCTTCCCACAGGATGCAGAACACTGTCAGTGAACAATTCAAGGTCATCACATTTTAGGAGACTAAAATAAGATCATGAAAGCATCTAAAATATTAACATAATTTTTGTTGGCCAGGAACTGAATTGCACGGCCTTAATTCTCATGAATCATCTCAGTGTATATAAACAGACAGCATTTAAACTACAACATGGAATAATTGCACAGTTGCAAGTAGCAACAGAAACATCAGTAACTTCCAGAACACTTTAGTTGTTACATGGGGATGCAATATTTACAGGAATTGTTAAAATAAAAACGGATATTAACAATCCATTTGCCATTATGGTTTGTATTAGCAGATTCCATTGAGCCCCTTCTTATGCCTTTATAGCTGAGAAGTTCAAGCTGGACTTAATGAAGAACTGCTGAGTAGTGGTGCAGTTTATGCACCACTTACTGCTACTTAGTTGAAATAGCTGTGCAAAAATATAACTGCATTATATGCTTTGTTAAATATCTCAAAGGATTAACAGACACATCCACATTTCATAGAAAATTTTAAATTTTCTCATTGCAATCAAGTAAAACTAATTTTCAACATTATCAAAATAAAAACCTTGCATTGAAGAAAATTTATGTAGGAACTGTTTTACTAATGCTTATTTTACAAAAAATGCCAAGTTAGATCTTTAAAGACTCCAACTGTTTAGTATTACTATTCACATAAACGATTTAAATAATATTTTAAAATCAAAGATGTTCCAAATACTTAGAAACTGATCAATTACATTTACAAAACCACTTCCTAATGCACTGTCAACCATACAAAACCTATTTCACTCAGAACGCCAGCTCCTAGGATTCTGCTTTTTTTCCTATTATTTTTCCTGGTTGAATTTGAAGCCCAACGTTTGCTGGAAGTGTCTATCTGCTCCTTTAGAAACAGTTTCTTTTCTTAAGAAAATATTAGAACTCCTTTTAATCTATCTCAAGCAGATATCAGTCTGAAAAATATCTTAATGAAAGCTTCATGGAAAAATGGGTGAAGGAGTGGAGGGCTGCCCAGCAAGGTGTGACTGCTATATTACATACTGGGGTCCATGATCCATATCTCCATTGGGTCACCTTCCCCACATGAACTAGAGGAAGTGAAGTAGTCCATAATTTTGTATTTTCTGGACAAGAGGGCAATTCACATTCCTGTGGGGGTGAGGAAAAAAAAACAACTTTTGAAATATACATTTTAGAAGTGCCAAATGTAAAGCAAATGGTTAGCATTTAATTAACATGTAAATACCATCTTTTACATTTTCCCTGGAATTATTCAAAGACCTTTAATTGAATTGTTTTGTTTCATTTTAAATGAAAATTTATTTGATCTTAAAAAGTTTTAAGATCAAAAAATTAATTAATTGCTAATTAATTTTGCAATATTATTAGCAATAACTAATAATATTGGCATTTTGAGAAAGAACAGTTTTGGCCAACTTGTTGGAGAGAAGGAGCATAGACACTACAGCTTCCTGCTTCAGAGCCACAGGCAGCACAGAAGGACCAAGCAAAGACAGTGGCTGTGCTATCCTGTCCTTTCTATCTTCAGCTACCGAGAACACAAATTTGCCCAGTTTCAGTCAGTAGCCAAGCAGGTACCACAATTAAAAATGCAAACGATAATCAAACCCAGTGTTTGCACATCTAAGCAGAAATAAACTACCCCAATTAACTGGCTTTTATATTTAGCTTATTAAAGAAGCCAGTTGGGTACTATTGATTAAGCAGGATAGCAAGCAGCATCCTTACAATATTCTACACGCTAAAGCTTCTCCTACTGCCAAATAATCACAGGCCTTTGGATTCCTTGAAGTCATATACTCTATCAACATCACATACCAACTTTCAAACATCTCTTAAAATCACCTTTCTTTTACTTAATTCCCTAGGCAAAATTTGACTTTTGTGAAGAAAAGCATATAGCTTCAGTATTTTGTTCTCATTTTAGAAGTGATGCCCTCCGAGTTCCACACAGAGTCAGTGGAAAAGACAGAGAAGTAGAGAGGTGTTTTTTAACTTACTTGACTGTCCCTGGGACGAGTGGCAGCATTGCACTCCCTGTCGTCGTCCAGAATAACGCGGTACGTGCCAGTTACACATTTGACCGCGCGCACCTGGTATCCGCGTCCACATGTTACAGCACACTGTCGAAGGCGGGAGTTTCACACACTTGAAATAGCACTATTTATAACCAAATTTCATTTTGGATTACACTTTCTACTTTGCAGCTCTTTCTAGAATGAACAGGAATGACTACTGAGATAGTGTTAATGTCCTTTGTGGCAGACCATCAGGTACTTAACCAGTGTTGGTAGCACACCAATGAACAGTGCTTGTGCAGGACAAAGGCTTTCTCTCTTTCCCCTTTTCTATCCCCTGCAGTGACTAGGCTGGAGGTTGGGCAGGAGACTGGGAAGGAACACTGCCAAAACAGCTGACCTGACCTGATCATTATAGACCTGGGCTCTACAATGTCATGCCCAGCAATAAAAACCGGGGAAGAGAAAGTAGAGGAGGGGAAAGGGAGGAGTAAGGAGTAGCTTCAAATGAATCACTAACTGCAGCTGTTAAATTTCTTTCCCTTCACTACAAAGTTTGACCAGAGTGCACTCGAAGCTACCACCTAAAACACTAGATGGCTGAAAATATTATGACACAAATCCTATCCCTATAAATGTTGTTGTTCAAGCACAAGTACTTGTAAAAACCTGGTTGTGAATGGCTATTACCAGATGGTACAGTGGAAAAACTGCAATGAGAAGCTCTGTTCTAGTGACATAGATTGGTAAATTACTTGCACAAGCTATTTCAGAAAACTATTTTTTATTCATAAGGATTCTATCATGGGACTGAATTAATATTTTATTTAACTTTTGCATTTAGCTTGTAGGAATGGAAATTCATGGCCCTGTGATCACAATACTACTCTACATTATGTAAGATAACAGTATGGTTATCTCTAAGGTAAAAAAGCAAAAGAAATGTCTAAATTAAAAATAGACTTAATTTCCAAAGGTATATTTGTTCTGTATTTTAATAACAGGTTGTACATAATAAGATCAGCTGCTATTTGGTTATGATTTCCCACTAATATCCAAGAAACACTGTTTCTTGGATAAGTATTCTTCTGTTGGTTTGAGTAACCTGATCTTATAAAAGCTACATGAAGTTGAGTACCTCATATTTTTAATTAATTCTCATCAATTTACTGAAAAAAGTTTCCTTAACAAATTAATTCGCTTTTTCCTAGCGTTTTAAATTCACTTTGGTTTACATTCAATGAGTGTCACACAGGAACATATATTTGAACAGCACTTTCACATAAAGAGATAGCAGATCCTATATTACTGAAGGTAAAATCAAATCGTAACAATAAAATACTAAGTCCTTTTCCCTGCTATTATTGGCATATACATTTCTATGATTGATTGAGTATATTGTAGATTTAAAATTGATCTGTACCAATTGAAGTATATTGTAAATTGAAGATTGATCTATATTAATTGAAGCTACCACTTGAATATGCCCACTTACCTATAAATACTTGGTCTTTTACCTGTCTTGTTCATCTGAACAGTTTGCTACCCTCATTTTCATTATTCTGATGCTGTAAGACACTGATGCGTAAAAGATCTTTGATATTAAGGTTCAGGATCAACTGCCTACTGTTTTAGGCATTTATCTTCTATATGGCTGTTCCTAAATTACAAGTTAGACAGCCAATAGGACACTGCCAACAAACATGTGAATCAATCCAACTAAAACAACTGCGTAAGATTCAACTAAAATGTTTAGTAAGTATTGTTTTGTGATTGCTCATAGCCTGAACTATAAAACAAGAAGCCAGAAATCCTTATGTACTCACTGATCCCCAAGGCCCTACTTGCCAAGATGCACATTCATGAAGTTCACACGGTGCTAGTGACTCTGGTCTGTCATTTGGGTTACAGAAATCATCTCTCAGTTGTTCATCATTAAGTTGGCACCAGACTTGACGATGCTTCATTCCTTTGCCACATGTCACAGGACACTGTAAAATTATTATAAACACCAGTTTGCAGAGACATGAATCTACATTAAGACTTCAATTTCTTTTAGTAATTTGTTGGGTTTTAAAAATCACATAAATAACAAAAATATACCAAGAATGTAAGTAGTCCAAAAAACCCTACTTTTTAATGAACTCTTCATTTCCTGTAAAGTTCAATTCAAATGCTGATACAAAGAAATTATTAAGATTCTAAAGCTGCAAATTATGAAAACTATGTGCAGACCATTTATTTCCAATACAATAATAGCGCATATATCACAGTGTTCACTGGAAAAATGTTTAAACTGTCCACAATTCTTTTATATCCATCTAACCTATAATAAATTTTTTGTAATTCTATTAAACAGCTGGCTGTATGGTTGTCATTGCTTCATTAAAAAGGAAGGTATACAAATTACTGCAAATACATTTACTTTACATATCTTCACTACCTCATTTTATTGTAACAAAATTAAGGAGAAAATAAATTCTAGGAGTGTTTTACAGAAGTTCTCATGCCAGTCGTAGATGTGTGATGTGTATCAGACAAATCATAGGACTTAAGAACTTTCTTAACCATGTGGCCAAAAATAAAATAAAACCCTTAAACACTTAATGCAGCTTATTTCAATATCCACGACTAGGACCAAATGTACTTTAAATTTCACAAAGTTTCACTACCTCACTCCAGTCAGTAACTGACCAGCTTGGACATAAGAATTCATTGCAGCTCTGTGTTACAACTCTTGGAAGTTCCTGGCATTCTCTGTCAGGAAGATGACGTCCCAAGTTGTTCATACAAAAAGCTTCTCTGGTTCTGACACCTCTTGCACAGCTCCTGGAACACTGTATAGTTATGAAACAGGAAACAAGACAATAAAACCAGGCCAAAATATATTATCAGTCTTAAAGGTAAAAGACATTAAGGGTTGTGCCAGGCAGAAGTGCTCTCCATTTAATCCACAGAATGCTAATATGTTAATTTGAGTTAAATTCAGCACTTTATACAATAGTTCCAAGATAAAGCTCTAACGAAGAACAAAACCAAAATTGTATAGAATTAAATTATTAAGTAAATAAAATATACACCTTTAATTACCAGATCTTCACTGCTGACACTCAAAACCAAGCTGCAAAAAAGCTATCGATTCTTATAAAAATATAAGGGAGTTGCTGAAATATAAAGGCTGGTATTAGCTGACTCTACATATCTATATTTGTCCTGCGTTGTTCCCTTTTAGTTATTAAAGTACAAAAATATAGAGGATTAAAACTTTAGTATGAATGCTAACGAGAACTGTAATGGTAGAATTATAAAGTTTTAAATCTGTACCTCTGACCATTCTGTGTAGTGCCAACTTCGTAACGTACAGTCACCATGGCAAGGCTCCCTGGCTGGGGGTTTCTGCTGATCAGCACAGTACTTATCCTCCACTGGGGCACTGAGTCCTCTTGCAATAGAGTACTTCATGCAGTGGATCTCAACAGACCGATGTCCTGGGCCACACTTTGATGTACAGTCACTTTTGCCAACACTGTGCCACCTAAAATGACAAACTGTTACCGAAAGCTAACTATGTCTTAAAAAATATGACCATGGCAATTAGAGTGCTCAGAGAATGTACCAAAAATCATGATGTAAATATAAATATGCATTTTAGGGAACAAATAAAACTGTAATCTCTATCTCATGACTGGATTTTGAGAGCAATATAAAAGAATTTGACTTATAGGCTTAAAAGAACTTTTTTAAATTTAAAGGATCTCTTTATCTTAATCTCCTCGGTGACTTTGAAAAATGTAAGCTATAATTCTAACTCTTCATCCTCTGAATATTTCAGTGTGGGCTGTCTTGGAGTGCAAAAACACCAATCTGTTTCAAATTATTTCCAGTTGTGAATACAATTCTGGTGGAAAATGTATTTCATGCAGCAATACAAGTTTTTGTGCCAGAATATATAGAATAGATTGATAATTCTAACAAGAGATCTTGTACTTTACCAATAAAAATTAGAAAAGTACCCTACTTCTATGTGGAATTGAAGGTGTAAATATCATGTCTAAAGCCACTACACCAACAGATTTAAGGAAAACAAGGAGAGATGGGAAGGATGAGGAAGGTAGAGAGGGATGGAGGGACAGAGGATAAAGCAATCCAAATTACCTTGTTTCAATGTCAATCAATAAAACCATATAAGACCACAATAACTCCATCAGCTAGGAACCTTTTTTACCTTAATTCACACTCTGTGTTACACTCCTCGAAGACACTTGGTACGGTGGGTATAAGTTCACATCTTTGATCAGACACTACCACGAGATCACTTTTACGTACACATGTCATTCTTCTTCTTCGAGTACCTTGAAAAAGCATCAGAAGAAGTAAAGAAAGGGCTAAAATAAGAAAGACTGCCTTATGGACTCCATTCATCAGTTAGGAAGTGAGATGCCCCATTAACACAAATTGCTGTACACAGCAGATTCTGCACAGACACACTCCTTTGTGCAGCTCACTACATTCCAGTCGGAGGACAACCATTTCCAGTCACCTTCTCTACCTCCCAGCTGTCTTAGAGTGGTCTCACAGGATATCAGCTTCCAGAGAACTACAAAACTGCAACAGTCCATTTACTCATCAGGCTAAGTACTCTAAACACAACATGTATGTCCTGCTAATTAACATATTTCCTAAACCACTGTGTTAACTTAGATGTTGTGATCCTTTCCCTTGAAGAAGCAGAAAAATTGATCACATTTTCTTCTGAAGAAAAATTGAAGAAATTTTTCTTCAGAAGCAGAAAAATTGATCACCTAAAAGATCTAGAGTTCTGGGAGAAATACCTCAGTCAACAGCTGTTCTGTTTCTCTAACAAATGAGCATGTATACAATCAGATGAAACTCACCATTTTCAGGCTTTTTTAGCATCCACTAAGAAGAGTATTTATCAAAAATCTGTGTACATACACTTCTATATATACACATTTCATAAATGCTGTGGCTTTATTCTTATACTAGAATGGCCTAGAGAGTAACAGTTTAAAATAGTCATATATCTTAAAACAGCTTCGTCCTATGTAGCAGACCACTAAAAAAAGACAAATAAATGAGTATGAAAGACACCAGACAAATCAGTGATCACCTAGAAGTGGTATAATGGAAGCCTAATGAATATGAATAGACATACAATACCACTTTATAAGAATGTAGTAGATTTGATCCAACCTTTTTTTTAATAAACTGCTCCTATGTAGGTTTGAAAATAGAATTGTACTGCGTAAGTTATAAAAATAGCAAAAAAAATCAGAAGGTATTCTGTCCTTAAAGGCTCTGTGAACTTAAAGGTTACTGAGGGTAACAAGTCTCTTCCTTACAAGTAATGGTGAAAAGTCAGAGAACTTAAGATGAGTCCCTTCCTAAATCCCATCAGATCTTTGGTTCTGGTGAAAAAAATATTTCACAGTACCTTGGCACATCCTGCTGCAATCTTGCCAGGGTCCATAAGGATCCCACGTAAACAGATTACTTCCATCTTCTATCGGGACATTGAATGAATAACGCACATCAGGGTTGTATAAATTCCCTACACACAAAACCTTGATTGAGATAAAATGATAGCTGTTTTTCAGTGAATTTGAACATAAAATTATGAACATAATGATCACGTAGGAAATTTTCAAACTTCTGAGAAAAGTAAACATGCACCTGTAAGGTTAGTTCTTCTTCAACTTTATCAGTGCTGTTAATTCGTTCTACGGTATTGTTTGAACCACTGTACTCGAAAATGGCTCCTTGTATATTGATTTCTCTTTTTGACATGCTTACAACAAAATTTCCATTCAAGATAAAATTTCCGTGGGCATCTGATAAAGCTGCAAGCGAAATAAAATATTGGAAATCTATTTAGTTAAAAGGTTCTATCAATAAAATCTCACCAACACGTAGCTTTATGGTAGTCAATGTAAAAAGTTGTATAAAACAGTTCAAATTAATGAGTTCAACCCTAATCATCAATAGCTTTCACCTGAGCAGTGGTAATGGATTTTCTAAATCATGCATTTTCTCTACATTATAGTACTTAAATAATATTTGTCCTGCTGAATTGCTGACTGCAGTCCTAACCTTTAAATTTGGCTAGGTTCTGCTACTGCAGAAGGAAATAAATTATTGGTATTTCTGATCTATTCTACAGCCCACATCCTTGTATTTACTACATCTACTTTTTTTTTTTCCTAGTCAAGTGGTTTTTAAAAGTAAACTTGAAAATAAAAACAAATTATTAAACATTTGGGATAGTAATTTAATACAATGACCTATTTGCAATAATAAAGATTAATGATAAGTTAAACATTTTTAAAATAAGGTAAAATTTGTAGTACAAGATGCTATTCAGGCATCACTACATTTGAAATGGAAGCTAATGTGAGGGGGCAAGGGTTGTTCAGGGCAGCAGGTGACAAGGAAAACATTTTGAGAACTCTGAAGTTTGTTGGAAGAAGAGACAGCAGGCAAATACGCTTCAATATTTTTTCAGGCACTTCAGATACAATGTAACTACTGTGAAATAGAACAACCAAGATTTTTGGTAGGACCTACTTGTGAGTTCTTTGTTGCCTACACACACTTGCAAATCTATCAGCATGTGACAACCTTTACACTCTTTATGTCCTAGACATATTAGAAAAAGAGAAATTTGAGACAACTGGTAAGTTTGCTGATGGTCAGACTGTTTTGTTCATAAACAAAGTAAATGCTTCCAAGATTTAAAACAAAAAACACCTGCATTATTCCTGAGCTCACTTGTGGCATTCCAATTAACATTGTGACAACAAAGTAAAGAATTGACAAAATGATGCAAGGTGCTATAATTCTTATTCTCTGATGAATGAACACACTCATCTAAGAACTAGAAACCTTAACATCTTACTGATTTGCAGAGAGACTCAGGCCAATGACTATAAAAAACAATTAGATATTTTCTGCAATGTCTTTATCAGATTTCTCACAATATACATCCAGAGCAGATCTCTGTCAAAAGCACAAAACCCATTAATCCATGTTGTACACAGGAGGCTTTTACCAAGGTAGTTGTCATCTTCTGGCTTCCCTGAGTAGCTGTGCTGTTGAATATCAATGTTTGTTGCTCCTTTGGGAATATTTACTACAACATTGTAACCTGCAAATCAATTATATACAAAAATAGTCAAGTATTAGTAAACATGAAAATACATTTTCATTCACAAACCCCTACACTGCAACAGAGACAACCAATACTGAATGTCTTCACGTGTTAGGAAGTGTTAGGTTCTCTATTCAGATATGTGAATTCAATTCTTCACCACTAACACAAGTCCAATCTACTCAGAAAAATCCCTACAGAGCAGAACGACTCTAGAAAGCAGTCAAGTATATCAAGAGGGACTCAGGAAACACTGTGACTGCTCAAAATTTAAACTTTTACAGAAATCTGGGTACATCACTTAACTGGAAATATCTCCATTCCCTGTTTACATGATTGAGATAGCTTTTCTCTCCAAGAGTATTCCGAGACAGCACGCTAAAGACTGAGTCTTAAATACTAAAATATTGCAGTGTTGCAGGCCATATGCATTGGTAGATAGAGCTGTTAAACTAGCCATGCTTGATCCACCTTCTTTTGCTTAAAATATTGAGTGCACTCCTTCAAAATACAAATGCTTCACAAATGAGTCACCATTTCTTCTAGTATCTCCAAGTAATATTATCGTAGCCTTGGCACCAGGTAACAAAATAATGTGCATCAAAAACTACTTTTTAAAAATTGTGCTGCACACAAACCTAGGTTAAAAAATCCAAACGTGTTTCTCACAGATGCTAACCACGAATTCAAAATACTTATGGCTGAGAAAAACTGAGTACAGCAAACACTGGAAACAACTAACAAATACAAACATGTAATCTGAGGTATTAATAAAAATTTTGATAATTTTTCCACTTATTTCACTGTGTTTAACAATATTACTCTGGCTTTAGATGATGCACCTCTGTGGGTAAAAATTTAAATGGCAATATACTTTTCATTTTGTATTGGGTTTGACTGGGATAGAGTTAGTTTTCTTCACAGTAGCTGGTAGAGGCTGTGTTTTGGATTTGTGCTGGAAAATGCTGATAATTCAGGGATTTTCTAGTTATTGCTGAGCAGAGCTCACAGAGTCAAGGCCTTTTCTGCCTCTCAGCCCACTCCATCAGTCAGGAGGCTGGGGGTGCATAAGGAGTTGTGAGGGTATACAGATGGACCCCAGCTGACCACAGGGATATCCCAGACCACATGGCATCATGCTGGGCGTATAAAACTGAGGGAAGAAGGAAGGGGGGAATATTCAGAGTGATGGCATTTGTCTTCCCAATTCACTGTTTTGCATGACAGAGCTGTGCTTTCCTGGTGGGACACCTGCCTGCCCATGGGACGTGGTGAACCAATTCTTGCTTTGCTTTGTGTGCATGGCTTTTGCTTTACCTATTAAACTGTCTTTATCTCAACCATCTGAATTTTCTCACTTGAACTCTTCCAGTTCTTTCTCCCATCCCACTGGGAGGTAGTGAGTGAGTGACTGGCTGTGTGATTCCAGCTGGGCTTAGGCCATGACAAATTTAATAATTCATTAACTTCCAAGTGCTTTTAATCTATTAAAACTATGCAATGTATTTAAATGAGGATTTAATCTAATTTACCAGCTGGGGGCAGCACTGCAATTGCAAACTGACAAGATGCATGCTTGGGATAAATACACGGTTTGGTCAACCTTTGGTCAACATACTAGGAAGAAAACCAAAATGCAGTTAAAAAAGCCCCCCATCTCACACACTGAAGACTTTGTGGTAATAGAATGAAAGAAGAAAAAATACAGGAGGAAACTATAAAGAAAACTGCATAGCATGTTGTCACAGATACACAAAGAGAATAAATCACACACTAGGATGCTGAGAATGACCATTGTTCAGGAAAGCCCATATATTCTAATTTGATGCAATAATAATAGCCAACATAGTAATAATGCGTACATAATTCAATTACCATCTCCTAAAATGGAAGCAAAGTAAATTAGTATTTTGCTGTAATGAACTTTTGATTATTTCTTTACTACTTTTTACACAGTTGCTGACAACATCATAACTGCATGACTATAAGCACACACCACAGGCTGCTATTATCAGTTCCAAGTTCTGCCTCAGTAAAATGGCTCATTTTAGTTTGAAAGGGAACCAAATGAAGTTAAAAGAAAAAGATCAAGTGCACATCAGCATACTTAGCTTGTGATCCTAATTCAGAATTTTTTTTTTTAAATTGTATTTCTTCAGACAATACCTTCAGTCATTAGCCTAGGGATGTCTTAGACCTCCCATGGACATGAGAGTTTTAGTGATCAGCTAAATACAATTTATTGTTTGCATGGCTGTATTCCTTCTTGAGCACACCCCATGATAATCCCAAATGTTCAGCATACTGTTCATTGGTATAACTCAGTATTATCTCTTATATGCTATAACTCAAGAATTTGAACATAATTTAAAACATTCCACTAACTAGAAAACCAAATAATAACTCAAGCTTTTCCACATCCCAAAACATGGGGGTTTTTTTCCCCTTCAATTTGAAGCAAATAAGTCTGTGACAATGGAAAGTCATTAAATCAGAGTGACAGTCTTGACCTTATTTGCATAATGGCAGTTTCACGTAATGGTCACCTGACTTGTAACAAATGTGTGTGACAAAATTCATGTGCTATCTATAAGCAACTTCTTAGGACAGGCACAAGAAAAAATACATGTAATTGTATGGGACGGGTAGTTGTATAAATTTTTTGGTAATTTTCAATGGGTGTGTGCTTTCTGCCAGGGGAAAAGAAAATCCCACAGGACACTTGGCATACTTTCCTATTCAGCAGATATCCATTTGTTCTATGAAGATCCTATTTGGCAGCTCTCCAGGAATCATCTTCACTTCCCCTGGTGTCTCTTTCAACCAGTGAAGTGGTATGAATGAGCCTCTAGGCTGATATTAACCTGGAGACTTCTGTCCTTATGTTCTATGCTCTAACTACTTAATTGTACTGCTACACACACTCAGTAGTCTCTCCATACTTCACAGGAAAGACTACCTATAGAAGAACTATCTGTAGCTCTTGTAGAGAAACTAAATTAAATAAACAAGAAATACCAGGGTTATTCAGAACTTTTCATTCACTACTTGTCAATGAGGAGGAAAAAACATAAATATTGTTACCCCTGGTCTCAGGAAGGAGGAGGGTCACATTTCATAGGCTGTATTTTTCACTCTAGGAAAAAAGGAACCTCATCAGCTGCTCACAACACAAACTTCTTTCTATCTCTTTACACAACCAAAATGAGACATTGGGATAAGTTCTTCATCTGCAAAGTTTCAGACCAGAGAATGCAAAGTACAAAGCAGGAAGCATTCATCCTTTTGAAGCACTTTTACTCTCTTAATTTCTTTTATTTTTGGCTTTGACCTTTGAGGAGATATTGATTTTTCTTTTTTTTTTCACTTGAACGAGTTAGTATGTCATAGTGTTTGCCTCTGCATTCTTGAGAGGGAATGTGACTGAAAATCAAAGATATTTTTGTTGATAGAGGCCCTAATGACATACACTGAAATCCTGCTTCCTTAAATGTAAAGAATAATTTCTAAGCCATAGTGAAGTGCGCATTAAGATTAAAAAAAAAGGCAAAACAAACATACCATAATGAGCACTGTTGAAAGTACCTGCAAGTGTCTTACATGAAGAATTATCACCACCACAGATTCCACATTTGTCTCTCCTTGCCTTTGAATTCAAAACGTGATCACAGCCTGCTTGCTACAAATGAAAATAAAACCAAAAAGGCACAGCGTCACTCAGCCCAATGGAAAACAATGAAAATAAGTAATGTAAGCTTCCCACTACCCCAAAATAATGTTGTTCACTGTATATATATCTACTGTTCCTTGGCAATCCATTAAAAGCCATCAATGGTTTTGGATTCTGCAATGTAAGGACAAAATAGAATCCCAATACTCTCCATATGTCAAGATCTGCATAAGAATACATAACAGTACATAAAGATTTTGTATTAAAAATCAACATAATTTACAAATTTTAATTTATATTTAGATTAAAAGTCTTGGAAGTCTAAAAGCAGTATGTATATATACATGGTCATCAATTCATTTAAAGTCTGTCATTACTGAAAAGAAGCAAAAGAATGCACACAGACTGTGCTGGTAAAACTAACATAGGCACAATTTTTGTTTATGCATCTTTACTTAAACTTCCAGGGTTTTTCTGAACTATGATAAACAGGACAATTCTCTGGCATTTCCTCTTTATTCAACCATATAAAAATTTGCTATATTTTCTGAATTTGCTCAGTTTCACTGCAATCAGCAAAACCTCAACAAGGCTTGACAAAAAAGTCTTGAACTGGTTAAAATATAGCACCTTGCTTCTCCCAACAAAATCTTGTGGCAATGCCACAGCTGCTATTAAGCAGAGCCTGAATTGACTTAAAGGTCAGTTCCTCCTGATTTTACAGCAAAGTAATAATTCCATAAACCATTTACCTTGGATTTTCTATTGACTATTTACTTCTTTGGAAGCAGAAATACAATGCTCATGATTGCACAGCGTGCTTTTTTCCTCCCTTTATGCTAATTTTGGATCAGTTTCTCACTGCTCACTTGAGCAATATTTACTCTTCCACAACCTGAATGAGGCAAGGTCTTCAGATTCAAATACATGTTTTTAAGTTAATTGCTTCCATTTCCAGATCTTTAATTTGGTAGGTAATAAAATTAGCTTAAGTGAACTCAGAACACCATATTTTCAGTAATGTTGATTTGTATTAATATTCAATATCTACTTTACACCTGTTAAAATTGATTTTAATAATTAATAAGTTTAGATTTAAATACCCTGCATAAGCCTTGAACACAAAGGTCATTGGTTTCTGCTCCACAGGGAGTACCATCAGCAACTCTGTCCTTCAGCTGATAGTAGGAAGTTGTTCCAGAAACTCGGCAAAAAAGTTTACAGCGATCTTTCATAGAAACTGGAAAGAAAATCCAACAGGTTTCTTGTCTGTTTCAAAAGTTTAAATAAAATAACATTTTTATTGTGTTAATTGAAACATGATGTGTAATTACTTACTACCGCTGTATTTCGGAAGCCAGCGAACAGCAGAGGTAAGACCATTGATATTAAAGTGTTTGCCATCAAATTCAGAGCACTGTTGCTCCCGAAAATCTTTTTTGCCTTTTGGACATGAATCAGTATTACATGACCGAAATTTCATCCTGCGACCAACACAGTACTTTCCTTCATTTCTTGGCCTAAAAAAAAAATGTAAATGTAAAACACACTCATTTTCAAAAATTGCTGTTTTCCACAAAAAGTGGCCTCAGCCACTGATCTAAAGAGGAAAATCTCACACAGCATTCTGTCAGTTGTGGAACTGATTTACACATGCTCAGCTTCTACTGTGCATTCAATTATACCCAAAATAAACCCAATCTCTGTAAAACACTATTGCTGAGGTGGTAATCTCATTGAGGATGTTTATTAATGCACTATTATTTTTATTTCTCTTACAGCTATAACTATTTACCCTGGGTAAAAGCATTACCCAGGGTAATAATTTTAATGCTTTTATCAATTTAGCTGAGATCACAAGCAGCACATCCCTCAGTAATTTGAAATTATTACTTTACAGAGTCACAAAGAAAGAAGACAATTAGGAGCTAGCACAGTGTTTTCTGTACTCCTAATATTGGTTTTATTTTGGGTATCAAAAGAATAAAAAAGGGAAATCGTGGAAAACACCCCATTTACTGTAAAGTCTAAAATACATTTTAACAGTTATAAACCCTGACACAAAATAATTCAGTATTTATATGTTCTTGGGGAAGAAAAAAAGAATAAATCAACTGCAAATTGATACTATCAATCACCACAGACTGAAAGAGACATTATCTAATGGTAACCTAGTCTACTGCCTCTTACTCATCAGAGAAAATAAAATAACCTGGGCCATTTGATTGAAGTGCATTTATCCTACTGATAACATGACTTCCTAGAAAAACCCTGAAACTACTCAGGCACAAGCTGTAGTTCTGCTTCTGGACAAGTTAAGGGTAAAGTTCTCCTTGACTTTTATTACAGAGAACAAAACCCACATGGAATTGTTCAGTCAATGTAATTTTCTAGTTATAAAGGGAAGTTTTAAATGCCTCTGTTATAACCACTGCTTCTTGTGGGTTGTTACTGGTGGTGATGTTCTGGAAAAGCCTTAAATCAAAGCAAATCAAGTGTTTCACTAAAGAGACTAGTAGAGAATACATGTATTTATTTTTGCAGTTCTTACTGCAAAGAAAGCATCTTATGTTTAAAGAAACCGCAACAGTTAGAGTAAACCTAGAGAAAAAGACCCTGCCAAACTAATTTTTTAGAAACATCTGCAAGAATGGATAGTATTGTTGAAAGACATGAGTAATCTAAACATCCTCTGCATATTAGAGTCTGTAAATTTATCTCTTTCCAAACATGGCTGAAACACGCATTTTTTATTGGTGCTTCAAACTGATTTGCACAGCCCACAATACCTCTATTTTATTTTGAGCCAAACCATAATTTTTTAATCTCTTCATTATGTAAATGCAAAACAAATTAAAGCATAATAAAAAATGTGAAACACAATTAAAAAAACATACTCTGGTCGATTGCACAGCCTGGTGGTGCTCTTGATTCCACCTCCACAAGTTCTTGAACACGAGCTATAAGGTCCCCATGGTCCCCATTCTCCATCTACAGGGCGCAGCTCCATTTCTCTGCTCACACAAATTCCATGGCGACAGTGCTGCACAGTTGACAAACAAAATAACATTTATAATTCAGGCAAAAGGTCTATTTTAGGCACAAAAAGAATAAAACTTAAGTGCTCACTACTCTTATCTTATCTGGATATTTTCTAAAATGTTCAATTTCCTTTAAGATAACTTACCCAGCAGTCATGTTTTTAAAAATGCTATCCAGAGTACTTTGATAGCTAGGAAATCTACTGGATATTGAATACTTCTCTGTCTTGTCACTTTATCCAAATATCTCTAAAAGATCTTGAATTCCTGATACATTTTCAAGCATAAAGTTCAAAAATTGGTTTACAAATGTCTTTTATGTACAAGATTCTTCAGTTTAATTTTGAATTCATACTGATACAAAAAGTAAAAATTTAAAAGAAACCACTGAGAAAATCAGGATGTTTTGAACATCTCAAAAGCTTTCTATCTAGTGGGATTGTTTGGGAAAAGCAGACAAGTATTTAAGACCTTGATTATGTAAAGTAAGATGATGCTATAGAGTCATACTTGAACTCAGAATTTCATACCTATAGCAGAAGGTGTAAAATATTTTAATTTATTAATATTTTATGCATTTTTAATTTACTGCTAATTTAACAAAGCTATTAATAATAAAATTGAATTAACAGTTAAATTAAAAAAACAATAGTAAAGAAATAATAATTCTTAGAGCAAGATACTACATTGCAATGCCTGTTAAGTTACTTTGGATCTTATTCTTGGTGAAGAACTACCTATTTCCACTAAAAAATTAGATAAAGGAGGAATTTTCATTTCATCTGCTGGAATTTACATTATTAAGAAGACAAAGACTGCAAGACTATTTTGTTGTGGTCATGTCAGTTATGAGACTTTACCACACCGTAATTGTACACTTTTATTGTTTATAGAAAGTAATTATTTTTTTTTCCCCAGAAGCATCAATCTCTTGCTTTTAAGTATTGACTATCCCTGTTCCTGACTGAAAATATGTTTCCAATTCAGTGATTATTCAAGAAGCACATGACTAAAAAGTCTAAATGAGAATCTTATGATAGGTGCATGTGTGACTTTTTCCAAAGAACCCACAGGAACTACCAGGACTAATCCTACTGATGACTTATGGCAGCTGGAATTCTAATTCACTTGTATCCTTTAGAAAATCCCAAGTAGTATGTTTGATCACAACACAGTGGAATAGTTTACATACTAAAATAGAATATTTTCAAGTCACTATAATTTCAGCATTACATATCCTGCTGACTTCTATGTGGGAAATGTGTCAATTTTGTCCTTGACTTCAAACACCTTCTGAGGCATCAAAGATTGCCCTCATCTGGAGACAAGACACTGGCCAGGACTGACTACATAGGGTCAGTCTTCATACATAATAAAGAGAATTCTTTATTTTAGATGCCTGTATGCAGACTCAGGATTAGATTGTCCATTAATTAGGTTTGTTGTCAGGAGCAATTCTGCTAGCTGTATTGACAGGGAATGGCTCATCCCATCTTTCCCTGCAGGAAATATAGTCACTAGAGCAGGTTATATCAACTCAATTGCTTTTTAATTCTGAAGCCTAGGTTTTGTCTCTCTGCAAGAAAAAAGAGCCTCAAATCACGTTAAACTTTAGAAGGATTTTGATAAATAAAGTCTCTGGCTCATAAAACAATTAAACAACCTCTGATACGCAAAAGATTAAATAATAAAACAAGTATTAAACCTCCTATTTATTACAATTATTTTAAATGTTACATAGAATTTATTAAGAGTTATTACAAATTTATTCCAGAAACGATCAAGACACAAACTTCTCTGAACATACAAAAATTGTGTGCAGTCTTTCTGAATATAGCTGACTGGCACAAAATTCAAATCTTCTTCAGTGGTTTTATCACTGCTTAAAATAACTCCTAGATAATTTTTTTCCTTATTACTATATACTTTTGTTATATTGATACTTATGTTCACATGCTATCAAACATTTTGTTTTCAAAATAGGAATCTGTCACAGAAACAGGCTCTCTTCTGCCTAAGTTCCTAATCAAAGTTTGTGATAAAATTGCCTGCCTGAATAATTCCTTGTCACACCAACTCTTGCATATAGGAGACATTTTTTTAAGCTCTGAATGCCTTCCCATAAGAATATGATCAATCCAGTTGATTCTCAAACCCAAAGCAAATGCAGAACAAAAGCTAAATCTTGGTATAGAACTGTGCAAATGATCCAGTCAATTCGCCAGATCATCACTTAAGGCTAAAACCAATGCTTTAACCTAAAACCAGAAAGCCACCATTATTTCACTGCATATGAATTCTCACTGGAGTGCTTACTGTTAGCTTGCATTATTTTTGTTCAAGATGGCCTTCAGGTACCTTTACATCCAAGCCTTCTAGTAGCTAATGTCAAATCACTAGCAATCAAAGGCACACTTTCTACATAGTCCATCCATAATGAGGAACATTAAGAACTTGCCTTTCCAAGAACTGTCCTTAGCATCTTAGGAAATAATTTTTTCCACTATAGGCTGAAGAGTCTAAATCCTCCTTCACAAAATGAATATTGCACTCTAATATAGACAGTGATCTAGCATTTAAGTTCTTTGTCCATCCAGAAAAACATTTACAATAACTTGAAGGGAGATTTCAAGAAAAGAGTTTTTAAATGAAATTTTATAGCCATGAGAGTACAATTTTGATCCATAAAAATGCAATGCATATGCTTACATCTGGGATTTTAATAGCTTATTCAACAAACTTGTCTCAGCCATTATTCGCCTGCATTCCTACAGAAGCAACATGATGAAGTCACAGTAGAAAATTCCAGCACCAGACATGTTCCAGATGTTCCTCTGTGTTCACTTGAATCATTGCTTCACTGAGAATAGTATGATACACAGAGCTTTCATAAACTTAAATATAATTGCTAACAATTTTTTCTACATTTTTTATGGCAAATATAGCATATGTGTCATGTAAAGTGGGTATGACACATAATTCCAAACATACCGACTGCAGCGAGTGGCGAGGCTGCTCTAGTCAAGGTCAACAGTTGGTTTTCTGTCAAAAAATCTAGAAATGCTTCCAATTTGGAATCAATAAACCTATGGGTACTCAAATTTGTTTTTATCAATAATTTTCTTATAATAAGCACTTGGAGTCTTTCCTATGGATTAACCCATGACTTGATGAATTGATTTTGAGAGCTTCCAATTTATCTCTAACTGAACTTTTTCTAAATTTCCAGGAAAGCAACCTTGAAAGAAATTACTAAAGCATTACTTGACAGGCTATGCTCAACTTTGACTGAATCAAGGAGAGTGGTAGATGCATGCAAAACAGGACTAGAGCTCCTCTGAAATCAAGCACTTCCCACACAGCTCACCAAGATGAGAAGAGCTACACAAAAGGAGCTGAACCAGAGCAGTTAGTAAAACCAGCATACAAGGCAGAAGAAATAGAGCTTGGAAAGATGTTGAACTGAAGGTGTCACCACAGAATCTCAGGTCTTTATCTCTGTGGTCTTTACCTCAGACAAGTCTACACTTACTAGTCAAATGACATTATCTACAAAGCATACTTTATTTCTCCCTTGAAACTTCTAATTTTCTGAAATTATAGCTCATACAAAAATATTTCACAGAAATCCCAGTTTACAGAAAAAATTTATGGTTTGGGCGCATACTTTGCTCTGTTCTTACAGTTCAAAAAATCTGCTGCTGCTTTCCAGATGGTGAACATATTCCCCTATACCCACCTCTGATAAAATCCATCTAATTTTTTTATACTTACTTTACATATATATATATATATATATACACATAAAATTATTTATTCTTTCACATTCAATATTTCATGTATTACATTGAAGAAGTAGTAATGAATGCTATGTCAAGCTATGCAACAATTCTTAATAGTAATCAATAAATTAATTGCACCATTCTCATTTGTACCTGTATCCCTATCTTTTAAGCCAAAAGGACTACGATGAAATCTTAATTTATTCGACTGCTATTCTGAAAATTTTTAGATGCTAGCTCAATACACATTACATATCTACAGTGAATAGAATTGATTAACGTGTCTCTAAAACACAAAGGCATGTGCTTTCCAGTCCAACTGTTACTTGTATCATGTGAATTCCTTCTTGCTGTTAAAGAGATTTTTCCAAACTTCAGTGAGAGTTTTTTTTCAATATTTAAGTAGCAAACTACCATTATGTAGAACACTGGGATATCCCCAGGACACTGAAAAGTTTGGGTCAGAATCATATAGCTACCTCCAACCTCTCCATTCCAATGCTCAAGGAATCAAGAGAATATGGGCGTATTTCTATATTCCTCAGGAATCCAGGAAGGATCAGAGGGCAACCTATTGGAGTGCCTCAAAAAAAACAGTAATAAACCACTCACACTTTATTGGGTATTATAGCTGTTATTTTCATAGTAATAAAGACTTTTTCTAAGAATGCCACTTGTGGAAGACAGGTGTTTTTAACAATTTTCCTTCTTTGGAGATGGGCTCTTTTGACTCAGATATGCTTCACTAAATCCAACTGTTAGAGCAGTCCATAGAGCAAGATCCATTAATGCAACACATGACATCTGAAATCTGAGCTTAAAAAGTTGATACTAAAATAAAAAATGCCTTGAATGGATCTTTTCTGTATCCATCACAGCAATAATGTCATAAATGCCAAAAATAAATCAATTTAGCTTGCTGGAAAATATTAATTACAATTAATAGTCACCATGTCTTATGCCCATTAACATGTCACTGCCCATTAACATCAGCAGCAACTTGCAGTCTGAGTTTGAGAAAAGCTGTCCCTTAGTCAGGAACAGATGACAATTTGTCAGATTAATTAACTGCTGTTCTTTCTTACATCTTTCAGAGGTAATGACTGTAATTAGCTCTTTACTTCCTAGAAAAAAATGCTTCCACTGTGCTAATTACATAAAGAAAGGTTTCTGTATTCTTATATAAAAGAAATCCTCTGATGTTGGCAAATTAGAGTCAATTTAACCAAAGATTACAAATGAAGTTTACATAAAAGATGAACTTCCTTTCTGATGAGCGACTGACTGAAAAATGGGTTAAACATTTTAACACCAACATCATGCATAGGCTACAATCAAGCAAAGCTTCCAGTACAGCCTTCAAGTAACATTCTCTAGTCTTGCAAAACAGAAAGAAGCCATTTGGGACAGTTTATCCACTACATTTGTTATCCATGAAGACTATTTTTAAATTCCTCATTAATATTGTCTTAGCAAACACAGAATCGTTTAAGTTTAAGAGTTATTGGGGAAAATTTAGAAAGAACTGAGTGAAATGCACCTGCCTATTATACAAAGAAATTAAATCAGAGTTTGTAAAATTTTCGAACATATACAAATATTTTAAAAAAATTAACATTGCTTCCACATTGCCCCCTGAAGCTCCCAAAGCACACTATTATATAAAAACAGCTCCACATAATAAACCACCCACACTTAAGATAATCACTGTCATACCTGACCATGTAAAATCTCAAAAATATTTATTCTCACAATACCCTGACGAGTAGGAAAACACTTCTTTTTGCTGGTGGTGAAGTGAGACATGAAGAAGACAAATACTAGACCAGTAAAGAACTTAAGCACCTTATTTTTGTCCACTTCCCAAGCTACATACAAATCCAAAACTAAGAGCTTCAAATCCTCACTGGAAACTGGATACAACTAGCCTCCACCATTGCTTCTGTTTCCATCGAGGCTCTGTAAGTGCCTTGACTATACCTACTAATTAGATACTCTTGACCCTTATGGACAGCACAAGAAAGGCTATATTGTCCAATTTTACAGATCAGGATCAGCATTCAAAGACTTGCAAATGAAGAAGCAGTGAGTGGCACCCTTATCACCCAAAAACTCCTTACCAAATAAACCAATGAGCAGAATATAGGAAACACAGTTTCCACTTCTTTTTTTTTTTAATCTGCCAAAGCACTCAATCTGTACTTCAAGCAGCCAGGTAGTCTTACACCTTGGGGTATAAATGAGAAGAGAGCTCCTGTTTCTAGCACTGAACAGACCCAAGTATCCTGAATGATGTTACAATAGGAAAGACAGAAAATGAGCACAAGTTATGCGTGCTTAAGGCACTTCCTGGAGCGGGTGAAGAGCCATTGACACAGGCTTTCATATTTTCTCTGAAACAGATGCAATGCAGATACAAATATCTGAGACCAGATTCTAATCCAAAGACTCCCTCTTTCAAAAAAAGCATACACCTGTACCTAAGTGACTCATACTTAATTTGTGCTGGCTCAATAAACAGCCTCTACAAGATGAACTGGGGGAAACACACTTTAAGGATGTCATATGTCAGATAATTCTACTTTGGACACTACCAATCAGGAAAAAAACAACATATGCATGAGCTGAACATTTCAAACAGAAGGAAAGATGTCAACTTTCTCCTGACTTCTTTCACCTATTTTTAACCAGTGTGGCATCTGTACACTTTCATAATTACTCTGAGCAGACAAACTGTGGGTTTTTATGTCACAAGATTACAAAACTTAGAGAAACTGCATGTAAAGTCAGGTAGACAATTTTCACACCATCCGTAGTCTATAGGCACAGTATTACCACACAGCAAGCACTGATCTTTCTTACCTACATCCAAAATTGAAAGAACTGAGAAACAAAACAAGGCTTACCATGCCTACACCACATGCTGTTCCATCAGCCAAAGGCATGTGCTGAGTACGACAACCCTTGTGAACACCTTCTGTGCTTGTGCACCATAAGCGTTTGCATTGTTTCTAAAAAGAAAACCAGATTACTTTTGTTGCACCTGCAATATCATTTTAGACATCAGTTGCGATTACTTTTATTTTCTCACACTGTGCAGGCTTAGTGTTTGCTATTGTACTACTATTTTTCACAGAACCAAAATAGAATTTGCTTAAGGCCAAGCAGGAATGTGGAATATCTGAAACTGAACACATCAGATCAAAAGGTAACTTCATTTTCTACTTCAGTAGAAAATTTTATTTAAAAATATGTAAAAGGTTACGGTTTATACTACACACCACATTTTCCATATAATTCCCCAGAAAAAGACTCTAAGTGAATTTAACAGGAATTAAATGTACTGTCTAGAAAATGAAGCAGAAAGACTCATTTTTAAATTGCTAAAACACTCTTAACAGACAAATAACCCTTATGGATTAAAAAATTTACAAAGCAGTCTTCAGTAACACCATCTTATTAGGTGTTTGAAGTCTCCTTCAACACCTAATTGTTTGAAGCCCCCTTTTCCTTTCCTTTAATATTCTCATAAATCCTGACTCCTTTTAACCAACATTTTACCTCACCAAAAAGCTTCACTTAATTCAGTCTGAATCTGAACTTAAATACTCTTCTTTAAACAGCTCCAACAAGACAGACAATACTTGTAGAGGAATTTTACAAATTGGTCCAAAATCTAACTCAACATGAAATCTTGTCAGCAGTGAATATGTTGTATTTGTGTTCATATTGCAATGGCCACATTAAGTTTTCAAAATACAACTTAAGTTTCAGTACTAATCTGGTCAATTTTTCTTACCACATCTCAGATTTGTATACCAAAATATACACTCTGTCAGGCATGAAAATATTTTTTGACTCTGACAAAGTAGAGGGAATCTACAATTTGGAACAAACATTAAGAAAAAATGTTTGAGATAGTTTAAGTCATAAGTTACTAAAAAGTATTAAAAGAAGCAGAGAAGCAAGACCTGCTAATGTAAGATATGATGAAAACATTTGCAGGAAGTGCTGAAATAAATCCCTTTAAGTTGTTGCAGGAAACTTTAGTATATGCAACTTTAGATATTTTTAAAGAATTCTCACATTCACAGATATGTCAATCAAAATGAATGCAACCTACTTTCTATTGCTATAGATTTCTCACATGTGCAAAATTGCAATGCTGTTTACTGAACTCTTCCACTTCAAAACAATATAACCTGAAATTTTACTTATTTCAGGATAAAATCATTCCAAAACCAGCAATTTCAGTAATGTTTTAGTCCAGATTAAGCATGACTTTGTCTGGTTTTCACTCACCAGGTAAGGGCATACTTGTGACCCAATACCAAATGTAAGCTCACACTGCTTGTTGACATCATACACTGACCCAGGCAGCTGAGAGGAGAGATGGTATGTTCCTTCACTAGGTTTGTCTAGGAGGCATTCACCATAACCAGTACTGTTGTAAAACAGGAACAAAATGTGAATAAATCACTCAGCTCATTTGGGAACCTTCTCACTGTTCACACAACACTTACACATGCCTATCTCAGTGGAGTTATGGGTTTACATGCCTACTTGCCTTTATTTGAATTAATGAATAACAAAACATACCTGGTCACCTTTCTTTTTTTTTTTTTTTTTTGTATTTTGAATTTAGATCCACCAAACAAAATTAGGAGTGTTTTTTTCTCATTTTTTAAAAAAGGAAAAAAATGTGCTACCTAAATTATACCCATCACTAATTTTTAACATAAAACTTAAGAAAATAAAGGGTGCCTATTCTAACCTACTAAAATAATCCTAATTTTCAATAAAAAATACCACTACATAAAAAAAAATCTTCTAAGCTTTAAATGTTCAATGCAACTTTAATGAAGTCATAATTCACCAAAAAAGTTAAATACATCTATTTTTCTGGAGGACTGAGGCCCTGCAAATCAGCAGCTAAACCAAAGAACAATCCAAAACCAATATTTAAGCAATACCTTTAAAATACTTCTCAGATATAAATGTAATTGGTAAGGGGAAAAAAAACCAAAAAAAACCAAAAAAACCCCACTCCAAACCATAGCATTATATTGATACTTACTCAAGAAATTCAGTGATGTATTTTTGACTGCATTTTGACCAGGTCCATGGACTTGTATGATAATTTAAAGTTGGAGCCATCACATGATATTGATGTTTAATTCCAGCTTCTTTACATTTAAAACTATCATCATGAGGCACATTAAACCTAAAAAGCAAAACAGATAAACTCCAAAACAAATTCAACAATAATTAACTGAAACTCTCTTTGCTGTAGCACCAAATGCTTGAGTTTTGAGTTTGAAAATGCCTTAAAATTTCATGGGACTCAATACATCTATCTGACCTTTTGGCAATAGGTATCTTTAAAATGCCTGACATCATTATCCCCTTATCCAAATGCTCCTAGTTGTACAGTGGTGGATACAGGAAGAATTTCACAAATAACCTATTTTTTAGCTTACCAGAAAAATTCCAGTGTTTTAGGAGTGTGCCACTTTAAAGGAACAACCCATCTCCTCAACTGAATATACAGGCCATGGCTGGTCTGTTCACAACATGCAACCCCAACACTCACATCATAACTCTTACTATTCAGAAACAAAAACTGCAGAGCACATCAATACAATACTCAATGCAACTAACACATCATCTTATGTTACTATCTCAGTTCAAGTACCAAGACAAACAGCATGTGTCTAAGTGGACTTGCAGGCACAAGAAAATGAACAAGCTAGCTACTGAGCTCTGTAACGTCGTCGTTACCTACACTGCGGCATGCTCATGAAGCTAGAGTATAGCACCTTTCTGCCATCACTGATGAGGCATGCTTCATAAAATAAAATGCTGTCATCTCCTCTTATTTTTCAGTGTAAAGTATTTCTCTTTGTGTTACTCTACTGTACTCTGAAAGGATCAAACACAAGGAAGAATATTTCTGTGTTATATTAACAATTGTCTTTTCTTAAAGGTAAATTCCTAACAGGGCTAGAATAAACTAAGAGTTAACAGGACTATGTTGCACTACCTAGGGTATGTCCCAGTGTCCCAACCAGTTCATATGACAAAAGGACAGAATTCATCTCTTTGGACAGTTTTTCCTAAAATTCAGGATAGCAACCAAGTTATAAAACTCACAATTTCTTAACCAGGCCCACTGCAAGGGGCAAAAATAGTGACTCTTCTAAAAGTCCATATCAGACTGCACCCTTTTAGAAATGCAAAGCCCACTGCTGAAAATTGGTAACATTTAAAAGGAAATTTAAAACAACAAAAAAAAAATTACCTGCCAAGAAATAGGTACTTACACATGTCCAAGCTCATGTGCAATAGTAAAAGCAGCACTCAACCCATTTTCTTCACTTACAGAACAACTGCGTAGTGGGTCGCACATTGTACCTAGCTCTGCTAAACCTGCAAAATTGAATCCTTATATAAAAGCTTAAGGGAATGAATTTTCACATATTGCTATGCATTACAGTGAATGCTATGGCACTCAAGCCAAAAATTGTGCCTCAAGTACGCAGCAAATTTCCACAAAACAAACAACCACCTGGCACCAAGTACATGCCAGGAGAGAACAGCAACAAGAAATGGGAAACCATCATTTTTGTCTGAGTGGCTTAAATTTTGTATCTATTTTCTGACTTATTGCTAACATAATATTCACACTGATATTCTCATATATATAAAATCACACTGATGAAAAAGAGAGTAACTCACCAAGAGTATCACACTTCTCTCTAGCTCTGCAGATATCTTCCCTTGAAAGAAAATATTTATTTCAAATCATTACAGTATATAAAAGAATATTTGAAAAGTATTTCACGATTGCTATACTAGTTACAGCAATTGCAAATCTGATTCTCAATTTTTAATGTTACAGGCCATTCAAACCATTCGCATTCTAGTGAAAGAAGTAATTTAAATTCACCAGACTAAGCCCACAGTACTGCTTTTTATCTAGCATGCAAAGAATGAAAATTTATTACATTCTTTCTCTAGAATGAAGAAGCTAGATAAGTATGAAAAGATGCTGAAAAACATGTGAATTGCAGTATACTTGGAACTTTACTTAGGGAAAAATTAGTGAAAAAGAAGAGTGAAAAAGAGACTATTCCAATGAATGAACACCAAAACCCTCAGTGAGGTGACTGGTGTACAGGCAGAAAACATGCTAATATTTACATGCTTTCCATTTTAAGCTTTTCATAGTTCTGATTACATCAGAGCTATGAGGAGCTGTCTGTCACTGCATCCTTCAGCTGACTCTTACAACACTCCTCCCCTATCATATGTATGTATCAAAGCTAGAGATTTAATTCCCTTGCAACACTTTCAGGTCTAATCAATTTCTATCATCTTTAAAGGAAGGATCATCAGATGCTTATCTATCAATATAGCAATGTCAGAGTAATTGCTCACATATTGAGAATCAGAGTTTTGGAAGGGCAAAATAGTGTTATTCACTTATCTACGAACAATGTCAGTGGAATGATTAAAAGATTATATCATAAAAACAAAACTGAAGCATTTGTCTCACCTAGCTGGGTAATGGTGGCTATTTTAGATACTGTACCTAGTGATGAGAACAGCAGTATCATGATGAGAAGGGTGAGTATCATCCAAAGTGTTTTGTGCTTGCTGCCATAAGCAAAAATTACGCAGAGTGGTAGCTGCATTAAAAGTGATAGCTGGTCCTTCCTAAGCAAGAAATGGCCAAAAACATCAAATAAGGGTTTTAATATTCATGCACTTGCACTTAACTGCATTGTCATTTGTGCTGCTAATCTACAAAGTAATGACTTGTGCATGGAAAGAAAGTCAGCAGGACTCCACACAGGAATTCCCTCAGCACATTTGTTTGAAGGGTCAGATCTGAATTCAGCTACAAGTCATCAGTTATAAGAACCCATTATTCTAGACAATGTGAGCATTTACAATGTGTTAAATATTAGAAAAATATAATGACAAGACATTTATGATAAATAAATATGAAATCCATGTATTTGAAAAGCAAGTACTTCTGACAATCTTAAAATATTACAGCTGCTAGGGCTGAAAGCCTTCCATTGAAATGCTCTATAAAAACTGCTATTTTCCTGCCATGTTTATATGAGCATAACCACACTTCAGGTAGTTCTGCCATAAGCTGTCATATAGTATCTGATTTATGTCAGTATAGGTCAAATAGACTTACTAATACAGACAGGAAAATAGAGGCATTAAATACAGGCCTTGAAGTTAATCTTGCATTTGATATATTCTTTCCTATTTTAAAACAAAATTATGCAGTTTAAAAAAATATTTTATATTTAAACTAAAACACCAACTTTGTAATTACAATGTAAGTTCATGGGTTTTTTCTTATATAAGAATGAAATATTTAAATATTTCTTTTTCTTACCTGTTCATTGTGAATTACAATTAATTTAACAATAACTATATTTATAAGATTTCCAATAGTTGAATCTTTATAGATTGCTGCAACCTAAAGAGAAAAAAAGAAGATTAGAGTATAAAACTCACCTGGTAAACTATCTCTTTTAATGAAACAAACAAATGACCAAAGCAAACCAAGCCACTACACAACAGGTATCTCATGCATCCAACTGTACCTTCTATCCAAGGATATGGTGACAAAAAAATAGAGTTTCTCAGTTTTTAATACAAATAGCTTCAATTCTATATTCATTTCCAAACAGACAGACAACATGTTGAAATACTAATGTAAAACTGCATAAGTACACTTATACAGTTTATTGATAAAATATCAAAGAAAGGAAAAAAGTACTGTTACTGTGACTGTAAGGCATAAGCTATTTTATATGGATGATTTGCAGAATCAATACCTGAAATATTAGAGAGTCTTAAAAAGCAACTTTGAACAAGTAAGTTTTTATCTTGCTCTTAATGGAAGCTAGACTGAGTTGTAAAATTGTATTGAAAATACACATGACATATACAAAGATATCCTTCCACATTCATAAAATTTGTATTTATATACCCAACAGGCATTTTTATACATACTCTTGCAGACAGATAGTAAAAACCATGAGTCAGTTCCATACACCAAAGTGAACTACTTTGAAAGTTATTTTTCATAAAAAGAGTATAAAAAATTTATGCACTCCAAGTAACAGCTTCAGATATCTCATCCATGTGAATTCTGGCTTAAAGCAGTAGTTGAATGAGAGCCTTATGTAAACAAGAGTTGCCACCAAACATAGAAGTACTGCCTTCCCTCCCTTCAAGCTTGTGCTAAGGCTGCAAGGCTACAAGAGTGATCAAGGAACTGATCCAACTGCAAATTTTTGGGTTTCTTTTAATCACGTTATACTGGTCAATATGCTCTCATTTCTTATGCGGTCTCCAATACAAGTGCTGACGAGGGAAAGGGAAAGAAGAACAGACTTCTTTCAGAAGTCTTTTGAGCCACTTGAACTGGCTCAAATTGCTTGTGAAACCACAGCTTTGCTGTGTATAAATTCTATTTACCTGAGGTCAAGTAATACTGCTAAAACTTAGAACTGAAAGAGCACTGGCTCCCAACTCGTGCCCCACCTTTCTCTGAACTGGAGAGAACACATTATGCAGCACTGTCCTTCATTCCTTTATTGACAAACAAGCTGGAAGTAGAGGATTCAATAAGAGTAGGGGAGGAGACAGAGAACTTTGGAGAACACATGTGGAGAACACATTTCAGAGAAGTACAGCTATTGTTTCCTTCTTTCCATACAGACTCCTTCTTGGTTACTAACCAGCAAGTATCCAATTATTCTTAGGTGGGAATAAGGAACATCTCTCAAACACTCACTAAAGTGCTGAATCCAATGGGCATGGACAAACTCAGAAGCCTTTACAAAAGGTATCTGAAATGGTCAAGCACAATTTAGGCAGAACTTGAGTGGAATAAACTATAATTTTTCTAATATCAAAATTACCACAATCAAGCTCATAATATGTTCTTATACTTTGAGATCCACTTTGATAAACTTAGAAAGGATATTTCTGGATATTTATCCTCCCCGCAGTCAAAGTATGTTCCTGTAGGAACTGCTGTTTTACAGTAACACAATTATCACATCCATCTCAACTCATGTTACTAACAGGGAGCAAATTCCATCAATGGTCAATTGAGAAGGAGAAGGGATGAAGTGTTCTGTAGACATGACTATCTAGAGACATGTATTTAAACACATATTTTCATACACGACATGAAGAGCAGCTATTTAATTTCTTCATCCCTTTACTATGGAAGGAGAAAATATGTTTAATTTTGAGATGTATGAGGCTAAGGCAGATTAATTCCAGCCCAGCTCTTTCAAGTTTTATTTCTCTTCAGCAAAGAAGAAATAGAATATGGGTTCATATGGCATTCCAAAATCATGTCAGAGAGGAATCTGAAATGAGATCTGTGAGGATCTTTGGCTTATTCCAAGAATTGGAAGACACTTGTTTCAAGGATTGATTCTAATACCATTTAAGCTGATATAAGAGGCACTTACGACTGAGAATTTGTTACAGCATAAACCTATACAAGAAGATTACATGTGTAGAGCATTAACACAGACTTCTTTCACTGGACCTGGTTGTTGCACTTTGCCTTGTAGACCTTCATGGATTCACATAGGCCCACTCCTCAAGCCTCTCAAGGTCACTCTGGAAGGCATCCCTTCCCTCAAGCAACTCAACTGAATCACTGAACTTTCAGGTGTCACCTGAAAACTTGCTGAGGGTGCACACAATTACACTGTCAGTGTCATTGATGAAGATATTAAAAAGTGTTGGTTCCAATATGGACCCTTGAGGGACACACTCATTACTGGTTTCTGTTAGGACATTGAGCCATTGATGATACCCCTTTGGACTGGCCATCCAGTCAATTCCTTATCCATCTAACAGTGCACGCATCAAATCCGTATCTTTCCAATCTACTGGCCAGATTGCAGTGGGGGGCTGTATCAAAGGCTTTACAGATGACCAGACAGAATTCTTCCCTTGCCCCTGGTGCAGTTACTCCATCACAGAATGCAACCAGATTAGTCAGAAATATATCTTTAATAACTTGTAAATCAGTCTAGTTAGTGTCTGGTTTTGGAGCAGAAAGCTCTGAAACTCAGTAACCAGATGCATTTCACTGGCTGCCAAGTAAAGAACATGCAGGTCATTTGAGGTAGTTACAGAATCAAAAAAAAAAAACCCAATACATAACCTGTCCAGTACTCTAAGGCTACATATATCAGGTAGAATAGGCAAAGGGATTGAGAACTGAATGGGAGAGTTAACTAGGTTCAGCTAACACCAAATAATGCCTGAATGCCTAAACTGTGACTTTAAACCTTCAGTGCAAAATTAGCTTAAAGTTTCCCAAATGCCTCCTCTGCTATAGTAGAGATAATTTCTGCTCCTGGGTGATTAGGATGATCCAAGCAAGGAGTTAAGGCTGGAGCCTTCTTGTAACTAAAACTTAGCAGTTCTTGTTCATGGTTGTAGTAGTACTTATAGTGTAGCTGATGGATGTTCCCTCATATACATTAATAGTTCCTTGAAAAAAATCTTTTACTGCTGTGCAAGTGCTTTCTGTCAAGGTTATCCTGCTGACAAAATCTGGAAACATAGAGGAGGCAAAGAAACCAACACAAAACACAGAGACAAGAGTCCTCCTTCCTGCCTGTTGACCCAATGTCCATTTAAAATATTTGAGCAAGAGTGTATCTTCAAAACACAAAACTAGTTGCTCATACCTCAGAGGAGATGCATTTGACTGAGTAAGCATATGAGAGAAAAACATTGCATGCCTGAAGAGAATCTGTTGCAGGACTTTCAACACTCTATCTATGCACCATCTGAATTATGTACTGGTTATCTCTCTGCAGAATAGCTGAGGACTGAAATAATGTCATGTAGTTGCCAGAGGTCTGAAGTTCCTGCCAAAATCTGAACCATACCTGTTTCCATTATGAGAGAAAGTAAGTTCATGCTAAATGTAAAATAACACTGCTCTCATTAATCCTATGTTTGAGTCAAACTATGGATCCTTTGCCTCATGAGCATGACCTCCAAACATTTAGTTATTACCACTGCTTTCAAAAGATCAAGAGCAAGACTGTATGCTGATAACAAGATGCTCTTACCAGCAAAATTCAGTATATATTCTCAGCATGGTTGAACACACGTGAAGAGAATAATCCTGAAAACTGATAACCACAAATCAAACTTGAAGATTTACCTAAGGAACCAGGCAGACTAAAATAATCCACTGAGACTTGAACTGATATAATGGCGCAGGAAACTATCAAAGATCCGGTATATAAGATTCTTATTTTTAGTGAAAAAAAAATTAGGAGGTCAATACTCCCTACTCCTGAGGATACCCCTCTCAGTTGTCTGTTATTGGAAGCATTCATGAAAAAGGATGATGAAATGGGATAGGAATTTAATAGCATACACCATTTCTTTACAATTTCCAGATCCACTTGGTTTACAGTGATCTAAATACAGGCTTCAGAGAAGTAGGAGGTAACAGCCAAGATAAAGTGAAATTAGTTTCAAAAGATTTTTCAAACTCTTAAAACCAGCCTCCACACCAGAACACAACAACAAAGAATGGGAAAAAATACAATGAAACTAGTTACACTTTAGTGGAAGGATCACAGCTTTTATTTTCATGGAAATATGAAAGATTAAGTCAGACAGATGTGGCTGCCAGTTTACTGGAAGCAACTGGGTCACAAAGTTTAGTTTCTCTTGACAAGCCTGTTGCAACTGTCCATGAAAGTGTGACTGAATAGAGGCAAAAAGCCCTATTTAGAAAAGGTGCTGATAAACAAGCAAGTACACCTAGAGGCTGGAAGGTAAGTAAATGATACATCCAAATCCAATTGGATATATCTTGTTTAGCTCTTTTTTCCTTCCTTCCTTTTCCCTCCCCCCTAAACATTGTATCACAAGATCTCTTTTTCTTTCCTCTTGTCTGATACACACAAGCATGGTACCAAGAAAATACAAACAATCATACATTCATATCCCCTGAAAGAAACACAGTTCACAGTTTCACTTCATAGCTTGTACGTCTTCTGCAGGCTCCAGAATCTTCTATGCATCACTGCAGTGCTGAAAGCATGTAAGATTACCAGGATCTGGGAGATTTCTCCTTCACCTTTTCCAGTGTCATACTGATTCTATCATATACTTCATAAGACCCAAAAATTGTCTTAAAAATGGACAAAGTTTTTGTCTTAATGAAAATCAAAAGCACTAGCTTTTAACACCATATAATAATAGTAGTGTTTTATCACGATACAGCACCCCTTTATGGTTTCACAGTCTCACTGCAAGTTAAATAATATAAATTGATGTTGTCCCAATCCTATCCTTGAATGCATGGCTCTCCCCTCCCATGCTCTGACTTTAGCACTTGCATGACTAGGCAGTCAGCCAAGTACACAATCTGAGCCGGCCATCACAGCCCTACCACAGGTGGTTTTATATGTCATGACTTCTTTTCAAAAAGGCAAGATTACAAAGTTTTTGCTGCAAGCAGACTAAGAACAGACCTAGTATATTTTTTTACTACCAAACAAACCATATAAGCAGTACAGTACTTAAAAGTATGTCAATAATCAGGTTACTGATTCAGAAAATGAGGACAGTACCTCAAAATGTTTCATGGAACCAAATTTCACGTGATTTTGAATTTTACTGTAACCTCCAGTGTTTTAATGAATTATTTCAGTTGCTAAGATCAAGCCTTCATGTTTGGGGCTCTTTCAGAACATAGTCTAAGATTAGGTTCTCCAGTTACTAAATCTATTAAGGCAGTGCCTACTGCCTGCTCTGCTGATACAATACTTGGAGGAACAAGAAGAAACTATGCAAGTTAAGCAATTACAGTATTCTTATTGTTTTAGTTATTGTCTCACAATAAATAATGCCACTCTTTGTGTTGAAATAAAGTTTTTCATAAAATCCTATGGCAAAGGTTGTCCTTCTATCTTGAAGAACATATTTCAATCAGAATGAGTAAGTATTTCCAAGATATAATGTAAGTAATGTGAATACTCATATTGCCACCATTTATGCAGTTTTAAAGAAATGAGATTACTTGCATGCTGAGAGCTAAGCCTTTTCAGGTTCAATTGGATGAGTGACAAGACACTTAAAACCCTAAAAATATTTAGCAGTATATTTCAGTTCTCATTTTCCACTCATAAAACAGCAGCAAGTTTACTTTGGTGGCTTTGTTGATGCTAAAAAAAAGCCCCAAAGAAAATAAATGAAAAATGGGCGTGGATTTCAAAGGTTCTTCTGGGAGCTAGATGTCTAAGTTTCATTAAATTTAATGTGATTTATATGCTTAAAGTTTTTAGGTTTCTTTAAAATCCAAGCCAGAACCAAATAACCTTAAAAGTTTCAGCATTATTACAAGAATAAAGTATAATGTTTGCTTCAATTAAAATGCCAGCAACCTGACAATTTCCCATAACAGAAGTTGCTTGACCAGACACAAGTACCAGTAAAATTTAATAACCAAAGCTATCTGTATAATGGCAGAAAGGATAAAATTTAAAAGTTTAATTTCTTTCCTTTATAGGCTATCAAATAAGACTAAAAATGGTTCAATTTCAAACACTAAGAGGCTGTGGGTCAAGAAATGACCCCCTAGCATACTGATAAATTCTAATGCAGATTATATAGCAAAGAATGGTAGCCATTTGTTTTCCTATCTTTCATTTTTTTTTTTTTTACTAGTTTACAGAAAAATAACTGTTATGGATAAGAAGTTACAGAAGGCTGTATATTCATTCACATTATGTTTGACAAATATCTATGTCAGGAGAGGGTTGGATTAGATGACTTCCACTTGTTCTGTGATTCCAAGCCATTGCTGAAATGCTTCAAGGAGAAGGGATACGAGTTGGGATAGGTATTCTGTGGGGAAAAAGGAGGTGGGGCAAGGGAGAGTGCATGGAATTAAATGAACTGTAAAGAAAATCTTTAAAAAATAAGATCTGAATTTATACTTTTTATATCTGCATTTATAAAAGCTCAACATTACTAGAAAGAACATCTTAAGAAATTTTTGTTTCAAGATTACTTCAAACAAAATTCTTCTGCCTATATATATATGTATGTGGAATAGAGATGCCAACAGATGCAAGTAATAGATCTTACCACCTACAGTGGTATTCAGAGATATTAAACTCACATTAAAGATGTAGTGGCCTATTGAAGGCTATTACCCCAAAGCCAGCAATAAGTGAAAAATCCTAGTTTTACAGTACAAATAGGAAAGAACAAGAAAGAAATGACAAGTTTTTTAGAAAAGAACTGGTATTCTTTCACTCATACAGTATATGTTAAATACTAGATCTTAAAAACAGTTCATATATAGGTTATCTTTAATAGCAATTATACAATGCTTATATTATTCACCTAAAAGTCCAATTGTGTAGAACAAATATGGCACTGTAAGGAATAGTACTTCAATGTACAACATCTACAGACGCAGGAATAATGGTTTCTTCTTAAAAAAACATCAGGAATTACCTATAATCACAACAAGACCTCATGAAAAAGATATAATAAATGTTTCATTTCATCCTATTGTAAAGTTCTCTAAAAAACAGCTTCTATTTTAAAGTAACGTCTTTACCACTTCACTTTGTTTCTTAGTAAACCTCTTTAATAAAGGAAGTAGCTATAAAAAAAATTGCATCTTAGGGATTAATTGTTTCAAAAGGAATCCCAAACTGAGTCTGTACTGTAAGACACAAAAGAACTTTCAGTAAGGATTTTTTTTGGTAATACATGAACTTTCACACCTTCACACCACCAAAAGTAGAAAAATTCAGAAGACTAACAATAACATATGCTAATCTCCCTTAAAACATTATTTTTTTAAATAAACTAATTAAAAGAAACTCCATGTTCTAAATTTACACGCCTACATCATCTGTGTAATAGATGGCAGCACCTCTACTGCCATCAGCTGGAGATGTGGATATTAGAGTGAGCAGAGTTCAGCTCAGCTGTCTAAATGCCTATTACTCAGCGCCCCTTCACTCACTACAGGTTATCCAAATTTCACAAATGGCAGATGCAACACATGTTTCTCAGGAGACTAGAAGAGCTTGCTGAAGCAGCAGCTGAGGCCACATCAGATGTCCTACAACATCCTAAATGGCATGGCACTTTTATGAAGCAAATTAATTAATCATGGAAAAACTAGAGTGCTATTCTGTTCATCCAAAAGTAGGTATCTATAGCTGGTCAAGTTAATAGCCATCTAAAAAGCAGATGTCTTTGTAGATACTTATGTGATAAGTGCTTTAATTTGGTAGCCCCCAAGCTAGGTGCAGTTTCGTATAAATGAAGCTCTTTGAATAGATGTAAGGACAGAAATGTAGGAATAATTACAAAGCAGAATATGTTAGCATGCCTTTTCCTAATAGGTGGTTCAACTGATGTCACAGCAAGATTTTTGATTTTAGAGCTTACTGTACCATATTCTGAATCAATACAAGTAGTGACTTTTGGTTCAAGAAAGAATTTGCTGCACAAAAATCACAAATAAATGATAGCAACTCGAAGTCTGACCCATATTAATATGAAGTTTCTTGAAAATTTGAAAAACTAGGACTACTAAAACCAAGCTTTTTTTTTTTTTTACACTGCCATTTAACATCCGTCTGCTGTAATTAATTTGTATTTTTCACTCCCTGAAGTTTAAGAATTCTTCTAAAGCAATAGAAAATCAGGAAATGTGTCCCATAATTTCACCTTCACACACTACACTGCATTAGACTGAAAAGATCCATAATCTTAAATTTTGACCCATCTTTTATATTTATGTTTATGTAAACTCATTTTATTTTACAGAATTTGATCAAACCAGAAGACAGGAAAGTTGCAGAAAAGAAAACAACAGAACAGAAATAATTAAAATTCCTAATACTTAAGAACTTACTTACTATTGACATCAATGTTAATACATAGTGCTGTAAATTCTGCCCATGGTGATGAACCATTTTGGTGTCAGCGGTGACCATCACTTCCACATATCTTGGATAGGAAAGGAAACGTTTCTTCCTGGAATGCAGATTGCCACCATCCTCTATGGAGAGGTTATTTAAAGCATACTCTAAATGGAGAGACTTCTGTAAAACACTGCTCTTTTCATCTAAACTGCTGAAGGTTGGATGTAATAAAGTGCTCTTCTTCAACTCATTCTCTGTAAAATAAAAAAAAAAATATTTACTCTTGAATGCAGTTGCTAAATATTAAAAAGGCAAAAGGCTGTCCAAAATAGAAAAACTTATATTTATGATCTTATTTCCAAGAGAAACCATTGAAGAATTAAAAAAAAAAAAAGAAAAAAAAAGAAACATGAGATGTCTTATACATTTTTATATAGTTCTACAATAAATGGAGTATTTGTTCCAAATTATTTAAGAGACAGCAATACTACACAGTTCCTAGAATGCAGTATAATCCAAACAGGAAGGCTGGAAGGAGATAAGCACTACAGCTTACTCAGTACAACAAAGGACAGAAGTTAGTTAAACAAAACTCTTTTTTACACCCAAACTTTTGGCACCAGCAGAACAAATAAAAACAAACTACTTTCAACTCCTGCATTCAAGTCCATGCTGACTTTTAAATTTACATAACATTATATTTAAATAAATATGGAGTTTAACTTCATAACCAAGTACACATCAAAGCCTTAAGTGACCTCTTTGACAGTTTTGTAAATATTCATTATGTATAATCAGGCTCCAAAAGAAATACAGAATCTACTCAAATATCTCCACTCTAAGTACTGTAATACTTCCAATTATACTGTATAGTCCAGCCACCAAAGGCTTCTGTTGCCTGATACAGAAATACAATGCCTTTACCAGAGTCATCTTAGCTCACATAAAAAATACTCAATGGAGAAGGGTATCTGAACTCTCACTACCCTCTAGAACTTCAGCTGCTAACTGGGCACTCCAGCCCCTGCAGAAGAAACCTCCACTGTCTTTCTGGAAACTCAAATTCTCTCTTAAAAAACAGTGCCCAAAGGATATATCTCCTAATCATTTTATTGTAACGACTTAGTGACTACAGCACTGACCCAAGAATTCACACTTCTGTCACACTCAACTTGAGAGGATTTAAATCTACACATTCCATTATTCAAGGGAACAGCCCTCATGAGTAAACTTTAAGCTATTTTTGAGAAATCCATAGTCTGTCTTCCTTAAAGTAAGGGTACAATATGGCAAGAAAGAAAAACAGTAGAGACAACAGCAAGCACTGTACTGAGTAATTGTTTAAAAATCAATCACAAAATAAAGCTATACTAATTGTGAAACCATTAGCACTAACAATAACAAGGGGAGAAACCAGGGACTGGCTCTGAAAAGGAACAAGTTCAAGAGTATCCACATATACTCTTAGGTGTTTAGACTGACTGAGTTGGAAGCACTGAAGAGAATTGGCTGAAGCAATTTCATATACACAATTTTTACTAGGTCACAGAAAGTGTCTGAGATTCCAGAGTACTGGCAAATTGGGAATTAATACTTATATTTAAAGGGAGAGTTTAAAGATCATATAAATTTACAGACCAAACAAATCAAGAACAAATCAAATTAATTTTGTTTACAAACAAAAGAAATCAAGTGGATAAGTAATAGCTATGAAACTTATCCAAAACATATTCTGGCAAACTCTGATGAGCTTCCTTGTCTAAAAGAAACAGAACTTATGGACTGAGGAGATGCAGTAAATATCCTATCCTGACCTGAGTAAGGCATGTATCAGGGTTACAAAAATTTCTTCATTGGCAAACTAGTTTTAGAAGAAAACAGTACAAAGTGGAGAAAAGATTTGGTAGACAATTTTAGAATTATCATAGCCCAATTTCAAACTAAAAATATGAATTGACTGGTATGTTCCTCTATATCCCCTGTCAAGGTTCCCTTACTAGAGAAAGAGAAACTTTCATGAGTCCAAGAAGTGATATAAGTTGTTCATCTGTGAAGAAAAGATCCGAATAACCAAGCAAGACTAGCATTAAAGGAGACACATCATTCTTTAGAAGAACAGAAACATAAAACCACAAAGCTTTTCTTCATAAACATTTCTGCAACTTCACTGCCCCCAAAAATGACAGTAAGCTCTAGCTCACAATCTTTTGTAATTGTTCCAAAAAATGAAAAGGGAGAAAATTACCATGTTCTTAATGCTTGAAGCCTTTTTGTCACACTAACTTGTTTAGATTAAAGAAAAAAAAAACACAAAACAAACTGAAAGACCTCTAATTAGGTTCAGTACATATTATTTATAATTTAAGTAAAAAAGGGCATAGGAATAAGAACATTTGCTTGAAATGATGGTTATTTTCTGGCCTTAGTATCTACGGGAAAGCCGAATTCTTAAAATAATGTTTTCAACTAGAAAATATGTTAAAAAAAATTCCAAAATTATTTACACTAATCGCCCAAGCTTTTTTTTTTTTTAATCTTCATGTTTTTAACCACCTACATAGATATTCCTCAAGATGAGTTCCAGTGAAAGTTCTCTGTTCAGCCCAGGAGCTGATCAGGGAGCTGATCTTCCCTGCTGGCTCAGCTTTCAGCACATAGGGATGGCATTCCCCTGCACCTGCAAAATTTCTTTCTTAAATTATGTCCAGTCTTCCTGTTCCCCTTTTTTATTAAGGACTGTTTCCTTCCCAAGGAAACAGTCAAGGGACTGTTTGAACCAGTGACCTGAACAGGCCAAAGTTCACCCTCTGAAAGTCCAAGGCAGAGGTTCTGTTGACCCCCTTCCTTTGACCTTAAATAATACTAAATATTATGAATATGTAGCGTAAATAAATTATTAAAATACCCACAAGGACAAAAATTTACAATAATGGGTAAGATTAGATTATAATAAATTAATGAGTAATATTAGATACTTCCATTATTAAGGAAAAGAGATGTCATGTATTATCTGCTAGAATTGCAGTAAGTTCATTATCTTTTATTATCTGCTAAAATTGCAGTTAGTTCATTATCTTTTGTGAACAAAAGCAACAGCTTCTCTGGGTCTACTCTTTCAATGTTTACATATGGGACAATGTAGGTGTAAAAGCAAACCCACACCAAAGTTCTTGCAACATCATGGATTTTTTCTATATATACATTTTGTCCTACTTTTGAATTTGCACTGTCACAAAACAAAAGGAAAAGCTGACAAGACTTTGTGAAAGAAATGTGTACGTTCTAATGGCACAATGTGGAGAAAAATTATTTATGAAATAAAATCTTGCTTTTTTTTCTCCTTTAGAACATCTGACATTTGAAAAAGGCACAATAAAATTTAAAGTATGCCTGTACCTGAAACTTCACAGGGTTTATGGGATTTCTGATATTCTTTTTTAAGTTCATCATGCCTGTATATAAGATGAGGTTTGTTATGTTCATCTTCATGTTCATCTCCATCTGCTTTCATCAGAGGTTCTAAAATGTATTCACCATCATGTGCCTTGAAGGTGCCCATCTGAAAGTAAGAGAAGTAATTGAATTATTTTCCACTGAAAATACTGATATAAAAATAATTCTCATTGAAATAAAAGCTGTTTATGATAACATTTTGAAGTTAATGATGATACACATGCATGTGAGACGGGGGAAACTCCAATAAAACCTGGAAGGTAAGACAAGAGAAGTTTGCTTTCAGGGACCTGCCCCACCAGAATAACTCAGATTACCTCGCATATTAACAACGTATTAAAGGTAATTACAATAAGAGTTACGAAACAAAGGAAATCACAAAAATATAGAGAAACAAGGTATAACCAAGCAGGACCAGTTGGGAACTGTGCAAAGGAGAGCAGAAGCCATCAAGAAATTCAGAATTTGACTGCTGTCAATTGACTGCTGACTGGACTGATTTGTTGCCTTCTGTCCTTAACATAATTTATATAATATTCTTCTTCTAAAATTGCATTTTCCCCATAGATTAGAAACAGTGTTAACACGATATTATTTTTTAAGATTTTTAACTAGAGTACCAGAAATTCAAAGTTGACACCATTAAAGTATCTTTTATCCTTGATTCCTCCAAAATACTCCCCATCCCTGGCCACCACAGACACACATGGTTAACTATGTAATGGGAGCCACAGTAACTTGATTACAAACAAAAGCACTGGCACATACACAAAGAACAAAAATTAAGCTCTTTTCCCCCAGCCCCCTGCCCCATAATCCTTTCAATTATGAAATTCTAAAGCAGACTCTGCTCTTTCTCACTGCACTTCTAACTAAATACATAATTTCCTATGGCTTAAGTACTCCACCTCAGGCGACTATGAGGAGGAAAAAATGTGCAAGAATTTAATCAAATTATTTTCATACTTTTTAGCAACTTCCTCACTTCAGCCAATTAAAAACATCAAGTGAGTAGGTACAGCGCATCCTGATAGATGTTTTGCCACTAAAGCATAAGATTAACCAAAAAGATAACAGCAACATACATAATATGGTTTAAGAGATTAAATGTTCATGTCAGCCTTGAAACTCAGGGTTATAGAGAGAGTGGCAGAGCAGGATAAAAGAGAACAGAAGCAAGAATAGGGCTTTTCCAAACAACCTACTAAGTCTTATAAAAACTGCTGCAGACTACTTTAGTGTCCAGGGTATTGTACTGGAATTATAATATCCCCTTGAATTTGGGATCCTTCTAAGCAGCTATCAGCTGTCTATCTGTAAGAGTCTGTTAGTCTGACACATGGCTGAAGCCCATCTGCAATCTTGCCTGATATATAACATTATTAGAGATAATGTCAACACATTGAGGATGAATCCGCTGCGCTGGCTTTGTCGCAGAATGAAAAAAGACTTCTAAATAGTATTTTCATTCCAAGGCTGTTTAAATCTAACTCAGAGAAGCACTTTTCCCCCTCAGCTTCATTTAAATTCTTTGCAAGTAGTCTTCACGCTGGATCCTTAATACATTCAGTTTAGCCTTCTCACATCCAGTGTTTCCAGGGCAGGTAATTTGTAGAGGACAGCAGATTGAGCGTACCAAGAACAGCCTGGAAAGGGCTTCAGGAAAACAGACATGCCACAGCTTGTCAGTTAGTCTTAAGGTACAACCTTTTAGGTTTGTAATGACAGGGACAGACAAGAGCCTGTCACTCAGGGACAAAGCATCAATTCCTGTTAAGATTCCTGTTTTATTACATACACTATTATGAAGTCCCAGTTAACAAAATGTCATAAATCTGACCCTATACTATTTGTCAATACTCACATGCTAATTAATTCTTTTCTCCTGATATACCAAAACCCATATTTCTACATAATAAAGTATGTTCTTCCAGATTTAAGCAAAAACTTTATTGTTCCTGCTTTATTTTCCACATACATTTTACTTTTCTCCTATTCTTTCAAACAGGTGGAGCAGATAATCTGGGTTTGTTTCTTTAAGAGCTTTTCCAACAAACAGACAAGGAATGGTTTCAGTTACAATGCACAGATTATAAGAACAATACCCCAGAACTAGCAAGGAAAGAGTTCATACTACATTCTAAACTAAACTTCCAGAATATCAGACTTCCACTGGAAAAGACTAACTGCAACAAAAAGGCTATATTATTTTTCTATGATTTCATCCTAAAAATAAAAATTTAAAAAAAAAAAAGTCCCCAACATAAGACATGTTTTTGACCGAGTCTCCTCATTTAAAAACTTCTCAGTAACAGACCACAAATTTACGGGCCAAAAAGTTAGGAGAGACAGCTGGATGGGCAGAATCCTCCATAATGATTCCTGGCCTCAAAATTATTCCTAGCTTTTTTTTCACAATCTTGTGCTGTCAAAAGATTAACACAAGACAGTACAATTGTGTCCTTAGAGAGTCCACCTTCACAAATACTTGGGACAACCATTTTAGAAAAATGGCCTCAAGCAGTCAAGCTTCCTTTTGCTCTCTCTTTGGCCCACTGATTCTCAGAGAGTATCCCAGGATCAGTGGCCTGTTTAGATATGGAAAAAACAGCGGAGCAAATATCTATAATGCAAAAAGCTTTCATTCTTTCTACAATGAATTCTCTCCTCTTCAACAATGTATGGGTAAAGAAGCAGTAACTAAAACTGAGTAGCTATGAAGGTCTCCTACCTGTAGTCTATGACAAATTTTTGCACATCAACTGAACATTCTATGTTGTATGTGAGAAAGAGCAAAAATTAAGAGATCAAGCAGTGTTCTATCTTAAGAAAGGTATTTGATATTTGTCATTCAAAACCAAAGAATGACAAATAGCCACTGATTCCAATCCTCCAAATCCACCATGAAAATAGTTTGCTCCTCATTTTCCAAACACATGCATCTACAAAAATTCAGTCACCAGCTACGCTGTTTACAGTCCAGCAGTCAGGAAAGTGATACATCATGTGGTGACAGATTCTGCTGATACAAATGGAGCTATTGCTGCATCTTGGACACACAAGGAAAAGAGCTGTGAGATTCAAATGAAGAATATTTTTGATAAAATGAAATAAAGAAAAGCCACTTAGATGTACAGAGGTAGATAGGTGAAACAGGAGACCAAGCATTTGCAGGAAATTAAATCAGAAATTAACTGGATTTATTTATCATCTACAGATGCCACTCAAATCATCTAACAAGAAAGCTGCCTGAAACATTCTATTTCCCTTCTTCAGATAAAGAGATAAAAGTACATTTAAAACATCTCTTCAGCAGAAGGAGAATACAAAATTGAAAACAGTCTCTTGCACATCATAAATAATGGGTCCAAAGGAAGAGCGCTACCCAGAAATATGCATATGCATAGACTTGAGAAAATTTATGAGAAAGCCCTCAGGAGAATGATAATTTATATTTTGGATTTAAAATATTATGGATGATCTAGACACTTTAGATTAAATCAAGGTTCAGGGGATCAACACAGCTACTCACTATATGGTATGACTTAGTGGTTTAAAGTGGCTTAAATCTGTATAGTCTTAACCAATAATAACTCTCTTGCAAGAGTTATAGAAATAAATATTGCAAAATTATGGTTAAAGAAGGTACCATGCCCATATACAAATTACATCTTTGTCTATAAAGTTTTCAGAACACATGGAAAACATAAGGGATATATAGCAGATTTCAGAAATGAGGAATTAGTATGTCCAACAGCACAACTGGAATGGTTTCATAAAAACTCTAAACGAACAAATGAAGATCTGGAAAACTCAACTCTAAACTGGCAGACTCCCTCCCAGGTAAGCTCCACTCCTGTGCTCAAGTACTTCTCATGCCCTTAAAGTATGGCTTCTTAACTCACTTAAAAACCTGTAAGTAGTTTATAGCAAGAGTACTTCACCAGTCAAAGCAATTTACAAAATCCCTTCCTTTTATACTATAATCCCTTCCTTTTATACTATAATCCCTTCCTTTTATACTCTTCTCTTCCCCTCTACTATCCCTCTTCTTTTGATTATTCATAGCTCTTGAATCATGTAAGAATCCCTCCCCCTTTTTCTTACTGCCTCATTGTTACAATATTTTATGATGAAAGACTTAAGAAGCATTGCTTAATTAAAGAAAAGAAGTTTTACAGTGATCATAGTACACTGTCAACATCTGGAAAAATATTTCTGCTAGAAGATAATTCAGCTAGAAACACAATAAGAGATAGCAGTTCAAGCTAATGTATTAAGATCAGAGCTAATATAATTGAAATAAGAAAGTAGCAATAAAATCATAAATTTTATATTTCTTCCCCCACCAGGGAAGAAATATCTAGCAACAAATGTTTTCTGGTAGAAAACATTTTAAAAGTGATTGAAAGCAACATTACATCTGAAGTTCTTAGAGAATAAAATGCTAAAAGTTTGTTATAGGCATCTAACTACATCTTAGAAATTCTGCGATGTTAAGATTGCATGAGCTGACTACAATCACACCACTAAAAGAATTGATGGGGCATTCACCTATGGCTGGAAGTGTCCTGGTCTGCAAAGACACCTGAGCATTGGTTAGATAAAATTTCTTAATTCCAGATTGAAATTAAGGTTCCATGTAAGTGCTTAAAGGGATTTTACCTATTTGTATGTTTAGACCACGCCTTACCAATAACCATATGATAACCAGGAGTTTCTAAATAAACTTTGTAGCCAAAACAGAGGGGCTAAATAGCAGAAAACTTGGGAGAATGTTAAAAAAAACGATCTCAAAGCCACCTGGTAAGAGCATTGGTTCATGGAAATAAACAAGGCTCAGTGGAGTGGAAGGAAGAGAGAGGGGTCATTTATTTATTTATTTTTACCTTTATATACAATTCACAGTGAACAAGCTAGACAAGCCAACTAAAAATATGCATAACAACTTTTTAAAATAGATATATACATGGAAATTCCATTACAGAAAAGCAGTTATCTTACATTGCTTGTTGAAATTGGCAAAACAAAATGTATAAATACATAAAAGGGTTTTTCTTGCTTGTTTGAGGGTTACTTTGGGAGGGAGTAGGTTGTTGGCTTTTATTTTTGAGTTTTAGGGGATTTAGTTTAAACACCTCAACTACCATCAAGCTAAGTATTCTGACAGAACACAGACCTAGGGGATCCATACACTTTATCTTGAAGGAAACTCCATCATATCATCTCGCCTGTCTCAGAAAATGTCAAGCAAATTTACATTTGCAACTTATCTCTGTTTAAAGAGAACTTCCTAGTTTGATGTTTGTAAGGAGATGCAGAACCAGCTTTTTATCTCACTGGGAGATGAATAGCTCCATACAGTCCTTTTGACCTCATAAGCACCATCACAGGCAGTTATCACTCGAGCACACAAGCCATGGTTAGATTTTCACCTTAGTCAGCCACACAGTAAGCTACCTTGAGTACTTCTGTAAATATGTGCATTCCCAAAAGATATTAACTGTTCTCAGTGTCTGGCTTTGCTATCTTAATCTTGCCATTTTCTACATGAGGGTATGTCTGAAACTGAACGAGAATTGAGACTACTGCAGATACACTATCTCATATGGGAAGCCTATCTATTCCCCAAGAGTACAAAGTTTCCTGAGATCCATGACAGCTAAATGTTGACTGCCACCTGGGACTGGAAGCATAAGTTCAGACAAAAAAAGAGAACCCACACACAACCCCTCCCCCACACCTATTTGCACACCAGTAATTTAGCTTAGTGACAGCAAAGGGCCATATGTTGTGTACTCTGCCCTTCCCTGACACAGAAACTTCTGTGTATTTCCTCAAAGTTTAATGAACATGTGTTTATGTATATATAAACAGATAAAAGTAAATCAAAGTTCCTTTGGCTGCCCAGAGCATACCAGCAAATTCACCTGGGTCACACAGATCCAAACAATAAAAGCAGCAGTTGAGAACTGCTTTTTCTTGATGGCTGCAGCCATCAAAACAATTTATTTGGCAAACATATGGGCAAAGAATGTGCCCAAGCAGTCACCAAGGAAAGGCCACTAGACACAGGATGTGGGCAGTGATGGCTGAGCACCCTTGACATAAAGCGTTACATAGGCACATCCAGTCTGTTGAAAGGACAATTCCTACAGAATTTTGCAGGTGGACAAGTAGACACATACTCAGGTCCTGCTACTTTTGATAAAACATTTTCTGTGACAGACCTTCAGCTGCACAATCTGCAACTCCATGTATCTTCTCAGTTTATAACTGCAATGACCACCTGTATTTGCTGATCTGTGCTGGCCCATGTGTGAAGGTATAGCACCTGTAGAAGTATTTCCAAGCAAAGCTGAGATGAAAAGAGCCTGAGAAAAAAATACTGGAGAAGATTCAGGGTTTTTAAAACAGCTGTAGAAGGGACCGAAATTGTCTTACTATTTTTTAACAAGCCAAAAAGAAAGAATATTTTATCTTAAACTTGCAAAGTAAAACCTTTTACTTAAAACCACCTTGTGCTGATCAGAGACAGAGCAAATGCTCAGGGTTATAATGGAAGCACTGAAACTCTTCTTGTTTTACAGATCCAGAGCAAGAACAAGAAACCAGAACTACCAAGTGGAAGTCTTCAGATCACCCAGCCAGTAGCAGTAAGACTTTGTTTGCTCAAGCAAGAATCAAGTGCCTTGAGTTGACATTTTAATAGGATTGTTTTCCTAGCTTATGATGGAATCAGTAGATAAAAAACAATGAAATCCAGTATGTGCCTAATTCATAGCATTATAAATGTAACCGAATACTGAGACTATCCCACCTTCCAGATTTAGAACATATCTTTTTTGAAGTGACAGCTTAGAAGTTAAAGCATTAAACTACCTCAAGGTAAGCATATTTTCCAGTTACAAGTGTAAAGGTTTCTTGGAAAAAACAATGTAGTTTCACCCACTGAGGTTGTTAGTACTAAGGAGCACAAAACCAGGGAGCAAATATCTGGGGTTTGTTACCTGCACTAGATCTCCACAAGCAACTAGATGCTGGCTAAGCTAGCAGCAGCTTCTAGCAAGTTTTTGGGCTTTGGATTGTTGGATTTTTAAGCAATTAAAAATCACAGTTTTTTGAGACAAATTCCAAGTCTGCTTACTTTTCCCTAAAAGGAGCCACTTTACCAATCCATAGCAGCAGACAGAGCTGTTTTCAAAATCACCTCTGAGGAAGGTGATTGGCTGACCCATATTAACAAAAAATAAACACAACCTCCTGTACCGAGGATTGCAAAGATCCACACTTAGGTTCATACTCCTGCCCTTCTCCAGACTAAACTAAGTCTGATGTGCAGTAAGGGCAAAGGGCTCCCTTGAGCTACTGAAGAAACTTGTCACACTCCAAAGCTATATTAGAACAAAGTGGTCCTGCTTTCCTGGACTGCAGGAAGCTGGCAGCTGGCAAATACACACAAGAAGAGAATAATGTGTACTTTTCTACTCCTAACTACTGCCAGTCAATGAGCATGTGAAATTGCTCTACACACGAGAGACCAGACACCCAAAAGAATGTATTTTTTCCTTCTTTATTACCTTTTCATCTCTCACAGTTGTCACATAAAACACCTTTGGCACTTAAGCATTCTTCTAGCTCACAAAAACTGATTTTAACTGTTCTCAGCATCAGCCAGCACCCTCCTAACCCCTGAGAAAAAAATACCAAACAGTTTCTATAGCATTCATTCAGGATAATGAAAAAAAAAAAAAAAACAACCAAAAAAAGCTCTTTTCTTTAGATGGGTCCAGCTAGGAACTGAAGGTGCATTCTAGTTAAAATACGGGAGCTATCACCATTTATAAGACACTTCATTCACTGGTATTAGCTTGTATTTGTCATTAAGCTCACAAGTCAAATATTCTCAAAAGTTAAATGATTTTTAACTATTTGGGGTTTACCTCTTTGATTTTGCTGTCTGCATAACCTTTGAAAGATATCTTTAGTCTACATGCATCCAGGGACATCCTCAGCAGATCCCATTCTCTGTTTGTAGGAAGCTATAACTGACGAATGCAGTAAAAGCAAAAAATATGGAACTTCAGAAAATAAAGTGAAATAAAGCATGAAATCTCAAAAATTACTCTAAAGATGCAAGAAATATGCCTGTATGTGATCAGATGTTCAGCTAGGCACCCAGGCCATCACTCCAAATGACCTTGTGCCTTTGATGGATCCCAAAGTTCCCTAATTATACACTCCCTCCTTGCAATTACTACAGACTCCCTGCTGACCTTCTAACCTCCCTGTGCCATTTGCACCCCTGAACCCAGGGCATGCTCTGAAATGTAACACAACAAAACTGCATACAGGGTGTCAGGAGCCATTAAGCAATGCTCCATGGGTACTCTGGGTTGTAGGTGCTCTTAGCACATACAGGAAAAGGCTTAATGGAGGGGGAAATGGGAAATCAGGGTGGAGGGGGACAACACACTCAACCTGAGAATGCAAAAAAAAAGGAAAGAAAGAAGGAACTTGAGGAGGAATGAAGCTGTGAATGAACCCAGTCAGACCCTGGGGATAGATGCCTACAGGATAAAGTGAATACCAATACCTGGTTTCACTTCACATGACTCAGGTACATATCAAGAGCAATTTTTAAAATTCCATTGTTACACTTCCTGTACCTTTATAACTAAGTACAATTTTTTCCTCCCTAGCTTTTACAGCATTGGTCAAATATAAGCAATTCTCTTATATATGCAAAGCTGGAAGATAGTTCAAAGAGTATCATAACTTCCATACACTAAGTTTAAGTTCAGCGATCCTACAAAGAGAAAGGACTTTACCTAAAATAAATATAATGCAAGGCTACCGAGTCACTAGCTTGGTTTCTACCTTCTTGCTTCCAATACATAGTATCTTACCTCAGCAGCAGTCAGACTTTAAATGTTTGGATGCACTCGTGATGCATGACACTGTTCATTAAAAGAGCAATAACTGACTAATGTATTTTTTCAGCTACATTTGTTGAATGCACAAACCCATGAAATTTTAAAAGCTTTGGGGATAAAAACATCTTTTTACTAATTTTTGAGGGTAGTCCCATCTAGGAATAGGAAATGCATTCAGGAAAGACAAGGTCTCACAGGATAATTCCACCTGGTCTGTAGTTCCCCCTTTTCATGTTCATTCTTCCCTAAACTCCAAAAAAGTTTTCTCCTTTGCAGTCGCATAACGCAGAAAACATTTGCTTTGAATCCATGAGGATGAGGAAGAACACTAGCTTGAAGGTTCTGAGTCAGGTTGGAGGACACTCTGTGCAGTTACAGGCAACCAGTTGGCTGTGACCACCACACAATCCCTCCCTGGAAAACTACAGGCATATCCCACAGAAGTGCAACAGCATCCAGGGAGGGATGCTTCCTCTTCTGAAAACCACTACCACTGAGGGGAAAGCAGACACAACACTGGCTATGCTACATACCTTCCAAGGTTGTATCTGCCTGGGCAGAAAGTGAAATGAGAGGTGAGAGAAAGTCCTGAGAGCAGTGAGACAGAAAGGTCTTTGTTGGTGGTCAGACCAGGTACCCTTTGAGCCAGGCAATGCCTGAGGACATGAAGTACAGCTGGAAGCTGCAGTGCCAAGTTCACAAGGCTCATCTAGAAGAGGGAAAGGCTAATTTAAAGGCACTCAGGGATTTCTGACCACACACATACATGATGATACTGTAATGTATCACTAAGGAGGAGAAATAAGAAGAGAGACATTCAGCTTGTTTCAGGCAAGAAGATGATCCTGTGACGAAGAATTTGAGAGCTAATAAATAAGGTATTTGAGACAACTACTGGCAGCAGTAAGGACGTGTTTTGATGAAAAGTTATCTTTAATGTACATGGTCCCTTCAAGTAATGCAAAGAAACAGTTTACAGCAATTGAATTCAAACAGGCAACAAAGGCTGTTGAAAGTAAAAATTCTTAGAACTTATTGAACTTTTTCTGTATGCCACTATTCTCAATGACATGACATTTGAGCATCTATTAAAATATGAAACATGAAAGAAATAAACCAAAACCAACCATATTTGTGATACCTCATCTTTCCCTCCCCTAGTAAAGATACTACTCCCTGTCTTAGTAAACATATTATGATATTTGGTATAGTTTTGAATTGGGTTTTGGATAACACAGTCAAGAACCAAGGACAGTTATTTGTAAAGCAATATAAAGATCTATAAATAAAACTTAGGATGAATACAGAATTACTTTGCTTCTTCACTAATTTCCAAGGACTATCCAAAGTCCACACACCTCAACCCAAAGACGAGATGGTATATATACAAATTTCCAAGAAGCACAAGAAAGAGGTGTGTCTTTCAAATAGCAGTTTTTTTCTAGTTCTCTGTTCTATCCTGTGTATCACCCTCTTTTAATACACATCAAACAGTCCTAAATACATTCAACCAACTGCATTCTATTCTGTGTAGGCTCCTAGAAAGAGCCTAGTATATGAAGTTGGATTTTCTTGAGGTCCCAAAAATAAGAGTCTTGCACCTTTAGTTTCCTGAGTGACTGCAAAAATAATGGAACAACACCAACTTCAATTCACAGTAATATTTACAATGGTGTATTTCTACAGTGTGCCTGTCACACAACTTGTCCTTGGCATTTCAGTAAGTAGTGATGTGGTAAAGCACAAGGTACCAGTCTTCATGTTTCTAGGGAAAAACTATAAAATTTAGCAACACAGTACAACTGTTTTCAAAGATAGTTGTGTGATACTATTTCTCCATTATCACTTTGGAAGACATAATAAAAGCTATCAAGGGATAAGTACAAAATGTGTATCATCGCAGTTTTGATTTGTCTACTCAATACAATTCTTAAGAAGGGTTTCACAGACACACTTCCACTGAAGTTAGGAAATTTCCTATTCACTTTCAGCATGAATGTGTTTAGAGAGCACTGCTGCACACTTATTAGGATATACCTTTACAGTACAACATACCTTTACAGTATTGTTGAAAGCTGAGGAAGAAACTGATCAACACCAGCTCTTCTCTCACCATCTCAACTACCATTACTCCTCACCCACAACCACAATATCTGTTAAGCTACAAACACATAACTGATGCCAAATGGCATCATTTTATCAAGACAATAGCTTACTGTGTTTCTAAGGCATGCTTTTCCCCTCCATTATAAAGCCCTTGGTGTCAGGAGTTACATCAACCAACTATATTACTGGCCAGAAAGAGATCCTTTGAAAGCGGCACTTGTATATCCCACCAGAGAAGTATCATCATGACTGCACACTGCTGATGCCAAGACATTTCATGACCAACTACTTGGAATGATGCCCAAGAATTTCCAGCTTAGCTCTCCAGCAAAGGCATCCCACTACATTTCTTTCAGGGAGGAGAATATGAATGGAGACAGGAAGCAGTGACCAACATGCTTACCAAACCACCACAGATGCTGAAGACAGCCATGTGCGTTTCCTGGGCATTGACATGCCCCCGGTAGAAACAGTGGCGCAAATCAGGGGACGGCTGCTTCTGCGGGGCCCCGACGTGCACCACCGTGTACTGAGCAGCAAGGAAGCCTGCATCAGCACTCAGGTTGAGCTGGAAGACCTGCCCGTATGCTCTGAGCTGGTAATGTGTTCGGAAAGCAGCGGGCTCCAGCGGTGCCTCCAAGCTCCTTTTCCTCCTTCTGAAATGATGCGTGTGCGGGAAAACTTCTCCAAACTCATTCACTCGGACAGGTGTGATGATTTCGTAAGAGGAGAGCTGCTTCACCAAGGTCTCTGCAACAGAAGGCAGGAGGCTCAGCCTGACGCCGCAGCACAGCAGCAACGCCTCGCCGGCATCCGCACGGCTCCTGGCACGGCACTCGTGGCGCCAGCCCGGGGTCCGCTGACAGCCGGGGGGCGGGGGACAGCCGCCAGCGCGTCCGGCGAGACCCCGCGGCGGCGGCCGCCCGGCCCCGCCACTCGCCGCCGCCGGGAGCCAGCGCTGCCTCCTCCCGCCCGCCGAGGAGCGGCGGCTGCCCCGCAGGGCACGGCGCCCGCCGCAGGGCCAGGACCTCCGGGCCGCTCGCCGCCTTCGCTGCCGCTCGCTTACCTTGTCCAGGGTGGAAGCGGACTCCCCACGACGCGGTGACGAGCAGGGAGAGGGGGCACAGCAGAGCCGCCAGCAGCCTCGCCCCCCGCATGGCTCGCTCCGCGGCGGCCGTGCCCGCAGCGCCCCCGGGCCGCCGCCGCCGCCTCAGCGCCCGCCGGCCGCCCGGGCCGGCCCCGCACCGCGCCGCTCCTCCATGCGCCCCGCGCCTCTCCTCGCGTCCCGCCGCCTCCGCGGCCCCGCACACGCCCGCGGGAAGCCGCCCCGCGCCCGCGCTCCCTCTGCTCCCGCCCTCGCCTCCGCTCCCCCAGCTCGCTCTCCGCGGCCGGGGTGGGCGAGGGCGGCCCTTCCCTTCCCGTCCCTGCCTCCGCCTCCCGTGCCGCTGCCCCCGCGGCCGGCGGGGCGGCGCGGAGATGCCCGCTGCCCTCAGGCGGGGCCATCCCCGCACCTCACAGCGGGCGCGGGCCCGGCCCGCCCCCGGGACACGGGCCGCCCAAAGGCGGAAGGCAGCCCCCCCTCCGCGGCTTGGGCAGGGGCGGCCCGGGGGTCTCGGCCCCGTCCCGCCGCCCCCCGCCCCGGCTGCAGGCGGCGTTACCGCACGCGAGAGGTGTCGCTCCAGCCAAAATATGGGCTTGTGAGAAGCCTGGCAACGCCGCGTTCCCACCGGGAACGGCAGAGGCCGTGCCGTGAAATCCAGCGGTGTGTGTCCCACAGATTCAGTATCACCAACCGCAGCCCCCGCCGATCACCTGCCACTGCGCTCAGCTGCGGGGGGAAGCCTTTCCCCAGGCTGCTTCGAAGGAAGGGGATGTCCAGGTAGAGCCTGACACCATGGTGTCGACAGACAGGAATTGTTCTAGCTCCAGCTCCCCTGCTTCACTTGTTCTGTCTGGGCGAAGTCTTCATAAAGCTTCTTGTCCCTGCATTCAGGGAGCCCAGCATCCCTCGCATGGAGTGTGTGGATTATCTATTTTACCTGAATATTTTTTTCCAGAAATGAGGGAATGGGCTAATCAGGCCTTGAGTGAAGCTTGTAGTGGAACAGCCTTCACTGCTAGAATAAAATCATATATCCCTTGTCAAGAGTCCAGGATTGTAGAAGGAATACTTGGATTGTTCCAATGTATATTGGCATCCAGCATAATCTTGAGAATATTGAGTCTTGTTGTGAGTACCATATTTCTTCTTGAATACTAAGACAGAAGCTCTCAGATGGATATTAAACTGTTTTCTCTATGTGGGGTCACTGATAAGCGCAGTTATATGAAAAGAAAAAAAAATATTTGAAATCTGCAGAGTGAAAGCAAACAAAAAGCTTATGTCTTCAAATACCGTGAATATTTAAGAAATCCAACAAGAAGTAAGAATTGCAAAGTATTTCTTTTAAACTGCATACACCAGAGAAGACTGATCATGATAGGTAAACAGAACTCCAGTTCTGAGAATTGGGTATGAGAAACAAGGTGGGAGGAGAGGGGTCCATTCTGCCCACCACAGAAGCATGAAGATGCAAGATTCATTTCAGTACCCCAACATGTCCTGTTGCAGAACGGACATGGGCAAAGTAGAGTAGAGTAAAAATAGAGCAAAGTTTAAGCATGAGTGCTTTGATTGTATTGGTATAAAATGTACAAGCAATAGTAAGACATTAAATTGAGAGGAGCAATTGTACATGCCTCTGATTTCTCCAGCAAATTAGAATTTTCCCATTTCTTGGATCTTACTTGTTGAAGCAGTTATCAGAGTGCAGCAAGTTATCTCCTTCCCAGTCAACTTAAATGGTTATCAGTGATGAAGCAAATAGGCACTACTTCATTAAATGGAAGCAAATACCTACTGATTCAGATGTGATGTTTCACTTGTTTGTGATTTTCAAAATTATTTTTTGTAAAAATAAACTGAAGCAATAAGTACTGGGAAAGTCAAAGGTTCAGTGATCCCAATTAAAGCACAAAGCTTTGTTGTAGACCACTTCAAAGCAAATATAAGATGACTCAATTTTTTTAACAATGTATGTATTTTTAGTGTTTCAGGAAAGACATTTGCTTCAAATGCAAATATTTCAAAAGCAATAAAATTACTTCTCCTAAATCTCATTTTAATGTGTTTAAATTTCCCTGTATTCTGTGTGAGAATGGAACTCCAGCTATTCTATGGGAAACATTGAAGGTCTATCTCTCCTTGAAGATCGATTGTTTAGAGCAATTTAAAATTGACGACCTTCATTTAGATTGACAAATGTTCCAGTAGCTCCTCTCAGCGTCATGGACAAAACCCAGTGCCAGCTAAGGCACTTTTATTCCCAAATTTTCAAATGAAACAAAAAGTAAATTTCCAAACATGAATCCAGCAATTCAGGCAATGTGAGGCCTCACAACTGAACACCTTTTTATACTTAGAAGCCAGAATAATGGCTTCTAAGTATACTGCAGCCCTACAGCCCTATTAGGCACAAGACTGATTTTCAAATGCAAGATGGGTTAGCTGTGCAGGAGCAAAGGACAATAGGGCAGAGGATTAAGGCAGTTCTAGCAGTGTTCATGTTACCTGAAGGGCTTTGGGCAATAAGCTGCGGTCATTCATTTGACCTCCACCCATATGGCATCACTTTGAATCTTGTGAGGAGCAAATATAACCCCGTATATCAAAGCGAGAGGTACATTTCTGTTAGAAAGGAATATAAGTACATGAGAAAATTCTGAAATCATGGAAATAGTATGTTTGCTACAACTGTTAGAGGAAGAAGGGTAGAGATAGGCATAAGGATGAAGTGAAGAGGAAGAATTATGGAAGTTATTCAGAGAAGCAGGACTGCAAAAAATGAAATATTAAAACTAAATTTAAAAAAAAAAAGGGGGGGAATAAGTACAGAAACAAGGACACAGAGAGGTTGTGCAGTCTCCATCCTTCTATATACTCAAAATTCATCTGGTCAGGAAGCCCTGAGCAACTTGAATTAACTTTTAAATTAATCCTGCTTTGAGCAGGAGGTTGGCCTAGGTGACCTCCAGAGCCTCTTTCCAGCCCAGCTTACTCTATGATTCTGTGTAACAAAAATTTTAAAAAAAGGTTCTTGGAGAAAGCTGAAAATACTCCAGTAGAGAGGAAAAATGAAAAGAAAAATGCCTATTAAAAGAACAGAGATGTAGGTGAAAAATAGGAGAAAATAGTCTTTGGCTACAAAGAAGCAGAAGAAGAAAGGAGACACAACTGAGCATATTTAGTAAGATTTTTTTCAAGGCTAGAAGTTATATACTGGCAAAGCTCCAGCTAAGGCAGTACAACTATGCTGGTTTGCATCTGCAAATGCAGTCCTCAGGGATGTAATGTATTCTGAATTCATTAAATCTGCATTGACAATAAAGCTTGCTATTGAATAGTTGTCTTTAAAATGCCTCCTACATTAGCGAAATAAATCCATCTATTTACAGTGTTTATTCTTTTCACTTATCTCTTTCAGTTGATATGTTTAGAGGGAAGTATGTTGCAACAGCTACTTTGCAAGTCGATGAAATAGAAGGGTAGTCTGTGCTTGCTGAAGTAACTTGTCCTCCTCGGGTTTCACTAGGATTTCATGGACAAAATGAATTGCAATTAGGTCATGATTGCTTAAGTATTTGTATTGTGCATTTAAAATGCTGCAGTAGATAAGGTTTACCAGATAAAACAGTAGGATTTGTAAAAATGCATACTGAAAAATTAATACATGTCTTCCTTAGAACCACAGATTAGCTATTATATCCTTTCACCTGTTTTTGGCTCCATTTTTTGATTTAAGTGGTCTTTTATAAGTGGTTTTGGCTGAAAATCACAAAGTGGAAAATAGAGTTATAAACGTCAGTCATTCAGAAAACGCAAAGACAACATTCCACAAGTAAGTGAAATTATTAAAAAAAATGAGACTTACAAACAAATTTTATTTTAAAAAGAAGACTGTGTGAAATATATATTTTACTTCTTTATTATTATATCTTGGCATTTTTCTGTTTTGTGGAATACAATTTAAATCAGACTTTCAGACTTATTTACTGTTCTTGACAGGACACTAAGCACATTGCACAGATCTTCCCAGTTTGCAATCACTTCTCTTATTCATCCACTTATCTCACACTTACTCTGAGATATTAATACTATATATATATATATATATATATATATATATATATATATATATATATATATATATGCACACACACACCATGGAGCCACCTGACCTCCAGCACAGGCACAAGAGTGGCCCAAGTCCCTTGGTCCCAAGGCTGCTGTTGTCAGGAGCAGGCTGGCCTTGTCCCAGTGCTGAGCCTTGCAGTGAGCCTGGCTCGCTGCCTGTCCCATAGTCCTTCCCATCTGTGCCCCACCGTGCCTCCTCCACAATTCCATCTGCAGTGAGCCGCGGGATCTGGGCTTGGTGGAGGGAGGTGTCTGGCTGGGTCAGTCAGTATTCTGTGTGTGTTGGCAGCTGGGCTGTGCCTGCATGACCAGACATGTGATTTTGATACATACTGCTAGAGAAAAAAAGTTACTTTTTTTCTCCACTGTATTTATACGTTTCTGCTACTATCTGCATTCACACTATAGCAGTTTTTCCACAGTGACTTACTCTAAGGTTAATGTCTGTAAATTTACTTTTTCCTTCATCAAAAGTGACAGAAGTTTCATAACTTTTATATTATTAAATGTGAAGTTGTCAGGTTTTATCCTGTGAAATACAGGTTTACTTAGAGAGTGAAAAGTCCTCCATAACATACCATGTAATTTAAACTTGCTTCACTTAGTTGAGATCTTGAATAATTTTTATATTAATCATTTTGTAGCATTGTCTATTAAATACTAACTTACTGGTAAAAATGTATTATTCACAAACAGATATATACCAGGCAGTCATAACTACTATTTTAAGAAGCTTATGATTGATTGATATTATTTCTTTGTGTTAACAAGTGAAGACAAGCCCTTTGATATCATCACAAATTCCCCAAGAGGGAAACCAAGAGGCATATGCCAACTACAAAGTATTACACCCAGCATTGTGCAAGCAAGTACCAAGGATGTACGGGGGCTCAGTGATCCAGGACACAAGCAGACTGATTTGTGCCTTCTGCTAACCCTGGGTCAGGAACCCTGCTCCAAGCTTCACCCTATCTTTGTGCTCCATCAGTACAGAGCACCTGTTGTATTGGATGGGAGAATTTCAAGGAGAGGCAAATGTAGGTCACCACAGACACCTAGAGATGCAAGCACAAGAAAAAACAAAAACCTCTAACCTGACATGTACAAGTGATTCCATACAAGTAATTCAGAAAAATAAGAATTACTGCAGTGTGCAGACAAAGGCATGTGCACTCACTGCCAAAAAGCATGCTTTTTTTTTGTTTTTAAAGTCACAAGCACATTGCAGCTGTTACTCTGGCTGGAGTGAAAGTAAAGAGACATAGGGTCCAATTCATCTCTCATATCAACGCTGTTAGTTATGCCAAGGATAGTTTGGCTCACATAGCACTCTCCTAGCTACCAGCCTTTTTCAGAGTCCCACTCTGGACTCTGGTTAGTGCCTAAAATTAGTCTACAAGAGAATATAAATTTAACATTCCAAGACACTAACAGCAGTCATAAAATTGGGCATCAAATTATTAATAGCAAGTGAGATGATTCCTAATTGTGCTAATGCAAACCTGCGTTTGTCCAGTGGTACACTGTGCCAGTCAGAAATGCTGGCTTTAGCTGGAACTAGACTCCTCAAAACCAGAGATTTGCATTAAAATATATGTCCATGTGGTGAGCTACGCTAAGACCAGGAAGATCTGGAGGCATCTGAACTCCAAACATTCTGCTAGGTTTGGTTCTGTAGCTTGATAGAAAGGATTACTTAGAGTACAACATGAGACATCCTCATATCCCAGTGCTGTGCTTCAAAAGGAGATGTGAGCTTCTTTTGCATTAATTTCACTGTTCTGACATTATAGTCATATGACACAAATGTGGGATCATCCCAAATTCATAGATCATTGCAGTATCTGACTGGACTAAATATTGTTAGAATACTTTTCATGTGTTAGAACTCATAACTGACTATGAAATTGCTGAAGACGAAAGGAGAGGAAAATCATGTATAGTACTGACAGGCTTTCCTGTTCCTTTTCATGTCTTGTAAGAAACTTCTAGGAAAAGAGTTGTCAGCTCTCTGACAGCTGATGGTCACTGCATTAGCATACTGGAAACTACTATCTTCATTCTGGGTTTTTCTCAGATATGGGATATTTTTATCTTCCTTCAGACACTATTTTTCTCAGCTGGGAGACGCACAAGAAAAGCACGGAACTGATCACCAAGATTGTGGATGAGGGCTTCTATGGCAAAGCAATACAAAACTGTGTGTAAAGAGCTGTGTTGTGTTTCCATCTTTAGTAATTCTGAAATATTATCTCCTGAAATATTATCTCCTGATAGCCAACTTGAAAATGCTGACATTACAGAAATTTGCACAATTTCTTTTGTGTAGATAGGGCATCACTTCCCTATTGTTATTGTTAACAATTGAAATTGTCATTCTGAAAAATAAATACAAATTCAGAAGATTATGTCATCTGAATTTAGTTTTAGATTTACAAGAACTGATTAAGGAGAGTTGTTTTATTCCATCCAGCAATTACAGAATTTATTCAGGAGAAAATCCATGTTTAATTCTATTTCTTCCAAAAGAAATTTGCTCTTGTGTTTCCATTAACTCTTTAATAAACTGGGCATGCTTGTTACTAATTTTCTTGATGATGTTCCTCATACACTAAAAACTCAACATTTCAGTATGAGAAAATCTGTATAACAGATATATGGTGTATAGTAGTTTGATTTGCTTTCTGTTGCAGGGTTTTATATCTCATTAAGACACCAAAAGAAATTAATGCAAGGATCCCACATCATTCTTCTTGAGGTCTCTAAGTCAGAGTTATTGGGCAAAACTTCTTTTTCACAAGCTTGAAAGAAATGGCATCAAGCTGAAAGCTTTTCCAGTTCTTTTACATCCTCTAGTCAAACATTTTGAGGACAAAAATCTTATATTTAGTTTGATCAAAGGAACTAAAATTTAAAAAAAATGGTTCAGCCACTGAAAAAAAAAAGGTAATAACTTTAAATAATGCCAAGCAGGACCTAAAATGTGTGTCTTGAATACTTACTGTTCTGAACAGATTTGAAGTTCATACTGCTGAATGGATAGGTCACCAAGTCATTTATAAGTGGGAATTCAGTAAAGCAGTACAAAGATACTTTCCTCAGTGCTTTAAAAACTGATTTAATATGTTTGCAGTGCCTTCCTGAGATGCCACTGTTTCCCTTTATGTAAGACCCATACAGCAACTTCCAGCCAGTGAGAGGTACAAAACAGAGGCATTTGTCTAAAACCAGTATTGAAAGAGAACATGTGTGTTTTCTGTGACCTAGGACACAAAGTTTAATGTTACCAGCAAAATTCAAATAGCTATTATTAACAACTCTAAGACTTTCCTGCCAAGCAAAGGGTGTTGTGTTGTAGACCCTGTTTGCTAAACACTGAAGCAAAATCGTTTGGTCATTTGATTTCAGACCCTGGAGAGTCACAAGATGGATGATATTAAAATAACTATAATTTAAACAAAAATATTTTGAATTTGAGGAAACAAGACAGTTTCATTCCCTCTTTTTTCTTCCCAAGACTAATTTCCTCTTCTTTTAAGCATCTTAATTTCTAAAACCAGAGAAGTATTAAACTTCTGTACTCAATAATGCATTTATTACTAAAGGATGAGAAACCCTTAGTTCCTCTGTAATTTTAGCAAGTCTCCCACAAATGCATAAAGATAAGCTCTCACATTACACTTTGAGGCAATAATGAGCACTTTTATTTGGTACTTAATACAATTGTAAGACTGTTCCTTAGACACAGAATAACCTAGAGGCCTCAAAGGGACTTAAGTGGTTGTCAGACCTCTGAGGGGAATATGTGCACTTTGCTCACATGTACATTTCCTCCTGAAAAGTGCTGCTATAGAGCAAGAAACTGTAGATAAGTGTATATAATGAGTTACCTAGAAATTAGCCATTCTTTAAAAATGGCAACGTCAAATCAGGGCTCACAGGGAGAAATTACACATGGCTCTGTCATGTTTGCATTCCTTTGAAACTGTTCAGGCAAAAATAGTAATAGTACTGGTAATTTCTGAATGGCTGCTTCTTTCTGTTTCTAGAAAGCATGGACAATCTACATCCTAATTTGTACATAATGAGGTGTTATTGCAGATACTATGCCATCTTCCATGGCTTGGCATTTTATTGGTAATTAACCCTATACAAACCAAGTACAAATTGAGTAAAAAAGTAAAAGATCTAAAGTAATTTCAGTATTTGGATGTAGTATGGAACCAACCTGAATTATAAGTAAGAAAAGCATAATTACTAAAACCAGAGTCATCAGGTTACAATTTTTTAAATTATTAATTGCAGAATTTTAAACTAATTTTAATTAGCAGAATAATCCAGGAGAAATGCCTAGATCAAAACAGAGGCTACAGAAACAGTTATGATCTTGTCACCAGAATGTCAAAACATCAGCTGGATTCCATCTCTATTCCATACAGCAGGTGGTAGAAGGAAATCATCTGCTACAATGATCCCAAGCTAGCAGGTGGTGGCATCAGTCAGGCTTTTCATAAAAAGCAAATTGTCCTCATCAGAAAGTTTAACAGAGAAAGATACAATTCCGCTTTAGCTTGTGTTTCAGTAAGTCATTTCAGAAATAATTTAACTAGCTAAGGTGGCTCAAATTGTACATCTTTAAATTCATAAAGTTATCACTATACATATCAGTGTTGTTTAGCTGCTTTCCTTAGGGCTTTTTTCTAACATTCAAACTATTATTTGCTCTTTAAAATTAGTATAAAGGCTGCCTAATGACCATTGCCCTGAGATTGTTCTCTCATTAGACTTAGTGGATCTGTGTATATACACCATCTGTGTCTGCAAATTTCTCTGCTCTCAGATTGCCATGAAGGACCATGCTGGTAACTCTCCTCTTCCTATATGCATTGCAACAAGATAATTTTATTTTAAAATATCCAATCATATTTCATCAATGATGTAATGTTAACTGCTGTGTAATCCCCATTTTCTAAACAATCTTTTTACTTATAATATTTTATTGTTTATATTTATTTAGAGTTTTTTCCTTTTTTGCAGCTCATGTACTTATCTATTCAGTAAACATACAAATAAACATATTTTTAAAATGCTATAGATATACCTCTGTGAGGTTTTTATATATAATGCATTTTCCAAAAAATTAAACTTTGTTTTCAATAATGATTTTTCTTTAAACTTCTGTTTCTAAAGGATTTTGCTGATAAATATACTCTTATTGTTTTTTTAGCAAGTACACACACATATTGTTCTAATAGTTGTACATTAAGGGTGTACATTATGTTTAGCATTTGATTTACTCCTAAATCATGGCTCTTAGTTACAGTCTTACTGATTTTTGAAACTTTTTGCATCTAATTTTCTCAAAAGCATACCATGGAGAATTATGTTCTCTGTTTGCTAAAAGATCATTTTTGATAACATATGGAAACATTTTCTAGAGATTTTAGCACTCTGCTTGGACACAGCTTAATTAGTAAATGCCCTAACAACATGTTCTTGTCATCACTCAATAATGAATTAAATAATATTTCAGGTGTAGTAAAATACTCACTCAGGAATATGGGAAGCACATTATCTGTCTGGAAATAGAAACTAAACTGTGTTGATTGCATAATGCTACTATTATTACTGTGTCTTATTTCAATTTGGAAAATAATTATTTCTTTCTGCATTATTTAGAGAGCATCCAGGACTAAACCTTTCCATGAATTGCACCATACCTACCTAGTGAGCTCAGCAACCTTTGTCTGATTTAATTTTCATTGACAGACAGATCTATCATCTGATACCTGGCAGAGGAGCACTTAAATATAATTACCTGTAACCTTATTACAGTGTCTTAGAGGTGAAAACTATTAGCTGCCAAGACTGACTGTGATGGACTGTTAGACAATCAGAAATCTACCTCACTTGGGTCATTCCTTTTAGTAAGCAATAAAATAGCTAGAATGTGATCTCTGTAACCATGGGAAAAAATCTACAGGGCAGCAGATACATCCTTGAACTACTAAATCTGTATATATTGGGAAGATCTCTTATGGTGTAGTAATTATCACTGAGAACTGTTTATCATACACATAGCATATGGATCATGTTGCTTCAGCTTTGCTTAGCTTATTCCCTGTAGTTTTCCACTTTCTTTTACAAAATCTTCCAGTTTCTGAGAATGCCTCTGCCTATACCCCTCTTTAATATAGCCACTTGCATACCCATTTATATATCATGTATATCCATTTTTTAATATCCTAATGTATTTAGACTTGTGTAACACATCAAAATATAAAACAAAACAAAAACTTTATGAAAAAATATATTATGTCATTTTTTTTTAAACAAGAGTATTTCCTAGGTGGCATTATCCTATTAAATACTTGGACCTCAGTTAATGTACTTGTTATATAAGTGGGTGTTATAAAAATGGAGGTTGCAGCAGAAAGATTCAAATTTGAGTGAAACAGAAAGGTCCCAAAATTAGAAAATTGGAAAGCGGTGTCCTTTTACGAGCAGTCTAAAAGTAAAAGTGGATCAAATGTCATGTATCCAACATGGGTTCTCACCAGAAAAATAGCCTGGCAGGGGATTAGAGGGATCAGCAGTTACCCCAGTGACCTGACAGAAGGCTGGTTAGTTGGATTGGCATCAGGGTGGAGGTGAAAAGGAGGCACAGAGCCAGTGGCCATCCGTGTCAGAAACGAGAGGGCAGGAGGCCAGGCAGGATGACAGCATTCTGTTCTTGCCCTTATTGGAAGGCAGGGCTGACTGCATGCAATGAATATTTCTTTCCAAATTCTCAGATTCTTGTAATCAGTGTGTTCACATTTTCTCATTTGGAGCTTCTTTGATTTGCTGAAGGGAAATATGCAGAAAGGTAAGTCTCTTGTGGTGAAATCCTTTGTGCCAAGTGAAGCAGCAATGAGCATGCATCAACGAAAATACTCAAGAGTTGTTTTTGCCCTGAAAAACTCCATCTGGCACTTTGAAAGTTCCCTAGATATCAAGATAGAGGAGTGGCATGCAACTGTCTCTATTGAGAGCAGTTAATCCCAACCCTTATGCCAAACTGAAGGACTTTGTTCTCCCCTAGGACATCCTCCTGCATACACAGAAATGGAGAGGGAAAACACTCCTGCTGGGGGATAACCAGTCTGGTGCCACCAAAAAGAGCAGCAGCCAGATGGATTGCAGTATGGCCTGTTCCTCTCAGTGCACAGAAAGGCGTGACAGACAGTAAGCTGTAGTGCCAACCTAAAGCAGTGACAGTGAGCAACAGCCCTGAGATCCTGCCAGAAGGGGATATGTTGTTTAATCAAGTCAGTTTTAGGTTGGTGCATGACTCACAGCACAGCTAAAGAACATGCTTACAGTTCCCTCAGATATTCTACAGCACTTCCAGAGCAATGACAGCAGACTTGTCTCAGCATCTAGGAAGAAATATTGATGAGATGATCTCCATGTAAGGTGAATAATGACATTTTCCTACATCACTGCTAGATTTTTTAAATGATAGACCTTCAATCAATCAAGAGAGCTTTACCACACAAAATAAACATTAAACAGCTGCTTTATTAATATCTGTTATTACCTAGCCTTTTTAGTGCAGGGAGAGGGATTATCTCAGTTGCTGTACCTTTGGTAGTGACTCATCTGTATCAAAATCTGACTTGCAAGTTAAGACTACTCCTTTTAGGATGTGTCAAAAAGCACTTTGATAGGTGGAGATGGAAGACAAAACTTGGAAATGAAACATTTTGTCAAAAACTGCTACCCACTAACCAATGCAAAAGCAAGACTGATTAAATATGAAACATCAGGTGGCAGTGGGCAGTGGGGGTGGACTGCAAGGAGTCCCCACCTCATTTCAGGTGATCTGTTGGAGACTCAAGCACTGAGTCCCTTTCTCAGTAGCCCCAGCTGTGCTCACTTTTTGTCTCCTCTAAAGGTTACAACCACCAAACTGGACAGATGTATCCCATTTCACTCTCTGCTGCTCTCTCACAGAGCAAGCAGCAGCTATAAATAGGTATTACTGTAAGGCTCCCTCCTTGCTCTGTGCTTTGGGCTGTGGGACAGATCCTTGAGAGAAACCACACAAAAAGAAATTTTATGGGCTCAGTGCTGCTCCTGGCACAGGAGCAGCAGTTCTACAACTAACATCGTGGACTATGGGATTGAATTAAGTGGGAAAGAATCCTAAAAATACTCACATGTTTTTCAGAGTGATAATGCATTACTCCTTCAACAGAATTAGTACCGAGTTTACCAGTTTACATAAATAGGTATAGTTTCACTGAAGCAGTAAATTTTGATCATTGTTTCAAAATTTACTCTTTTCTTACTGACTGAATATCATTGAAATATCAGCTAAGTATTAGAGCACAAAATTCACCAAGTGCACCAGACTGCACGAGGGGCTTAGACTTCCAAGTTCCCAGATGCTCCTGGTTCAATCTGACCACATCTTCTGAGATGTTGTTTGCCTTGAAACCTACCAGTCTCAGCAGGATTTGGGGGTGCAACACTTTTCTGCAAAAGCCATAGCACCTCACACTTCCCAGTTTAAGGTGGGAACATTTGTGATAGTGCTCATCCATGTTAAATTCATGTAAGAGCTTAAATTTATTTTCAGATCTAACTAAATTTTTTGGTAGCGAGAGCCACCACTATAGCTATTTATTAAAACAACGTACAGATGTTGCACAGGGCTTGTACAAACCTGTGCCTATGAACAAATGAAAAGCTTTTAAGATCACAGAGGAGTGTTTGAAGTTAAAAATTAGCCATGACTGCGTACACAATAGCCTGTCACTTCTTCTATGCTTTTGTAAAATAAAACACTGTAGAGGAGAAAGAAAGTGTCCTGAAGAAACACCAGAACATAATTTTGCACTTGCTTAAAATGTGCTTCCAAAGCTGCTGAAACTTGATTATTGAAGAATATCTCTTATTTTAAAAGACTTATTTGTTGTCATTTTGTATCAATGCAAAAAAACATGTGTAAGACACAAAATTACTTGCAGCACTGTAGAAAAGATTAAATTATAAAACCTTTTATTTTTAATTGACTACCCAATATACTAAAGCTAGTTTTCATAAACAGCTAGAAGTGATGAAATATAGTGAGATAAATGCATAGCAGCATTCATTACAAGTATTCTACTTTTTAAAGTGTGACTAAGTATTTAATTAGTGAAAAATTATTTATTTTAATCCTATTCATTTATTTCTTTTTCTGTTCTTCTGGAACAAAACATCTGAAAGATTTTTACAATTTTTAAGCAAAATTTAATTTTGCAGCCTAAAAAGAAGGAAGGAATGAAGGAAGTTCACTTGTGTGTTGGGAAAGGGTAAAAGAAGAAAGATGATGGAGGGAGGGTCTCAGAGCAGAGCCAGATAAAGAGAGACAGAAGCTCCTGCATCAGACACTGCCAGCAGCAGTGGGAACCCTCTGCCATCAGGGGACTGCTCCTGTAGCACCTCAGAGCCACTGTCTCTTATGCTCCAAAATCTGGTTTCAGACTCCCAAACACAGGCAGGGCGAATGTGGCTGCTTTTATAATCCCTGGCACTCCTAGACATTTTCATTGATGCCTTCAGCTGAGAGTGTAGGAGCTCTGCACTGGGTGCTGATGTTTGTGAAGGGCTGTCAAAGACTGCTGTTGGCTTTGAATCATCAGAAAGAGGTGGCAGAAATAGGGATCAGGCAGCATTCCCCATCCCTGGGCTCATGCAAGAGGACTGTGCTAGAGAGAGGCTGCTGACACCTGTGACGGAGGATACAACCCCTCAGCTTGAATGAATCCTGTTTGCTGGATAAATACTGATCCAGCCTCTCTGCTTGCTGCAGGGAGCAGACCCAAAGCAGCCCACATGAGCCTGACTGGAATTTGCACAGCCAGGTGGAGCAGAAACCAGGACTTGGAAAAATCTCCCTGTGTTGTGGAGAGAATTCCTTACAGCCATTTTAGTTTAGATTGATAATTGCTAACAGGCCTGGGTTTTTTTCTGCTGAGGATAAAAAAAGTTTAAAAAAAAAAGGCAAAAAAGCTTTTTCCAACTTATTTTGCATTGTTAGTAAGGAGTTATCTAGTATCTTTTTAGGTAATGTGAGAATGGTGTACTTGCAATTTAATCAGCACAGAAGCTGCAAAGAAATAGAGCAAATTTCATTTGGCAAAAGCCTGTAAAGGATCTAGCTTGTATATTGTGGAAGTCTAGTGCAGTCTGAATTTTCAGAAGTTTCTAATTTGTCAGAATCTGGGAGAATGCAAAAGCCAATCTGCTATGATGTATCAAATTTCTTTGCTCCAAGAAAGTTTCTTTTAGGTGAGCAGCACTTTGTCAGCAGGTGCAAAACAACTTATTATTTGCATAATCAAAGTATCAGAGATGGCTACAATGTTTTATTTGAAAGTTTTAAAATATAATCAGCCCAAAGTCTGGAAAAGTTAAGAATAATGACAACAGAATCCTGAAAAAGTTGCTTTGTAATGTCTCAATACTAAGTAATCATAGAAAGTCTAACTACCACAGCTGTGTACATTACTAGAAAGTAAGTAAATAAATATTTGATACTTTGGAACTTTAGACTGACAGAAGCTCTAGGGAAAAAGACAAAAAAATTTACATAGCTCTCTGTATTTTTTTCTTAAACTTGCGCTAGCTGGTTCTTTTCCACTTCTATGAAAGAGCATAAAGGTCAGACCTGTCACTTTTTTTTATCTTCACAAACCAAAAGACTGATTTGATCTGTCAAGAACAAGACACTGAAAAGCTTCCTCTATCAGTCTGACTGCTGGGACTGACCTTCCTCTGTAAAGGCCTCACCAAAGCAACAGAGTAGATGGAGGATATTTGAAAGAAAGACCATGCTAGTGAGTAAACTTATATTTTAGCTTGAGGTGTGGAAACAGCTTTTGAATACAAGCCAAAAAAAAGACCCGAACAACTCTTGTTTTCTCTTGTAAGGAGAATAAACTTCTTTATAAAAAAAATAACTAAATTTGGATCTTAAACTATCTTTAACAAAGCAGCAGTTCATGGTGGCAGTTACTGCACATGCATACTCAAAACCAAGTGCCAAATACTCCTGCTTAATTTCTTTAACAGCTGAAAGAATTTTTTTAAAATTTTGATAACAGTTGAGTGGCATTCCTTCAAACTTCCTCATCAAGGTAGATAGGGTTTGCAGTCCAAGATAGTCAGGAAGAGCCACTGAAAACAAAGACAAAAGGTATAAAGTAGTATCCAAACTATAACTGTAGCATCCCCTGAGAGTAAATAAATTACCCAGTTACAACAGTGATCACTACATATTTATGTATCAAGTTCCATCTAGAGATTCCAAAGTGATTCAGTGAAATGGTAATCATGACAACTTTCCTGATGAGCAGGTGTCATTATCCTTATTTCAGAGATCAAAATACTGTAACACTTCATGATTTGAATGACTTTGAATGCTTAGCTTCACTCAGGAAAACTGTGGCAGAGCCATAAAAAGTGTCTAGATATGAGGACTTCACATTTTAAACTGTCAGTTCAAAGTCTTAGACTTTAAATGTAACATGCTTTTGCATTTGATCTTTTTCCAGAAATTCAGACTTAATTTAAACTCCCATTTTGAAGCCCTACCATTTGTATGCTATGTGGCCTGCAGGAAAACACTGTTCACAGAGTTGGAGACTTTGTTTGAACATAAGAGGAACATACCTTTCCCACAAATGTCTTTAGCTAAATCATCAACACCTTGTTATATCACTTACCACAGTGTGCGGGGATCTCAGAAATGGTGTTAAAGTGAAGAGGGAGTGAGGTATGCAGCTTTGCATTCTTTAGAGAGATACATTAATTTGTACTTCCAGCCTGAGCAAGACCACTTTCACACCCCTCTCTGAATGCACTACAGGTTGTGTGGAGCATGCATGATGGGAGGAATGCGCTTCAGAGAGATCCAAACCCCTGATTTTTATGGTTCTAATTCAGTGTAATGCTGTAAATCTGTGCCTCACCACCCTCATGGTAAAGAATTTTCTCCTAATAAGTGATCTAAAGTTACTCTTTTCAGTTTGAAGCCATTGGCCCCTTGTCCTGTCACAGGTTGGTCTTGTAAATCATCTTTCTCCCTCTTTCTTGTAGGCTCCCTGCAGGTATTGGGAGGCTGCAATTAGGCCACCCCAAAGCCTTCTCTTCTCCGATTAGCTGCTAATTTTTTGAGTAGCTGCTTCCATTAGGAAAGGGAAAACCTTAAGAGACTCTGAAAAGCTGAGGACTGAAATGCAAAAGACCAAAACATTGCGAAAGTACTTGGAACCCTGGTAGAATTTCCACAGTTTTGTAACAGCAATAGTATAAACAAACTTGGCTATATAGGCATGAGATACCTTTTCTACACCATTATTTTAAGTGACTGAAAAGGATACACTGGGATATGTTATTTTTTACCTTCCTTGTCATGAGGCATCCCTATAAGAGAGATAATGCTGCCCACGTTGTGGCAGCAGAAAAATGAAATGGAACAGCCAAAAATGCTACATTGAATGATAGGCAGTGATCCCACTCCAATAGCACTTAAGAGATACCTTGATCTGTCAGTGTTTGCAGAAGGAGCCAGGACCAGCAAATAAGCTCAGAAAGGTGCCATACTGAAGATGTTTGTAGACATTTAATTCACTCTCAATTTTTATGAAAAAAAAGTCATTCTGGAAATTGTGTCAGAAGCTGATATTGATAGATTTGTACATTGCTGAGTAAACAGACAAAACCATTTCCTAAATTTTTCTACAGGCAGACACTGACAACTGATGAACCAACCTTCATGGGTGATGGTAGAAAACCTGCTTACTATATCCCATTAAAAACAGCCCAACTAGAAAAAGTTTTATGCATGAACTACATACATACATACGTACATCCATCCATCCATCCATACATCCATACATCACAACTGAAATAAGACCAGATCTAAAGATACAGAAAATAACCTTCTTGCATAGCACCTTCCTAGCAAGAGTCCGAAAAATGGCTGATGGGATTACACAGTAACATAAACAGATGTGCAAAAATGAGTGCCAGAGAATTTCATCAATTTGCATGGGTTTCTCCCCAATCTGATTGGGGTTTCCTCTAAAAGGCAAGCTCTCCCAAGCCAAGTGACAGAAGAAGTGAAGGGTTGCCTAGCTGTAATTCTAAGTAGAAGACAGGTCTAGTTCTGCATATTATTTGTGTGAATTTTGAGATTTCTCTGAGATGTGCTCTTTGGAAGAATTCCAACTCTCCAGTAGTTTCTCCTGGACAGGAATTACTCCAATGCCAACAGTGAGCGAAATCCCAAACTGCCTCTTGGATCCCTACACTGTGTAGGGCAGTGGATGCTTGGATAGCTGATGGCATTGGATGATTTCACACTGACAGTAACTGATGCATCATCCCTTCCTCTGGGAACAGAGGTTTGCTGTTAGAGATTTATAACACTGAAATATGAGATGCCTGCCTGCTACAACTCTCTCTTCAAGTTTGGCAGGATCCCCGAGAGGCCTTTGACACTGCCTCTTACAGGTATCTCTGAAGAAGCTGCAGACAACACTGTTTCTAGGCTCAACACAACAGCCCTGATACTCTCTGGGGGTCTCCTTTCTTAAGATGATAACATTTGACAGTCATTGAACTTCCTTCTTCTCCATAAAACGCAAGGAAGGGGAAATCCCAACATCCTGCAACTGAAGGAAAATAGTGAACTAATCCAACATGCTCATGAGCACCAAAAGGCCCCTTGTCTGCCTGCCCCACAGTTCTTGCTATCCCCCTTTATGAGATGAAACTATGGGCCCTCTGTGGGCCCTACTGTTTTGAATGAAATTTGTCTACAAGCATAACGCTTTATTGTTATGCACCAAAAATGTCACCACGGCCATACAGAACAAGAACCCGTAACACTGCATGCCCTTTCTGGCTGGCAGTTGCTGGCAGAACAAAACTATTTGCAATCTTTTCCGCAGCTGCAAAGTGGCCTTTGTGTATTCATTTCTCCAGGATGCAATGCTACTCAAAATGCAGAATTCATTTTTAATTTAAATGATTGATCTTTTGGGCCATTAATCTGACTGTTGGAATAGCCCATCAGTTGCCTAAGCAATAAGATATAGCAGACATATCCACCATTTCAGGGGCTAATTTTCTGATTGTTTTAATTTATTCTGTACATGTGCTGGGAAAGCATGCATGACATTTAAGTGATTTCAAGTGGCATTACATTTTTTGGCCATAACCTACGGAATTGTGTGCAAGCCAGAAAGGTTGTGATTTATTAGGAGAAAATTTGGGCCAAAAATATCTCTTGAAGACTGGAACATTTCAATTTAAGGCTGAGATTCCCTGCCTTCCTATTATCCCAGAACTGCAGCCTTTGGGAATTCAAAGTGCCTGATGCAATGTTCAACACAATGTGGCTTACAAATATCCGATGTGAAAAAACTCCCCTAACATCAGCCTCTTTACTGCCATCCAGAGGAATTCATCAATTACCCAACATTAATATTAGTAACATTAATATTAGTAACAATGACTTGTGAACAACACCTTAGAGACAAAAAATGTTTTAAGAAAAAAATTGGCTAAGACTTTTCAGCCAATCAGAAAACAAATAGAAATGATGGAATGTGTTTGACATACGGAATTTTTATTCCAACAAAAAATGGCTAAAAAGGCAATGATAGGATTAAGGTTTGACATTAAAATTTTACCAGCTCACATAACCTAAGTAAAAAGAGCCCATGAAAGGTATTTCAATCATGTGCCAATAAGCTTCAGGTTATACATACCACACGTATCTTTTTATTCCTTTACATTTAAGTATTGCCTTTAGTAATAGCTGCATATTACCCTATGTATAATGTGTGCTGCTGAAACTTTAGCTTGGGGAGAAGGACTCACTGAGTTGAATTCCTGCCAAAACAGAAGAAAGTTTTACAAAGTAGTAAGAAAGAGAAAATACAGCTTTGCCTTGGACAGGTACTGGAATCCCATGCATTTACAAGGGACTCAGCTACCATGGCTTAATATAATTCCATGTAAGCTGAGCAACAATATGCTGTGGGTGCTTTCTTGGGCTGTATCAGACAATATGGTGATTTTATCATCTCCTTCACGTTGTATTTTTAGCCATCTATTTTCAAAAACAACAGCATTTCAAAAGTTTACAGAATTCTCTATACTTATTGTCACTTCTCACTCAGACTTTGTTTGCATTTTCTGGTCAACCAAAAAGACAGCAAGAGAGAGCTTTTGATATTTTTATCTTTCTGCTTGTGAAAAGAAACTCACCTTTTGCTATTTAGTAATGTATTTTCAGAAACTGCTTCTTCACCCTCACAATGCACCCCTGGCCTCTGCTTGTGCAGTCCAGTCAGCTGTGACAACTGCTTTCTAAATCTCTTCACTATAAAAGACTGTCCAGGAATTTCTCTGCTCTTCCAAAAGCAGGCCCCACACAGATATAAGGGGGCTGAAAAGATGAAGTTAGCCTCCCACAGGCTTTTACTACTGGGTCGATTCAGCAATTATTGATTTCACAGACCTTTTTAAGAATTTCATAAACTTTACTTCTCCTTCCTAAACTAAAATTTAATGTGGCATTAAAGTAGCTTTCCTTTAAAAAGTATTTCAAATACACTAAACTGACATTAAAAACAAGCAAAGATATCATAAACATGGGTTGAGATTAAAGCTAAAACATAGTACAGATGTTCAAGTAAATAACTGCTGTTATCAAGAAGGTAATCCTTTTAATTTGATACTTCCAAATTAAGGGTTAATAATTTGGGCAAAAAACATCTCTTCAAGAAGAAATTATACTCCATTTTGGTCCTGACATTTGGCATATTGCCATAGCTCAATCCCAGAAGTGATAAATGCAATTCCAATAATCTAGGGTAATCTAAATCTCACTTTAAGAGTTTCAGCTCAAATGGGGAGTCATCCACCTTGTGAGCATGAACCTGGGGCATGGGGATGCCAGGGAATGGGTGGATGTGAGGGCCTTTATTCTTGCTGTTGACACTCAGCAGGTTTGGCAGAGATGCTGATTTCCAGGAGCACTGCAGAGTTGAGAACTGGGCTGACACCCCATGCTGAAGGAAGCTGAGGACCTCGTAAGCAAGACCAACACAGAAAGCATATAACCAAACCCCCTTCTGAAATCCACAATGACAGAGGTGTCAAGCAGTGCCAGGCTCACTTTGGGCTACTGAAATCAATCTCAGCTGAAGCTGAACTGCTTACAGCACCTAAGAGCACACATTTGAAACCATTCTGTTCTGTCTAAAGGTGTCTCTTCTGCAAGTGCTGTGCATGCATCCCTTCTCTTTTGTAGGGGGCTATTTAAATCTATGGATTATGTGTATGATTAAATGCCTGGAGGATTTTAGTCCATGACAGTATCTCACTTTTAAAGATGTTGGCCTAAGGCACAAGTGTCCGTTGTAAAATAGTTTGCAAATAAATGGGTAACAAAAATCATATGTGCAAGATAAATATATAAGAAGCTTTTCTGCAAAGCTTCTTTGAGCATTAGTTTTTCTAAAAGGTTAAATATAATATTATGGGCAAATTGAGAGTTCAGAATTTAAATGGTTGACATATAGTAAAACTTCATTTTAAACTACTGATGGTAAAAGTGTGAGGGGAAAAGTACCTGTTTGCCTTTTCCATATTTCTTGTAATAACAACATTTAGGTATAAAAATGCACACAAGCTATGATAATGACATGGTGCAAACCTGTGAAAATAAATACACTAATATTACTGAAAAACTCTTTCAGTACACTCTGTAGAGCCTTACTTGTGGCAGCAAAGGCTCCTAAACAAGGATAAACTTTCTTGTCTGATTGCTACAATGCTTAGTTATAAGGAGATGAGTTAAGGGGTCTTTTGACGTGCTGGCCTTCATAATATCTACCTCTCCAAGGTTGAGTAAAACCTTTCAGATTTTCCAAAGACAGTTTTGATGCCTTAATTGCTATCTTTTTTTTTTTTTCCTGGGCTAATTAACATCAGTTTGCAAAATCTCCTGCAAGACATTGTAAAACATCACTTGTCAAAGAGATTGTGCGGCTTGCTCTTGACAAATGTGAAGTGACATTCTGCCTGTGTCTTTTGTAAGATCATATAAAGGAGCTGGTTCATCTACCAGAAAAAGAAAAAAATCTCACCAGGAACCAGTGAAAAAGACAATACTCATCATATAGAGTCGCAGGGCTAAGTACATGGTTCACACGTCTTGCCCACATGAGATGAAAGGGAATGAATCTAAATTCATTTTACATTTGATCACAGACAAGGAATTCTCCAGATCAAAGTGTGCCATAATAATGAAGACTAACTAAATGCAACTAGATCCAAAAACATCTGTCAGGGGCTTGATGTCTAAAAATGGAAATCCTTTATATTAATGTTATTATTACATAACCACATGAGAACCGAAAGACTCTTGAAGTCTTATTTTGTTTTTTGTGTATTGTGGTTAAGAAAACTCAACTAAGATAACCTCCCCAAATGCATCTAACACATTGAGAGAATAGTTAGTTAGATATAATGATGAGTTTTCAACCTCTGTTCTCTTTGTGTCTAATCAGGCACTACTTTTAAAAAGGCTAACGGCAGAAATGCTGGTGACCTAAATAAAATATATCAGCAGCACAGGAAATGAGTTTGATGGTTGTAATCCAATTTTCAGTGGAGAAGGGTGCACATTGCACATCACACATCACAAAAACCTTCTCCACAATTAGCACTAATTGGCAACTTTTTTGGCAGTCTCTTTACAGAGGCCAAAAACTGAATGAACATGGAGATTAAACCGTCCTTTTGTTCCTAGAAGCTCTCTGTTTCAACAGCAGCTGAAACTTATTGTTGCAGCAATGTGGAAAAAAAAATGTGTCATTTCTGACTGTGCTGTACCTGTTCTGGAGATGATCAGAATTTACTCTTCAGGGCTGTCAAAGCAACTTGTATATGTTAATAGAGTTACACCAGAAAAGTGAAAACATTTTTTAACCCTCTAGGTGAAAATGATTAAAACATGTATAATATTTAAAGTTGTAGTGAAAAAAGTGTGGAAATCTAAGATGTGCAGACATGAACAAAAATGAGCTTGCCTCTTTTGATATGAGAGGCATGTGTGTGCTGAAAGAAGTGTTATTTCTTTCCATCATTGCTCTGCATTCACTCATTCACTAATGCAATACTTTAGTGTAGTAAAGCTGTCTGGGTGCTCAGAAAATTTGATGCCCTTTCCAAACCTTATTTAACTTACCAAATTGCAGTGGTCTGAGCTTGATCACACAGCTGGACACACACTGTTCCACAGAGAAGAAGGCCTGTTTTGCTGCATCCAGCCTGGCTCCTGAAAAGCTTTTGCAAGTTGTCAGGCTAAAGAGCAGCTCTTGGCTCTGCAGTAGCTGGAACTGGTACTGGCATAGAAGTGCCCTTCGTGTTTCTGGTTGAGTGAATCTACAGTGCAACAGACACTTTGATCCATTACCCTGCAATCCAGTTTGCAAAGAAAATCAGGGGACAGAGCAGAGTCCCTTTTCTGATAGTTTACCACATCTACTGACTCTTGGCTGTAGCTGTCTTTACTGTTGCCATTTCCAAGAAACTGTCCTTCTTGTCCCCAGCTTTCACTAATCTCTGCAGTTTCTAAGAAATGCAGGCAGCTCTGCTTGTGGTGACATCAGCTTCAGTTCTGCTAGTATTATTTTGATTTATTCTAGGGTCTCTTTTTATTCATGACCTAAAGGAATTTAGATTGGTATGTTGGTATAGTATAATAGTACTAATTTCTGGAACCAGTACTTAGTACTCCCTGAGAACAGTTTATTTTCATGGTGCTTACTGAACTTCACAGCTGTCACGTCATTCAATCTTTCATTCCTCTGTAAAATTTAGATTATCTTCTGTTCTTGTCTGAAATTATTCAACTCTAATGGCATCCAAAGAAGGTGACAAACACTATTTATGCTTCTACTGAAGACTTTATTGTTGTCAAAAGATACAGAAAAGGTGAGCCAAGAGTATATCACCAGAATTCCTTTTTCTTGTTGTCAGTGTTATCATTGTATTTTTATGGAAAAAAAGAAACCCTTCTGAAACAGATTTTAAAGTTTGGGGATGATGGTATGGCAGAAGCAATTGATTATGTCTTGCAAGTCAAATGTACAGCTCTTCTTGAGGTATTCACTTGCCTCAGTGGTTTGATATTCACTTACACACTATGGAGAAATATATGTAAATACCATTATAGGCCAGAGTCAATGAGATATCAAGCTAGCAAGTGCTATTGATAGCAAGAGAGAATAATAATTATGTATTATTAATGTTTGCCAGTGTCTGAAGAGTTTGCTTATGAACCAAAAGCTGTGTGAGGGATAGGATAACAGCAGGCTGTAACTTGAAAGACAGCAGCTCTCGCCGAACAGGATACAGATCTTTTACAAGAAGCAAAATGCAACAACGTTTGATCTACCCTGACAACTTTCCTCTTTAGTCTTTTATGTTCTCAGGTGTCTTTTAATCATTCTGTTTCAAGGCCTTATTTTTTAAATCAGAGACAGCCTTGTTTATTTGTATTTTATACCAGGTCTTCAAAGAAAAGTGAAAAGGAATGTACAGTTGAATACAATGAAATGGCAAAATATGCCAAAATATGCTGCACACAGTAACAAAAGTTCCCATACATTTCACCCTAGATGGTTTTCAAATACTGATCTGATTCTGCTGAAAGCTCTTCACATTCAGCACTCCCTTGCTTCACATTTACCACAGGTAATGCAAATCAGTGCCAAGCAGTTCTTCACCCTGAGCAGATCTGCCACAGCAAAACAGAGCCAAACCATCAGCGAAGAATGGCATTGCAGATAAGACCCCTGAAACAGGTTCCAAACTTTAAACTCCAAGTGTGACTGAAATGCAAGTTTTTGAAAGTGGATGGCTGTATTTCTGAGTGACTGAGTGAGCAAGTTTTTTAAAATACACACTGTTTCAATTTAATGCAAATTGTTAACTTAATTCTTTATTGTTCCACAGATGAGTAATACATATACTAAAACTCCAGGCAAGTATGAAAAAATACTTTCACGAACACAGCTTTGCATGCTAACAAGAGCTTCCAGACTTCTGGAGGTTTGGGTCGTTCCATTTGACAGACTTTGTAGTGTATTTTAGTGTCTTCAGATGGCAAATTACCCCATTTACCATTAAAAAATGAGATGAGTTGTTATTAAAAGAAGATTATTTTTTAAATCAAAATGATCTGGCTTATTAAATTTCCAGATGCTTAAAAATGTAAGGAAAAAGAAAAAAAGGAAGACTTCCTTTCCCTTTCTTTCAATAATTTTAACTCGAATCACACTGAGACCTACTCTGAACTCTGTGGCAGTTAATTAATTCTCCTTGCACCCATAAAGGAACACAAGGATGAAAAATTCTGTTTTCATGAATTCACCAGGGATTTTGTCTTTTAAGCAAGGCCAGGATTTGACCTAAAATATTTACTGGCACAAAGATTATCACATTTTTCAGCAAGGAATTACATGGCTTTGCATAAGCTGTGCTGTGTGTGCATTTGGTTGCCACACTCCACAAGCTCCCCACTCCTAGAGGGGCAGTCAGGGGCAGCTGTGAAGAGGAGGATGAGTGGACCCAAGGAAGCAGCTCTGACAAGATCACAAAACAAAATAGTGTACTTTTGGATATCTCCGTGCCCAACAGTGCCCAAGGAACATATCCAAAGCAATTGCTGTTCTCACTCAGTGCCTTCAAAACCTGAAGGCAGAAATGTCCTGGTGAATTCAAAGGGATCAGACTGGATTTTGACACAAAATGAACAAGATTCATCCTGAGGATTGTTCTGGAACACACCTGTGACTTATAGACACCTTCCAGAATGACAGCTTGAGGGAGATTTTATTTTGTTGGAAATCTCCTGTGTCTACCTCTTGATGATCTTCAGGAGGGGCTTTATTGGGACCATCTTGTTAAAGGGCTGACTGAAGAACAGTGGCAAGACTCCCAGTCATTTTTTACTATTCCAAATATCTTCCAGCTTTGCTCTGAGAAATTCCTTCTCCAGTCCTTCTCTCTCTCCTTCATCTCCTTTATTTCACCCTCAGCTACTGGTTCTGTCACACAGTTTGTTCCCTTACTCCAGCACTCAAGACTCTAGATTCTTCCTTCTACCATTTGGGTCCAGAAAATCCCTATTTCAAATTAATTCTCTGCTAATGTTTCTCTAAATAGATGATTAGTGACATTTTTGCCTCCACAATTCTGTAATTTGGCATTTTAAAAACAACAGCCTCATGAATGAGATGCCGGAATACACAATGTTGAGATTACCAGTGAACATCCATGGAAAATTTGGTGGTTATTGCCAGCAAAACACATTAGTTCCTTACCTCTAGTATTGCTGAGGTCTGTCCTTTCCAAAGATACAAAAATAAAGACTATTTCAAATACCAAACCAACATAACATTGGGAAATAATTAGGAAGTGCATTATCAGTGTCACATCTCTGCCTAATATTCAATTTATATTTTCTGCAATAGCAAGCACACGGTTAAATTTTCAAATAAATAATACTAACAATAATTCTGAGCTCCAATCTTCTAGATAGCACCTATGCTTGTTCAGTTCATGAAGGTTTTACCCTCAATATATTTCACATTACCATCTAAGATTGCATTGAAAGTAAAAAATGAGAATTCATAGTGAACTCAAAGAGACACCACACAATATGAACATCAGAATCTACTTTTATTCTGGCTGAACTTCTGGAGAGTCAGATGGCAAGTCAGATACAAGGGAATTTCAATTTCCAGAAATTGTTTAGGCTGGCTCTTTATTATGGGCTGTTTGAAGGGCTTTGATAATTTCACAGATAGATATTCTCCTATTTATCTGCTACAGTGCACTTCACAGAGCAATCAATTCTATAATTTTGTGGTTTTTTTCCTTGACTTTCATAATGCAGTTCTCTATGTTTAACTTTACTCTTAAGGTGAACTAAAATTTTTAGAAGATAAAATCTCAACTGGCATCTGAAAATATAAATTGTGCTGTTCTTGTTGGTGACTTGGGCTAAGGTAAGGAGCATTTTGAGTCATGCACTCATAATTCTTGCTGATCTCCTTAAGCCTCAATCGTATATTAATTACATTTTTTTCCCCAGCATGATCCATAATTGTTAAATACGTCATACTGGTTTTGGCCACCCTACAATCCTGCCCCTCCCTTCCTGCAGGTTGTCCAGGTTAGCCACAAGACTGGGAGTCTTAGAGTGACTTGAAGGGAGGGACTGTAGAAGCCTGGAGTTTTAAGCTCTTCCTTTTCCTAAAGCAGAAGAAAAATAAAAGATGGTCACTTTGAAAAGTGCCTCCAGATCTCCTTCAGCATTTTTGCAGCATTCTTGTGGATCAGTATTCTGCAGGTGATACCCTGATGTTCTCCAGCTTTCCTGTAAACAGCAATCTGCAATCCTTTCATCAGTTTGGAAGCTACTCCACCATCCTCTACAGGAAGAAGAAAATCCACTTTCACTAGCATGTCCACCCCAAAGACAAGGTGTGAGAAGGGTCACATCATCCTTTGAATCTCTATTATGGTAACTGAGGAGAAGGAAGGAAAACCCACAGAGTTCTCCTTCTTGGGTAGGATCCTCTCCCACTGTGTGATTCAAGTGATTCACTGTGTTTCAAGTCCAGCTTCTTCAGGCACATCTTTAGTCAGACTCTAGGCCCCACTATCTCATATTATAGGAGGATACCCTGGGGCTTTATCTTGGCCTCTCTCTACCCCATGGGCTTTTCTACGCCCTTCTTAAATATTTCTAATCCTGCACACCTTTTTGCCAGTCATTGCCAGTACTGACAACTTGCCTCTAGCCAAGCAGCTCCCACCATAAGAGACAGTGTTGTCCTCAGTCTGCAGGTAAGATTCTGATCTCAGTCATGACTCTGTAAAGGACAACACTACTCTAATGAAGGTTAAAGTCCATCGTCTTCTTAGACTGCTCTTCCAGACCTTATATTCAGCTATTCTGTCCCAACTCCTTCCAAGTGAGACTTCTCTCAACTTCAGAAATAATTGAAGGCTGCATTGCAGGCATGGCCTCTTCAATTCATTTTTATTTAAAGGAAAAAAGAGAAATTTATACACATAAAGTTTGACCATATTTTAGCTGTGATAGAATTTAAAACTTAATATATTGTAAAAGTTGTTAAAGCAGTAAGTTCTGTGTATCCTGAGCATAAACAGGATTCAGAAAAAAATCAGACAAAATTAAGTCTGTTCAGTATTTACCTACAATGGTATTTTTTTACAGAATATTTATGGAGGTACAGTTGAGTTCTATGACATGAGCACCTCAAAAATAGATCTGACATAACTTCAGTTGCAGAAATATTTGCCAGTGCCAAATGCTTGCTTGTGACGCTGAAAATTTTGCTGAGTAGTCAAGTTGATTCAATCACTGGGAGTGTTCAGAAATAATTTTTAACATTATGTTATGATTTTTACTATAGAAATTATAGCATTGTATTTTAATTTATTCTTTTCCCCTTAAAATCTGACTTTGTACACCTTCAGCTTGCATTCAAGTTTGCAGTCTGCTTTAGCTGCTGTTTCTTCCAGACAGGGAGAATCTCAGAGAATGTAATTGCCTGACTGTGCTGCAGCCAAATCATTAATACATTTCATGCCTATGTTTTCACCTTACTCAGGTATGATGAAAACAAGACTGAAAAGATGCAAGGACATGGTAAGAACAAGCAAATCTTTAATTTAGGTAAAAATCACTTTTTCAAAACTCCTCTCTAAGTACAACAAAGCTGCAGATTTTTAATCTTAAGAAAGATTGAATTCATAACTGTAGAGATGAAAATAGAGGATTCCAGTCATACATGAAATTAATTCTGACACAAAGTATCTTGTTCTCTAGATTGTAATAGGATAAATAAGAATCTATCCATGCCCACAGCTGGATTTGTCTACCAACCTCATTTAAACTATAAATACATTGTCTTTCAGAGAAGGATTTATACACACTACTGCCCTCAGCTTTTTGAGTACTTATATAACTAACTGTAAGAATAGGTTTTTATAATTTTCCTAATGGTCTACTTTATTAGTTTCCTCCTTGTTTTTTTTTAATAGATATATTATAAAATGGAAAATCCCTCACTTGAAGATCTTAGAGTTAATGGATGTGATTTGTCACTTCGCTGCAAACAGTCAAATCATCCCTCCAAGCAGGGTCTGGAAAACAGCTGATTTCATCTTCTCTTGCAATAGAATCTGACATACTCTGAATATAAATTTTAATAGTCACATCAGACGTATTTCAGGTGCTTACCCTTGGCAGAATAATAAAGCCCACTGGTAAGTGAAATCTGCAACCCTACTGGAAAACTCCACTTTTGATAAATGGAATCAAAAAGCCTGCTATGCTTGCTGCCTTTTTTGGTTCCTTTCTTTGTAAAATCTTGCCTTGTTGCCCAATAAAGTTGCTCTGAGGGCTGGCCTTCAAGCTGATGGTGTTCTTTACAGCTCCAGCTGCAGTTTTGTATCAATATTTCAGCATTGCATGGGATAAAGAGAGTCCCCTGATTCAAGCACGTGGAAAGGACGTACACAATGTAACCCACAACGTATCTACTGAGCAGCAAAGGGGGCTGCCACATGGCAGCAGCAGTCTGCCAAATCCTCTGAACTTTTGGCATCCAATAATAGGGACACCGCCATGAAAGAAAACCAAGGAAGGAAATTATTAGGGAACTGGGAAAAGTGACTTATGTCACTTTTTTCAGGGCAATCTCTTTATCCCACTTCATTAATGCAATGATGATTGGATTGATAGAGGCTTAGCTCAGAGTACATCTGTTGGACAATAGCTGCTCTTTATTTATCTCTGTTCTGTGTATCAAAGAGTATAAAGAGAAGTTAACACTCTCTCTACACTCCAGCCTCTCACCCCAGTCCCAGAGCCTGGAATTTTCTTTCCCACTGTTTTGCTTCATTTAGAAAGGATATGCTCAAGGGTTGCCTTTGTTCCCACTTCAGAGGAATGGTCTCTAGGACCTGCAGCAACCTCCAGCAAGAAAGACAAATTGAGCATAGTAACCCTGAGGGCACTATTGATCCCAAAAGGAAAACATGGGAAAAGCACACATGAAAATCTTTTATGAGTAGCATTTTTAAAAAATGTGAAGAAAAAAGCAGCTTGTATATTCAAATATGAGTGTATATAACTAGCTGAGTGAGAATTGATTCATAAATATTTATCTTCTAAGTGCATATTACACTGTTTTACTAACATAACTAACAGAAATTGTCAGACTTGGGTTTATTTTTTGTATTTTTACAAATTTTTTCAAAAGAAAATATATGTCTTTGGACGATGAAAGTAACACCACAAAATAAGGTTTGAACAAACCTCATGTCTTTATGACACTAATCCCAAAATAGCACAGAAAATTGTTATTACTGGCACTGACTCAACTGACCTTGCTCAATTCTGCTTTTAGTTTATATGGCTGCATATCCAATGAATTCCAGGAGAGTCAGATGACTCCCCTGGATTTTTCTGACTTTTTTAAATTTGAAAATTGTTACATAGAAAGCTGCTGATGTTAATGGAATCAGCTCAGACTTATTTAAGTGTTGGCAGAGTGTGCTGTTATAAATAAAAGGTTTTCATCATGTCACATGAAACTGATCTCTCAATACCTCAGAACACATGGTTCAATCTCCTTTATTCATCTCTATTTTTATTTTCCATGTCTTCCCTCTGAAAAGCCTTCCAAAACATTTACACATTAATTTTTATGTCCTGCTCCCCCTTTAGCTCATTCTCTTTGTTCCTTTCTTTTCCATGTGACTCTACTCCTGAACATTAGTGTTAATTTTTTTCTCTGTGCGCTCTTTCTCCAGTTCTATCTTTTGTTTTTTCACTTTTTAAAAAAATCTTCTTCCACCTCACCAGGTGAAATTCTTTTGCCAGAGATCTTCTTTTGCCAAAATGACTGTTTCTGCATCAACTGCAACATCACGAGCAAGCATTTCCTTCTGGACCAGAATTATCATTCCACAGCATTTCAGTTTTTGAGAGTGAAGTTTTGGAAAGAAAGGACAATGTCTGTTGTTGAGAGGAAGATATACTATCTATCAAACCACACCAACCAACCTCTCTGCATGTTCTCACACACTAGATCTACCAGGACTAGCCTGGACCAGTTAAACTCAATTCTATAATGGAGGCAAACAGCAGAAGTGTTTGAACCTCAGGAACTTCCCTTTCTTAATTGTCTGGAAATATTTTGAGTTATGCCTTATGCTCCCTCTTAGATGAGAAATGGTAAGATTGAATTAATTTATATGGTTTATCCATTTATGAATAGTGTCAAAGAAAACTGATTAACTGTAGTGTTCTGCTGGTTCTCCATAAGGAGAAATGTAGGCAGCAACAGGCTTAACACCAGGAAGCTGTGAAATATTTATAAACCTCCAGAGAGGATAGAAAATACAACTATTTTGACAAGTACTTGTGAAAAAATAAATTCATTTCAACACTGGAGAATGGAAATAAGCGTTATTCAGATTAATGGAAAAAATTATCAACAGCTGTACAAAACCACCAGAAAGGGATTCAATATACGTGTAATCTTCTGGCACATGAACAAGACCTTAGAAAAGTAAAATAGATATTTGTAAATGTTTTGCCAAAAGGAAAATAATCACTGAATTATTACCCATCAGAGGTGATAGTGCACTTTCAGAGAGCTGGACATGGGTTACCTATGGCAAGAGGCAAGCTCATCTCAGCCAAGTAATTCTTCTGCATTTCCAGTAATTGCATCCTGGAAATCAAAAATCTAATTTCAGCAACAACTCTCTAGTGATGGATTTGGTGTTAAGTCAAATTCCTGACTTCAGAAAACCAAAGGGACGTGGATTTTACTGATGAACTTTTACAGTTCCCAAAGGTTCAGTATATAAAGTTCTCAGTCACAAGGATTGTTTTCTGGAGAATTGTGATCTTTCCTGGTACCCTTTAACAATGCTCCAAGTGTCTCTGTGGTTCATCATATTCGAAAACATTATTTCCATTGAAGTCTGGGGCTGTGGCTTATTATTTGTATGTTTTGAGAAATAAGAACCCTGCCTGAATCAGTGTTTCCCCTCCAGCCATCATAGGCACCAAAAATTCACATGGTAAAGCATTCATTTTTTGCCAATACAGTCCTATTTGAAAAGAAAAAGCAAACAAAAATTAGAAAGGTACTACCATAATTTTTGCCAACAGCACCAGAGAGACTTCAAGTAGGAGTCTTCACCAAAAGGTTTATTTTAAAGAGGCCAATGCTAAGTAGGACCCTGTCACCTTGGAGCTCTTCCATAGGGAATATAGGCTGTAGATAAATAAGTACTGTCACAAGGCATCTCATCTGATCTATTCTAACTGTCTGTGTAATGAGAAAATGAATCTCTACCTATAAAGAGTGTCCAGTTCAGATTAGCATCCTGACAGTGACTCACTCAGATTTAAAAGTCAATCTTTTGATCTCTGTTAGGACCATTTACTCTTGTCACTGGTCACCTGACAAGGCTGTACAGCACAGCTAAATCAGAGCCACAAACTGAAAACAAATTTCTGATGTGTCATGCTCAAGGCTAAACTGTGAGGGCAAACTCTGAATGGCAATTTCTAAAGATAAGTTCTATTCCCTTGGCTAGAAAAAGTGAATATCTCAATAGGCAAGAATAAGGAATTGCTTCCTGATTTATATCTTTCCATTTCAGAAAGCTCCTTTCCTTTTGTCAGGCTGGCATGAGCATTTCTTCTTTTGTGCCAAGCAAGGATTTTCAGAGTTCAGAACATAAATGAAAGGTCACAGAAGTATAGTTTGCTTGCACTAAATCTTCAAAGGAAAGAGGCTGCTAATCACCACAGATGAAGTCTAGCGTAGCAGAAAAGCTTGAAACAGCTTCTTCAGAGAATGTTTTAACAATCAGACCCTTTTGGGGAGAGGGGAGGAAAGTAAGCAAACAATTGCAACCTTTATCAAATAATTACCAGCAGCAGAAATACCACTTTTCCTCAGAGGCATGATATATCAAGAGTTAAAGGCAGTATCAGAGGAAAAGAACATTAATATTACTCAAAACTGAGTTGGTTCTCTGATTTGCAGTATTTTTCACTTGTTCAAATAATAATTTGCTGGTTTTTATCCTTCCTTTTAAGATAGGGTTTTTGGGGGGTTCTTTAGGTTCTCTGGGGTTTTTTGGTGGTGGAGGGGGCATTGCTGGGGTTTTTTGGTTTTGGTTTTGGTTGGTTGGTTGATTTGGTTTGTTTCATATCTGGAACATTTACAAAAAAAAGAGTTAAACCTGGAGATAGTTCAAAAGGCTTTAAGACCAGGCAGCCTCCCACTCCCCATCCTTTGCTAAGCAGGATGCAAGACATACATCAAAGCTTCTGTGGATGAATGTGGTAACTGTTACCCTGCACTCTACATGCTAAGAGAGACCCAGATCCAAAAGGGAACTTGGGCACTGAACTATGTGAAAACTTCTCAGCTGCTAACTTGGCCATCATAGGTTTCAGCATCTGTTTCCCAGAGTGTAATTCAGAGGGGTGAGTTGGGCCTTGGTCCTCTCAGAGACAATGCAGAGCAACATCAAAAGCTGCAAAGTGGTGCCTGCCCCCATCCCACTACTGCCTGCCTTCCTGGCCCTTAGCCCTGGCTGCACAACGGACACTCCAGAGACCACTCTGGTGCTCCTGATGCTTAAGGTAGGGAAGGGGAGATAGCATTTTCTTAAGGAAAAAAAAAAAAAAAAAAAACCAAAGCCACAAGGAGGAAGTTCAGGGCCTTTTATATGCATCCTAATGCAGAATCTTAAAAATTATGGATTATAGCCTTTCAAGGAGGACATCGGAAAAATTACTTTCATTTCTGCTGAAATACCAAAAAAAAAAAATTCGGGATTTTATATTTTTTCTGCTATTGTATACCTTTCTACTGTATTTTTTATTTTAATGCTGATTAGTAAATGTTTTTTGCAATAAAGTAAAATATATAACTTGAAACATAATAAAAGTAAATGACGATGTTTTATGGTTGGTAACAGCTGACTTCTTCTGGAATGGATAACTGAGGAGCAGTTGTAAATACCAACAGGATAATTTTTTTTACTGGTTAGAAAGAAACTAATTATTTTTTATAAAAACAATGAAAGCTGAAAGCCTATATGGAAGGCAGGAAAAGGGAGTAGAACTCCTTTATTCCTACATATTTAGATCTGCAGTGAATAACAACAGCTAATTTTTGTTTTCTTGATGAATCAAAGCCAACCAAAGACAATTAGCTCTGCTCAGCTAGACTGAAATAAGTAAAGGTCATAGAAGAATAACAAAGATCTTCAAAGTTGTTGAACAACTTTCCTATGGGAAACAACTAGGCAGACAAAAACTTAAAGACTGGATATGACCAAGGAGTGTTATGGATGTGGACTACAAAACTTTAAGAGGCCTGGATAAGGTGAATAGGGAATGACTGTTTGTTGCTTTTTCTATACGGAACTATGAAGCCTCAAATGAGGGAGAGAGGCTCACAGAAAACAAGGAGTTCATTCTTCCCACTGCTCACAGCTCTGTGGAGCTGGAGGACTTGGTGCCACAAGATGTTTCTGCTGATAAAGGTCTCTAACTTCTCCAGGGAAAGTGGACAGAGGAAACACATCTCAGTTTAGGCAAATGAAGAAAAAGCTGTCTTTGACAAGTGATATCCTGATTCACAAATTGGTGGCAGGCAGGAGAATATTCTGGGGAGTTACTACTGCATTCCTTGCCTGTTTCTAATCTCCTTGGGCACCTGCTACTGATGGAGGTAGGCTGTGGAGCTAGATGAGCCTGGGGCCTAATTTGTCATGGTTTTAGTGCTTTTGTGAATGAAAGCTTTATATACTTCTTGGCAATAGGAAGAGAATCCACAGCTCCTTTACTACCCTATGAATGTTCTAGATGCCAAGTGTGGAGCCTTCGTCACTCCTCCTAGCCTTAAACGTAGGCTGAATTATTGTCCTGACTTCTTCAGTAAAATAAGATGATTGATGAGTGAATAACCATCCAATACCTCATATGGAAAAGAAGGCAGATTTTAAAAAGTATTTTGCTCATGTCAGATCTTTTTCAGTGTCTTTCTAAACAGAGTGTAAGATAAATGCAAAATTTCTTGATGACATTTATCCTAAACTGGAGAGAACTTCTAGGGGCACTTCATAAACTGATTTACTAGAACCAATAGATCTTGTAAGGCTTAATGTGCCAAAGTCACAATGTATTAAAAAGTGGTTTTGCAAGAACTATATTACAGCAGAAAACTGTATGTATGTAGCTCCCATAAGATCATTTAAATAATTTCATCATGAATATTTGCTGTTGTTTCAGTCACTAACATAATCAGTCACATTAGAGAAAACATAGATGTTCTAATTTCATTTATCATCAAAATGAGTGAAAACATTCTTCCATTGATTTTGGCATCTTGAATATGCTGACCATTGAAAAATGCATTACAGTGGTCATTTAAGAAAATTTTCATAATGTTTCTGATACAATTCTGAAATATTTTTATCAAGAAATCTGTATGACCAGATTCTGGAACTTTGATTTCTCCTCTGATATAATCTTCTTTCCATAAAATTTTACTGAAATTAAAAATCCAGAGAAAAGTTTTAAAGAACAATAAATCCTTGATATTTTGGAGAGAGCTGCAGAAAAAAAAAAAATATATAGGAAAGTCACTACATATAGAAGAAAAATAATTCCAGAAAATTCACTCAGAGTTGTTCTGTCTTGTTTTCCTTCACCTTACCTAGGAAGAGCAACTGTCACCAGTTTTCAGTGGTTATGGCAGCATGGGTACATGGGCAGCATTTGTCACCATTTTGCTACCACTTGGATATTTCTTAAATAAACTATGTGGCAGCATATCTCGTGCAACATTCCTGCTGTAGCATGAAGAACTGGAAGGAGATAGAGCAGGTTGCCGTGTGGGAGGCCTGAAGAGAAAAGCCATCACAGGTACGACACAGACAAACACCTGCAGCAGGAGTCAAGGGCGTGCTTTGGCATCCAAGGCTGATCATGTTCCCAGGTGTTTGCCCTTCTCCTCCATGTAACAAAAAAAAGATTTTGCAAATCAGAGGTGCTGAGGGACAACCTTACAGTCTCTCAAAAGACATTACACATATAATCTGTAGGGTTTACACTACAGGAATACAAATTCTGAAAATTCACTGTCTTCTTTCATACATTTTGGTGAGGAAAGCCATTGTGTACTTTCACAGTAGATAAAAACTATTTTCTGAAAGCATAAAACTCTCCCATTTCACCATTCTTAACCCACTTACATTTATAGACCAAAGATTTGAGGACAATAAAAAGAAAAAATAATGGGACAGAAATAATGCAAGGAAAGAGAAACAGAAGAATTATTAATCAACTTTCTGAAATTTGTGAGAGAGGAAATTCATTTAAAGGGAGGGTTTTGGAGAGGAAAAAAATGGTTCAAGTCCACAGTGACTTCAAGATTACTGCCATAAGAGCAAATCAAGACTTAAGCTAAGAACAATCCTCTCAATCAGAGATAAAGATCAAGCGTAACTTTCTTCCCCAGTGAAGACATCTGTTGTAATGGAGGAGACCATACAGCATCTGAGCTACCAAAATGGGTAGTCTTCATGAGGTTTTATAGATACAAAAAAATATATTAATCTTCACATCATGAAGGTAAACTGACTGAAACTCTCTCCAGTTCTGCAGAATTAGAATGCAATTTCCCAGTTTTGACTCTAGAAACCCCTTTTCTTTGCAGCTGCCTGCAAAATTTGCTCATGATCTCTGTTATCTCATAGTTTTAATCTTTCCAAGATTTCCATGGTTTTAAAATACTATTTTTATTTTCCAGTCTATTTCTGCTGGAGTACTTTATGTGTGCAGCTGTTCTTTGCACCCCTAATTAAATCCAAAACTGTTACAAGAAATTGCCTCACGAGCAGGTCACGTTCTGCACAAACATCGCAGCTCCGTGGGTGGTTGTTTGAAGTACATACTTGCTATATCTTGCAATCTAGAAATCTCATTCCATGTCCTCAGCAGCAGTGTAATATCCCTCTATGTATTTATCATTTCAGCAGTATCAGTCTTTTGCTATGCATTCCTACCATACATTTTTACTGCCATTTCTGGTTTGAGCATCTTCTCCAGGAACCTTTGTACATTACAGTGCAAAACCTCAGATGAATATGTAGTCTTTCAGAGTCAGATCCCAGAATTCAAATTCAGATATAAGAGGGCACAATCATCTTTGTTGTACTCAAGTTCTCAGACTACTGAGCTAATACACATTTCTCTGATGGGTGCTGGGATGATTTCCTAACAGTTTCTCAAACATGTTGCCTGGATAATGGTGATACTAAAGCTGAATCCGAAGGCTGACTTTAACTATGTCACCTTTTATCACCTTGGACCTTTTATCAACTACCTACTGCAGCACTGGCAGGAAGACAAGGTCAAAAGAGCTTCTGTTGAAGTGTGTCTTTGTTTCAGGCTTAGCCAGGCTGAAGTGTGCTGGTGCTTTGGCAGGGTGCCCTGAAGCCCTGATATGGGATTGCCAGGCACTGGAAGGTCAATACTTAGAAAGAATAATTCTTCTAACAATGCAACACCATGGCCATTGTCATAAAATAAAGAAGGGTTTTGTGCTAGTAAAAAAGTTGTAAGACGTGATTTCTATTCTCTTGCTTTAAGTTTACATGGGAATAGAACTTACTAGCCTTTAACCTACGCCCACTCCCTCCACAAAGTCATGGGTTCGCATCAAGTAAACGCCAAAGAAAACTGACTTCTAACGTCTTTCTGAACAGACTGTAATTTATTTTTTATTCCTAAGTTTACTTTCTACGTTTTCTTTTGCATTATTTTGTCTCCTTTTAATCCTCTTGGATGATAAACCAGTCCATTCCCATCATAGCAGCTAACCTAGACATCAAACCAGTGACCTTCCCTTAGTCTGATAGTTCCCATCCCCTTGCTTCATTTCCCACACTGTCCATAAGATGAATTTTTTTTTTTTAAATTAAATAATCCCTGACTGAAATCCACAAGCAATCTTTTTAGCAGGTATCCTCTCTTCCAGAGAAATATCTTGTCATCAATCTACAAAACTGTGCTCACTCTTCCTGCCATCTATTACTACAATGAGTTGTGAATTCTTTATCAGCAGAGCAGCAACCTTTCACAAAGAAACAGAAGATAAATCCCCCCCACAGTAATTAGGGGTGGATCTGAATACTCTCAAGTTAAAGACAAATGTATCATCAGTTCTTTGTCTTCTGCAAGTATGTTAAGGACAGGAATGGCTGATCCATGAGTTTTAAAGAAACCCTATAGAAACCATGATGGAAGAAGTTACGCAGAGTATAGACAACAAATTCCAGCCCAGCACATGTCACCCTACACCCCAAATCAGGTACCAAAGTACCAAAGACATGGATCTTTGAAACACTTCTAGTTTTGCATTCCAGGGACCTCATTTTGAGGTACTTGATTGTTCTCAGGAAGGGCATACTGTGCTCCAAAGGCTCACTCAGGCACAACTTCTCTGTGTTGTGCAGTCCTACACTGCTCACTATCATCTGTGTTAATAACTAAAAATAGAAAATAGTATCAGTGTTTTATCAAATGAATTCAAGGGTATCCATCACATAAGAAATACTTTGCATTAACAAAGTAAATTGTCAAGCACCAGCAATCCTTATCAGAAGTCACCACCATTAAGATTCACAGTTTACTACATCATTCACTTTTGAATCGGGGGCTCACTCAGTCGGCCATGATTTCCTTCTCCTTCCAAAAGTTGGGGTGTTTTCTGCAGATCTAGCTGCACACAAACCAGAGAAGTGACAACATGTTCATTGACCACCAGGCTGGTATTGAATATTTTGTCTGTCTTTTCTTTCCTTTTTCTTCCTTTTCATTGGCAGTTACTATTTAGTTCGACTTTCCTCTTCAAAATGAACATCCTATACAAATCAGGGTGTTTGTGGCTTCAGCAGCTCATAATGCTAAATGGACTGAAGTTTCATGTTGATTCTATATCCCATGTTCCTCATTATGAAGATATGAAGTGAACAGGCTAACAGGCTCTCCTTTTTTTTTTTTTTTTGGAGGCTTACCTCCGAAACACAGAAGAAGAGGAGGAAACACAGGTACTAAAAGATTAAATGCTGTGCACTGAGAGATAATTAGCAAAGCTGCCAAAGGTCACAGCTGTAATGCTGTAATGCTCAGGAACGTGCCTCTGCTAAGTCCCAGTGTAAAGCCTGCTGCTCATCCTTCGTGTTGCTCACAGAAGGGGATGGGTTTCAAAGCCTCCATCAGGGTAACCTGACACTGCTGCAGTCCTATGTCTGCCTTCCAGTGGTTCAGCCACTTGAGATGACTCCTTTCTGAATATTTCAGAAAATCCTTTTGAAAGAAAGGTGCCACAGCCCGCAGAAATAGGACACCAGTGCTATTGCTGATTTAAGTGCAAACCATTGTGCTGTCAATGCCTATAGTTACCTGCTTTATTACTTTGAGTTTCAGCCTTCCCTTTCCATTTGTATGAATATCTTTGATCTGAGTTAATACCTTCATTTGGAGATTTAGACAGCTGTAGTGTACATACAAGGGATGGCATTGTTTCCATAATGAGGGACGTTTCCTCACCCGCTGTTTCATTTTATCTTGTAATTTAGTTGAACCAGGAGTTCTTATTCTCTCGAAGCACCTTCTGCTTGACAAAGACACAGTTTGGATCAAAAGGGCAAGGGCAGAGAGTATTTACCTTCAGAACTCTACATTTAGTTCCCATTGCTTCCATCACATTCATTTAATCATCTCTCACAATTTCAAGTACATCGAAACAGATATTGCAAGCAGCTGTAAAATTACGGTAAAATGGAAAAAATATAGACATTTCAGCATTTTTGTTGGATTTTGTGCTCAAATTGGCAGCAAATGAAGTTACCATCTTATGACTGCATGTTTCTTTGCCTGAGATAATTACAATATACATTCAGAAAAATTAAACTGTTATCTGAGGGCCACATCATAACAGTCAGCTCCATCACCTTTTGTGAGCAAATGCAATACTTAACACTTACCTCAGTGGTGATTAGATCAAGTTCTCAGAGCATTTCTGAATAACAAATGCTTGTTCAATCAAAACAAATGACTCCTTTGGAGCTACTGCTGAAAAGAGACCATATAAGCAAAGAGTTGCACTTTTTAGATGCCTCAGGAAGTTTTGTTTATAAGTTAAGGTACTGTAACTATCAGTGCTTATTCAGAAAATGCAACAAAAATCACAAGGTCGAGCATTCAGAGTTAAAAAATACCACCAAATGCCATTGTGACAATGTGTGTTAGGAAATAACTTTAATAACATTGTTTATACTCTGTTCCCATGAATCTGTAGTCTCGCCCAAGGGATAGAACAGCCACTACCATCAGAAAGGCAGCTATGGAAAGCATCCTTTGACATTTAGCACAGCTCCAGGCTCCATGCAAGTGTTAAAACCCTGCTCTGAAGAGATGTTTTGATTTCCTTCTGAACATTTAATTATATTATAGTACCACATATGCCTCACAAACAGTAAATATGAAAGAATCATTTATCTCCAAATGGGGGCGGGGGGTGGGGCCCAGAAATTAAAGGAAACATTCTCCATGTAATTTAGGTGAAAACTCTGATCCTTACATTGAATTTTCAAAAAAAGGAAATTCAGTGTATTGTTACTTTCAATTTCAGTTCATGGCTCACACTTTGCAGAAGACAGGGTCTCAAAAAAAGCTTCCCTTAAAAGTGAGGACACATTTGTAAAAAATCTGTGGGTCAACGCCTTGACAAATTTCCTACACAGGAATTTTATACTGGAGGCAAGGACAGAATCTAGTCCCACAGAACTCAGCTGCTGCAATTCCACATTTTACAATTCTGTATTCAACTGTCTTAAACAAAAGACCATTTTTCCTTTCTCTATGGATCCCTCCATCATAAGAACAGATCACAACACAAAGCCTCTTTCACTACACAATTCTTAAGTCTTCCTCAGAACTCTATCCATCCTTCACATTTCCTGTGGGAAAATAATTAATAAAGGGCTGTATAATAACAACAACACAGAAGAAGATTGAATTGAGGTTGCACAGGGAATCTCAATTTCAGTATCTTTCTTCTTGCTACCATAATATTCTTTTATGCACTTTCTAGCCAGCAATTTCCTAGGGTTTTAAAAAGAGCAGGCATAGACCCCAAAAATTCTTCAACATGGAATTGCAAATTATGTCCACACATAACCTCCCTACATACACAGCAGGAGTAAGAGCAGGCTGAAGGCTGGGAAAGCCACGCCTGCTCTGCCCACTTTATTTACTGTGGACTCTGTTGTAGCTTGGCTGAGAACATTAAAACTGCTTAGAAAAAGCCAGCCTCGGGGTGTCTGCTAGTGGATGGGGCTGTAAGTGTGCTTGGCTCAGAATATCCTGACCCTCATGAACTGGGTAAAAGAGAGCTTGGCTCTACTCTAAAGCATCTAGAACACCCAAGCCTTCTTTTCTCTTGGGAGGTCTCTGCAGTCAGCTTCATGTACAGCTTTCAGGCAGGCCTGACTTTCATAAGCAGTTCTGAAATATCAGGAATACCTCAGCTTTTAAAGGGAAGTATTCATTATTTTGTCTATTGCTATTTCTACGAGTTTTTTTGCCTTGGAAACCCACACTTTATCCATTAAAATATAGCATATCTAAAACCCCATAAGATAGTTTTTTGCACATTTCCCACTAAAATATACCAGAATAATCTAGTAAACCTAGCAAATTCTGTTTAGTCTATTGTGCTTACTAAGAGAGGCAAAAGAAACACCTTTGGAATAAAGTTGTATGATGTACTAACTGTGAATCTTGAAAAGAAGCATATTCATTTCATAAGTCTATTAATACAGACTTGTTTTATTTCAACTATGAATGACTGTTTTTATAGATAATTAAGCCATTAAAAGGAAAAAAAACTGCAGTAAATTATCCCACATTTTGCTTCCTGTTAGTACTGTCATGGAAATTGTTACACTCCAGTAGAATGATCTGTCTGCAGCTGAGATAAGCAGCTCCACATGAATGTAGGTATCCAATGCAGAGATCTTTCCACGAAGAGCTAATAAAGAGCCCTGGAAAAGTCCTTCTGCCTCAGATGTTCTGGTTAACCAGAGACAGGTCAGAGATATCCTCTTAAGCGTGCATGGACATGTGTGCCTGTATGTGCAGCCTCTACTGGAATCTGATTTGTATGAATTGTATCAATCTGATGTTCTAGGAATGCGGAATGCATATTGAGTTATTTTATAGCAAGCATGTGTCAATGTGCCTTTTAAAACACAGAACATCAGGAATGTGACACAATTTTCACAGTTTCTCCCTCATATGTGTATCTCTAGAAAGTAGCAGTTCTTTTGACTCAACACCTTGTTTCAATGCAGTCCGGGCCTACGCGGGTCTCTCTGATAACCTTTGTGGTTAGACTGTGGCATGTAAAATCAAATGCCCTTCCCACACAAATACTTTTTGTGAATTTGTCTGTCTGGCTCTGATTTTACCTCGACATTCCTTCACAGCCACATGATGAACCTCTGCACAATATACTATTTTATGCTTTACTCAGTTGTTAAAAACATGACAGGATGGAAATCTCCTAATGCCTAAAAGCAATTTAAATTCTGGAATCAAGTTTCTTGTGAGGTTCTTACCTCAGATGGACACTTAATCTAGTAATAAACTGAATTATGAATTGCTGTACCTGCACAAATTCCTGTCTGAAAACAGGAGTGTTATGTGCCCCAGAAAATTGCTCATATATTACAGTGAAGAACATAAAAGAGGCTGTAAATACCAGTGACAGATGAAGTTCAAACAGTAGAAATGCTAATTGGTTCTTTTCATGAATTGTTTCTCAGCCTTATAACATTGGAAGAAAATGATGTTAAAAAGTAAACACTGCATGTGACAAAACAAAGGCCTTTGATATAGTATTTTTACAATTACTTTCTGATGTTAGCCCAAGAGACCACAGCATAAAAACATAGTTGTACCACACAGTAAGGGATTTACCTTCTACATCTGCGTTGCTTTAATATATGGAGCAGGATGGAGAAGTTTTCAAGGATGAAGTTTTCTCATTCACCTGATTCTCATTTTTAAATTCATTAGAATTTTTTAGATTCTGAACAGAACACCACTTTTTACTGCATTTTAGGAATAGCACTTCATCTGTTTGCTCAGCTAAGCCTTAAAAGCACTAAAGACAAACCTGTCTTTTGAAGATAACAAATCACTTCATAGTTCCTGAACAGATTCAGCATCAAAAAGGTCCTCAGAGGAAAAAGCATCAGCTGTAGGCCAGCTGCTTTGCCAAAGACAATATACCAGTCTTCTGCAAACTTATTTCTCTTCTGTTTGCTAAGGTCTTTGTTGGGTAAATTCAAGTCAGACAAGCTCTGGGTACAACCGGGTTTCTTCTTGCTCTGTCTGACACTCTCGAGCCCAGGTTGGAGAGCTCTCAAGCATTGAAGGGCTGAGCTTAATCAAAAAATGAGGCAGTAACTTTATGAACCTATGTTCCTACAGTGTACCTGGACCTCTGCCCTGCAGTTTTACTTTACAGAGCTCTTTCTGTACCAGCAAGATGGGAAAGAAATGCCAGTACAGTTACACAAAGCTGAATGACAGTCCCCAGCGCAGGGAGAGGCAGGGATGAGCACGGAAGGACCATGGCAGGTCCTCTGACTGGGATGGTAACATTAAAAGGCCACAGCTCTGGCTTAGTGGGGCACAAGTCATTTGCTGCACAGGATGGTTCTCAGCATCAGAGAGAGGAATGGCTTCAACTAAAGGGTGAAATTAGGAAGTCAGGGTAAAATAGAAGAATAAAATAAAAATGCATGACATGGAGAAAAGGGGGAAGGTTGATATGATGCTTTTCTCCTCTTTATTGATTAAAAAATACTAAAAAGCTGCTATAAATTAATAGCAGAATGGACCCTTTGGCTTCTTTTGAAAACAAGGAGCATAAAATAAAATCTTAGAGCCAGTTTGAATACTATAATCACACTGAGTCTGCACTTGCTGTGAGATAGATCCAAATCATGCTTTTTCTCCATTAGATTGTCTTTTATTTCAAACTGCCCTTTAATCAGTATGTTGTTTGACAGCCCACACCCCACTGTACTATATATTCCCTGAAGTATCTCAGCTGGCTCCTGCCAGTCAAACTAACGAGAATCTCCACCCAGCTTTTAACAGAACTGCTATTTCAGAAACTGACTTGTTTCTTTCCTTCAAGTGAATGAAACAGGGGGTGAGTACAAGTCACACTCCGAACTAATACACTGAAAATATGCTGAGAAATATTGAGTGAAATGGGGCAATGACAATTTACACAGATACAGTTTCTTATCTCATACTGACTTTCTCCTTTTACAAGCACTATTTCCTTCTCAGATCATCTTGCTCTCCATTTCTGCCCTTCTCAACACCACTGCACAGAGTATCACTCTTATCAATAACCCCGTCTCATATAGCAGTCATCCCATCCTCCAAAATCACATCTCCTTCACACTTCTTTTAAAACAGTTGTTGAAAGCATCCAGCCCAAAGGTTTCTTTTTTATCTGGAAATTTTTTTTTTTGCTCCACACATCCCATGAGGTACTTCCCTAGCTTTGCTGTGAGAGCTCTCTGAGTAAAGGAGAGGTAGAGGACTCAGCTTCTAAGAGAGCTTTATAATTTGATGGAGTAGACTGTTTTTCTCCCTAGGAAAAACAAACAAGAGACAACAGACAAGAGTTAATTCACAGTAACACTATATTATACATCATTCTAGGACAATAAGCAACTGATGGGCTGCTTGAGGCATTACTAAAAGTTCCTAGTGCGTGTTTATGTGAAAATGTTGTGAAACAGAAAACTACTCTTTGCCTTGGACATGCTGGTAGGAGATAAGTACTATCTGCATCAGGTGTTTAGCCAAGATTTACGGCTTGTGGACAGTGTGAGATGGTGAACTCTGCCCTGTAGTTTTTCAGGATTTTGAAAGTAACACAGTTTAATAATTTGTCAACCGTTTAGCTAAAAAGCCTTATTTTCAAGGTGTAAAAGAAAGTGGCTTTACCAAGGAAGTGTTGGGATAAATTATATGGCCTGGTTGCAGTGTGTATCACAAATGATGCATGTTGAAACTTGAGTTTTATGAGGGAGAAAATCTTTTGTCTGTCAGGCAATCATGCCATGGTCAGAGCCTGTTCCACTGCCCCAGACAGGTGCAGGGTAGCCAGGGCCAGCCCAGTTCCAGGCATCAGGCAGAACACCATGGGCAGGAAAGGGGGAATCTGGCACAAGGCATCAGGACTAACCAGAGTTGCAGAGTTGCAGGCCCTCAGGACCCAGGGAAATTCAGTGCTGAATCTGAAGCACATTTTGACTTCTAGAAGAAGGACTTCTTGTCTCCTTCCAGAAACTTTTTTTCCTGCAGGAATAAAACCCCACGCCTTTTTAGCTGCCTTTGTGGGATAGCTGTCATCTGAGCTATGTATCCCAGGGAAGATGCTAGATGACCTGACCAAAAGTGCTTGGCTTAACACAGTGTCTGATGTATCCATTAGCAGATATTGCCTTCCCCAGTCATTTCAGCCTGTGCTGAGAGTGGATGGAAGGTGTCCCATTGCTCCAATTAGCAATTTCATGGCAAGTTTTGGCAAGTTTTATCAGACCTTTAGGAGCAAAATTAGGATTAAATAAAATATACCTTTGTCTGTGTGCAGTTCTAGATCATTCCTCTCAAAAGGGTGTACTAAAAACTAGTAAAAGCTAACAGAAGGACAACAAATATTTTAAGTATGGAATAGCCACCCATAGGAAGAGACTGCTCAGCTGCACAGTTGTGCTAAGCACCTCATTTAGGAGATGCATTTGGCAAGCATACCAGATGTACTCATATACATACAGCTGGATACCAAGGGGATGGATAGGGATCCATCCCTTACCATCCCTTGAAAATTCTGGAAGATTGAATCAATTTTTAAAATCAGCTCTTTCTAAAGGTCATTAAAAACCTTCCTGTTCTAAGCAGGAAGAAGCACTTTTATATAAGCTGAAAATACATTTAAACTGCTGTAATATAAAAGACTGACTTCTGCTAAGCAGAATAAAGTAGCTTCAGATGGTGTGAACATCTGACTTCATTGATTCTTCCTTCCTTGCTAAGACATTTCCAGATGATGTCTACATGAGAAAGCTTTTTGGTGTGACAGAAACAGATGAACATATTGGAGCATTGAAATGTCCTCCACAGAACAAACACACCCATGTGTAGGATTTGAGACTCTCCTAATGAGCAACCTCTCATTTGGATTCCCATTTCTCCATGTGGACATGAAGATGCTTGGTCTGCAGCTGGAGCTCACCTTCTGGTTTTATTTCCTCCAGAAGGCATCTAGATGTGAACCAATGTGCTGCAAGACATGACCTCAGACTGAAAGAAAGGAAAGTGTTAATAGTTTCTCAGCTTGTTTCCTTGAGTACCTATTACAGGCAGAAGTTCTGCAAGATAAAGGAAAGGTTTGTCCTCATCAGCAGGTTATAGGAGCTCAAACCAGCAGCTGACAGGAACTGGCACTGAGAGGAGTTAATGGAGTTTTAACGAGTGAGCTGGGCCAATAATCACACATCTACCTGGCTTCTGAACTGCCTTCATGATAGGAATGTAATTTTAAGCTGTCTCCTTCTGAAAGATCTGAAAATGTGCACATTCTCATTGAGGATCAGACTAGTTGTCAAATTTGTAGGGAATTAAAAGTAACAGGATTTCATAGATTAAGAACATTTGCATTTCTCCCATTCAAACCCCCAATTATCTATCATCTGTGCTGAAAAAAAACCAACTGGTCACTGAACTTAAAACTCCTTTTGTTAAGAATAAAATTAGGAACCCCTCTTCATTAGCACTAGTGAATTGCTTTAAGGATTATCAGAAAAGGATGGTAGCAATAGAAGTGCTTAGTAAAATGAGAGATGTCTTAACACATGAATCCTTTCCTTAAATTTAGATCAGTGCATAATGATAATCTTCTTTTCTAAATGCAGGGGTGCAGATGTTTTGCTTATATAGATTATACTTACAAAGCTTAGTATTGCACTCATACAAAACTCTCTGAATTCAGCTGTTCAGGTACACTGTCCTGCAAAATAGCAGCTAGGATTAAGAAAATTAATTACAAATAAATAAAATAAAATAAAGGATATTTATCATATAAACACTCTAACAGCTAACCTGACTTCCCTGGTAGAACATTTCTACCCTAGGAATTTAACCTATGGGCACACATAATTAGCTCTTTCACCTTAAAGTTGCTGAAAGAATGATTTGCTTAAGAAGATTAGGAGTTTTAGTGTTCAATAGAAGTACTGACAAATGATCCTAAAATGATTATAGGGGAACTCTTTCAACACCATCTTCTGATCTTTTATTTTGAAACAGCATGCCTTTCAGTCAAAAACCTTTTATCCTGATCTTTTGTGTTTTTCCAAATCAATGCTCAACTTTTAATACCTTCTGTATTCAAATCATGCATGCAATGAGATGGTTTTCAAGGCTCTTTTCATCCACATGGATGATGACCACAATAGTCTCCTTAAATAGAACTTTAGTGCTAGTTTATTTCTTCTGGTCATTGTAACCTCATGCAGCTTCCTGTCTGCACTGGAACACTTTACAATGCCTGTGCTGACACAAGTCTTTTTGAACCATGCTATACCAAAATCACTGAAGTTAAAATTAATTTTCCAAAACCAGGGGGATTTTAAGGGCAGGTGGAAGACAGGTGATACTGAAAAGCAAAGATGGAAGAACGTTGAATCAGTTGGGTCATGGCAGGGAAATGGATTATTCCATCATTTCGCCTGTATACCATAAACTTGAGGTGTGCAGTAAGCACTGTAATAGGGTAAGCATTGTAGGACACCTGCAGTGGCTCTGAAGCTACTATGTGCATGACAGTCTATTTCCTCATATAAAAGCTAAGGATAAAATTCTGAATTACTGACACAGACTTACAGACTAATCCTCTTTTTTAAGGTATAGAATTTTCTGTATCCTTCATTGCTGCACAGTTTTATACACGCATTGAAATTATGTGAGTTCTATTTCTGTTTTTCCTATTCCTATAATTCTCAAGCTTGGGAAATTTATCATACTCAGCTGTTAGCATAATCTGAAAAATTACGCAGTCATTTTATCAGCTGATGCAATAAAGAGAAATCAATTTATAAACCAATTGATATTACTGATTCTTGCTCAGTAAAAATGAGTAGACTTTCCTACTTTAAGTTGTGCTGCCATCTATAGGCAACCCAGGTTGGAAGAGATCTCTGGCCTCTAGTTCAACTGCCTCCACAAAACAACGATAACAAAAAGGGAAAATTACCTGATGCTCAATGCAATTGCTCACGACCCTCTGTTTGATGCCAGACCTCCCTTCCCGAGCTCAGATCAGTTCCTCTTCCAGGTAACTTCCCCCAGTTTATATACTGGGCATGATGTTCTATGGTGTGGAATATCCCTTTGGTCAGTGGAGGTCACCTGCCCCAGCTATGCTTTCTCCCAGTTTCCTTTGTGTACCTCCTCACTGGCAGAGCACGAGACAAGAAAAAAGTCCTTGATCCAGGATAGTTAACTTAGCAAAAAGATCAAAATATCAGTGTGGCCAACACCGTTCTCATTCTGAATCCAAACACAGCACTGTAACAGCTACTGTGAAGAAATTAATTCTACCTAGCTGAAACCAGGACAGTTGCTAAAAGCTTTATCCCATTTGGTCTTACAAACCTCCTCAGATGCAGGCTGCACAGCCTCTGGGGAACCTGTTCCACTACCTGACTGTCCTCACAGGTAAAAAGTCCTTCCTTTTAACCACTGTAAATCTGTCATTTCAATTTAGGCTCATTGTCTCTTGTTCTCCTGCCACATCCACTATGAAGAGCCTGACTCCACCTTCTTGCTAACCTCATCATGGGTACTGGTGAGCTGCTGTTGATTCCCCCCCAAACTGTCTTCTCCAAGCTGATGAAGCCCAGTTCCTTCAGCATCTCCTCAAATGACAAGGGCACGATGAAGCCCAGTTCCTTCAGCATCTCCTCAAATGACAAGGGCACAATGAAGCCCAGTTCCTTCAGCATCTCCTCAAATGACAAGGGCTCCAGTGCCCTAATAGCTCAGAAGCTCTTTGCTGAACTTGGTACAGTTCTTGTACGTTTTTCTTGTGCTAGGGACCAAAACTGAATGTAAAAGTTAAATGTGGTCAAGCAGCTGCTGGAAATTGGGATGCAATACCTTCCCAAGATCTATTGGTCGTGTTCCTGCATTCCAGAAGGCTGTTGCTCATTTTTGCTGCCAAGGAACAGAGCTGGACAGGGCCCCTGCTCAGCTGCCCACCATGTCCCTGCAGAGCTGGGCAGTGGCACTGGTGCTCCCTTCTCGTGGGTAGCACTTTACATTTGTCCTTGTTGAGTGTCATATGGCTCCCATTGGCCTCTTCCTTCCACATAGCTAGGCTGCCCTGAACAGCAGCCTGATCCTCCAGAATATCCATTTGTTCCCTTCATTTGGTGTCATCTGCAGATTCAATGAAGGTGCATTCCATCCACTCATCCAGGCCACTGACACAGACATGAAGCAGGATGGGCCCAGAAGACACCCCAGAGACACTCACTCTGGGGAGGGTGTGAGCCCTTAACAACTACTCTCTGCATCTCATCATCCAATCACATTTTCACTCATCTGGTTGTTCACCTATCCAAACCACAATATCCTAACTTGGTTTCACAAATATTGTGGTACAGTGGCAAACAGATAAGGTAAATGATGCCTTTTTTGTTCTACCCTTTTTCAAAAATCCACTCATTTTATCACAGTTAACTGCCTTTTTTTTTTTTTTACTTAATCAAAAAGAAAATAGGAAAGTTTTTTTCCAAAGTTGGTTAGTATTTTTTTTTGTACTACCACAAGACTTGACAGTAACAGGAGTAGAGCCTGCATCTTGTAAACAATGGTTTGGTTTTATTATACATGGTTTTGGTTTTATTATAAATATTTTTCCAGTGATGTCAAGTACTCACCTGATCTTGAGGAGCTTACTGAAATACGCACTCCCAGCTATGCACTACTGAATCCTGAAATCATCAGCATTAACCTAATTTGGGGCATTCATCAAATGTCTGATAATGCAACTGACAACTTGTCACTGTTGACTCAGGACTTTAACCTTTTAACACTAAGTACCCAAACACAGTGAAACACAATATATTTGGGAAACCTCAGTACAATTTTTCAGTTAGAAACCTTTAGGCTGTAAACTTGTAACATTATTGCTTAAATAGCATTTAGTATAAAACATATAAAAAAATACTATGAATTACAAGACACATATGTTTGCTGCAAATATTTCGCAGGACTTAATTTTGCAAGCCAGATGTCTATGCAAATAGGAAATTCACGCTGGTTGCCCATGGTTTCTTAAAGTTCTGTTAGACCTTCCTCGTGCAACAGTTTTACCCCAATGCATTCAATGCATTCAGAGTTTGGAATTATTTTGAAACATTCCAAAGGATTTTGGTAATGCTTTTTTTCCTTATCTGTATGAATCTCAATCTACAAATTTTTCCTGTTCGTGACTTGAACCTGTTATTCTCCGTTATGTTCCTGGCATTACATGTAAAATAACAACATTGTACAATATTCCTGCAATCTTTCGTTAAGTGGAATCTTAAAAATCACATTTCATTATTTCTCTCAGACAGACTGTTGCATAACATGAAGGATCAAGGTCAAATGATATATGAAGAGAGACATTTAAATCATTCAGATGGTTGTCCTCAATTTTGATCTCTTTTTCACTACTTTCCAAAAAATATGAGAGATTCTGAACATTCTTCAAAATGAGTCTGTAGCATCCAGGTACATTTAGCTGTAACGGAGACACTCTGAATTTGCACAACTCCAGGTCATCCTGAGAAAGTCTTTCATGGTACCATTGTCCAACTTTATTACTGGGATACTTGATGCTGTGTCCCACCATCGGAAGAACCACCTTCAAAGAAAAAAACAAACATATTTGAGGTAACGCTCATCCATTCCCCTTTAAATAAATGTGATCATTTAAAATGCGTTTAAACCTTGTGTTTTGGGGCCTGAAATAGTAAACCAGTAGATTCTCTTGTGAGAATCTACAATGAAGCTGTGCATTAGCAGGTATATTGAATGCCATTAAAGCAGAAAAAATAATCAATGTATCAGGATTCCTAAAACAAGGCAGTATACAGCAGCAAAGACGTTTACTTGCCATACAGTCAGTTGCCTTGCAAGACTTCAGAACTACACTTTGAAACCTTCAAAAATTAGAATGTTAACTTCTTTTGAAAGTTTTTCCCAGTAGACTGAAATCTTTCCCAAAGCATTCAGCTTCAGGATAAATATTGCCATACTGAAAATGACACTGTACTTATTTCCACTACCAAGTAAATATGAGAGTGGAAATTAGTTCACATACGTTTTCTTCAATTAGCATTCTGGCAGGGACAAAGACTGCACCAGTTAAATTGATCACATTATTTAAAACAAAACGTTTTGATCAAATAAAAAGATAAACAACTCAGAATTTTTCATACAGACTTACTTGGTACATAGAATATTTGTTAGCTGATTCTTCTGCAGCAGTGACGACATGAACCTGACAAGACATTTAGGAAGAAAAAAACACCAACCTTTTAAAAAGTAAAAACATATGCTTTATTTTAGGAATTATGCACTGAACTCACAAACTTGCATAGAATGTTAAGGTTATTTGACTACTGCAGGGGCAATAAACTTGGATATGAAAAAATCTTAAAATATGCTTAATTTATATTAATCAGTTTACTGATAGATGGCATTGCATTAAACATTTGCTGATGCTGGTTACCACTATTATTCTTTGAGTCTGAAGTTAACAAAGTCAATCCCATCTTGTGCTACATCAGCAAATGTAAAAATACAAAAAAAAATGTTTCATATTAAGAAGGAATATATCTATAAAAAACTCTGTAACTCAATACTGAATTTAATACATCTGCTTTTAATTTTACTTGATCTAATTGTTTCATTAACATTCACTCTCAAAAATACTGGTAAAGAAAAATCTCAATTGAAACACAAGCTCTCCATAGGGACTGGAGGTAACCTTTCAAATGCTCTTGCCTACAAATTTGTAAGAGGTTCACCCAAAAAAAATTAATTACATTCTGCCTCTGCACACATCTGTTTGTTCTCCAGGAAACACTGCACAGACAGAATCATGGAAAAGGTTGTGTCCAGCTGCAAAACATTGCCAAGTCCACCACTAAACCCTCATCACATACATGCAGGGATGGTGTCTCAACCCCTTCTCTGTGCAGCCTGTTCCAGTGCTTGATAACCCTTTTGGTGAATAATATTTTCTAATACACAATCTAAATTTTTCTGGCACAACTTGAAGCTATATCCTCTTGTCCTACCACTTGCTACTTGGCAACTGTCTTCACAATAAGTTATGCTAACTCTAAAAGAAAGAGCATCTGAAGAGAGCACTTCAGAATGGACTTGAGTATGTCAAAACCTGGAACCAGACACTTCATTGCCAGATTCTACTCACTGGCTCACCTATGGCTTCATGCACAGCTCCCAGGCTGAGCTATGGGCAAGCAGAAGCACTCCCTTGCCTTTTAGTACTTTACCAAGAAGACTGCTGCATTTTTTGAACAGCTGCTACCAGTTTAGACCCAACACCAGTGTAATTGTGCTAAACATGTTTTGCCTCTGTAACTGCAATGAGATTATCAGTTCAGCCTGAGGCTACCCTTCACCCTGGACTCACACTCAGCATTGTATTTAGGAAAGGCCTGATGTGGAGAACAAGACTCATATCTGCACTGACTAGTAATATGGAAACACCCAGAGTCTATTTTGAAGGCCTTCCCCAGTCAGATCCTAAGGACATTATATACCATGGAGACCAAATTTTCACATATAACATTTCTGACCTCCTGTTCCTTCTTCTCACTCGAATAAAATGGACAGCCAAAATAGATTAAAGCTGCTAATTATATGTCTAGCTCGTAGCTCTATTTATAGTGAAACAAAAAAAAATCCTACATTATGTTTTTTTTAACTTAGTCACAAATATTAAATATTTTAATGAAAGAACCAAATTAAAGGCATTACAGTATGTCTGCTTATGTATTCAAGTACATAAAGGTGCTTGGGGGTTGTTGTTTACTTTTTACAAAACCTACTTTACAAGAAAACTCACCTTGTCATTCAGGGAAATGCTTTCATCATTTTCTTCCAAGAAGACAAGATCACCCTCGACCACTTTTGAGCCATAAGTCTTCAGCCTATATGATGCTGCTTCATTCCAAATTTTACTGCAATAAGCATGGACATAGAATATGCGCAAGGAGTGAGGAATGTTGAGCCATCCTTTGGTACAACCTTCATGATTTACACCATAGCGATTTAAAGCTCGTAGCAACATCTTCTCTCTTACTTTAAATTCTGGCAGCATTACAAGTGTGCCCTTTGCATCTTCTGATATAAACAAAAATAACCATGTCAGTAATCCCTAGTTATTCAAGTATTACCTGACATTTAAAAAGATAAAATAATCAAATAGAGAAAAAAGGTGCCTAACGTCTCCATGCTTTGATTATTTCCTTCCCTCCAATGTGTTGTGTTAGACAAATTTCATCTTGTATGCCTATTAACACAGACCCATGAACTTTATTCTGTTTCATGCAGTATAAATTAAACTAGCTGTCATTCAGTTATTTGTCCTAGTTCAAACAATTTTTTATTTTTTTTTAGAAACTTATTTTGTCACTCCAAAGTGGGTTTTTTTGAACCAGGTAACTGGAAGTAAAAACCAAGCTATAAAAGAACATTAAATCTCTATTTCTCATCATTTCAGATGTATTTCACAGCAGGTAAAAACCATGTCTTTATTTTAAACACAAAAATTATATTGGCCTTAGGGAAGTCTGACTCTTAGCCAAGATGAAAATGCATTTAATCAGATTTTTACTGCATTATATACATGCTGTATATTTAAAATTTTACAGGCTTTTTTTTTTTTTTTTTTTGTATTACAAGTGATTACCTGATGAAGCCTTTTACGCAGACTTCTATGTCTGCTTTCAGGAAAAGGCAAGCAGCTGCTTTCATGGTCCACATCAAATGGAAATCCGATGCATCATATAGCCATGTACAGAACAGAATCATTTATCTTACACTTTTTTGTGAAACCAAACATATCTTTGTCTTTTGAAGCTATATATCATAGTTGGTATGTCAATCTACAGTGATAAGCAGGCTAATAGATGTGGAATATTTGAAAAGAAAAATATGTTTGAGGTTGAAAGCAACTTCAAATTGGTGAGAAAGTTTGGCTGAATGATAAAACCAATAAAGATGGCCAACAGAGCACTCTGCTCAGCACACTCCTGCCTTTGACCTATTTTGTTGATTTTAGTTCAAGAAAGAAAGAAAGTAGATGTGTTAAGTGCTGAGTATGAGTTGGGTGCCATATTCCTGTATACTTCCCTCACTAGGGAGAAAAAGCTCATTATCCAAAAGCAGACAGATGGAAGGAGGCCAGGACTGCTCCCTGATAAATCTTAGTTTCTTCCAGCATTATGATATACAGTGTTTGCTTCCATATTTTCTTGCACCTGAAGTACATTCATTTTCCACTATTTTGCACTTTAAGGGCCTCATCCTCATAAAATTTCAAAATGTACAAGTCTATTGAGTTGCACATATAAAAATTATAATGAAGTTCATTATAATGAAGTGTAAGTAGCATAAAGCAGTAGGAAAATAAAAAGTATTTCCCTGTGCAGCAACACTTTACATAAATACATGGACAATTTAAGTGGACATACCAGTTTGAAGAAAGTATCTTTTTGCATTGTTTACAGGATCATCAGTATCTTCGGGTGTGAAAAATAATTTCACAGCTTTCACCTTAAAAGTACAATTTTTTTTCAGTTAAATATGACTATTTGTCAGCTAAACAGGTAATCATGCATCCAATTCTGTCTCAACATATTCTGCAAGCTCTCAAAATTAAATCAGTTCTTTAGTGTCAAAGTCAAATTCTTCCTTTCACAGAAGATCTCATGAACCACAGAACAATGTGTTGTGCCCCTTCTCAGATTAAAAAGGGGTTTTAGTCACCCAGAAAATGTAAAACAGTTTTCAAAGCTCTGTGAGAAAACAGGTCACTTTCTTGGTCATCCAGTTCAAACTTTTCCACGTGAAATTGTCATGATTCTATCCTGAACAGGATGGTTCCTTCCATCCTGCATGCTTCATGAAAAATTTAGACTGAACACTTTCACAGTCTCATACAGAGGGAAAACCTTTTTTAATTTTGTTTTTTAATACTGATCTGTATTAGGTTAGATGACACTGTGACAAGGAAAACACTACACTAATCTCTGCTACTTGCAATATTGGAGGAGCTACTCAATTTGCTAGCACTTCTACCAACCCGTGACACCTGGCTCTTGTCCTCCTCTGTATTGGACTGTGCAAGCCCATACTGGCACATTTTTAATATAAACAGTAATTCCTACCTATTTTAAATTAAATTACTAAGACTAAGGATTTAAATCATTACTGCTCAGGGGCTGGCACCTGGTCCAGCTGCAGTCTGATGTCAGATACATCAACAGCAACTTTCACGGACTGCTCTCAAATCTTGATTCTTGTATTTGAAAGATAAGCTTTCCTGATTTTTCTCAGAATCAAAACAAGATTAGAAGAAAAGGATATTCAAGTATCCTTTTGACTTTCTAGTGTTTGATTAGTCTTCTTCCTACTTCTTCTATAGTGCCAAGCACTACACCACATACGCTGAAAAGTACATTACTCTTATCTTATTATTACTTAATAAGCGCAGAACTGAGAGTTTGAAAAGTAGTCAAGGAATAATGGAAAGCAGAAATCTCTTCTAAATAGCAGATAAATTACCGCAGTATTGAAAAAGTAAATCCTCTCTTATGAACTTCTGTGACATTTTTAAGAAGTAAACAGACCCCCAGCAGGATAGAGAAGCTACAGTTCGGAGGTGATCAGGACCGTGAATAAACATTGTATGAAGACTGCTTCTTTCCAGTGTTCAAATCCTGTATGGAATGCAACTACTTTCCTGCCAAGTGGCATGATGACAATCCCAATCGCATGCCAATCATAGACAGAACTATCACCCCAGAATTATTTAAAGCTTCACCTGCTGTTTAAAAAGAGGTTTTAATTTTGGTATGAATATCTTCATACTTATGTTGTTATCAAAACTGATCTAGCAATTGCTTCCAGCACACAGGTGGATTTATCTCACAAATGAAACTGTTCACTGAGAAGGTCAACTCCAGTGTTAGACATTACAACAGTAATATGAAATTCTCTTGACAGTAAGTACTCAAATTACAAAATGGAAATACCATTTTTTCATTCAGTAAAGCCAATCCTATTTGATCTGTCTGAACAATTTGTCCTTGTCCAAACCGCTGAGGTCCGTAGTAATTCACAAAACCTTTTGTCTAGAATGAGAAAGAATAAATATGTTACATGCATGAAAGTACTGGGTATGATCAATAAGACCAGGCACACAACACACATACATCTATATTTACATCCAAAATGTATAAAACCGGAATCAGAAGTTACATAAAAAATAAACCCCATAATTTATTATAATATTTTTGGCACTAAAAAGACATCTTAAAAGACTATCAAGGTCTACCATTGTCTTCACATTATTAAAAAGACCCCAGGTAAATGAAATCCCAGGTAAAATTAAAAGTATTTCTATACAGTTATTTATTATAATCAAAACTATAGGTCAAGTCAAAGTAATTAGGCTTTTTAAATGTGTCAGATTATGGAATCTCTATTCAAGCAAATGCAGCACAGCTAATGAACAGTAACCACTGGACATTTTTTCTTAAAAACACAAATCTTTTTAACATGAGATAATTTCTGTTATTACTGCAATATAAAGGTCAAAAGTGAACACTTCTGCTAATTGGGATTTTAAATCTCCTGATGAGTTCTAGGTCACACGTGGGAAGTAAAATCATTGTCATGAGACCCAAGGAGAACACCCTTTTCTAGAAAATAGTAAGTATACATGGAGTAGACAAACACAAAACAAATACTTGTTTTGTAAATGGTTATTAGGTTCAAATTTTATTATCTTGCTTTGGACACCTATAGGTCCCATACACAATTTTGCTTTCACACAAGATGAAAAATGCATATTTTGGATTAATACGTATCCTGTTTTGTCATTTATCTTCTGACCAGTAAGGTAAATCTAATAAAGCAAGACACACAGTCATAGGAATTTGAGTTCATTTTCCAAACAGCAAAATAAAACAAGTCAGATGGAGAAAAGAAAGCATTGTAGTACCAACTGAATGCTTTTCTCAATAACAAAATTAATTTCCAATGTACATGCAATGCATTTTGCTTTTGCACACTGGGTAGTTTTCATTCAAGACTTTATTCCTGGATTAATCTTCTAAGAACAATTTGTATTATAGTTATTACTTCAAAAGATAGGGCAAGAAAATCAATAATGTAAAAATATCTACAGTTTTTCCCTTCCATAATTTATTTTTCTTGGTGGTTTAAGAATGTCTGATGATCAGAGTTTCCTTCAGGGACTAAGGAAGCAGAATCAAAATCTATTGCATTTCAGGAGAGTCTTCTTTCTCAGAGTCGGACATTCCATGTATGTTCATACCATGACAGTTTTTCATCCAAGCCAACCATGCATGTTCCTCACATGACCAAAAAAGGCAACCAGCTGCGATGTGCAGTGAGCATATGCGTGTATATACAGGTATCCCATACACATTATATGGATGTGTAAGTACATTGTTTCCCCCCTCATCTGCCAGAGTGAGACCCATCATTTGGCTGGCCTCAGCTCTGTGCAACAATGGCTCTTACATCCAGACTCATTTGTTACTGAATTCCCCTTTTCTTTTGCTGTACCACCCTGGGGTCTTCAGTCTGAAACATAGAATCAATTCACTTGTAATCCCTTCTTGGAAGGCAATTTTACTCCTGATTCCCTAAGTAATGCAGGAAAGACACAAAACTGCAAAAAGCACCAAACTTGGGAAATATTGCCATTATTGTGCTATTACATGCATTTTCCTTAAACGTACTTTTTATAACAGCACAGATTTAAAACTCTGCTCATTATCATGAGTCTTTCTTACCTCAACACTTTCTACTGCTTCAGCTATTCTCTCCTTCAAATCTGCAGAAGAGTCATGACTGTGGTGCTGGAGATCTCTCACAACTATGTCAAAGTGATTGCCCTTCAGCTGACCAAGTCTGAGGTGCTGGTGCGCTGGACGGATGTTGTATATTTTCATACCCTTTTTTTCCATTTTGTTTCCAATTTCCTTCAACCTGAATGAGTAATTGGAAGACATTATGAACCATCCTCTACTAAAGCTATACAACTTCTGATGACTGTCTTTTTCACCTTTGCACTGATACTAAAAACACTTTAAAAAATAAAATGGGATGTATAACAATTATTATGGGAAAACAAAATCAGATGCAGAGATAGAAGTCTTAAAATTTAGTAAAAATCCAGAAATACTTTTTAAATTATTGGCATTTTTATGATACAGATGCTGGAATTAAGCAATTCATGGAACTTTCTCAGAGTAACTGCACTGAACTTTTTAAATTGAAAAACTAGTAATTTTTTACTCTTACCTCCTCAAAACCTGTTTTTCATTAAAGGAAAAGAAAAGGTAATGTGCTCTAGCAAACTGCAAAACACAATTACTCTTTCTCTGTCAGCCTTAACAAAAACAAATTCAGTGCACTGACTCTCTGGGTGTGCTTGCACATGCTTGCAATTGGAAACACAGCTGACAGTTCAAATATTTACCCCTTAAAATATCTACTCAATCTCTTTGTTCTTATGTGTAAATAACAGTCATTCAAATCAAAGGAAAATTTTAGCATAAGAGCTTGAATCCTAAGCAATATTTTAATAACTTCATAAACTGTTCATTTATAAAAACATATTTATTTCTCTTGCTGTGTGGAGGCATTTACCTGTTTTTCTTCATCATTTAAACACTAATGCAAAGTTTTGCTAATTATCTCTTGGACAACTGGCCTTACAGTCCAGTTTGCAGTGGAGTTTTGCCATTGGCTTGAGTGCCAAGCTGCATATTCCCTAAAGCCACGAAAGATTAAAGCCATCTCCAATGTGCTATATACAGGGAAGAGGAAGACACATCAGTAACAACATTTCAAGAGATTCCACCATGTTGATACTTATTAACACCAAAAACTACATGGTAAATTGCTTGCACCCAGATTTTAAGTACCTCTCAGGAGTCACCTTCTTCACCACCATAGGCTGCAAAGTGATAGCCTTCTTATCTTTGATGCCAGTGTAGCTGAAGTCTGAAGGAAGAACATTGAGTTCAGCTGCCAACAAGCCGATTGCTTCTAGTGTTTCTAGGTTTTCTTTCTGAAGGGTGAAAGCTGCAACAATCATCTTAGAATTATTAGAAACTTGCCTTTATGTTTCAGTCTTCTGCCATGACAGACAGGCAGGTTCTTCCCCTTAAACTGTAACAACGTGGAAACTATAAAGACACTGCCCTCCTACCCCACAAATCTAAATCAAATGGGACTTTTACAGCACAGAAGGAAAAAAAACAAAAATGGTACACAAAACTCAGACCAATCAAAACCTCTGATGCCTTTAAAAACAGTACCTCATAAAATGCAACACAATTCAACAGACATGCATGGACGTATTGCAGGAAACATTGTCTGTACCAGAGAATGCTTTGAAGAATGAGATCATAAGTCAAATTTGACCTTACTAACTTGTTCAGTATCTAGATGCACCTCCTAAAATCCCACAATTATTTTCAAGGGAAAGCTATCACCCTGGGAATACCACAGAGTTAGTTAGTGGCTACAATCAAAAGAACTGTAACCATTATCAGCGAGCAGTTTATGTCAAATCGCTGCAGCAACTTGATTCCTCCATTTCATTCTCCAGGGATGTAACACCACTGCATTGATAATGATTCCTTTCAACATAAACAGTGACTTGACAGGCCTATGTGTCATATAAAAATGATCCTGAGCATCAGTCTTATCTACAGAACACCATAATACTTGTCACCTTCACTAAAAACATATTTACCTGTATAAATATCTTGCTTCTCCTGAAAACCACCAGCACACCTTTTTCTGGACCAACTTTTTTCTCGAAACCGTACCATTATTGATGTATTTGGCTGATCATTGACATCTGTCACAGTAAAAGATTTTGTTTCTAAAAGCTTTCCAAATTTTCTATTGATAAAGTGGTGAACTGTTTTTCTATGCTCTTTATTTCCATCAGGCTCAAAGGAAAACGTAGAATTTTCTAGCTTTGCATCTAAAAATTTAAAGAAATCACTTGTTTCCTTTTCAGTCACTAACTGACAAAGTTCTCTGTAATCAGGGTTCCCTTTTACAATCATTTCATTGTCTTTTGTAACAGTGACTAGAAAGGGGAATTTCTGTCTAACAGCACTGTGTAAATCAGCTCTAATTTTCTTGTCCAGCCTAGGTCCTAGCGAGAACTCCCTAGCACCAGCATCAGCGTTGTTTTCCAAGCCCCACGCATCCTTCACACGGCAGGCAAATTTGTGGAGCAGTTCGCTCACAGGCTTGCCGAGCAAGGACTCCAACATAGGGGCTTCCCCGAGGCTGGACTGCAGCTCGGGCTCTCCCTCAAGCTCACTTTTGCCCGGGGATGCAGCACAGCCGCCTCCCGCCCGGCTTGGGCCGCGCCCCGGGGACCCGGCCGCAGCATCCCGGGGGCACCTGGGGGCACTCGGGCCGGGGGGCTCCGTCCTCCTCTTTTTGGGCTCCCGCGGACACGGGCTGTCCTGTGCCGGCGGCGCTTCGCTGGTCTTCTGGAGCAAATCAGCTCGGGAGTCCCCGAGGGAGAGTTCGGGCACCTCGAGCTCCGTCACTACGAAGTCCCTGGGCGCGTTTTTGATGGTGCCGCGGAAGCCGGTGTGCTCCGTCAGGTAAGTGAAGGAGGGCAGCATGGCTGCGGCCTGCCCTGCTCCCCGCCAGGCCGGAGAGGAAAAAGGCGGAGGGCCGCAATAGCATCAGCTGCTACGAAAAAGGCTGCTGAAAGGAGGGGAGGGAGGGAGGCAGGGAGGCAGGCAGGCAGGGACGGACGGACGGAGGGAAGCAGGCAGGGAGCGAGGCACGGACGGACACAGGAAGGCGAGAGCGCCGCGCACTCCCGGAAGCCGCCGCCAGGGGGCGCCACGGCCTCCTCCTCACCCTCCTTCCATCAAAAGGGTCCAAGGACGTTACCAAGTTCCCCAGGGCTGGGGGGGAAGACAACGAGACAACGAGCCCCCCTCCTCGCGGCCGGACATTGGTCGTGCCGGGGACGAGGCCCCTTTCGGCCGCCTATGGGAGGGCCGGGTGATAGAGCGCTTCCGCTACGTCCTCACCGTGCCGGTGACGTGAGCGGCACCGGGGTCTGGGCCCCGCCCCCTTAAAGGGGAAGCTCTAAAGGCGGAGGGGAAGCGGCGGTACCGCCCGGTGGGAAGCGGGGCCCGGGGCACCTCGGGCAGGCAGCGATGGTGAGGCGTGAGGGGACTCCGGGCGGCACCGCCCCCGCTGCGGGGTGCAGGGGGCGCTCGCAGCCGGGAATGGTGGGCGGGAGCTGCGCCGCTGGGGGCGGCCCCGCCGGGCCGGGGGCGGCTGTGGCGCCTCCCTGGGCGGCAGCTTCTCGTCGAAGCGCACGGGTAACCCTGTGTCCCAGCAGGAGCGGAGGATGGGCGAGCCCGTGACGGATTCCACGTACGTCCGCTGCCTGAGCTACGGGCTCGTGCGGCGGCTGGCGGAGCTCATCGACCCGCAGGACGGGTGGAAGAAACTTGCGGTGGATATAACCAACCCGTCCGGTGAAAGCAGATACAGCCAAGTGCACATAAGGTCCGACATGAAAGTCCCGTAGAGTAAACTCGTGCATTGCCCGTTCAACACAAATACCTTGTTAATCCCGCTTTCCAGCCCATTACTGTTATTTGCTGCTCTTGTGCTGGTGGGCACTTGCGTCTTACGCTCCCATTTCCTTAGGGAATGCAAGGTAATTACTCCTAATTACCTCGGGTTTTAAACAAGCCTCAGAAAATTGACCTAAGAAATTAGGATTAATTAGAACTACAGACGCAGCTATTTTTAGCAATACAGCGCGGGCTACATAACTTTCTGTACCCTAAAGACTAGTAGGCATTGATGTTCAGGTGCCCAAGAGACAGCTGTACTGTAACTCCTAATTCACTACTTCCAAGAAAATGCCCAATAAACGTGGGGAGCCCCAGGCCTAAAACTAACAAGTTTACTTGAGGAGTAATGCTTGCAATATTTTATGAGCATGTCATTGCTTGAAGGGCTTGTTGAGTCCTTCTTGTAACTGTTTCAAAGACTGAGATTTTGACATGCTGTATGTATAATTTTGGGTTTCCAGCCTTTTCTAGTAATGGTAGTATTCAATCTTTGTTTTTCTTTCAATAATATTTAATTGGTCAGAATACTGGATCTCATTTTCTTCTTAATGCCCATCTCAAAATATTCAAGGTGGAGTGTGAGTGCTAAATGGATGCAAAACAGTTATTTTTGCCATTTTATCTGGGTCTGACTAACTCTGTCTCTGGCTGACGTTCTCTTCTCTGTTAGTCCAAGATGCCAATATATTATGGATCCTAGAAAAACAGCTGAAGCCATGTATATGTGTATTTCCCATAGTTTTTCCCATATTTTGCATGCTTTTACCCTGATTTTAAATGTGTTTAGGGTTTTTTGGCTGTGCCTTCAGAAAATTTGTGGTTTTTGCAGTGCATTCAGATTTTTTTTTTTCAGTGTGGATTATTTTTGTCATTTGCCTTTAATCTCTTTCCCTTTTTGCTTCTTGGGTAATTTTTTTCTTTTTTTTTTTTTTAATACTGGTCTTTATATTTTAAGGAAATTTGAGGCATTTGTACAAATGGGAAAGAGCCCCACATGTGAATTGCTTTATGACTGGGGAACTACAAATTGTACAGTTGCTGATCTTGTGGATCTGCTGATTAGGAATCAGTTCCTAGCACCAGCAAGCCTTTTGCTTCCAGGTAACTGTTACTCTTGTACATTTTGTACTGTGTTCTCAGTTTTCTAAGATGCTAAAGAGTTTCACATTAACTTGAAAATCAGAAACTATTAGGTTAAAATAACCAAAAGTGAATATATTTTCCACTTTCTATCATTTGTAATAACAGTTTAAGTAAGAGTTTTGAGTTTCAATAAGAGTGCTAGAGTTTGCACATAGTGGCACAATATAACCTGGTCATACTTATGTGTCTCCTAGTTTTCAAAAATACTGGCATTAACATTACTTAGTTTTTTTCTGGTTCCTAATGTAGTTAACGCTTTTTCTAAATTCCCTTTTCAGAAGCTGTAAGGATGCCACAGGAAGTTACATTACCTCTTTCTTCACAGAAAACCTTGCCTATACATGAGAAACAACTACCTGTACAAGAAAAAAAAGTGGCATCTGTAAAGCCTGCTTTAGCTCAGAGTACTGAGAAGCAGCATTCAGATTCTTCGTACTCAAGTGAAGAAAACAGTAGCTCACAGTCCAGTAACACAGGTAGACATTTACTTTGGTAGAATTCAGTGCTGGTTTTTTGCTGATCTGTTCTTCACCCCACGTGAAATAAATTATAGTGGTGCATGTGAATTATGACTCTATTCCTGTCATGGTGCATTTGTGGGAAACAGCATCTTGCCAATAAATTGCCTACTTTGAGGGAAAACTTCACTGTTGATTAAATTGCAATTTCTTTTTTGCCACACATAATCTGGTTGTACTTTTCCAATACTTAGTTTATAGACTGTTCAGCATCTCATGCTTTAAAACTAGATTTTGTGTGTCAGAAATTACCAAGAATGTTGGAGAAAAAATGACTAAAGAAGGCATTTTAGTAAAGAGTGTAGTTGGTCTGTTCTTTCCTAAAGGTTCACTTTTGGGCTGCTGCCAGGAACGTGATGTAACCTTGGTGTATTTTTTGTATAGAAGGCACTGTGGCACTCTCTGTGATCTGCTACACATTTAATTTCTGCTACCTGTATTGCAAGTATGAATCAAAAATACAATCAGATTTGTGCTGCAGTGCTAGTTGTGAAGATGATGCATAGGTAATTGTATATGTTTATCTGCCTTTTTTTTGTGTTTCTGGTATCTTCATCACAGAGCTGGAAGTAGGGCTCCACTGTGTCAGGTTTTGTGTGGTAGCAAGTTTTAGTTTTAAGAGAACTGAAGCAGAAAACCTTGTTCCTTAAGTGAAAACATAGTTTTATGCTAAATGTCAATGTCTTTCAGATTTCCAGAATTTTTTATTTCATGACTTGGAAAGCATTACAAATAATTTTGATGTGCGACCAGAATCAGCCGGAGGTAATAAACTGGGAGAAGGTGGCTTTGGCATTGTGTTCAAAGGCTACATCAATGGCAAAAACGTGGCTGTCAAGAAGCTCATTGCTGTGAGTTGTCCTGGGAGTTTTTCATTTTAATGACTGTGTACTTTACAGAATAGACTTGTTTATCTTGTTTATTGTGAAAAGTGTTGAATGATACATTTGAAAAAGTATTGTCACTGTCCTACACATTAGTTGGCTTAAGAAGCTTAGTCCCATCAGTATTTCAAGTCAGCTCAGTCACAGGAGCTAATTCTTGCCTTCTCTGTAGCCCCTCCTTTGAGGGGCTAAGCGAGTTGTTGGGAAGAGCAGAGTGCTTCCCCAGTTGTTTTCTCCTCACCCTCAAGAAGTGCCAGTAGAGAAGGGGTCCTAAGGTGGTTTCCATATCAGATTAGGATGCCTGAGATTCACAAGCTAAATAGGTATTGTCGCAGAATTTTAGTCTTTATAACCATTCTTTTGTGTGAATATTGAATTTTGTAATTAAGTGCTATTAGGGTGTAACTGCAATGATTGGAGTAAGTTGTTGATTACTGAAACTGGATCCATTTATCCAGTTATAGTGTTCCAAGGAATTTAAAGTCACGTTCCAATACTTTATTTTTGAACTGAGTAGAAGGTGTATTGTGAAAAGTTAACTAAGAAAGGCTTGCAAATCTTTTTTTTTTTTACTGAGCAACTGTGCATTTATTATGAACCAATGATGTCAATATCAAATACTTCTTTTTATAGATGGTCGATGTTAGTGTTCAGGACTTGAAACAGCAATTTGAGCAAGAAATAAACATAATGGCAAAGTGAGTACATCATAAGACAGTTTTTGTCTTTCTAACATAACAATTTGTGGAAAATGTTAACTGAAAATGTTTAACTGCAAATGTTTCTTATACAGTATAATCACATTTTGTTTGTTTTAAAACATTGCCACACAAACCTGGTTTTATGCAGTAGAGGTGAAGCAAATCATTGGGAATCGAGTTCCCTCTGCCTTGTGTTTTCCTCAGATGTTGAGCGTCTTTCAGAGCACATGTGAACAGATTTTTTTTTTTTTTTTTTTGCTATAGGTGTCAGCATGAAAATTTAGTACAATTACTTGGTTTCTCAAGTGATGGTGCTCAGCCATGTCTGGTGTATGAATACATGCCCAATGGTTCATTGCTTGACAGACTTGCTTGTCTGGTAAGTGAATTTTTTTCTAGCTTCCAATTGCCTTACTTTGCTAAAGTACAGGAATCTGTGGAATGTCTTTCAATGATGTTTTACTACTTTCTTCTGGTTTTCTAATAAGTATTCTTCCAATAAGTTTTTACACAAACATTTTAGGTAGATTAAAGCCAAATCAGGCTGTCAGTGCAATGTCACGTACTGGTATCTGAAGCATCACAGAAGCTTGCACTGACTATGCCTGTGTGAGGCAGTGCAGAGGGTGCTGCAGTCCTGTTCCCAGTTCTTATGTTGGCATGTTCTCTGCTGGTTCCTGAGATTCTGTGAAATCTGTGAAACTGACCTTGTTCATTGTCCTTGTGATAGTGGTTATAATACAGTGCTCCTAGTCTGCTTATCTCTTTCTGAAGTACGTAAGTAAATGTGAATTTCAATGTTAAAAAGTATTATTTTGTATAAATGCCTATGATTTATTCAAATTGTGTATGTTCTAGCCTTGGCCTTAAGTAAATAACAAGTTGCTTTGGTTTAGTGAGGCAATTCTGTGTATCAAGGACACACAGTCCAATAGTAAGCCAGACTTAAGGTAGTAGATTAGTGTCTGTGTTAATTTATTGAAGGAGTTAAAAAAAATCTGCTTAATACTAAGCAATTAAAGCTTCTGAGGTTGTAATCTGGTGAACATTTTACATTGGTGCTACTTCAACCACGCATGTCCTCAGACCTAAGATGTTGGGCTTGCTTTTTTTTCTGCACTGATAATCTGGTTGTGCTGGTTCAAGCATCTATTAGTTAGAGAAAGATCTGGATTAGGGAACTGATCAGGCTGATAAAATAATACTTGGTGAAAAAAATATTTAATTTTCATCTGGAGACATTTCCTTTGTAGGGCTGCACAAATACTTCTGCTCCAGTGGGGAAAAAGTGGTGCTATGATGAGAATGAATAGCAGTGCTTGGGGAAAGAACTAGTTCTGTTAGCACTGCTGTCTCAGTTTAGATTGATTTGTTTGCTTGCATACACTGCTACAGGTGCAATTATTTAACTGAATCAGTGCAGGAGAGAGACTAAGTCTTACCTAAGGACAGTGCAAGTTTATCTGTACGAATGAGGAGTGCTTAACAAGGATGTATATGAAAATGATCATCAGTGTAACTAGTTGTTATCATCAAGGGAGCTTTAAAGCTTTGGGATAATTGAAAGCTAAAGGAGAAATACAAGGAAGAGACAAACTTATGGCATAAATCAAGGAATCTAAATCAGAATCTATAAATTAGAAAGAATCTTTTTTTAATTAGATCAGAGAGGTGAGTAATGTATTTACTTGAATATCAGTTCTTGCTGATAATTTAATTTTGTGACTTCACTGGATGTGTTTGATGCACAGACTCTTGCTTGTGTCATCTTTGTGTCTGGATGTTGAGCAGGCAAGGGAGGTGGTAGAATGGGCAGGTACTGTAATCCACTTCCCTTGGCCACTGACAAGATTTTTATGACTGGTGTTTAACTATAGATGTCCTTACTTCTGAGGTTTTATTAGCATGAGTAAAGCTAAACTCTCAAGAAATCCAAAAATGCTGTAAGATTGACTTCTTGTTGTTAGTAAAAGCTGTGGATTGCTTTGAATTATTCACTTTGGTTAGAAGGCTCTGGTATCAGTGCCAGTACAAAGTGGGAGCTGCAGTAGATACAGATAGGTCTTTGCAGAGCAGCTGGCCTTGGAGGGTCAGAATCAAACATTAACCAAGAACATTTTTTGCAACTGGCAACTTAATCTAAGGCAAAATACAGAAAAAGAATGTAATGTGACAACGGCATGTATTTCTGCCCAAGTCAATTAAGAAATATATGCTGGTAGTGTTTTTAATCATCTACTTGAAAACAGCAAAACATAGCAAGATGTTGCTTTTGGTTCTGGGGGTTTTGTATGTTTGTTTTGGTTTATGTGAGTGTATATATATTTTTCAGATTTTTACTTGCCTTTCTCTCTTCTTAATCAAGGATGAAACTCCACCGATTCCTTGGAATATGAGGTGTAAAATTGTTCAAGGTACAGCAAATGGCATCAACTTTTTGCATGAAAATAATCACATTCACAGAGATATTAAAAGGTAATATCTGCAGGCTATTGCTGGCTGCATTTTCACATTTTCATTTTTCTTTTTAATCTTTCCCCTGTTAAAGTAATTTTAGAGAGAACAAACTGCAAAAAGCATTACTTCAGTCAAGGGCACAATCTTCTGCAAGTGACATCCATCTCCACAATCTTGTCTGTGCCACAAGGAACATGACCAGTTCAGACTTCTAAAGATAATTATGGGGCTAGAACCATAGAATTTCTTAGGGTGGAAAAGACCTTTAAGATCATCAAGTCCAGCTGTTAACCCAGCACTGCCATGTCCACTGCCAAACCATGTCCCAAGGTGCTTGCATCTACGTGTCTTTTAAATATCTCCAGGGCTGGTGACTCCACCACTTTCCTGGGCAGCCTCTTTCACTGCTTCACTTGGTGAAGAAATTTTTCCTTACATCTAATTTAAACCTCCTGTGGCACAAATTGAGACCATTTCCTCTTGTCCTATTGCTTACTGCTTGGGAAAGGAGACTGACGCCCACCTGGCTCCAGCCTCCTTTCAGACAGTCAATTGTAGGGTGCAATAATGTCTTCCCTGAGGGTCCTTTTCTGCCAGCTCCCTTAGCTGCTGGGACCGCTTTCCAGCCATGGGATTTTGCATTGTAATTGTAATTGTGTTATAATATGTAAATTGTAATTCGTATCTTAAATTGGAATTTTGTAGCTGTTACTTTCAAATAGTTATTTGAGTGCCATAAGAACACACAAAGTTCTGTTCTTTAACTGCTTCTAGTGAAGCTGCTGTTAAGAACAATTAATTTTTAAATAGGGAATTTTTCAGATAAAAACACATCTTTTTTTTTTTCCTTTTTGTGTGAGACACTTCTTCAGTGTCTCCTTTGATTTACTCCTATTTTTTATGAATGCAGTAAAATTACTTCAGTCAGGTTCATGAAGTTCAGGGTTCTTCAATGATAACGAATGGTCATAGTTTGTTATACCAGAGTTTTTTTCTATGGATATCAGAACTCAGAATAGGTAGGGGTTTTGTTGTAGAGTTTGGTTGGCTTTTTCTGGTGTTTTTGTTGTTGTTTTGCTGCTGCTGCAGTTTACTATGTTGGTGTTTTTAAAAAGAAGCCCAAGTCTTTGAAGAAAAGCCCCAAATGCCTTACTCTTTCTGATGGTTAAGAAGGAGCAACTGACTGCGTGTTACAGATGAATGTTTTAGTAGCTTTCTGGCTTCTGGCAACTCTGCTAAATACAGGCAAATTCAGTTTTGTGACCTTTCATCTTGGGGAGAACAAGCATTTGCTTCAGCTGTCTCATGTATGTGCTTGCTGCTTTGACAGTTTGTTTCTTCTTTCTTCCCTGCTTAAGCCTCCTGAGAAGTGTAATGACTGCAAGGGATGCACTTTTTTACCTTACGCTGCCTCTACCCTTCTAACTGCTGTGAGTTGATCATATTAGAGAATTGGGTTTGGGGTTTTTTTGTTTGAATAAGATTTTGCAACTTGTCATGTGAGTAGTTGATTGGTACTATTAATAGTGCTGCCACTCCTAGATAACACTTAAATGAAGAGACATCTAACAAGATTACTTCAGCCTTCATTTTGCTGTGTAGACCATTCATAAACACGCAGGCATTAGAACAGCTTCTCTAGGCTAGAGGGGACAAGATTTAATGGGTATTCTCACAGTTGTTCGTAGTTTTTTGGATTGGTTACACCCAGGAAATAGCTCCGTTCTCTTTTGAAGCTTGAAAGTTGCAGTAAAACTTGCATTTGTTGTGCTTTTTGTGGTGTACCCAAAAAAATGACCACTCTTTGGGCTGGACTCAAGTTGATAAGAAGCTGAGATTTATGAAGTTGTGATCTTGTTCTGGTTTTTTTTTTTTAAGAAGTTGAGCTTTAAACAGAAGACCAGTTGGTGGATGATGCCAAGTGTCTGGCCTTTTGTAGTGATCATATATCTAGCAATATTTACAGCAGCTCTAACATCAAGTGATTGTTTGTAACTTACAGCTGTGTTAATTTTGTCCAGGTTTGGTGAGCAAGAAGGGCAAGTTAGAAGTATAACTTTCTAGGAAGTTTTATATGTTATATCAGACATTATGGATTTCTTACAGTTCCATTAAAGGGATCAGAAAATGAGGATTTCATAAATATTAAATCAAGCTATTTTAAAATGGTTTTAAGTGGTACAAGTTAAAACCCAGTAAATTTCTGCTGTAATTCATCCCACTGAGTATTTTATGAAAGCATTGAGGACTTTGAAATGAGCCTCATTTGTCAGGGTTGCTTTTTTTTAAGGAAAGTAAAAGCTGGAGGTCAAGTGAAAACACAGCACGTAGAATATTCTAGCAGTAATAAGTTTTCTGTTTTTCTTTTAAGACAAGAACAAGAGTATTATTATTCATTTGATACATTAATTTGTCATGGTCGACATAGTATTAGATAATAGATATAAAAAACCTGCTTTTGTTAGTCCTGAGCAGAGATTTAGATTATAAGAATTAAACTGTGATCCAGTAGAAGTTGATCAGAGCTAATTATTCTCTGTTGTCTCTCTTAAAGCCAAACCATAAATGTAACATCATTGGTCTTTTAAAAGAAACTTTCATATTTCAAAGATTTGGGGGTAGGGGGAACATCTAGTTTTTTTCCTTGTGTTTTGTTGTTTTGCCTTTTTTTTTTTTTTTTCTGCATGCATGCATGCACACACAAGAAAAAACATAGATGGATCTTGCAGTCAGTTCTTCATTTATTTAAAGGAATGAATTTTGAAATTGAACAATTTCCAGCAAAACTAAATTTACACAACTTGTTTTATGAATAATGTATAAATATCTTATCTGTCAAGATAGTCAAAATAGCAGTTTACATTTGGTTACTAAAGAATTAATAATCTGTCATAAAACCTATTTATTGTACTGTTTGGAAAATTCTCTTTTCTTTTTTGTTTCTTCCCTTACCTTCCCTCTCCACCAGTGCAAATATCTTATTAACTGATACATATGTGCCCAAAATTTCTGACTTTGGCCTTGCAAGAGCATCTGTAACATTCACACAGACAATCATGACTGAAAGAATTGTTGGAACAGCAGCCTATATGGCACCCGAAGCTCTGCGGGGAGAGATAACACCTAAATCTGATATCTTCAGTTTTGGAGTAGTAAGTAGAATGTGGGAAGCAGTATATGACTTCTTTTGTAAATGATAAAAGCATACAAAATCAAGGGTATCTAAAATGAATTTATTACTCTGGCCTATAATTTTTCTTTTTCCCCAATAGATACTTTCTTAAGATAGTATTTCTAAACTTTGACTGTGTTAAAATCATTTGAATATATTGATTTGCTATGTTAAAGGAAAGAGTAAAATAATATTCCAGGTTCTAGCTAAATGCGGTTTGAAGTAGTGTGAAGCATTGTTTTTGCTTGCATGGTATTGCACAAAAGTGTACCTCAGGCTGAAAAAGAAAATTTAAGAAACTGGTCTAAAATTATTGTGTTTTACTATATTCAACACCAAAAATACAATGTCCATGTTGAATTTGCCTTAGAGCTGAGTACAAAAAAGGCATGAGCTTAATATTTGGAAGAAAAATTAATTTGTTCTGAGTAGATCCAAGACCCTACTCACTACTGACCACTTCCTTCACAGAATTTAGTTTCATGGGAAGGTAGGCCCAACACTATGTCTGAATAGTTTGGAAATCCTTCAGTCTTGCTATGAGGGAACACCATGTAGGGTGAGAATAACTTGTGTTGAAATTTGTAAGCACACTGCTAATAACAGTTAATGAAAATAAAGGTAGGAACAGAACCAATGAATTGGATTGGAAGTCTTTGGACAAACACTGATCCTGAGAGGATTTGTTGACAGGCTGGAGGTCATGCTCCTTTTTGCAGATCATATATATGATAAGGGTTATTCTGTGCTTTATTCTCTCTTCTGATTTTTTTTTTCCTCCTAGGTCTTACTAGAAATAATAACAGGTCTTCCTCCAGTAGATGAAAACCGGGAGCCACAGTTGCTCGTATGTTCATGTTTTCTCCTTCCCTCCCACTGCTCCAGGATCACTTTATGTGAAATCATAGTCAGTTAACAGGTTCTGAGACAATCAGTTGTTGGTCAGCAATTTCAGACTGACCCACAGAGGAAGGCAGAAGATCTGCCTCTACTCATTGCCTCTTATTTATTCATTTATGCTTCCTCAAACAGTACGTGTGATTACAGATAACCCACTTCAAGTGTGTTGAACTGAGGACTTTTGGACTAAACCAGTCAGATTTAAAATTTGATTTTTGACTAGAAGTTTCCAGCAGATACTGCAGCCACTGAGACTGGAGACAGAAGATTAGTTTACAGGCAGACATTAGTTTACAGGAAGGGGCTTTATAAAAGTGATTAAAAAAATTATACCAGCTTAAGCTTGCATATTTGTGTGTTATTAGGATACTTAGTTGATTGTGCCTCTTCTCTTACAAAAGAAACAATACTAGAAAACTGAGCCTTGAAGTGGGAGACAGTTAAATCTGTATGATATAGCTTAAAGAAATTTGCTTTATGATGTTGTGGTAATTAAAATGATATGGAATAAAAATAATTAATAAGTTAATAAAAAAGTATAGTTTATTTATACTCTCATATGCTGTCCAGATACTTACAATGTTATCCGCTTGTTGGTTCAAATTCTCTTGTAGTTAAGTATAAAAGATGAAATTGAGGATGAGGAAGCAACTATTGAGGATTATGTTGATGAAAAGATGAGTGACTGGGATGTACCTTCAGTTCATAAAATGTATTCAATTGCTGATCGGTGTCTGAATGACAAAAAAACCAGAAGGCCAGACATTAAGATGGTATGTAGTCTTTCAGAAAAAAGGCTTATTTTGGGTGAGAGAGTGTGTGTGTGTTTTCCCTGCATATGGTCACACTATCAGTTAATTATATTTGTCTGTTCTCTTCCAGGTCCAACAGCAGCTCCAAGAGATAAAAACTTGATAATGTGTTTCTTCTGATACACCAGTGTTTATGTAATGGAGACACCAGTCCCAAACATTTAATCAGTATTTAGTGCAACATTATCAGTGATTCTGCTTTCCAGAACTTTCTGGACACATGTTAAGGTGACCTGTGAACCTGTCAGCAGCTCTTTCACTGTTGCCTTGGTCACAGGGCCCTTAACATGGGAAAACTCTTTCTTGTATTAACAAACTGCAGTGCTGGTACATCATCTTCTCCTGCAGCTCTTTAAATGCATTTCCATATTACAATCTATTTGATGCTTTTTATTTCCAAATATTTAGTATGTCTGCTGCAAAAGAATATGACTGTAACTGGCAGAATATTTTTTCTGCAAATTGCTTTCTTGATCAGGTGTACTAGGCCTTTGTCTATTGAAGACAAAACCATTTAATACCTGTAATGGTACTTAATGTTGTCTTTTTGAGAAATGACAATTACCCAATTTAAACAAGCTTCTACTTCAGCTTAAGCGTTCATATTAGAGTGAATGGTCTGGTACTGTTAGTGAATGTGATTGTTATCAAAAAGTCTCCTTGGTGTTAGACTAGTCTTCTTGGTCTAGTCAAAGGCTGCAAGACATTTTCTAGGTTGTTTTTTTCATTTCAAGGATTCCCAAGCAAAATCGTTATCTTGCTGTGCAGATGCATTTACATTTGCAAGTGCTTTCTTACAGTGAACTCTGTGATGACAAACCATTTAATTTTTATTCACAGGAAGACTCTTAGCTACTTTGACTATTTTAGGAGGATTGAGTATTTTTAGTACTTTAGAAGAAGATTCCATATGGATTATAAATACAGATGGTTGCTTTTCTTAAAGGGGTCAGAATAATGATGTGAAGACCAATTCTGTATTTTGCTTAGTCAAATAATTAAGCTATTTTTAATATATATATGTATGTATATTAGCTAAATACAAAAGTACACTTCTGAAAATATAAATGGAAAGCTTTTTAAAATAGAAACAATGACAGATCAAAGCAGACTAAAAATGGAATAAAAGTGTCTAGTAAAATTCCAGATAGTTTACTAAGTATGAACATATTACCATTGTAAATGAAAGATGTTATTTTCATATAAACTCATTTTGCACTTCTTGAACTTTCTTAATAGCTTAGGGATAAGAACATATTTGGGCCTGCAGTTAAATTGGAAATTCTGTGATTATGTGTGACTTCATTGAGGAATATATATCTCATTGTAGGAAGCATGTGATTTCAATGTAATGATATCATTAGATTTCTGGCTTTTTTTTTGTATTGCCTTTTCAAACTTCTAGCTTAATTTAGAAAAAAGGATGAGATTTTTTGAGTATAAATTGTAAAAAACTGTTAACATAAAAAACCCCTCTGCGTTATTACTTCTTTCTACTATTAAAACTTTGAGCCTTGAAAATAATCATCATTTTATGTTGCTTGCATTTCTGTTAATAAGGCTGTACAGCTCTGAACCTGGAGAAAAAAGCTGCTATAAAGCTAAAGTAGAATAAAATCTGCTGAAGCCATTCTTCAGTTTTAAGCATCTCCAGCTGTTACATGAAGGTTTATTAGATCATGCCTGCTTTTTACGATTCCCTGGAGCTGGAATACAGCTACAGTGTTGCCCAGAAGTCTGTTTGCTGTAGCAACTCCCTGGTCAGCTCTGTTCACCTCTGGGAGGGTAGAACATTTCTGTTCATACACCAACTGTGATATTCTTCAGTGTGAGGAGAATCTCAGCCACAAGCATGGGAGTTCCTGCTCTGTCATACTAGACCACTACTATTTGCAGTGCTGCTCTCAGCAGTGAGGTTTTGACAGTAGTTTTCCCTTCCTCACTGACAATGAAGCAGGTTAGCTATTTCATATGATTTAGAAAAACGTTTTGAACTTTTTTAGTGAATATAAGGGGTTAACTGGGTAAAACTAGCTAACTTATGTGGCAACTATTTTTTTTTTAAATATGCAGGGGGCAAGGAAAAGGAACTTCCCTTTCCCACCCGATTTTTTTTTGAGGTCTCCATACAGTAAAGTCAACATCTCTAAACACTAACAGAGGATAAGAGTAGCTGACTTTAGTTTATTTTGTTCCCTCCAAAAACTTTAAATTATCCTAGAATACATACTTCTTTGTTTTAGTTACTATAATAAGGCTTTCTAGGACACAGATCAGTAACTTGAGTCATTCAAGATACTTGTAATGGGATGATCTGGTTTCATAGAACTGGAGCTGAGAGAAATCCAGTAGTATGGTATAGTAGTTCATGCTGAGCAAGTAAGAACAGATAGAACTGTTCAATCACCAGTCAACTACTTCAGCATTTTAAAAAGACAGAAGAAATTTTTGAAGGGGCATATTACTGAAAGCACAAAAACCTCAAGAGAAGAACAGCCTTGGATTCTGCTATGGAGCCCTCGGTGCTGCTCCCATAAAGCAATGAGAAAGTAGCTGTTTCTAACATAGTGATTTTTCTCTAATAGCAAAAGCCAGGAATTCTGTTTCTGCTCACTTCCCTTCTTACACCCCACAGTCACTTTCTAGTCCCATGGGAACTGCCTATTACACATTCTGATCTTAGAAAATAGATCTTCATTAAATAGACTATGAAATTATTCAGACAAGACCAAGCTAAAGCATCAATCTTTATTTATAAAGTAAATTACAAAATAGATAAGGTAAACTTAGTTAATTTTAGCATCTGAAGGTGGCTTTCATTGAATACATAAACACACTGATAAAGAAATTTTTTTATTTACAATGTCAATCTGAGCAACAGAGCAATTTTTACCTTGATTAGTTTAACCGTTGGTAGGAGTGTTTTAAAAGAGCAAGAGCTCCCTAAGTTGCAACATAAACATTTATTAAATAATTACCTGTCCTGTTAATTAACTATTTAATAGCTTGTGAGTTAACTGCAAGCAGCTGCATTGCTTTTGGGCTTTATGAAGGCCAACAACAATTTGAATGGACACTTTCATTTATTTAATGACCAGAGACAGTTAATGGAACAACTGATGAATGCCCACATTTTGCCCTGGTTCTGAACATTCATGAACGGAAGTGGAGGCAACTATGTAGATGTAAACGTGATAGATTGTACAAAAAGAAAATAGATACTTCTTATTGCTGTCAGGAGAATAGCTACAAGAGGCCTGGAAAAGCAGCCAGCAGTGCAAGACTTCATACAATTCTCTTTTTGGGAAAAGGTGAGGGGGGGACATGCTCAGGACATGACTGACTCTTGTCTGGGCTGGGTGTGTACATCACACGGAATATTTTCACAAAGGGAAATTTACAATGTCTGGTTTGGGCTGAACTCTAAAGCAGCTCATTATAAATGCTCTTGCATAATCACTTAACCAGCTCTCATCATCCTCCAGATTAAGTTTTCCATCTCCTATCCTCATCTACCTAGGGCAGGATTGCACAAAAAACCAAAAAACAACAGTGAAAAAAACCCCGAAACAAACATCCAACAAAACCCCCACAACATGCACACAACCATATCAGGTCAAACTGTTCATTATTTGAAACATTTAGTCTTAAAAAGCTGAACTTCTTTACTGGCTCAAGAAAGTGTAGAGGTATGTGCACTCCTGCTATGGCTGGCACAAGGGCAGGAATACTAAATTCAAACAATCCTCTAGCAGGAATTTTTAAATGCTACACTCCTTCAAACCAAAACAAAAATTCCAAAGTGAATTAGGTGTGTTGCAAATATTTGAGTTAATCTAAAAATACATTTAATTACAGTGTACAATGAGTTGCACACAAATAACCATATTTAAAAAACAATGACACTTGCCTGACACACAGTACAGAAGGCAAGAGGCAGGAAAAGAACACAAAAGCAAGCAGGAGATTAGCTGAGGATCAAGAGCTATTGAATTGGACTGATGTAGTGTGTAAAATTCAACAGAAAAAAAGCTGAAGTGTAAAATTTCTGCTGCATATAAAAAACCCACGGTAATACCAACTATTGCAACCTTCACATTACATAGTGCAATCTCAGATGTCAACAGTAAGCTCATATAGCCACACTAAATAATATGTCAGGAACCACTACTGTCAAAACATTATCCCCTACAAACCTTAAATCCATCTTCCACCAGGTAAACACACAATTCAGCTCTATAATGGTATATCCAGCAGCTACGATAATATCCAATAAACCAAAGCTGGCAACTCCCAAGTAGCTTTAAAAAAATCCAAAACCAACAAAACTCAAAAATCACAAAGGTCACATAAAAGACACTAAAAAGAAGTCCTCACTTGGGAATATAATCTATTCACAAGTATTTGCTTCATCACACAGTTTTAAATATTTAAGGTCATCCAATACTTGATTTCCCCATCTAATTCCCCCTTAATGCACTTATTAAAATAATCTACTTTTTCTCTTCTTGTTAAACACATTACTTACAGTTCAATCAAGTTTAGACTATTCTGGCTGATTTAAGTGTTTTGAAGAAGGGAAGAAGGGAGGAAAAAAATCAAAATCCTAACTAGGGGCTTGCTGCCAGCAGTTAGTCAAGCCCTAGCTGGACTTAAATTACAGATATAAGTTACAATTGAAGTTCAAACATTTAGAAAAAGTAGTTTTCAGAATACCTTGAAAGTAAAAATTGCAGTTGATAGTGCAAACACAGTAGGACCTCAAGGATAACTCACTGTTATGAAGCAAGACTGCTTCAATTTTTACTGAACTTACACATTTTTAGATCCAGCTGCACCGATAATTAATTACTTATTAGACACTTTAGATATACTGCTCTGAAAGCAGCTCCATAATCTACTGAGTATACTAACTCATCAATTTTTACCTCCTCTTACTTGGTCGTTCAGTACCTAATATGTAACACTTATGAGTGATACAGAAGTCTGGAAAAGCTATTGTGTTTTATGTCAGATTTCTTTAAATTATAATTTATAAAATTAGTTATAAATTTGAGATGGCCAAGTTTTTGCCTCAGAAAATATCCACCTATTCCTGAATGCTTATATTAATTGAATGATAACCGATTTTAGTTTATCTTTTCCATTACAAGGAAAAAAAAAAACAAACAAAACAACAACAAAATCCAGCAATGCATCCTGTCAAAATCCAAAGACAGCCTTCTATTTCACTATTGTCCATAAGTGCTACAAGAAAAAATAAAGTTTTAATTGGGACAACACTAGTCCTTCATCTCTTCTCACATGGAAAGTCTTAGAGGTTTAATAGGCTACGCATAAGAATACAGCTGTGACTTACTGACAGAATACATGGGCTTCATAGTCTCATGTCTGCAAAGTTTATGATCACATGTACAGCTATTAAATAATGGCTTCTAAATGAAAATAAAGGGGTACAAGCTTAGTTTTTCTCTTCTAGCTTCAAAATAATTATCTCTTCTATATGTCATAAAACATGGTCAACAAATATATCATGTAACAATATAAAAAGTGTTGAGGTCAGAAAAGAGAAGAGTACAAAGAGCTTTTTTTTATCCCTAGCATCTATGAATGGAATGATTTCAGTTCATTACCAAAAGCCAAAATTCCACTTCTTACTCTAATACTGTAACAAATACAAACACAGTTTCTAATCATTAGGTGTTTCAGTCTCTGCTGGACCTCTGATCAGTCTTCGTATTCCCCTCTTTCCTGCAGGACCTTTTGGTTTAGCAAAACTCTGTTTGTAAGCATGTTGTTTTGGATGTACTTCTTCATAAAGAAAGTCAGCAGTTAACTCATCACCATTATCTATTTCAATCTGGCAGAAAAAAAACATCATACTCAAAGTCAAAAACATTTAGAAACTTTGCTGAAACTCAATACTATATTAAAACCACATGTGCAATAATGTTCAGAGTCAAGCATGAAAAGTTCTCCAACTTGTGCCTAATGCCCTGAGAAATCTTGGATCATTTTTCTGAGACTCCCCTATACTCTTACCACTATTAAGTGTGACTCAATTATTTTCCTGAAACGTAAGCACAACTAAACAATACATATGCTAAGGACTTCTTTTTGTCCCAAGCTTTGGCACAGTGTACCTGTTAACAGTAATTAGGAGAATATGTTCTATGTGAAACTAATGCTTGTTTACTCATTTTAAGTATTTGCACATTTTAAAACTCAAAATTGTTCACTATAACATGTTTTAAACACTAACTGTATAAGCAATGTGCATGCATATTGTTATCTCTTGAGAAAGAGGGGGAGGAGTATAAAGAAACTTACATTAGCTGGCTACTGCCACTCAGCAAGTACTCAAGTTTAAGAAAAATGGACAAAATGGAGGGGAGTGTTTTAGTTTTCAAAATCTAGATATATGAAACCAAACAGAAAGAAAATAGTGTTCTCAAGCCAAACTCCACTGTTTTAAATTGCTGGAATGTAGAATTCAGAGAAATGATATGGCCTTGCTCTGCTGAGCATTCAGCACTTCATGCCCTGCCAACCATAACACTTGACTGACTTGCCAGCCCCAGTTCTGCTGTTACAAGGATGTGCTTCAGAAATTTCTGTCTGCAGGAATTTTCAGGAGTCACATGGAGCTTTAGTTTTGTTGCAGAAATGCAATTTCAGAAAAATAATTACATACAAATACATATAGCAAAAATCTAGTTAATTCGTGTCATCTCACTAAAAATGGTTAGTATTAATTCTGCTATTTTTAAGGTAAAACATAATCTCTACAGAAACTAAGCTTCCACAAAGGTGTTAAAAACATACCCATAGGTAACAAGTGGACAATTTCTGTGGTCTCTGCTTGGGAGGTGAGAAGCAACTTTTTGCATTGCAGTAAAATCTATACAGTGTGAAAAGATCAGCTTACTTGCAAATACTTGTTTGCCCCATCAAGGACTCCTAAGATAGCAGTTCTAATTTCCAGAACTGCAGCTTGAAATTATTTTGAAAATCCCTACATAAATTTGGCTTAAAGGAATTTAGTGTTTAACAACAGCAATATGTTGTGGTCCAAAATATGACACCAACTTTGAGTAAGGTATCATGTTAATTCTATAAAGTCCTTCAAAGTACTCTCAAATACTTCCTTGATACACAAGGATATATTTGTTCAAGATAAAAGTGTAGAAATTATGAAACAGAGTAAAACTTCCATGATTTAACTTTGTACCTCTAGCTCCATCAACAATTACTTCCTGTTCAGGACAAGCTAAATTACACTTGTCATTGTTTAGACAAGGTGGTGACAGAGACAATTATAGTTTTCCATTAAGAAGGGAAGACAGGTATGGAGAAAATACCCATGCAACCCCTGCACTTACCTTTCTGACTATCTGCATCCACAACTGTGTTTCTACAATTTCTAACAGTGGACTTTTGCAACTAGAGTAGAGCATTCGTTCTCGTATACTACAGGTATAGCCTGGCATAGAGTAGATGAAAACTGCAGGAAAAGAAAACAACAACACAAATCAGACCATTAATACACTCTATCAAAAGCTGTATCATAAAACCATTTATAGCAGAGAGGCAATGGAAATCAACTATGCAATCTGAAAGCAAAAAATGCAGTGCTGTTCTAGAGCTTTTCCTTCAGCAAGTGTTTCCTTTCAAACAGGGGATAAGAGAATGGCCAGTATCTGCATGTTTTCACATTTATGGGTGCTCATAATCAAAAGGGATAGCTCACTATTTTACACACATAAGAGCTCTCCTTCACAAGTTCACAGTTTCACAACCAAATGATTCTGAAATTTATGATCATGCTGACACATCTTTGACTCAAAATTGCTAAGGAATTTAAAACAAGCCAGTGAAGTTTCATATTGAGAAATTTTCTCATACTTATGGATTCCAAATAGTCTCCTTCATGTGTGTGCTTATACAGGAAAAAGTGGTAACGTGCAGCATCCTTTGGAACTCTTTTTGGCAAGTCCTTAAGTTCAGTATCAAGTGTGTTGGCCAAAATAATAGTTTCATTTTTCATATCAATTTGCTGTAAACAAAGCAAACATGAATATAGTTAATACACAAAAAAAAACCCAAAAAACCCCCAACAAACCAGAGAACATGACAGGATGGAAAAAAGTTTGGATTAATCTAATTCAAAATAGTAATTGTCAGCATGCTACATCAATACACATTGTTTATTATGTGGGTAATCTATTTTATACTCATTATTAAAAAATAGTTAAAATATTTTATACTTGCCAGCTGTACATAATTGAGTTTCTTATTTTTCAGTTTCTCCAGAGCCTGAATAGCTTCTTTAGCAATGGGGAATGCTACTCCTTGCAGTGTTTGATGCTTGGTATCTACACCAACATCCGCCTGTACCTGGAACACAAGTCAGCTGAGCTGTTAAAAGAAACCTCTGCAGGCATTTATTTGGTTTCATACAATGACTGACAATGCATTCCATATGGTTACACGTAGAGTTAGCTGTAGCTATTCTGAGAATAAACCACCCCAAGAAATGATCCCCATATACAAAAGATTTGCATTTTTTAATTCACAGGTCACGTTTGTTTGCTAGCCTGCAAAACTTCTTATCTGAAACATGCTCTGTTCTGCTTAGCAGAGCAACAAAATCATCAGAAGGAAAACTGGTTCAAGTGTCAGTGAAGTTCTAAGTTAAAACCTGTTGTAGAGACACAATAATCCAGGAAAAAAAAATCTTGATTTTCATATGCTGTGTTATACTTTTGAACTGAAAATATTCCCTATAAACTTTGTTATAGCTTAAATAATTGTAGATCAAAACAAAGACATGATTTCCAAGGAGTCAAAATTTTTGAAGGAAGAGAGAAATTATGAGACAAACTGATATTCTAGAAGGAAAAGTAAAGCTTCTATTCTCCCTCCTGGTTCAATATACTCCCGCAAATAGCCTATACCAAAACCAAAGCAAACAAAACAAAGAAACAAAATCCTAATTTTTTATTTCTAGAAGGTCTACCACAAAGTAAAAAAAAAAAAAATCCAGGACAAGCTAGACATAATCCAGTTATATGAGTGTCAAATTACTGGAGAGAACAGTTATTTTCAATCTGATGTTCAAGAATTTATGCTTATCTTAGTATTCATTCAGTTTCTCTTAAAATGAGCTTTTGCCTCCAGTCTTCTTCAGTCTTAGTTTACTGTCTAAGTACTGTTTTTTTAATATATTTACTTCCTTTTAAAGTTTCACAATTACATTTAACATTGGTTATGAAGCTGCAAATGTAAAAAAAAATTGTATGAAATGGAAAGTGCAGACCTTTCCTACCCTAGATCTATCAACTAGATGATGTGCAGCTTTATTAAAAAGAGATGCTAATAAAATATGAAACAAACTGATAGAAAAACAAAAAACAAACGCTTGTAGCAACACTTACTTATACTTCACATTTTAAAGAACAGCTTGTTAGCAACAAGGAAAGAGGAGAAGAAAGCAGGTGGGGAGCTTACTTTGCACAAGGATCGATAAATTTATGAACAAGGTTATAGAAAAAATGTTTTGTAAAATATAAATCTGCATAAAAGCCTGACTGACAAATGTAAAATAGGCATGACAAAAATAATAATCCATCATAAAATACCATACTCTAGAATCAATATTAAAATACAGGTAGAAAATAAGTACTCCAAACTTAAAAACAAGCTGTGAAGTGTTGAGATAGACAAGGGAAGAGAGTAACCCAGTTTAACTCCAAATATAGGAAAATGAACAGAACCACCTAAATCCCTTAAGAATATTTAAATTCACACTGCTAAGACTTAGTTAATAATGGCTGCTGAGTGCTGGATAAAATGGCAGATGAATTTTCCTGTGAATAAATGTAAATGCAGGCAGGAGGAAAAAAACCCTCTTTTTCTACTTGTATGGTGACTAGGTTGAGCTGGCTACTACCATTAAGGAGCAAGACCTTGCATGTCATTCTGACTAAATCTGAAAATAACCCCAAGGCAAAAAAGAAAAAAAATATAAATCTGCATACTCCCCATCCACAAATGAAATGTTACAGATTGTTAGAAAAAACAGTAGAGAACAGAACACATTATTACGCACTGTAGATATCAGTAACATGCCTGCATCTTGAAAACCACATGCAGATCTGGCTTCCCCATCCCTCCATCTCATAAATTACATAGCAGAACTGGAAAAACTGCAGAGAAAAGCAAAAGGATCAGAAGTATGGAGTGTGTTGTTTAGGAGGAAGAACTACCCAGATTAGGACTTGTCAGCCTGGAAGAGAACTGATAAGGAATACAACAGAGGTCCATGGATAGAGAATCATGGCACAGTTGTGGCTGGAAGGGTCCTCTGAAGGTGATCTAATCCAACCCCCCCACAGAAAGCAGCAACATCTTCAAATAGATCAGGGAACTCAGAGCCCCATCCAACCTGACCCTGAATGTTTCTAGGGATGGGGCATCTACCACCTCTTTCAGCAAACTCTTCCAGTATCTCATTACACAATAAAACAAATTCTTGCTCATAGCTAATCTAACCTACCCTGTTTTAGCTTAAAACCATTCTCCCTTGTTCTACTGCAACAGGCCCTGCTTAAAAATCTGTCCCCTTATTTTTTACAAGCCCCCTTTAAGTACTTGAAAGGCCACTAAGATTTCCCTGAAGCTGCCTCTGCTCCAGTCTGAACAATCCCAACTCTCTCAGCCTTTTCTCACAGGGAGTATGTTCCAGCCCTATGATTGTTTTTTGGCCCCCTTCTGGACCCACTCTAACAAGTCCATGTCTTTTCTGTGCTGAGTACCCCAGAGCTGGATGCAGTGTTCCAGGGGAATCTCACCAAAGCAGAGCAGAGGGAGAGGAACACTTCTGTTTACATGAGAGGCCACACTGCTTTTGATGCAGCCCAGGATATGGCTGGCATTCTGGCATACAGAGGGTTTTATCTAAGGGGAGGGGAAAACTGAGGATTGACTGAATGACTCTTTTTTGCCTTTGCCATACTATCTCTAGGGGTATCAGAAAAAACTAGAGATTCTACAGAGCAGTCAGTGGCTCTTTACAAAGTGTTTTGTCAAGCTGTGGAATATGCTGCCGCAGGACCTGTGGCCAACAAAACCTTTATGTAGATTTATAGAATTAAAAAGACTAGATGATGGATGAAAATCCTGCTACGAAGAATTATATAGTAAGATGTCATCTTTTGCACAGGAAGCTCCCTACCTGCAAATGTTGAAGCAACAGAAGAGCATTTAAGGTAATTATGGCTTTCTTGCCCTGCTCCTACATCCTTCCTAGATTTCTGTTGCTCCCTCAAGGACTTGACAACAGACTAGGTGATCCTTTGATCTGGCCCAGTAAAATATTTCTTAGGGTAATTATGAAAGAATATACATATGGAAAGCTTTTTAAAATCAGAAAGCTTTTCATTTTCCAAGTCTAATTACAAGCTTTGTAATGGTGCAAAAATGAAGAGAAAAATGACGTAAGCTAATGTACTGTCAGATGTTTCAAACAAAGCCAAAATGGCAGCAATATATAATTTATGTGTCCCTGAAAAGCAAAGGTATTGCTGCTGAAATTTCAGAACATATGAAGACTTGATTTCCATGAATCACCTTCTAAACACATTGTATGTAGTACATCCACTAACACCAGAAGTGATCACCAATCCCACAAAAGTTTTACATTCACTACTGTTTTTTTAAAAAAAGCTGATGAAGTAAAATGCAGTATTTAATGATTGCTGCATTGAATTGTTAAAATCAGACATGAAAACTAACAAAAGACACCACTGGGAAAAAAAGTCAATAAACAACAAAGTTGCAGCAAAAACACAGCAGAGTGAAAACAAAAGATACACAGCTGTATTTAACACAATGGGTGCCTGGTACCCAGCTGCAGAAATAAATTATACTTCAAACATATGTACCACAGCTCTAACATACACATCTAAAGAACAAATAAGTTCAGCACATGACCTATTTTAATATAAATCTGACATAAACAGTGTTCAAATGAAGGAAAAATGTGATATAAAGAATCCTCTGAAACTTTTCAGTCACTAGCTATCTTACAATCATCAATTTTTCTGGTTAAAGGCTCTCTCAGGATAGAGATTTTTCTAAAAGTGTTTGTAGCATAAGCTATCAGTCTCTTAAAGTGATCAGCTATTTGGTTTAGATTTCTGTTTTATTTTTATTGGAATCCTCTTCCCTTCCTCTCAGTCTTAAAGACAAGTGCACCGGTACCAGAGACTATGTGCCTTTCCTCTAAGAATAAGGCTGCTGAAATTCTCCTGGCAATCACTCACTGCAATAATTGCTATTCTGTGTTTTCTCTATAATTTCTGCCACCATGGGAAATGCAGGCAATCAAATGTGGACAATGACTGAGGTTGGAAGACATCACCTTGTCCAACACGACTGTTCAATCAGGGCCACCTAGAGCCACCTACCCAGCTGTCTGTCCAAACATCTTTTGAATATCTCCAGGATGGAGACCCCATAACCTCCCTGGGCAACCAGTGCCAGTGCCTGGTCACCCTTCACACAGAAGGACACCCAGTGATACTAAAAGCTGAAGTTGCAACAATTAAGCTCTGTGGTTGCCAGGCCTCTGATTCGGACACTAGGCCTTTCAAACACTGTGAGATCACTCGTGCCACTTCAACTCCAGCCACCATCCCCCTGCAGTTTCGACCCGTTGAGAAGTACATTTATATGCTCATCCACTCACACTTTCTGAAACTTTCCATTTCCTGTTCTGCCTTTTTTTACCCTAGAAAGACATTTCCCTACAGTACATTTGGAACTCTGCACCATTTCCCACACATTCTTGAAGACATTTTAGGTACCTCGTTAATCTTAATTTGTCGAAGTTCCTCTTCTGCTGCAGTCAAAGGTGCAGGGGAGGATTGTGATATCAAATATTTTTTATATCCATTCAGCGAAACATCATCCTGAAAGCACAATATCAATATTGATCAGGGTTTTTTTAGAATTTTAGAAAATTTCTTCAATGATTTTCTATGGAGCATTGCAAAAATCAGTTGCCTTCCATACAGTTATGGTCATTTTATTTCAATATTCCAATATTCCATTATATGTTGTTTCAGAAGCCCAGAGGTATCCAGGTGAATACATATGAATTAGCAGGTGGGACCATAATAGGGTTCCACCACAATAACAGTGCTTGTTGCAACTAAACCATCCTTAGGTTTAACAAAATAAAGACAAAGTAACACACTGGATGCTGATGATCAAGATCCTCAGTGAGATCAGCAACTTGAACACCTTGAAGAAGCCATGATTTTCACACAAATGAACATGAAAGACCAGCAACAGTTAAGAAGTTTATAAAGACACTGAAACCAGCAATTTAGAGGTATATAAGCTGTAACATAGTGAGCCTGGGAAAAGTGAGTTATATCAATGTCATCTTCCATGTGCCCCAGGCCCATTCTGAAATAACAGCAGGACAGATATAATGCTGCCTCCTCAAAACTGAGATGGAAGCTCAGACTTGTAGGGCTAGACACATATTCCACATTCTACATAGACTGCTAATGGTTTGGTGCAAGCGGCAGTGAAAGTCTGGTTGATTGAACAGACAAGAAAAAAATAACAGGATCCCTACCAGTAAAACCCCCTTAGCACATCAGTTATCTACTTCTGTAGAATACAGCCTCTCCATATGTTTGTTAGAATAATGAAGCCTCCATGACAGGTTAATGATAAATATGACAAATTATTTACTCAGTGAGCAGAGCAACAGAATTATTAGTCTCATGTCAACCTCAACAGCCCATTTCTCTTTCACAGCTTTTTTCCCCACTACAATATCCTCTATTCTTCCCCAAACCTCCAACTCCTTCCATTCGAGAATTCATGCTCATGAAATGAGATTAAGAGATATGCCTATTATTCTTAGTTTTTTAGTTTTCATAATGATTTGAAGCAAGGACTTCTAAACCTGACGATGCTAACTATAGCTTGTTCAACTTTACCTATTACCAGCTATACCTATTAACTTGTTCAACTTTAACACTGGAATAATACACATAGCTTTTAACTCTTTTCTTCCTTAATCCAAAAAGACCATAAGCAACCCACATTCATACCAATAACATCAGCTATTATATTCAGTATTTAAAGTCAGTGTCCCGACTTTGAAAAGAAAAACATACCTGTACTGTTCCAAATACTTCATCCTTGATATGGCCACCTCCAAACTCTTTCTTAAGCGTTGCTCTGGTTGCTGCATACAACATTTTTTGACGAACCTAGCATATAATAGAACAGTAGCTTTTTGGTTTGGTTCTTTTTAAAAATTTTGCTGTACACAGAGAATCCAGCATGTTGGTGTACCTAGTCCATCAACAAACATCTTTCTTGAGCAAGTATTTCAAGTGTTGAAACTGCACTATAAACTTGTAGAGCTCTGAATCATGATACTTACTCATATTATTAAACTCACAACGTCATGATACTATTTACTATTATCAAAGTAACTTCAAAATTGAACTGCAGCCTTAGTTGGAATATGAGCTTTTCTTTAAATGGGGAAAAAAAAAAAATCAACATAATTGTTACTAATTTTAAATGGGAAAAACCACAATTGTTTGATCTTTTGTCACCTGGTCTGCGTACTAATGGATACAACAGATAGCAAAAAAGCAGACTAGAACTAACTCATTATTCCTTTTGATTTGATCTGATAGTGACTTCAGATAGTTATGGTTCAACTACAGAGTGGAAAAGTTATGTTTGCTCCCTATTAACTTGTTGCCCCACAAAGTCACTTACTCCTCTCTCAGCAGTCCCACCTTCCCACTTTATTTCACCATCATGTTATCCTCTCCACAATACTTCACCTTTTCCACATAATCATCTCTATGCACATAAACTTTTGATGTCTTATTATTTCCTAACTGCTGGTGAAAGCAGTAGGAATACTGGAACAGCTTTGCTTTCTGCCTTCCCTTATCCCACATTCCCAGACCTGGTATCCTAGTTTCTCCTAGAAATCCTTAATTCTGACCTCAGTCCTCTCCCATGCTCTCAAAGCACTAAGAAGGAGTGCATTCTGTGGCACACCACATATCCACAAGTGCCAGCTGGGCAGCCAGCAAGCCAAACAGAATAAACAGCTTGAGCTCACACTATAATTATTCTCTATATGAGCACCCATTAAGATTTCTGTCCTATATCTTTCCACACATTTTCTGAAATCCTGACAGTAAGACAGACAAACAGGGCAAAAAAACTGTATTGTATCCACCAGTCAGGCTAAAAATAGATTGGATCAGCTGTACTCCATCTAGACCTACTGATTTACTCTTTAATCATCTTAAGTAAACATTTTCCTAGCTGTTTTCTTCTGGGAATCTAGGAAGAACTTGGGGAATGCTTCATTCCCCAAATCCTTTTCCTTTATATCTCGGATGCAGATTAAATGGTACTGTTGCAAAATCATTAACACGAAGCCTCTGACGACTGCTACTTACAGGAGAGTGATCAGGTGACCATGCAATGAAGATCCATTCATATCCTTGAGCATTCTGTGAATCTAATCTGTATAATATATAACATGGTTGCTTGTCTTCAAGAAGGGGAAGGACAAAGGAATCATAATCCTTTTCCCATGATCCAACTGGCCGTCTAGAGGATCCCACAACAAGCTGCTCTAAAACCAATAACCAAAGCTACAGGTTAGCAACTATACAGTTAATAGCATCTGTCAAAATTAATAATTACAGTAAGAAGCTAATTGGACACTTAATTGCTCATAATTATGCCCAGAAGAATGGAAGACAAGAACAGTCAGTGTAAAAGTGGGTGAATTCCTACAAAAGCTGTGTATGTTCAAACCCTAACTTACTTTAACCAAAATACTGATAGTAGAGAAGTAACGTGCTGGTTGTCATCAAGTTCTTTGATCTGAAATGATACTACTGATGTTAGTTTTTCTAGCATAACATACATAGAAGGGAAATAAGAACTGTGTTCTAACAGTTAGTTTATTTTTCAGTTTGGAATACTTAGGTATAAACAAGATAAGAGTAAACTTTCAAATTTTAGAATTCTAATTACTAATGCTCTTGGTATAATATATAAGTGTTTGAACTCATTGTAAGTAGTTAATAACCCAGTTATACAGTGAAAAGAGTTTGGAATGAATATGCTTGCACTAATCACTAACTTGTCTATGTAAGAAGATAAACCTCTTTCTAATATAGCTTCACAGCTATGGTCTCTTTAAATGACTGAAGTTGTTTATTATGTATAATTGGTTTAAGTCTGTATAGAATACTTCAATGGTATTTAATTATGTGAGCAGCTGTAGCAACAAGAATTTTCTCTTATTTATACATCACATCTCAGTTTCCAAAGGAAATATTAGCATACTGTCTTACAAAACATTTATCAGATTCCCAAGAAATACCAGCCCACACAAGTGGAATAGAAATACCTTGTTTAAATGAGGTCCTGCAACAGTTTGAGGACCATCATAGTAGCTAGTATACAAATCACCTTTTGAGAGTCTAGGGCTTAACTTACAAAACTTCATACAAAAGTACAACAGCACACAAATGCCTCTACAGCAAACAGCAAAACTTCAAGCAAAGCATTCCACCACAGTAATTCACAGAGCATGAACAGCTCAGGGTAAGGGTGTTTGGTCCTTCTTTGAATTAGACATAAAGTACCTGAACTACCTGAAGTTGTACACCTAAACCAAGGGTATTCAGGATGTACTTGCCAATTCAGAACTCTAAGTGGATTTATACCCACTTGGATTTAAGATACAGCCAGAGGAACTTCATGCCCAGCAGCAAATCTCTTAATAACTCAGATTAGCAAAACACGATTTGAATTTTATCTGTTGACTATTATCTATTCCTTAAAGCTCCTGAAGACAGATGAGGCAAGTGCCCTTCTTCCAGTATACTGGGAGTTTTACAGGTTTCCTTTTAAACTGCAGAAAATACTATCAAAGACTGGATTCTGCTTCTTATAGAGATGAAATGCATATGCATATACCTATACCTCTGTGTTTATATCTATATATATGTGTATACACATGAATACATACACACAAAAATTAAAAAATAGGAAATGAAAAAATATTAAATTAAAAGTATTAAATTTGTATCTTATTTCTAGGCTTCACTTCCTATTATAAAGTAGCATATACACAAAAGCATATTGTTTTGCATTACTTAATGGGAAAAAAACCCCTAAACAACGGTTTGTCAGCATTTACTTTGTGCTACTGAGATTATCACAAAGTCTTGCCTGTAATCTTACTACTCCCACAGCCCTAAAGAAACCTATCTTAAAATATCGGATGACTTCCTAAGAAAAGCAAACACAAGGAAGGTAACAGTAGGTTATTTACCTACCAGTAAAAGTGTATCTGTGTATGTACGTACATGTAACTTTCTCCAGCGAACAGATTTTTAGTGTATTGTAAATGAATGAAGTCTAAAACAAATTCAGTTGTCCTTCAAAGTGGACAACTGACATGCTTGAAAAAATGGACTAAACCAGGAAATATAATATACAACCAACCAACATTGCTATTAAAGAAAATAAAAGTAATTATACAGTCTTGCAATGTTTGCAGCTTATATCCCTTGCCAAGAAGTTCAAAAATCAAACTTAAGTTCTGATCAAAACGGTGTAATTTTCTATTTATACATATATGTTGAGATTTAAGAAACAGTTTTAACTTTGAAAATTTAAATAAAGTCACAGATTTATAAAGAAATTTTCTATGTAGCCAGATTACTACTTACACATCTTATTTAGCAGGACTTACTACATGCAGAACTTTTATCTGCCTTTTTAACCAGGATATATCAGTATAAAAGTTCTACATCTACGGTGACTGGTTGTTGTGTAAGACTAGCTCTCTATCTACTGAAAGTAACCAGAGTGTCCAAATGCTACACAGGTGTGGAAATTTTCATTTCCTCTACTCTTTCTTTATTAAGAGATAAGAATAAGCTTATTTATACTATCCATACGAAATACACAGCACCTCTTGGTAAAATATGAAATTACATTTGGGCGAAAAATTCAAATGCAAAAATACAATAGTATTGTAGTAAAAAAGCTTAGGATCACCAAAATTTGAATTTAACCTTCTGTATATGAAAAACCTTAGTAACATTAAGTTTGGCAGAGTTCTGTTTTTTAAACAATTGTACATGTAAGTCATTAAAACAACTAGGAAAATATCTAAAAGGACCAGAAAAAAAGAATAAAATTTGACTAACCATTGTCAATGACTATTTTTAAAAGCCTGTATTGTCCATTTCTGGCTCCAACAAAGATGTCTTTAACACTTCCACTAGCTGAAAAAGAGAGAAAAGAAAAGCAATCAAATTAACACATTTCACTTCCCCAGGACAAAGAATATTCATGAGGGTAAGAACAACACTGTAAAAAATGTACAACTGGCCCTTTGCTACAAAGTTGGACAGCAAAACAAACCCAGGAGTGATGCTGCTGCTATGCTGCACACTGTTCCAACCATCAGCATACCACACAAAGATGAAAGGCAACATTACAAAACAGCCCTGCTTTCTAGCATACCAAATGATCTTCAACATTGTGAAAACTACAGGTGACATCATATCTTCAATCTCATGTTTCAGACTTAATACAGCAACACAATAAAAATATGACGCATCTCAAATTGCAACAGCTTCACCAAGTCTGCAGGCTTAGCACAAACTTTCAGACAGAAACTTTACGCCTGCCAGGAAAATGTTAGAGCTTGTCTGGCTGAAGTGATGGTCTTTCCTGAGAGCACCTCTCTGCAGAGGTGAAAGCTGCCACTCATTGCTCATCTTTCATACCACCTTATCTCCTTCTATGGTTGACAACATTGCTCAAGCCCCAACCTATTGCAGCAGGATAGCTTTATGGTGAATTTATAAAGTAACTAAAATATTTTTACATGTTTGTAAATCACATTGACACTATACCACCACCATTACAGACTCAGTTCCATATGCACACTGAAGAACTGCTCTTGACTCTCATGAAGATCATTCTTATCTCAACTGCCCTGCTAAATATCTGAGTGCAAATCAGTTTAATTATACCAGAGACAGAGAATTGTAAGGATTTACTTTCAAGGAAAAACATTTATTGCAAGCTGGTCCTTTAAGTAATCCCATAGGACAGAGCATAGCATCAGCAAAACAAACATCAAACCAGGAAACAAATAAAATGGATTATTTATAGTCAGGTTGAGGCCAAGTGAACAGATGGGATCCAGCAACATTACTGCCCGTACTCAAAACATTTTACATTTCTGTTCACATTTATGTTCATCCAAGTGGTGCCAGCCCCATCCTGAGAGTCCAAAATGGCATGTTAAAAGAACATGTTAAACAAAAAACTGCAGTGGGTTTCCAGTATTAGCCCAGTTTCATCCCAGCTGTCATCTTCCCATTAACCAGTGCAGGACCTCACAGTAATTTCCCGCCAGCTTTTCTAGTCATCTCTGCTCATCTTCACCATTCCATTGAGCAACCAAACACTGTGCCATTTTCTAGACTTTTTGTTGCCCCAGAACATTCTTTATCTTCTTCTTGTCTATTATCCTTTTGTTCCTTATTCTCTCATTTCAACACTACACACCAAAGCAAGAACAGAATACAGAAGTCTCTACACCAATTCCAGAACTGTGACAGTTTCCTGAAAAAATATTTTGAGGCACTTGTGAAACCAGCTCACTATCAAGTGATCTATGGGTTTTGCTCATCATGAAGGTTTTTAAATTCACAACAGTGATATTATTTTCTGCTTAAACTTTCTGCATAGCAGAGGGCCACAGAATCAAAATCTGGGCTTATTTCACAACTATTTTGCAGGGAATATTATTTTAAAATTATTTAGAAGACTGTAAACCCATTCAATTGTATTTCCCTCCAGTTACTACATTCTGTAACTTCCTACAGTATTTATCTGCACTGGCCTGTTTAAAACGTCCAGTCCTTTTAGCAACTGCCTGGTACATATCACTGTGCCCATGACTTCATTTCTGTTTCCAGAAAAAAGCGGCCCATGCTGCCAAATCTTGTAATTGTTTATGAGTGACAGTAGCCTGTTTGTAGCTAAAGCCAGCAATGGCACAAGTAGAGCTATTCCTCTTCCAAATGGCAGAGGCTGATGCTTTGCTGCAAACAGGACTCCTGATTAGTGCCTGCTGAGGCAGGTTCTCCAAGGAAAGCTACCGAGCTCTCCACAGCTCTCCTCAGAGGACAAATGATTCTCAGACACGAAGCAGAGCTGCAGAAGAGGATTAGCACTCTTTTGCTTACAATAAGCAACAGAGTATTCTTCTGCCTCTCCCTGCCTGCATCACCAAGAGAACAAGGGATTACGATTTACTAACAGGTTTCCCCAGACTGGAAAAAAAACAAACCAAAAACATTCCAGGTGCACCTCTAGCCTGAGAACGGCTGAAGAACTTAAAACAAGAAGCTGCAAAAAAGACCAAAGATTGGCATGCAAAGGAAGGAAAAGAAGAGAAGGAAAAGGGTGCAAACCACAGGCAGCCAATGGACAAAAAAGGGCATAGAAGAGCAGCTAAGGGCTGCCGTGGCTGGGACAAAAGTCACCTTCAACAATAAATACCGGAGAGCAGGCAAAGTACATGGTACTAGTCACCGAACACGCAGATTGCAGAAATCCAGACAGTAAAACCCGACCCCTCCATAATCCTGCTATATAATCCCTGTTTAGCAATTCTGTGATTCAGGGGAACTCGCTAATACTGCGAAACAATACGCTGTCTCCTTCTAATTGCTCCTCGCACCGTCCAAGGCCTGGAAACACGGGAAAAAAGGTTCCCACATACTTTCCCCCATTGTGGCCTCCAGTGATGGGCTTTATAGCGGACTCTCCTACGCCAGGGCTCCTGCTCCTCCCCAGGGCTCTGGCTCCAAGGGAACCAGCAGCGACCTCCGGCATATCCCGTGCTGTCCAACCCATCCCGAACTCGGTACGGCGACCCCGAGCAGGCGACAGCCCCCGGCTCCACACTGACTCCGCCGCCGCAGGAAAACCTGCGCTAGGGGAACTACCTGAGCCCAGGCGGGCCGTGCCTGCCATTCATGGGGCTCTGCAGCGAACATTTTCCTCGGGCGGGCTCCCTGCCTCTCCGGGGCAGACAGGCGCGCCCCGCTGGGCCGATAAACCCTACATGCTTCGCCTCACTGGGAACGGAGCTATGGGTTCGAGCCCGAGGAGCCGGGGCCGCCGGGGACGAAACCAGCAGCAGTTCTCCCGCTCGCTCGCCCCCTCGCCAGCCCGCGGCGCAAAGGACGGGTTCCTCCGGCAGCAAACAAAGAGCGCAGTAGTGGGGAAAATCCCGCCGGGAACAGCCCGCTAAGCGCTCGCCTGCCCCCACGCCGTGCCGCGCCGCGCCCCGACCCGCGGAGAAACGCGCTCCGCCCGCCTCCCGCCCGGCTAGCAGGGCCACGGCGGAGACGGGGCCGGCTGTCATGAGGAGCAGTGGGCACCGCGGAGCGGAGGTGCGGGGAGTCCCGCGGGTACCTTGGATGCCGGTCTGGTGGGACATATCGCACCGCACCCGGGCACCAGCGCCGCTGCCTCCGTCGCCGCCTCCCCGCCCGCCCGGCACGGCCCGGCCCGGCCCGGCCCGGCCGCGCGCACGTGACGCGCCGCCGCCACTCAGCGGCCGGGAGGGAACGCGGCGCCTTCCGGGCCCCGCCGGCCGGGCCGGGCCGGGCCGGGGGCTGAGGGCAGCGGCCGCCCCTGCCCAGGCACCGCCCTGCCCTCGGCACGCCCTGCCCCGCGCCCGCTCCCCCTGCGCCTCCTCTCGGTGCTTCAGAGAGGGGACGGGGCTCGGCTTTAGCCTGGCCCGTGCCCTTTGCTCTCCCTCTCCTCTCCTTTCTGCCGCCCCCTACACCTGCTGCTGTCCCGGAGCCGGCGCGCGACATCGCCGCGGGCATCGCAGGCGCAAAGCTTGCGGTCAATCCTGCCTGGCAGGACGGGGCATGTGCCCTGCGGCGCGGGTTGCTCGTTAACCGAAGTACTGAAAAATGACTGAGGTAAATTTAGTTGATGTGTAGAAGCCCGTGGTGGAGACCTGTCGCTCTCGCTTGGGGCAGCACAGAAGGAGCCATCAGGTGTGACAGCAGGCTGCATGCATATACTCTAAATTTTGGATTAAACAGTCCCTGACAAAGAGCCCACCAGTCAGGGAACAGAGCCCACACCCGGGGCTCGCTCTGTTCAAGCCCTTGCCCCTGACAAGGCAGTCTTTCTCTGTTAATTTTGCAGTATGTGGTACGTGGTGGCACTGTATCAACAGAAACAATGGAGATTTCTTCTCTCTCAGTGCGGATCTGGTGTTTGAGCCACTCCTCTGCCTCGGCAGGGCATGGATCCATGCTTAGGAAGGGTGCATCTCCTTCTCAGGGCCCTATCTGCATGGCCAAAGGCTCCTTTATATATTTTCAAACTTTGTTGATACAGTTCCCTCAGCTTTTTCTTTCAAAGTTTCCAGTGAAGAAGAGTTCTGCATCATGAATTTAAGCATGCTCTGAAGGTCGATTTGCTTTTGCTAGCTCATTTCAGGCTCATCTGTCTATGGATGGAGAAGCACCATCCTCTTAACAACAAAAAGATGGGAACTATAACTTCTTTAAAAATCGCTTCATTGTCGTGTTGTTAAAACCTTCTTCATGGGTCCCCCTGATGGGGAGACCCCTAAAAAGTTCTGTGCCAGGAATGAGAGACGGACTGGAGTTTTGGTTTTTCAGCCTTCAGGTTGCGGTTTATTTTTCTCTTATCCGAAAGTTCAGCACACTGTCTACATTTCAGACTTAGCGTACAAAGAGAAGGCACCAAAGGCACAAGACACACAGATTCAAGGTCTTTTAAAGCTATTTTGTCCAATTACTCTTAGAACGTACTTTATTTCTACCTTTCTACCAACAACTAATTATTTTTCTCTCCATGCAACATCTGCACTGCGGTTCTTTCTAACCAATCCCCCTGTGCTCCCAGCACTGCAGAAAATGGAGCAGATGAAGAACAAGGAGGAGATCAGACAACACCCAAAATCCTCCATCTTGTCTCCTATCTCCCTCCATACTAAAAACCCAAATCTCTTAAGTTTTTCCATCCTGTGATAAACTATACTGCTATGTATAAGCTCAAAGATTCCAATTTATCCCAAAGTCTTGGAAGTTTTCTCCATGGACAAAGGTTGAAAGCAGTGATCTCCTGGGAATCAGGACTTCTCAGGACAGGCAGAGAAATATTCCCTGTGCCCTGGGTTCCAACATCATGTAGTCAGCATTTTTAATCTGTGCTGTGGTCTCGATTTAGACTTCACAGACAAAATGTACATGCTGTAGGCATTGATGCTGATGATTCCTTCAGCTTCCTGGGAGTTTGCAGATTTCATGGGGTGCTATTCAGCTAGGGAACACAAGTGCTATGAGAGGGCATATCAAATATCCAACCCAATGGACCAGACAAGAATTGAAGAGTAAGACAGGCACATGGTGATCCTTCCCTGGTTCACCTTCCCAGCCTCCAGGATGCTGCAGCTCAGGAATTTCTGAAGTCAGCTGTGTTGATAAATGTGGGTGCCTGTGCTTTGTCAGATCCCCAGTTTAAAGAACATGTGGGATTTAGTGTCCTATTTGGGAAATGTGAAACAGCACTGTAACTGTTGTGTGAACTGTGCTGTGTAATGCTAGTCCAGCAAACACAAAGTCACTGTGGAGACACGTCACCAGCTAATGAGTGGGGACGGACAGCAGCTGGGCAAACAGAGAGGCTGCAGTTTTTCTTTCTTCTAGCAAGGAGGCTGAAAGAAACAGAGAAAAGGATTCATGTGAAACCAGGAAATAAGAGACAGGTAGCACCTACCGAGCACTCAGTAGTTGGCTGTTGTTCCTCTATTGTAAGGCTCCAGGAGCACCAGGATTATATAAAAAAAAAAAGAAACTCTTGAAGAGCTTTTTCAAGAGGAAAAGGGTGCTAGAGATCCAATCAAAGTGGCAACCAAAGATGTGGTTCTATCACAATTACTTTAAATTATTTGATCCCAAGCTTGCCGCTGGTTCTAAATTCTTGGGTTTTTCCCTGTTTTGGTATTGGTGCTTGTAAAGGATGGAGTTGCCTGAAAATGTATGCGGGAAAAAGAAGTTTTCATTGATAGACAGATATCCTGAAAACACCAATCAGTTCCTGCTCCAGTTAGTCAAATATCCCCAGGACCACTGCTATTGTCACAATGTGGTAACAAGGATGCCTATCTAAGACTGTGGAACTGGTTTTTTCAGTGGAAATTTATGCCTAGACTGGAAATATCAAAATAGTATAAGATTTGTCACTCTATTCAGATCTTCTTATTTGTCTGTCTGAGGTCATACCACTACAGTTTCCACCAATCTGAGGGCTCTAAAGTGCAGGAATGTGATCTTAACAACAGTTTTATATGAAACAAGACTGGTACACATTGACATTTTGTAGCACCTTTTTGTCAAAAAGACAAACTGAAAGTCAAACATTTTCTTTAAAATCTCAGTATCACATATATTTTCCTCTATTACAGTGATTGATGTGTGACCAAGAAAAGATGTTGCATGGAAACTAACACAAGCAAGTAGGGATTTTATATCTAATGAAGATTCCTAAAGTTCTGAATTTTAGTGTCCTTCAGATTCTTACTAAACTGCTTTAAATCATTAAACTCTTATCCAAATCATAAAGACCAAAGATGATATAACAAAGCAGTAACTGAAGGCATATTACTATTTTCATTCAACCGGAGTGAAAATAGTCTTCATACCACCAAACAGAAACTTCACTTAAATAACACTTATATTAAAAATTGAGATCTTGCATTTAAAAAAACTCCAAGGCAAACATGAGGTGCTATTTGCATGTAAAACTTCTATCTGTAACTCAAGATAGAAAAAATATTTCAAGTATCCATTTATTTTTAGGAGACTGGGTATGTCTTACAGCAGCCTCTCCTTGTATGTTTTCATGTCAGTTAGGACTACTCTGCCTTTCTCTCCATTTGATTTGCTAGCTTTTTCTCCAAGACAAAGAAAATATGCTTAGGACTGTTTCAGTTCCATTTGGATGATCATACTGACAGCCCAGCACATGGTGGCTGGAGAAGGACCCCTTTTAGAAAGCTACTGAGTTCTGGCAGAGAGCCATCAAACACAATACAGTCTAGATTTAGAGTAGATCTTATCTGCCAAGATTCTTAATTACCTCCTGCAGGGGTGGCTTGTCTGGCCAGTAGTCATGTCTAAACATAGAGCAGTATTTGAAGTTTTCATGATCTAATGAGCTGGTAGGTAGCTTTGAGTACTCTGGAAAGCAGTAATTTTCTCAAAGATTTCCTCACTCAAATGTTCTTGTTATTACAATAGATAAAAAATAATTCAAAGGCATATACAATGATTAGGTGAAAATGCATATTACAAAAATTAGAGATTATGCTTCAATTTTTCCTAACATTATGTGGAGGATATAATAACCCTATTGAAATAATTAAGAATTCTCTCACTGACTTTGGTACAAACAGGATCTACTAGTAGTAAGTATGTGAAATGCTTTTAGTGGCAGATGATCTAGGATGATAAAATGGTGCAGCACTAGCATGGATCCAGTAATTTTCCTAGTGAACTCAAAAGAGACATGCTGGGCAACATTCCTTTCATGCCCATTTCCACTTTCTTATATTATTTACTTTAGATGAGTGCATTGAGTCATCACAAAATAGTATCAGCTCAAACATCAGCACTGTGCTGATTTGTGCAATTGTTTATCTTGTTTTCCATTACTTTTTGGATGGCAGCTCATCTCTTGACAAGGTACAGTTAGTACAAACTAATTCCAGAGGAAGCAAACGCAGCTCTGGCCAAGGCATTGTTTGCACTTGATGCTGAAGACAAAGTCCTAAGTCACTTCCTTTCTTAATCGGTGTTGCAGAGTCTCTGGGCCTTGCTGAGAGTTTTTACTTTGTAGCTTAGGAGTATCAATATTTCAAAGTTTTGGTCATTTATCTTATATTTTCTTTGACATTTTGCCTAGCCTTTCTGAGCTCCCAGATTCCTGCTTGTTTCTCCATGGTATGTAATGTGGTATGGCTATGATGTAACAGATCATAGAATTATAGAATATTTGGGGTTGGCAGGGACCCTTAAGGTCATCTAGTCCAACCTCCTACAATGAGCAGAGACATTGTCAACTATATCAGGTCGGTCAGAGCACCATCCAACCTTGAATGTTACCAGGAGTGGGGCATCTACTGCCTCTCTGGATAACCTTTTCCAGTGTTTTACCATCCTCACTGTAGAAAATATCTTCCTTATATCTAGTCTGAATTGACTCTCTTTTAGTTTAAAACCATTATCCCTTTTCCTTTCACTACAGGCCTAAAAAGATTGATCTCATCTTTCTTATAAACACCCTTTCAGTATTGAAAAACTGCAAGGAGAAGTCTCCACAACCCAAAAAGCTCTCTGCCTTTTCTCATAATAAAGGTATTCTATCCCTCTGATTATTTTTATGGTCCTCCTCTGGACTCTCTTCAACAGCTCCATGTCTTTCTTGTGCTGAGGACTCTGAGCAGGGTTTAAAATCACCTCCTTCAACCTGCTGGCCACAATATTTTTGTGTAGCTCAGAGTACAGTTTGTTTTCTGGGCTGCAAGCAGACATTGCTGGCTCATTACCATTTTATTTTCATCTACCAGTAGCCCCAAGTCTTTCTCAGCAGGACTAAATCCAAAAATCCCCCAGGCTTTATTGATTCCAGAGATTGCCCCAGCCCAGGTGCAGGACTTTTCACTTGACCTTACTGGACCTCATGAGTTTCACATGGACTCACTTCTTGAGCTTGAATCTCTTTGGATCCAGGTCCCTTTGGATGGCATCCCACCCTTCAGGCAAGTCAACTGCACTGCTCAGTGTGTTTTCTGCAAACTTGCTGAGGGTGCACTCCATCCCATTGTCGAGGTCACTGACTCAGAAGTAGGGAGTATGGGTCCTAATACAGATCCTTGAGGGACACCACTCATCACTGATCTCCATCCTGGCACTGAGACATTGACCACTACTGTCTGGATGCGACTATACAACCAATTCCTTATTCACCAAGTATCAGGCTCCTTCCAATGGTTCCTTGTAGGCTTCTTATTGCTGTTTTGTGGTCTTACCCAAATTTCCAGAGAAAAGAAGAAAAGGTTCAAGCTGTTGTTAGATAATTCCACGGTTTTGTATAGGCGTCGTGAGGAGAGCTAAGACCTGAGGAATGTCTAAGCTGAGGTGAAAGAATGGGAAGACCTGGGACAGAGGATTCCTCCTACTTGTGGGGTCCTACTTGCAGGAGAAGAATTCAGTCAGACAGGCTTTTCATCTGAGTCATGTAGAAGTGACACCCAATTTCTACCCATGAATTACTATATAAAAATTGTAGCAAGAAAACATGGGAACTTTTATCCCAAAAGGGTTCCATGAGGCCAGTTAGTTTGTTGTGGAAAGCATTTCTGAGATGTGGCAGATCATTTCTGAGATGTTAGAGAATAAAAATCTGACACAGATCCTTACGATGCAGTGCTTACTGTTTAAATAGACAGAAATGTGGAAGAAGGGTAGGAGAAAGAATTGCAGTGAAACTCGAAGTAGTTACATTGTTCCTTTCTAGCACTGTGACTGCTTTGTCTAGTTCAGCCTGCTTTGTTAGTGCTCAGCTCCTTGCACTTAATTCCCAGCAGAATAAGACCCTCACAGGCACACACAAACTCAGATGTATGCTATGTCTCAGCACAAGCTGAAGGACTCCAGTACTTCATGCTAGTTCCAAAAGATTCTACAGTGCACTCACTACAGTGCTCTTAGAAATGGAAGGAAATTGAAGATGAAAAAACAATGGATATTTTGACTCCACTATGCATTCTTACTTGTTCTCTCAGGCAATTATTCCAAGTGTGTGTCCATTTTCAATAGATTTCCAGCTGCTAAATAAATCATTACATTTATAATTGATTTTTTTTTTTTTTTGCATAACTATTCTTTTTCACAGTGCATTAGTGTGAGATAAAAATAACAGGCATTTACCACAGGCTGTTCTTTGGACATTGGAAAAAGTCTATTTGCATAATAGATACTGCATATCCCTATAAAGGACAAGAAAAAGCTTAAAAGAAAGGTCACAAAACCTGGTCTTATCATTTCAAAACCAAAGATCAGACAGAAAAACCTCAACTCTCTAGACATAGCAGTGTATATATGATTCTCTTATTAATTTGCTTCAGGCTATGATTAGCTTTCTCATATTTAGTATTGATACACAACTATTTTCAGTGAGATTATAGTTCTGCTTCACCAAGTGTTGGTGAATCCTTGATGTATGGACCATCTTTGCTGGATGGTAGCATTTGAACATGGTGGCATATGGACAGTCATATTGAAGTTGTTAGCAAGCATAGGTCACTTCTCTTCCTGTATTCGATCCACTGTTCGGACCAGCCATGCTTTAAGCAGGACAACCGAAGGGGTCTGCTTTGGCAGCATCAGATTTGCTCTTCATTTATATTAGTGCAGTGTCTGGTTTGCCACAGCCTGTATTGAGACAGCCAACAAAACATCCCCTGCCCTGGCTGAATTTCTGTTTCCCCATTTTGGTCAGTTGTACATGGCAATTCACAATCAGAGTCCTTTTATTGTAATAGATAGCACACACCAATTTCAGGTATGCAGAAATTTGAAAATAAAGTAATTGAATTGTTTGAGTTATCATACTATGCTTGAGCTTAAAAGAATACTTCTGCCAAGATGCAAAAAAGTACTTCTCTCAAGATGCAAAATTTTTATCTCATGCTACACCTACTTTTGTTTTAACAGAAACAGGACCAAGATACAGTGAATTAATATGACAACACAGTAAAGGCTTCAGATTTTTTATTTTACAGTGGCAATGCATCATTGTACTGTAGTTGTACACACTAGAGTTGTTCATTGCACTTTAGAGGAGCATTATGAGGCACAGTATGTTGGAAACAGGATTTTTTTTGTCTTGTGTTTTTCTGTGAGGTTTGAACAGCCAGATTGAACAGCCCCAACTCTCTCAATCTGTCTTCCCAGCAGAGATGTCCCAGCCCTTTGATCATCTTCCTTGCCTTTCTCTGGACTCTCTGCAGCAGGTCCGTGTCCTTCTCACGTTGAGGACCCCAGAGTAAGACACAAAAGTCCAGGTGAAGTCTCATGATATTGGAGCAAAGGAGGGGAATCCCCTCCCTTGCCCTGCTGCCTGTGCTACTTTCTGTGTAGCCTAGGACACATCTGGCCTTCTGGGCTGCAAGTGCACATAGCCAGGTCATGTTGAGTTTCTTGCCCACCAACACCTGTGTTTCTTTCCAGGGCACCTCTCCATGCATTCTCTGCCCAGCCTGTACCTTTGTTTGGGATTGCCCTGATCCAGGTGCAGGACCTTGCACTTGGCCATGTTGAACTTCATGAGGTTTGAACAGACCCACCTCTTCAGCCTGATTAGGTCCCTCTGGATGCCATCCCTTTCCTCCCTGTATCAACCACAGCACACAGATCGGTGTCCTTGGCAAACTTGCTGAGGTGCATTTCACTCTCATGTCACAACAAAGATGTTAAATGTCACCTGGCCCATCACTGATCCCTGAGGGGTCCCTCATCACTGGTCTCTGTTGGACATGGACCCAATGACCACAGCTTTTCAAATGCTACCCTCCAGCAAAGATGGTCCATACATCAAGGATTCAGCAACATTAGAGCATATTTTTTCCCTGAAAGAACCTATGTTGCCACTTGCAACTTTTCTGACCTTGTGTCTTCCAGCTTAGTTCTCTTTTTCTGAAGTCTTCCTGTACCATTGCAACTAACTTGGACAGTGTGGTTAAACAGAATCTGTGTAAGGCTGAAATCAGACTCCACTTTTTCTTAATTTGTTTTCTCTAAGTCTGTACATGGAGCTATCAGAGTAGCTGCAAGCTGATTATTCCTTTTCTTTTCTAGTGCATGAAAGAAGTCTCATGTAGTTGTTATATTTGCTGAAAGCAAATGGCCATATGGCCAGCAGATGTACTTAAAAGGTGTTTAATGAGTGGGGCAAATTCACTTCATTCAGTTCTCCTTTAGTGATTTCATCAAGGCTAAGTGTATATGGCCTGTCTGTTTGAAACTGGTATGGATTATCTGAAGTAGAATCATGCTTACTTGGAGTAAACTTGGTCTGGGTGAACAGAAGTAAGTACTTAATTCAAGGGCAAGGTTTGTCATTGGACTATCATCTTCAAATTTGTCAGTACAGCTTCTGCTTCAATTTTGGTAAAACCTATATCATTTGGCACTAGGATTGAAGTTCTGCTTGACCATTAATAAAAGGCCATGAAAAGTTCTGGTTCTTCTACTGCTTTTTTTGTTCCAAGTTCCACCAGAATTGTAAAGGTATCTGTATATTAAATATGTATAATAAATATCTATGTATTTAAATCTGCTCTTTTTTTTTTTTTTTTGTGATTTAACCTATCAATGGTGATGAAACCATCCCTAACTTCCTCTTTGTAATCTAAAACCTATGGACAAAGACCAAAAAGTACATATTGATCACCCATATCCCAAGATTCCACTAACATTTTTAGCTGGAGCATCACTTATATTTCTTAAAATCTATATCCAAATGCTTTTTTCACTTTTTTTTTTTTTTCCTTAACGTGTGTGCGTACATGTGCATTCATATGTGGTTGTTTTTCTCCCTTTGACTCATTACAAAATTAACTTTCTTCTAGTTCTGTGAATTTTCCTCAGCATTTCAGCAGTTAGGAAGCAAACTTAATTATTAACATTGTTGTCTATCATGTCTTTAATTAATTTTCTAATGCTTCAACTTGCCATGCAAAAAGAAGTGTTTAATTTTAGTTCATGCAGTTTATTATCCTTTCATATTATTGATTTAATGAAAAGTATTTAATGTTACATAATGTGAAAACACTGTTACTGTTTATGTTTTCCAAATATGCAGCAGAAACATTTCTGCTGTTCCACATTTTTTGCAAATTCTGTTTTTTCACACCTAATTATAAAGCAGTATTAGTGTTTGATATATCATTGTCTCTAATTAACTTAACTTTCTTCATTTCCATGAGATGTACCTATTTGTCTTTTCTTTCTTCTAAGATCTTCAACTATTTAGTTCTTCAGTTATACACTAACTGTTCCCAGCTTTTGTGTGTTTTTTTCCTCCCGTTTGCTTCATGTTTTATTGTGCTGCTTTCTCTTCTTTTAGAAGATAGTGAGAAATGAGTTGGGGATAAGCAGTAAGTTTGAAGTGGTATAGCTGAGACATGTCATCATAATCATGAGTGTGAAATTCCAAAGCAGGGAGTCTTTTGTTCCAAGGATGTTTTTACAGGTGTACTGGTTCTGGCCAAGAATTGACTATCTTCCTAGCAGTGAAATTGTGCTGTGTTTTGCATTTGTGACTAAAACAATGTTGAAAACATGCCAGTGTTTGGGCTATTGCTCAGCAATGCTTGCACAGGATCAGGGCTGTCTCGCTTTTCCATTCTGCCTACATTCCCATACCAGCAAACAGGCATGAATTTGGGAGAGGACAGAGACAGCTGACCCCATATGATCCACAACATCATGCCCACCAATAAAACAGGGTGGAGGAGATAGGGGGTGTATTCAAAGCTGTTTATCAGAGACTGATGGTCTGCTTGCGGGTTTTGGTTGCCCTAGCATATTTTTTTTTAATCCTTACTTATTACATTTTATAATTATCACTTTTCTTTTCCTTTACTTATTAAGCCATCTTTCTGTTGGTGTACCAGTTATCTTTCTTTTTCTCCTACTCTCTCCCCTATCCCACTAGGGAAGGAGGCAGGAGGAAGTGAGCTAGCAGCTGTGTGGGTGCTTACTTGCTGGACATGACCAACCCACAACAGCAGGGTGGAAGAAAAATATATTAAGAGCACAATCTCTGAGTAGTGGAGGTTTGAGGTTTGAGGGAATTAAGTACTTTTAATGAAAAGCATGCCAAGGAAGAGGCATTTGTGCATCACAGATGAAAGAAGAAGGAAGACAGAATGAGAAAACTGTTACTGTTTAACCTTGAGAAGAGGATGCTCAAGGCAGAGGATCTTATTGATGTGTCTAAAAGCCAGATAGGAGGAGTAAAGATGAAGACAGACTCCTTGTGATGTCCAGTGAGGGACAAGAGGCAATGGGCACAAATTGAAATATGAGAAGTTTCACATAATTTTTTACAAAAAGAGAACATTCCAGTTACAGACTATTGTGCTGAAGGCTGATTCCTCATATCTGAGTGTAAAATGACACTCAGACAAAAATTGATACTGTAATATAAATTAGTGATATCAATATATGGTTAGTTCAATACTTACAGCTCTGCTGGAAATTGAGTGTAAAATGACAGCCTTTACACAAGTACTATTTTGTAGTAGGAGTGTCGATAGATTAATTTCATTCACAAGTATCAAAACTAACATTTCAAGATGACTCGTTGTCCTGATTCAGCCTGCTTTCAGGTTGAACCAGTAGGTAAAACCTACTGGTTTTACTTCTGGCTTTTTCATTTGCTGACAGTTTGTAGGTAAGAGTTTGTTTATATTCTTCTGTTGCAGACAGTCCCTGGCTTTCAGTGAGCAGGCCTGATTAGTCTTGTCTACTGAAATTATTTGTTAATTGTTGCTATTCAGGTGTGTATTTCATGAAGGAAATCTTGACTGCTTAGTTAAAAAGAAGAAATAGGAGCAGTCCATCTTTTTTTATATATGAGCAAAACACTACACTTTTAAAAATTATATCAACTTCCTCTTAAAACAGCAAATGCAACATGAAATTTAGGGGAGCTTTATGGAGCACTTACGCTTTTGGTTACTTCAGTAGAAAAGTAGATGATTTTCATTTTCTTACCTTAGTGACTTCAAAAACTTGCTCACTGATTTACTATCTGAAAAAAATGTTCATGGATGCTTTGTAGTAGCGTGGGTTTCAATCTGAGCTGAAGAGAATATTTTTTGGTGTGTAGGTGCATGAAGAGTATGATCTCTTTGTAGTGCATGCTGCCTCGCTCTCTGTGGATTCTCATTAGCTGAACATAAGGAGACAGAGTTCTGCAAGCGTGGCAGTACACACAGAACTGTTGCATGAACAGGCAGTGCTTTCCACTGTATTTCTGTACTCTCACATTGCACATGATGATTTTTCTTTTTGAATTTTTTTTTTTACTGTAAAGATAGCTTGGGGTGTGTTAGTGTGAAATACTGAATACTGCAAATTTCTACATAAAATTGAGGGTCTCAGATGATTCCACCGAGGAAGATAATGTGGTGATTATGTTGGACATCTTCAACAGCAGTTACGTTTATTTACAAAAATTCATAATACTGTATTGCCAGAAGTACAGAAGGGGTTCACAAGTCATCTTCTGCTGCTTGTTCTGGTTGTGCTGGTCTTTTGCAACATGACTTTTCTAAGGACCCTTCCTCATTCCTCAGAGGATCTCAGCCACATTCCTGTCTACTTTGGCCAGAAGCAGCTAGATGTCTGATGCCAAATTTCAGATACCTACTCCAATGGAGCTACCTGACTTTTCCCAAAAATATATTGTGTCTAGCAACTTCAAGTTTGTTTTGTCTGTCTTCAGGAATGACCAGAACTAGTACATGCTGCATTAAAACCCAGTCATAATGCAATGCTAAGAGCATCCTGTAAACGTTTTCCTGGGATGTCAGCAATACCAGCACACTGGCACTAGGGACCACATCCCACATTAAAAGGCTTTGGTTGACAATTCGGCTGAAGCGCAACGTCAACAACTCTGGCCGGCTGCACAGGGGCATTTTGCCCGACACAGTGACCGTACAGACTGGGCGTGCACCCTGGAGCGTCAGCATAGCCCCTTCCCAAGTAAGTAAATTGGGTGTAGACCTCCTTCCCCTTCCAAATATGAGGGTATTCATAGCTCGTCCTGAGTGATCTGGCTGTTATTGCCAGCCCTGTACTTTTGCTTTGGGATAATAAATATCCAGTTTTGACCGCCTGTTTCCCGTGTTTGTAAATTTGCATAATCCTGGAGTCTGACCGATGGGAATTCAGTGCTGCTCGGGTTTCGTTCACCTCGGCGGCTGGACAAGCCCCGTGGCTCCCCGGCCACCCTTTCCCGGGGTGAGAAAAGACACCCGCGGCACACCGCGCACGTTTCGGGTCCTTGCTGGCAGACTCCGGGGGAGGGGCGGGCACGGCCGGGCACGGGCGCCGGGGGCGCCGGGACCCTGCCGCAGCGGCGCCGCCCGCTGCCGCCGCGGCTGCGGCACTGCCGGTGCCGCTCGCCCGCGCCCGGGAGCGGAGCGGAGAGGAGGAGCGCAGCCGCCGCCGCCGCAGCCGCTGCCTCCCGCGGCGGCCGGGGGGCGGGACGCCGCGGCAGCAGCGCCGCTGTCAGCGCCGAGGGGCTGGGGGGCCCTGCCGGCCGCGGGCAGCGGAGCGGGGCCGCCCGCCGCCGAGAACCGTATCGGGGCGGGCGCCGAGCCGAGCCGCGCCGCAGCAGCGGCGGCGGCGGCGGCAGCAGCAGCAGCAGCAGCAGCAGCAGCAGCAGCAGCAGCAGCAGCACCGCGCCCGCGGCGCCGGATCCCCCGTGGCGGTGAGTGCGGCGGGCGGCCCGGGGCGGCGGCGCTGCGGGGGCCCGTGGCCCGGTGCCCGGCGGGGCGGAGGCGGCCGCAGCCGCCGCGCCGGGAGAGGCGGCCGCGGGTGTCCGGGTGTGCGCCGGGGGCAGGGGGAATTGGGTCCATTTAACAGGTTGCGACTGGCGTGTGGTTCGCTGCGCTCTTGGCAGCCGCGCTTTCGGCGTTGAGGTAGGTAGGAGCAGGATTTTTGTTAGCAATTTGTCACTGCTGCTGTTGCTAATATTGGCTCCCGGTGCTATAAAACGCTTCCTAAGAAGCCGCGTCTTCGGGTGGATGTTTGATAACTCTCGGGTCTTCGGCAGCTGTCAAAAATACCAGGACGTGTAGTTGTTTTTCTCCAGCCCCATTCGGCTTTTAAGATGGCTCATACACATAAGGAAATACCAAAACTTTTCTTAATGGTAACAGAACGAAAGGAGAACAAGAAATAGCTTTGGGCATCCTTATGGCTCTAAAAGCAGTTTAATCTCCCCAGAGTGGTATTTTCTTAGGCAACGACCCTACTTTAAATCAGGTTTTTTCATAAAGTTTTTGAAAGACCGACACTTCCTTGTGCCAACTTTTTAACTCTGTAACGTGGTATTATTTTCTTTTTCATATGTAATTTATGCATAATGGAATATTATTCCTTTCTTTTATTTACTGAATGCATTGTCTGAATCTGTCGAGAGGTTCTTATATCCTTTTCATTTATTAGGTACAGGATTACTTGCAATTTTACTAATATAAATTGGGTTATGGAATTAAATAATTTTGGGACTAACTAAAGGGAGACATTGAAATTCATGCCATTTCTAACTTTGCAAGTCCTAAGTTAGAAGTTCAGGAAGGGATGAGTAATTTATAGAGGTTTTAGGTCTTTTGGGGACTGCAAAAATTTGCCTCTGTATCCTTGAAGGATCATGCTGTAATAAACAAGCAGTATTACTAGACACATTTTTTTTCCTTCCTACACACTGTGTCGCTTGAATAATTTTGGTGTTCTACAATACAAAGGCCTTGTATCTTTGTGCATACAAAGTGGTTGAAGAGGATGAAACAACTAATTGGTTGTGAATAAAGGAAAAAGAAATCAAATGGCAAACAACTAAAATGCTCCATGCTCAGTTGCATTTTTCTATAGCAGTACTTAATAAGTAGGTTTCAATAGGCAGGTTTCAAAATACAGTTTTTGCATTTATACAGAACAGTCTGTTTTCAGGGTGTCTTATTTTATGGTTTTGAAAGTATAGGTGTACTCCCTGAAGTCAATGAAAATATTTATACAGGCTTGCCTGACCTGCAAGGATTAATTCTAGAAACTTTTCCAAGATGTTACTCTTTCATGTGAGCACACATTTCTGATGTTTCTGGGTCATATGCTTTTAAGCTTCCAGTAGAAGACCTCTAGACTTCTGGGCTGGTTCCATCCTTCTCCTACATGGAAAAAGATTCCATTTAGGTTTAGCATAAATTTTTGTGAAATCTGTGTTGTATTTTTTTGTGTGGCTGGAAAGGCAGTCTGGGTTTTAGGTAGCCTGTCATGTTGTTATATTCATTCTTTTCATGCCCCATTATGGAGGAGGCACCTGAAATAAAGTTATTTGAGACTGAAAATTTTGTGCTACAGTGTATATATGTTTTGTTGTTGTTTTTAGATTGGAACGGGGAGAAATTTCAGTTTTTCCTGTGCCTGGATCTAACAATATCTTTTGAGACTTTCATTTCTAGTCAAGTCTAAAGTGTTAAAAATTACTGATGACAAGATTGCAATGATTTGATTTTGTAATGTGTGAGTCTGTCCTAAACTCTGAGAATTTGGAGTATATATAACATTATGCATTTGTGTCTTTATATACAGGCAAAACCCAGTTCTTCAGTGTCTGAGGATGGATAAAGACTTCCGCTACTACTTCCAGCACCCATGGTCTCGCTTAGTTGTGGCTTACTTAGTGATCTTCTTTAACTTCTTAATATTTGCTGAGGACCCAGTATCTCACAGCCAAACAGAAGCCAATGTTATTGTTGTTGGTAATTGTTTCTCCTTTGTAACAAATAAATACCCTGAAGGAGGAGGCTGGAGATTTTTGAAGGTGTTTCTGTGGCTCCTTGCCATTCTCACAGGACTGATAGCTGGGAAATTTCTCTTCCATCAGCGCTTGTTTGGTAAGTTAAAAGATGCATCTGCTGACTTCCTGGTAATGGCTTTCTGACTTTTCCATTTAGCTTTCTACTCGTGGCAATTCAGTAAACTTTGCTTTTAATCACTTCTACTGTTTAGAGCTGTATAGAACTCAGTACATCAAAGCTTACACCGTCATGGAAACTAATGCCACAGCATAACTTTCAATGATTTCAGTCAAAAAAGGATGAAAATAGTGAAAGCTGGCATGTTTTAAATACTTGGGAGGTCAGTAACTTTCAATTTTTCTGTGTTACAAGTTTACTTTGCACTATCAGATGAGTTTTTAGGTCTTATTATGTAACTTTCTCGGCAATTTGAAGAAAAGGAATTTCTTGGGGCAGCAGCTCTTCATGTCTTGTCAAAAGACACTTAAGTGGAAGCAGACGCTCTTGTAAGTATTAGCAGAGCTGTGCTGAAGAGCTCCCATGTGAAAATGAGAATTCTAGAGAGGTAGGACCTGTCTCTGTTTTAGTGCAAGAGCAAATCAGTAAAATGGAAAGGCAGGAAATGGGGAAATGACATGTAATGACAGTAAATGTTTCCATACACAAGCTATGACTTAACTGAGGAACGGACTGTACATGGACTAACTGAAAGGGATGACATGGCCCTGAAATAAATTCTAAGACTGAGAACCTAGATGTAAATATATAGAGATAGAAAAATATCCATTGTTGTCTTAACTTACGTGTAGAGAATGTGGCATCTGAAGGCTCAAGGCTGTCTCTGTGTTCTGGAGATAACTAGAAATCTTCAGTAGAAAAGATTTCTTTGTTTCTGCCTGATGTAGGGTCTCATTGAGCCAGGTCTTATGATCTCTTGGAGACCTATATCACATCTGAGATCGCTCAGCCACCTCAGATGGCATAAAATCGGCAGGATGGCTTCTGTGGTAGTGTTGGAAACAGAAAAGTTTTAATAAAAGGCAAAATAAAAAAGCTCTTTACAGAGAAAACCCGAGCCAGGGGCAAGAGGCTCTTGCTCCTGGTAAAACACGTCACAGAAGCGATTAGTTCCTTTGTTCTCTTCTTTTTCTAGTAAATTGTCCAGGTGGACTTTTTGGCTTGGGTCCAGTTGGCTATCCTTAAGTTTGAGGTGAAGTCTCCAAGGTCCTATGAGGTGTCTTTTTACCTAACTGAGGAGAGAAACTTCTGGGCTTTTTTCCTTTTTAAGGAGACAAAGGATAATTTGGTCACTCCATCAACAGGGGGCACATTCCTACATCTGCCAGTTGCACTATTTGAAACGTCTGATCCTGGGTGTGTTGCTGCTGATCTAGATGGACAACCCCCATATTCTTGTACTGGTGGCACTGCAGGATGGATGGTTACTGGAACACCTCAAAGCACATGAGCAATAGGCCATTTCCTTAGTCTGTCTTATTCTATTAAGATCAAGAGAGAGCCACTACTGTTTCAATAAATCAAATGTAAAGCTGTTGTGTTGAGGAATGAACAAGCAAAGCCACATCAAGTAACTTTTAGTACAGACTTCTCTTGAAGCAGTTATTCTGAAAAATAATTAAGCATCATGAAGACTATTCGGCTATTTACCATAGTGTAATGGTAAATGTAAAATGTTCCCATAAAGAGGACATTTTACCTGGAACAAGGGCTACCACAAGAACATTTTCAATTCTAGCTTCCCCGGTTGAGCAACTATTTTGTTAAACGGAATATGTTTAAGGAAAAGTGATGGAACTGATGATAAATTTAGAAAAATAGCCCGATAGTGAGAGGGTTGAGAGGATAAAGAGAAGATTAGAGAGTGACTTGCTTAAATTTGAAGGGCAGAACTTTCAGTTCAGCATATGTAATGCAAGGTCCAGTGCTTGGAAGTGGCAAATAGCCAGCATTTTTTTTAATCTGAAAGGCTAGACAACCAGTGGAACAAGTTTTTGTAGGATATGACCTCATCAAGACATGAATTTTTCTTTACGAGAACATGTTTTTCTGACTACAGAGTCATTATCTTCTATCTAGGTAGGTTATTATGATAATTCCTTCTGGATTTGTAAGTGAATCTCACATGTAGCTAAACATAAATTTTAAAGTGGCTTGATTCAGTCTTACTGCCAAACAGGGAAAATCTGTCAGTGTCTGCTGCTTTGTGCCTTTGTGCAGTTGCTCAGTGAAACAGGATAGGGAACTTACCCATATTAGCAGCACCCATCTTTTATTTCTGTAAGGATCACATGTCTGACCGTTCTGATGTTTGTGGCAGCCCTAAGATGGGGTCAACATTGAGAGGAAGCTAATGGGGGAGAAATTCCTAACCCTGAAGGCAGTGCTGGTTTATGGATATTTGTGGTTGTGGTCTGGGCAAGCAACAGGGGGTAGGTACAATCTGATTTGAGGCTAGCTGCTGCACATTGAGGTTCATGGCAATTCGAGCCAGTGTAGAACTGTCACAGCCCCACCCTCCTAATGCCAGCCCCATCGTTTTGAGCCAGTGCTGCTGTTGATGTGACAGTGCAGCAAGCCAGCTCAGGCAGCCAAACTCATGGAAAATCAGTTGCTTCTGCTGTCATCTGCAGCAGCTCCTTGAACTGATGTGATCACTTGAGTGCCAGTGCTGATGAGATGGCCAAGGACTGTGCAGCCAAGGTAGCTGGGGGCTGTGGCAGCCATACCTTGTGTTGGCTCGGGTGCTCTGGGACTGCACCCACACAGTGTGGCAGTGGAAATGTGCGCCTGCTTGAGATACACTGTGAGCAGATGGCAGGCAGTGGGACTGAGGAGCTGACTATTGCTGACTGATGTGGCTGTGTAGCTGTGTGGATAGACGTTGCAGTGATGAGAATGTGAGTTTACAGCTTTAGGTATCTCTGTGTCTGCAAGAGATTTGTACAGCCCATGCTGAAATATTTTCTGCCTGTTTTTTGCTACTACTTTAATGACATTGCCTAGAAATCACTCCTTTTGTTGAGATCCTCATTTAATATGTCCTCTGGATCTTCTGGCATCAAGCAGTTAATGAATTCCCCCCTTTATTGTTTTTAATTTCTCTAGTCTATTTCTTTAAGTAGCTGCTACTTTTGTAATTTTTCTTTATTTAACTTTTTTTTTTTTTTAAATGTATAATTGCTTAGGACCACTCTAGTTTTAAATCCTTGTTTGTTTATTCATTTTTGGTTCTTTTCTCTGCTAAACTCTGTTTGCAGAGAAAATTGTGACTGGTTGTTTCTTGTGGCCTGTGCATAACTTCCTGCAGCCAGGAAACCAAATAGCTCCAGTCAATCTTCTCCTGTCAGGTCTTGGCTCACCATGCAGGCTGCAAATTGAAAATGAAAAGAATTAGTCTGCACATCTCACTTGAAATCACTTTCTTTCTCTATGCCCTTTCTGCTTTTTTATTCCTTGTCTTCTGTATTTCTTGGTGCTGAGTTTGCATAGGAACTACAAAGATAGTGTAGCTAGAACTGTGTCATAACACAGTTTACCATCTGTGACAGTCACTGCCTGATAGCCATGACTGTCATGGACTGAAAAAATAAAAGAAATAGCACCTTATGTGTCTAAAAGTGGAAGAAGATAGGTGCTGGAAACCTGATTTAGGCTTCATCACTCTGAGTTTACAGAGAGATAAGGGAGTAAGTAAACTATATTGATGAGAAGTAGAGATCTCAGCTGGAGGACATAGTGGAATGTTTTCTGTTGATAATATTTGTTGCAACCTTTGAGCAGTATCATCTTCAGGGAATCCTTCAAGACACTCCTCATGCCTTTAAACAAGATTAGAAAACAATTACTTTTCTTGTTTGTCAGTCAAGAAATAGCTTATTTCATTTGATAAACATTTCCCATGATAAATATTTCCATGGAAAATAGCCCTTATCTAGTACATTCTTTATATATTCATGACATGTGGTCAGAACAAGTAGAATTTTAACGTTGTCTTTTGGCCGTTATCCACTGTATTATTTTGATCCATCACTAAGCATATCTTCTGTTTGGTTAGGTATTGTGTTCTGCTGTGCTTTTATTTTTGCAATGGAGAGTGAAAGGTCATAGAAGAATATTGGGAGTTTGGGGAAATAAAAAATAAAAATACATACATCTGGTTTGTTTTTTCTTTCTGTATGAAAGAATTACTTGAAATAAGGGAAAGTGGTAATTTCTTGAATAATTTTCTGCTTTATTTAAACCAGAGAGAGTTCCAAACTGACCCCTTTGATGACACTATGCATTCAAAAAAATGCACTAAAATCTTTACTTTAAAGAAATTCTTAAATAAGCATTTGCCTATTTTTCATATTGCTCTGTGGCATTGTATGGAAGATAGCACAGTGTTTAAGGTATAGAAAGGTCTTAATTGGCACCTGCTCAGCATATGCACAGTTGCTCTTCTGCACTACTTCAGACCTAAGTTCTGAGTCCAGTGGGTTTTTTTTTTGCCCAAAGTTCAGGCTGTGCATTTTTGCATCAGTATAGATAAACATGATTATTCTTATAAATCATTATCACTGAGCCCAGCACAATAGCTGTTCTAATCCGTGCCCCTCTACTGTGAAAACTCCATGGTAGGGACAATTTTGGAGGTATCTCTGGATAAGAGAATAAACTAATAAACTCAGGGACCAGAAAGTTATTAAAACCTCAAAAAAGCCTAGGGACTACACATGTAAAAATAAGTCTTCAATTTGAATAGACTTTTAGCAGTATGCGTAAAGGGGCAGTATACTTGGAAAATATCTAAGCTTTTCAGTCCAGCATTTTCGCTTTGACTGGTCCTTACATGTACTAATCCTTAGCTTATGCTGCATATTAGATACATCAGTTTTTAAAAACATATTACAAAATGTAAATATTTCTACTTGTCCATTTTTCTGATTTTAGAGATGTATCAAAATCTGGTTGAAAGCCTGATTGCAGAGACTATGTTTGTATTGTATTTGTATTTGAATCAATTGCCAGTGAGTGTTCTTAGATTTATACTTGTAAGTTCCTTTCTAAATGGCGTGGATGGAAAAACGAAATACTTAATGTGTTATAAAAAATTACAGAAAACAAGATATATATAGCTAGATATCTATATAGCTAAATCTGTGTTTCTTGAAATGGGGGAATCATAATACAGTGAGTAAATTAGAGCCGTTGTATAAATGTTGAATTTAATGGGTTTCTCTCTTGCAAAAGTTCACAGCATGCAGTTTGTTTAAAATTAAATGATAATGTGAGCTTCATAGACACTGGGGTAAATGAATAAAGCACTCATTATAGGAATTGCACTGAACTGTGGGTGCACACAAGTGTTGCAGATTTTTTAATGGACAGTAGTGCCATGCTGGGAGCAATTTCATGATAGATGGTTTCAAACAAAACACCCACCAAGGATATGTGTTCTGAAAACATTATTCTTTTTGTCAAACATCTTATCTGGAAGGCTCTGAAAGATCATGCAAATGTCTTAAAAGCAGACTCTTCAGTGTCTGCTTTTATGCTGAGATTTATGGGTTGTATTAACTGAATGAAGATTGCAAGTGGAAATTAGGCAGACTGGGATTTAGTCAGAATAATGGTGCACTGCATGGAAAAAGTGGATGTTAGTCAGGTAAAAGGATAAATTCATACAATATTGCATATTTGATTAGCTAGTATCCTGATATATTAGGGGTCATGTTAGTGGAAAATCTGGGCAGTGGTATTGCTGCTGGTGTTGGCATATCACTTTCATAGTGGTGCTTGTGAAATAGCTAGTGAGCCATGTGATCTGTTTTGCAAAGGAAGCTTCCCATAGATTTGTAAAGATTTTAGCATGCTTGTTCTTCAGCCAGATTGCTTCCCATTCCTGTTTGATGGTAGTGATAGGAACAGTTATACCACCATCTGTAGAAACAAGTGGTGTGCATATAGCAATACTTGCATAAAACTCTAGCTGATTGATAGAGCATATTCTCTTCTGTTGTCAGCTCCGTGTCTTACATTACACCAAGGACTGTCACTTAAAACCCAGCAACTTTGTTCCTGCTCTTTCTTTTCCATTGATGACTTCAGCCTGATAGAAAACAACTAATGTGGATAGCTGGTAAAAAATACTGTCTTCAAGAGCCTGTTCAGTATTATAATAACGATGACCAAGTGAATACTGTTGAAGGTATTCAAGGTCTGCTGTGATTGCCTCACAATCAATTCACCTCTTTTGTACCAGTAAAATGTTGAAGCAATACAATAAAATTATTTTGGTTCTACAAAATGTGTGCCAAGGGGCCAGTCAAACAGTTTGCTAATAATAACGCATAAATGACTGTGAGCAAGCATTTCTGAGAGCCAGAATCCTCTAACTAAAGAAAAAAAAAAAAGGCAACATAAAAAGAAGAAGCTCTCAGCCAGCCACTGAATGAGTTGCAGGCTCATCAGATTCCAGCTCTGGCAAGCTGACAGTAACTCAGATACCAGTTTATTTTAAACTTTACATCATTCATGAGGGAGACCACAAGTGACCTTTCAAATATAAATGAAAAGCATGCAAGTGACCTCCTGATTTCTTCTCTTACTCTTATTTTTAGAAGAGCCATAACATTTCACTGCTTCCTCTTTTCACACTCAATGAGAAGACTGCTGTTGTCTGCACTTAGCCTTAGTTGTGGAATCAGTCTTTGTGTAGTAAACTATAGAGTTTAATTGGAGAGATACAGGCAATAGCTACAAAAAGATTATTCCCTCTTGGACAGAAGATTTGATTCTACTGGAGGTGCATACCCCACTCCCCAGGCAGTAGCATAAGAGTGCAGGATGAGCTACTTGTGTCAGATTTTCCATAATGGGAAAGCTCTAGATAATATTTAGCATCCAGTGACTGAAAACTAAAAATAAGTTCATTGCTATTTCACATTGATGTGTCAAATCTGTGTTTTGATCTTTTTGACATGAGTTCCAGATTTTTCTTTCTGTTTGAAGCCAGGAGTGATTTTGGAATGATGCCTGCCACTTAGGGGAATGATGTGTCTCCATTCCCCAATTTCCAGAAATAGAAGTGAGCTTATTCTTAGTAGATGCATCCTGATGGGCATAGTGCAGGTGCAGTCTAGTGCAGGGGCAAATTTCAGGTATCATTATCCCATACAAGGAGGAGATGGAGAGGAACATCACCTTGCCATGTGCCTGCTGAAGAGTACCTAGGAGAATGTGATTTCCTTGGTCCCCTTAGGCTGTCAGTGGCATGAAAGTCCTTCACATACAAATTAACATTTCTCTCTGTATGGTTCTGCTGGGACCCCAAGCTGAATCCAGCCTGTGCACTTGTCTTATAAAGTTATTAAAAAAAAATAAAAAAAATATATATAAAATTGTGAACACATTATCAGAATGTATTCACAATTATATATATATATATATATATATATATATATATATATAATTGTGAACACATTTTTGTATATATATATATGTATACACCACACCTCCTATTTAGCAAATAGGAGGTGTGGTGTATACATTTCTCATAGATATTTTAAACATGGCAAAAGTAAATAGAATTTGTAATTGTCTTCACTAACCAGACTGACTTTCAAGGAGGAAGGATCAGTAATTGTTCCCTATGACACAGGTTGGGCAGAAATGCAGGGTTTCTAAATGTGATTACTGAGACATGAGAGGCACATGCCCTAATTTCAATGCTGAAAAACAGAATTTTCTGCATTCTTTTTTCATTAGAAGGGGCAATGCCCCTTTTCCTATTGAGTAACTCATGTCAGGGGTATTCAGGAACAGCAGAAACTCTCCTGCTTTGAGGATTCCCATTGTCCCTGGTGCCTTTATGTGGGAAAGGAGTCTCCCAGGAGCAGGCTGGACATCTGAGTAGAGGTAGCAGCAGAGCCTTGAATTCAGCTTTCATCTGCACCACTTCGGTATGATCTTTCAAAGTGGCCAGCTGTGCAGAGCTTTTTAGGCTCACTTATGTACATGATAAATAATATTTTCTTTTTCTGTGACATTGATGTAATGTCTGTCTACTATGAAGCTCACTTTTGTTTAATAGTAAAGCAAAAAAGAAATTAAATCTGCGCAAGATTCAGGTAAAGTCAAACATGCTAAGCAAATAATGAAAAAAATAATTAGGGAAGTGAGGGAGAGAGGAGATGAGGCAAGATGAAGAAAAACATTCCTAGAGAGTCACAACAGCAACAATATTTCATTTTAACTTCCTTGAGTAAAAGGCCTAAATATTGAGAGACTGCAGTTTCACATAAGAAAACCTCACAAATATCCTAGCTCTTTTGCTAATAGATGTAAGTGACAAAAAATATGGATCTTAATTCACACCTGACAGTGTAATGTGCTAGAGGTACAGAAAAGGAAGAAGGAACTGAAAACTAATATTTTATAAGGAATGTTTGTGGAGTTCCTGATCTGAGGAATTCGGGGCTTAGTACCACGTTCAATTTTGTGTCACTTTCATGCAGCAAATAAAAAAGTATTTACAAACATTTTTCTCCATGCCTACCACTTTGCTTCATGTTACCCTTGATAGGTTCCAGCTGAGATGAGTTTGAAGTGGTTTGGGGCTTCTATTCCCTGAGCCTTATCTCTGTGGCAGCCAAAGGTGGAGCAATTTTTATCTAAATTAGAGGTCACTTTTGTATGACTTGTCTAAATTCAGAGAGTCAAACAGGAGTGCTGCTCTGTTGGGTGTGCCTAGAGATTTCCATCTCTTAGGCTGCAGATAAAAAGCAAACTTCTCTGGAGACTGTGTTTCTGCTTGCCTTGCTGGGCACAGGGCAGAGCAGTGATCGGGGGCTCTGCAGAGGTCAGGGCCACGCCGCTGTGCCAAGAGCTGAGCCAGGCAGCCTGTGTGTACCCAGAGCTTATCAGAATGCCACAATGGCTATCAAAATCAATCAGAGCTTGGCCAAGGCTCATATAAGGTTTTGTACAACAAATTAATCACTGCATTGTAATGAATAACACTGGTGAATATTGCACTCTGCAGCATTTTGCAGAATATTGTCCCTGTGGCTACAGAAGTGGTTGACAACCCCAAAGCTCCATTCACTTTGTTTTCCTACCCCTATGCCCTCCTAGCAGGAGATGGAGGATGCCAAATTACTAACTATTTCAACAAACCTATTTTATAATGGCATCACCAAAACAAATGATACAAAATGAGCTTTCATGTGTTAAAATCTTCACAAGACTTATTTCAGTTTTGGGCTGAAGTTTCCAAATGCTGAAAAATTTCTTCAGAAAACAAAAAGGTCAGGTTCCCTACTTTGATAACTCAGGAATATGTTTATAATGTTTATAGAGTCAAAAATTTAATAGCTGTGTCTTCTTTTGATCTCCTGAAAATCTGTGGGTTTGCACTTCACATTTTTCACTCAATTACAAAATTCAGAGAAATCTCTGAAAATCTAAGTATGAATCTGTTTCAAATAGTTAGCTTCCACCAATGCACAAATATCTTGCAATGACATGATATTAAGCACTGCTTATTAATCTTAATTTGCTTTTCTAGAAATAGCACATAATTCATTTGTATTATGTACACTATATAATTCTGTCCAAAAGGATTATCTACTACATACTGATTGAAAGAGACCACAAACTAGACTAAACTATCATAGCCACTGTATTTAGTAGTAACTTAAGAAAAAACTGAATTTTCAATCATTTGATGCTATTTTATTTACAAAAGTAACCAGGACATATAATATATTGCAAAAACTAAGCTTACTAGGAAAACTCTGGCTGGAAAAATTGTGTTATAATAATCAGGGAAACTGAAAAAAGTAATATTTCCATGGCAAATTTCCTTTGGAGCTGGTGTATAATGAAGAAAAAATTTCATTACTAATAAAGCAAAAGGATGGGTAGGTTGCAGGTATAACATAAAAAATACTCTTTCAAGGTAACTGTATAAAAAGCTAGCGAACTATTAGGTCAGCAAGGAGAAGGGGAGGAGCAGAAAATATTGTAATTGAAAAATGTTTTAATTTTTCCAATATATGCTTGTTTTACCTCCTTTGTTTTTACGTGAATAATGAATTTAATAATAAAAATAGTGTACAGAAATATGCATTACTATTCTTTATCTAGCATATTTAGCTCTCCTTACTTGGAGAGCTGTTTAACTAGCTGCCGTGTTCACTCGAGACCACTAGAAGGTGCTCCTCTGTTGAAAGATACTTAGTTCTGTCTGAATTGCTGTTAAAAGCTAATTTTCCTCTGATAATGGTGGTTCTGGCCAATTGTTTACACAGACTGTAATTGCAGCCGCTAGCCCTGCTATAAACCAGCTGGACCTCGTCTGCTATAACCATTATCACAGCATGAAAATAACAGATATGGTATCACTCATTCTCTGATAAATCAAAATCCCATCTGAGCAGGGCTCTAGTTAGTTCTGCTGGCAGGTGAGGTATGGAAATTGTGGTGGAACTAACAAACCACACACTTTGTAAAGTTAGGAATCACAGAATCGTTTTGGTTGGAAAAGACTTTTATGATAATTGAGTCCAATCATACACCTAACACCACCAAAACCCATTCCTGGAGTAAATTAGGGCAGAATGCATCCCTAATGAGAGTTTGTGCACTTGTCTGAAGTCTGAAGAGCCCAACATAAAAAGCAAACAAACAAAAACAAATAAAAAACTCCAAACAAAACTATGACAAAGATGCAGTCACTTGTTAGAAGTACAACTGCTAAACCTAAGACTGGTCCAAGTCTGGCAGAATAATAATAAGCCTTCCCATGTAAGATCTGTGCAGATTGCAGCACACAGTAAGTCTGACAGAGGACTGGATTAACTGATTGTATCCTTTTCAGGTGCTCAGACAGGTGTTGATCTGGATTCATACACAGGTGCCAGCTGAGAAGTGTATAGCTTACAGAAAAGCAGTTTTCACTGAGTCTGGAAAGGCTCAGGTCTATGTGCATAGCCCTGTACATAGCCCTGTGCATAGCCCACTGCGAGCTAGAGAGTATCTTTTTTGTCCCTGGGATGTGCTTCCTCTTGGTCCCACAAAAGCAGCTTTCCACTTTGTTTTGGATTGGAAACACAGACATGCTCAGTAACCCCTGGGGTGCCTGTTTGTCCAATGTGAGATCTAGTCACAGTCTCCATAATAGGCAGCAGAGTTGCAAATATTTATTGAAGACAAAAAATAAACCTCATGCTTAATCTGCGTTGTTTTCTGACTTAAAATTCTTTATAAGTGTTTATTTTAAATGCCTGTGTAGTAGATACATTGTAAGCAATTCTATTTACTATTAAAAATAAGCTTGTGAATTGGCTTCAGAAGAAAAGAACAAACAGTATAGAAAAAGCCTGATTATTTTGACAAGTTGTTGCAGAGCATCAGTAAACTGGTATTGAAGAACAGAGATTTCAGCACTTCCCTTCAGAGTTCAGCATCAACATTACATAGGCTATAAACACTGCTACATTTCTTTTATCTGCTGGGAGGTTTGGATTCCAAAGAATTCAGAGAAGGAAAATGTAGTTTCTGCAGGCATGACATATATAATGCTTAAACATTTTGGCTCTGAAATTTATAAAAAAAAGGAGGATCATGAAATTGCTTACATAGGTTTGGCAGTTAAAAATGCTAAAAATTCTAAAATAATAAAGAGTGCAAAAATATAATTAAATACTTACATGCCCTTTAACTAACTGGTTTTTTTCATTATGCAGTGAGGCCATTTAAAAAGAGAATTATTTTTTCCTGTTAGTTTTGTGACCTGGGATTGGGTCACAGAGTTAAAAAATCTCAGGAACAAATGCATTAGCATTTTCTGTTGCTAATGCAGGGGTTTCAGTTACTTCCCCATTAAAAATGTTCTAAAACATTACAGGAAATCAATATCTATTTTTACAGGTTTCCTTTTATCTGCATCAGCACAATTGTCTAAACCTGAAGTAATAAAATCAGTAATAGTAAAGTCTAAAATTAAAATTATGGGCTAAATCTCTATAATGGAAATTGAGAGGTGCAGAAAAAGTCAGAATTAAGCCTGCCTACACATTAATTCTGGCACAGCTTTAGGTCTTCCCAGATTATCTGCAATTTACAACTCTTCTGAATCAGCAGCCTGAAGTATTGCTTCTAGGTGGTAGCAGTGACATGAATGTAAAGCAGAGGTGTGGTACCTTCAGGACCTCCCTGCCATGTCTGATATGGCAGATGGCACTGACCATCACCACCCACCTCTTTCTTGCCTTTGGGTAATCCATTAAGAGAAGAAGGTATCAGCTCTTTCCTTGCAGCAGGAAAGGTCCATCCTCCTCTTCTTGTTTTGGTATTAAAAGATGAATGTGCATTCTTTTGAACAATTCTATTCTTTTATTCTTTGAGAAATAGCAAGAAATCTTTAAAGGCTATGTGGCATTTCTAAAATGGCATTTCTTTCTCTAAGGAAGGCAGAGTGCTGTGCATTTCACCTGTGTGCACTCACCTGCACTCTTTAGTTCAGATTAGGCCCTTGAGACCACCCAAAACAGGTAAGACAGGCTGCACAAGAAGCCCAGTGGAAAGACATCTGGCTACAGACATCAGTCTTCTGACCAATGTTGGCTGAACTGGTGGGAAACCTGAGATCTCTTTGTCTCCCTTTGTCTTAGCACACAGCATTCTGTGTGAGGACATCAGTTTTCCAGCTGGGTCAGTGGCTGAGACCTTGACTGTTGCCTTTTGTGACATTAGGCTGCGTTTTACCTTAGACTGCAAAAGCTGAGAGCTGCAGTGCTCCCTGCTTAGGGTTCACCTTTCCCAGCTGGAGGAAGTCCCATCTGTGCTGAGTCATGTGAAGTGGAAGGGATCAAGCTGCTAAGTGCCAAGCTGAAGTCCTGAAAAGAGAGCTTGGGAGGGCTGGAGGTTTGATAGATCCCTGCAGGAGGCCAGCACATCCCATCATCTCTTGATTGCAGGCTCCAGGAGACTTGGCCCCTCAGAGTCTTGGATGTCTCTTAGAGCAGGAGCAGAGGAGTTACATTTCTTTATGAGGCAGATGATGGACTTAGCCATATCACCTGCCTCTGCTGTGGTTCCTCCAGCTGCAGAATCAGTCTAGGCATATTTTTTCTCGTGTCTAAAGAGATTTGACTTCCACAGGTTAAAGCAATGTACAATAGTAAAGCATTTTAATAGCATTGTGGTATTGTTTGTTATAGTTTTTTGCCAAGTGAGGCGATTCTGAGCCATGGCAAAAAAACCTTTGATACCGGAATACACTCATTTATGTATATCAAAGAGAAAGCCCAACTTTTAGGAACATCTGAACATTTTTATTTAAAAAAGTAAGCTCCTGTCTTAATAACTAAACATTTCAGTAGTTTCTCTGTGAGATGAAAGTATTACAAAGAAAAATAGAGAATATAACGACTGCTTTCCTTAGCAACTTTGGGAAATTTGTAGCAAAGTTTATCTCTTCAACGTAGAGATTTTTGCTTTAAAAGTTGTTGCTTACAAAACCATGTTGAATGTACATTAATAAATGAGAAAGTTGTTTCTCTGACCATATCTGAGCATGTTCATAAAAGGTGAAATCTTTCAGGCCATGGTCTATCTTGCTCATTGAATGTACTATGAAGATGTTAGAATATCTAGATAAAGCTACCTAGACCTCACAGTCAGTTTTGTAGGCTAATACATTATTACAATATAATATAGTGTGTTCAAACTCATAATAGTTAGATATTTAACTGCATACCATGTCCTCAGATTTAATCCAAACCAAAATCAGTGAGAAACCAGTATTGCAACATATTTGTCATAGTAGAAGATGTTTACTTTGGCTCTTGGCTGTTTAGTTTATTGTTCATTTATTGTAGCAAAATGGTATAAACGTATAATTTTATTTGTTTCTGTCATTCTATTTCATCTGTCATCCAGGTAATATTATAATAAAACATTTTAGAGCATGTATTTCAAAGTAAAATTACAAGCAAGTAAATATGAACAGATGTCTTGTGCCTTTTATCTCTTACTTTGCAGAAAACCTTTGGTTTCAGTCAGGGCAACATGAGCATTAGATCAGCCTAGTTGAACAAAAATGCTTTTAAAAAGTGTTTAATTGATTATATAACCATTTATAATCATTTATAATAAATGTCTAGAGCCCTTATCAGCTACTAGAGTATATTCACTGCTGAATATCATGAGAACCAGGAATATCTTGGGGTGAGAGATGGAAGGATGTTTTTTTAAAGGTTATGCAGTGCTTTTAGACTCAGCGTGTTGTATGAGATGTCCAGGCTAGGAGAACAGCCAACAGAGGCACTGTGGCACAGATGTGTTTTGTAGCAATGCCCTTATCTGCCTTTTTTCCTTCTGTTCTTCATTATTCAGGATTGGTTGAGACTAATCTTTCTAGAGGCATAAGGTTGTTACTTCTCTCTTTTTCCCCCTTTTTCTCTTATGTGTATGAGCATCTTGGGACCGGTGTTATACATGGCTTTATTGATAGACAATTAATGAGCTTTATAGAACTTGTGGACACAGACAATGGAGGCAGGCAGACATGGAGGCATGTTTCCAGTGGACAATTATATTAAAAAAAGGAATATTTTTCTTTTAAAGTAAGAAAAATTAAAATATTAAGAAATATTAAAGGAAAGAAGCAGTACTTAGAATGAAGTAAGTACACATAGGCATGCAATTTTTCTGTGGGATTTTGTGAGTGTAATAGTACATCCCAACACTTGTAAAGTGTTTCAGATTATCAGAACTGGATTCTTTTCTTATGACAGTTACAGACAGACAATTAAAAAAAAAATCTAGATTTTATATTCATATATTTAGTCAATTCAATTGAAACAGAAAAAGAGACATTGAATACCTATGTAGAATAGAATAATTATATAATACATACAAAGAGAAAATTATATTAAAACTGTGGAAATTAAAGAATTAAGACTGTAAAAAGTATGTGAAAATCTATTTTGTCATCAGTAACTTTGAAAATAAAGTTAATGTGCTCACTGGTACATGGGCTTTCATAATTAAAAAGGTAATGTGTGGAACTTGGCACAAAAACAAGTCAGCAGGTGGCTGATTATTGGAACATGATTATTTTGCCCATACAGTGTGATGGAAGAACACATATTTAATGACTCTTGAAGGTGGATGTTCTGATGACTGTTGTGCTGGTTGAATGACTAAAATATATTGTAGTCTAATTATCTTGGACTGTCCTGAACCTGTGATGCTAAGACCCCGAAGGAGCAGGAGAAGAAGCATTCTGTGTAGTGGCATCTCTTACTCTTCTTGCATTTCAGAGCTTTTTCAGAGCAGACTTCTCCCTGTTGAGGAGTTCAGAGTTTGTGGCAGAACATGGGCTCCCCTGAAGCAGGGCACTAATAACAAACAACTGCAGCTGCCTGGGTTTGGGGGATCCCCTGCTGCCTGGGAGAAGGCTTAGCACAGCTCTCTAATCCACTCTTTGTTTCATGAGCAGATTCACTGTGACTCTGACTATCCTCAGGGGCTTTATCTTACTATTTATTTTTTGTTTGTTTGTTTTTGGAAATGTGCTGCACTTTCCTGGGTTAATGGGGTTCCACTGCCAGTGGAACTCTAGAGCAAGCAGCATTAAAATGAAGTACTTGTAGAAAGCCTCTCTGCTAATGCTCAAGCATTTCAGCTGTAAGCATTCTGACAGTTATTAATTGCACAATCACAATCATGACAGCACTTACAAACTGATGAAGAAATAATTAACAGAAACTATAAGAAGGCTTCTAAACGCTGTCTGCTCTTAATGTTGCTGTATTTTTCTCTCCCAGAATTAAAGGAGCTACTTAGAAATTTTCATAATTTTTTATTCCTTTTTGCATGTACATAGAGATAGAAGTATTATTTCATAATAAATTAGGGTATGACAACAATATTTAAAATGCCAATTCTGTAAAGCTAGGAGCTGCTAGCATTTCTTGTCATGTTAAGTTTTACTCTGCATTTCTTTGTATTCTTGCTTATTCAAGAGATATCTGTACAATATGGGGACCAAATATGAAATGGGTCTGATGACAAAATGCCACATGAGTAGCTGGAGATACAAGTCTTTGTACACTGGTGTTTAAGTCATTGTTCTCAGGGACAGAGTGATGTCCCTTACCCTTCCTGTCAGACAACAGCAGTACTAGCATTTGGGATGGCATTTTATACTTTTAATTCTTTGATAGAATGTCTTATTTGCTATAGTAAAAATGATCGGGTCAAGGCAACTGTTGATGCTGCAGATGATCTCTGTGACTTTGTAAATGGCACTTAATGTGCCCATGTTCCCACAGGGTGGTTGACAGTTAATTCTGTAAATTAGTATCACCATCATCATCACATGGTAAGGTATGAAAGAAACAGCAAACACAATCATAGCAGCTGAAATCAGTAACAGAGGCCTAACAAGTCTGTTCCTTCTTTGCTGACGTTTACTGAACTGCAGTAATGCTTTGAGAGTCAACATGTAGCATGTAAAGATGACTGTGGCTGGAATTAGGAATCTCAGTATGATTTTGGAGAGTGTGAATGGCACGGCAAATTGTAAAGGTTCTTCAGTGCTATCCAGATAATTTGTGATGCTGTGCTCTCTTCTAGCTGCAACTGTGTAGTAGATCTCAGGCGCCGATGCAATCGCTATGATGATCCAGACCCCGATGGTGCAAAGCACAGCCTTTTCTTTGTCCCACCATGTTAATGAACTGATGGGATGAACAGCACCTATGTATCTGTCAAAGCTGATGAGTGTCAGGAAATACACACTTCCATAGATATTAATACTAAAAAATAGTCCTATGATCTGATAAAACGCTTGACTGAAAAAGACAGCAAACCTCTGGATATTGTAATATACTGAAAAAGGTGCCATGAGAGTCCAAGTAAAGTCACACAGTGCCAAATTAAAGAGAAATATAGTATTGGTAGTCCATGTCTTCATGCAGTAAACATAGTGTCGTAGTGCAAGTATATTGCCTAGAAATCCTGTTAATAAAGTGAAAAGGCAAACCAGAATCAGCAAATAACAGTACCACTCCAGCTTAGGATTTCTGTTGCAGATGAAAATAGCGCATGTACCATTCATCATCTGTCCACGGAGTACGCCTGAAGGGAAAAGAGAGACCAACAGCCTTTAAAATAAAACCAGAGTTGGATACATTGCATTTAAAACTCAAAAATTATAAGTTAAATTCAGTGTGTATGAACTGGCAATAGAATTCAGAACACAGTATAATGTAGAAACTCTCTCCTCTATCTGAAGGAAATGTAAACTCCAAGTAGGTTACACAGCTTACCCTACAACACCCACACGAGCAGATCTTCGTGAACTTATATGGGAAGCTTTATGTACTTTCCTCTCTGCTATTTACTGTAGTGTACAATGGATGTGAGAAAAATTGTGTGCGCTCTCAAGTGAGAGCAGTGTCCCTTGGCCACTAATCTATCTTTGGAAAAAGCAGAGGAGGTGACAGAAGGACAGTAATTGCCCATGTTCATTCCATCATTGCTTTGATTGCCTTGAGCATCCATATGGGGCCTAGGGGCAAGCTTCATGTGGGCAGCTGTGCACTGAGCTGTGGTGACTGGAAACAGCATCAAAACAAATTAGGATGAAATTCTGCTTGTAGTGAAGGCCACAGAAACTTTTCAATCTAAAGTGCTAGACAAAGTTCTTTTTTTGACTTTTTTCTTTGATTTTCTTCTGTAAATATTTGTCCCAGGATTAAAAGATTGTGCCGTGGTAGGGTTAGAAAATATTCTTTTCATCTAACATTATGGCCTACTTTGTATCAATTCCCATTATGGAAAATGTGGAATATAGATCTGCGGTGTATTTTTCAAAGCAAGTTTTTACTGCTTATTAAGTCTTCTGCTTAATTCTAATGATTTTTTTTTTCTTCTAATAAAACCAAAGGCTGGAATATTCTGTCAGAATGAGCTGTCACCAATTGCAGTTTGTTATGTTCCCAGAAAATTTCCAAATGATGCCAAACTGTGAGGTCTGTCCAAGTAGAAGCTTTTTATGAGGATCATCCAAACAGCAATTTATAAATCAGAGTCCACTACAGTGCCTGCTAGGATGCAAGAATAAAATATTCATCAGTACAGGCCATACTTTGAGTGGAAGAAAGAACCTTTTCATTGAAAATTTTGAAACATCTTCAACCATTGAGTTGGCAATAGTGGATTTTTTCTCTAATGTAATGCTTTGATTTTGTGTCAAGCTTAATACAATAAGACTTTTCCAAAGGTATGTTCACATACATGAGTCAAACTACAACAAACAGAAGCTAGAGTGAAGACCTGCTAAATAAATATTGCATTATTGTGCTTTGCAAATTTATAGTCCACTCAGTTACCTGACAAAAAGCTGGTTTAGACTGTACGCAACAAAATTAGGAAGAAAAGTGGTTTCTCTAGAAGCTCAGCAACAAAGGCAGTCAAATGACTTTCCAGGAAATGATGTAGATAGAAAACCATCTGTTCTACTCACAGTGTATTTCACAGGTGGAGAGTGTTTGTTCTATAAATGTATTTTTTAAAGTATTGAAGCACTGGACTTTAACCTAAGGTAGCTATACTTTCCCTGCTCCTTAGGCTTTGTGAATATAAAAAATTACACAAACTGTGTGATTGTTGTCTTCTGACATTTATAAGATATCCCTGTAAATTCTTTAAAACGTGAAAGATAGTTAAGTAACTTTTTCTCATGATATGTTCAATTAAAAGTAGTTTGAATAGGTATAGAAATTCATATTTTCCTAAAATCCTCTTGGCTAGAGTTTGTGTGTTCTTGGAATTAAATGGCATTTCCCTCTGCCTTCCTATTCAGTGCTTACAAATGGCAGTATAAGTAAGTCCTAAACTGGCTACAAACAGTATGGCCACAGCTGCACCAGGGAATTGTAATGCCAGGTTCCCAATCTTAT